>NC_138961.1:212105000-212705000 GCF_055761805.1 Camellia sinensis | reverse complement strand
CATTAGCCATCTTAACATGAACTAGGATCATGCATGATTTCTAACTAGTTTCTTGTTTTGGCTCGGAGTACTAGGTAAACTTTTATGCTTTAGCATCTTGCATGAGTGTGAGTGTTGCCATGATAGTATGCTTGCCATGAGGCTATTTACTTAAGTGATATAAACTGACTGAATGCCTGTGGGTGAAGGTTGGATTACTTGAATTGGAACAATTCGTTGAAATGCGAGTTTTAAGCACACTTGAGAGTGGCAAAATCATGTTTTCTTAAGCCCACTCGAGGGTGGCAAATCCACGTCTTAGCCTATTGTAGACACCCCATTTTTGACCGTCCTCAAGACTTGGACGTCATCGTTTGAACACTTGATGATTATCCATGTTTGTGTTTGTCCTGAGTTCTCGGAGGTCTCAGCCACGCGCCTTCCCTCAAGACCTCTCGACTTGCCTGTTTTGTGTTTGGTTTTGCACCAAACACTTGTTATTTCACTTCTGAGGGCAGGGAATGGCTTGTTGGCAATCCCCACACCTCATCGGCCATAGCTTGAGGCCACCAGCCATGTTTTGTTTCCACCGGCCATTGGTAATGGCCGGACGGCACTATTTATGGTCGGCCGACCATTATTTTGGTCAAT
This sequence comes from Camellia sinensis, assembly GCF_055761805.1. NCBI lineage: Eukaryota > Viridiplantae > Streptophyta > Magnoliopsida > Ericales > Theaceae > Camellia > Camellia sinensis. The sequence goes on along the minus strand of NC_138961.1, from coordinate 212,704,370 downwards.
TTGTTATTCTTGGCTGGCCGATCACTGTTCATCTGCTTTTGGCAGATATTTTATGCCAGCTGTGATAGCTGGCATTCACAATGCACCCCCTCCATACACGTGTATGGAGGGATTTCCCTCTTGCTTAGCTTGTTTTGTAAGCTTTACAAGAGTGAATCTCTATAAAGGGAGGGCTTCTCCTCCCTCCTCAATGGTTCCAAAAAGTTCCAGAGAGGGTCTGAGATTAGGGTTTAGGATTTGTATCTCTCTATCTCTATATCTCCCGCTATTTCACTCTTGTGTGTGTATAAGGTGTATTTGTTCTTAGTTTTGCACTGGGACACCTAGTATCACACCTTACCTTGGTTGCTGAGGTGCCAAAGGGTTGTTCTTGAAGTTTTTGAGTGGATTTAAGCTTGGAAAGGCTGTTGGAGCCTTGTTCTTGAAGGTGGTCTACAAGGGTGAGATTCTTGCTCTTTATTTCCCATTTTTGCATAAGCCTTTTGCCTATCTTGCATCTGTTTTTGAGCTTAGTCTATAACTGATAAAAGTTCTGATTTTACTTGGTTAAAATAGTTGTTTAAGGTCTCTTTGGTGTTTGGGGTTGTTTACCCCCTCTTAGGCTTTGTTTGGTCTCATTTTGTGCTATTTTTTGTGAGCTCCGGGACCACCTTGTATTGGCCTCCTCACCACTGAAATCCGGAGAGATTTCAGTGGTGAGGATGGTGTTTTGAAGTCCTAAGAAGGAGAGGGCCATCCCCTCTCCTTGTTGTCTTCAAAACTTGTTATTTTAGCCTCATGTGTGAGCACCTTGTTTAAGTTCATGTTGGCCATGTCTTAGTTGGTATTTGTGCTTATTTTGTCATGATATAGCACTATTTCAAGTTGGTTTAGACACACCATGCATGCTTTGCATACTTGTCTTGTAATGCTATGAAATTGCCTTTACATGTTTTGCGCTTTGAGCCTTGTTTCTAGCATGATTTTGGCTTAACTTTGTGAAGCTTTTATGCATGTTTTGATGTGTTTGAGGTGTAATTTTGGTTATTTGGGTCGTCCATGACTTGCTTTGTATAGCTACCATGCAATCTCCCTTATAGGCCTTGAGTGTTGGCCTCTTTAGCACGCACTCCTTCAATCCTTTCAGTGGTTTATCATGTCATTTCAGTCCATATGGTATGCTTGTATGCATGCATTTGATACTCCTTTGATGCTTTAAAAGGTTGTTGTCTTATGCTCCATGTTTGGACCATTATGTATGCTTCCATGTGTAGGCCATTTAGATGCCATCTAAGTGTGTTTTGGGCCTTGTCTCGACCTACATTGGGACTGTTTTGAGTCCCCTCGACCCTTTGGGACCCGCCTTGCATAGCCATGGTCTGATCCCTTAGGTTAGCCTTAGGCCTTGGGCTTGGTTGCATGCTATGCTTGCCTTGTTTAATTGGTTTGGCACCTTTTCTAACATGATTTCAGAGCTTGCTATGCTTGCCATATGTCCATGTTCATCCCTTTTAAGTGTGCTTAAAAATTGCCTCTTTATGTTGAAGTGTTGGACCATGTGTGCATGCATGTTTGTATGTGACTTTGTCCCTTGTCTCTTAGCATCTTGGCCACTAATTTGGGCCTATTTTAGAGCTGCCCAAATTGGTTTAAGACCATCCTTCACATGTTGTCGCATGCTCGCCTTGTGTGTTGTTACGTACTTGGCCCATCGCATGTTGTTGCATGCTTGAATCGCATTGCATTTGGCATGCATTTTCTTTGCTAAAGTTGCTTTACATGTTCCCATGCTAAGTCCCATTCACATGTTGTTGCATGTTGGTTATTAGCATTATTGTTACATGTCTCGCATGCTTGTTTGCTTAGGTTGTGTGCCTAGTACACATCGCTTGTTTGCATGCTCATATTACATACTTAGCTCGCATGCTTAGGTTGCATTTTACATGCATGCCTTGCCTCTTGAATCACCATGATAGAGGTTGGGTCCCTTGTTTGTTTGGTGTGCATTTCATTTGACATTGAAATGGAACACTTGGCCTCTTTGGCCATCACGCATTGAAATGCGCGATTGGTGGTCCGAGGGTCGAGGGCCACACTCCCTTGAGTTCATAGCATGATGGGGAGGTTGGTTGTGCAAACATTTGCTTTAAAATGCATTGCCATGCCTAGTGTGCCCTCTGCTGCTGTCAAAACAGGATTCTGCAGGAAGATATGGTCGACCGACCATATTGAGTGCCGGTCGACTAAATATATTTGGCTGAGAGCCATACCAATGGTCGATGACCAGTTTCCCCTGGCCGGTGGTGTTTCCTCTTGGTCAGTGACCTTCCACAGTTATCAGGAAGTGATTCTGGAGCATCATTGAGACTTGTACAATTTTCAGAGGAGCAGAGCAGGGTAAACAGAGGTAACTTGTGCATGGTGGTGGATTTCCGAGCGAAGCCGAGCACGCATGCATTGGACCCTCTTCTCGAGGCTGTTTCACCGCTTTATTAGCTTAGTTAATTTGCTTAACTAGTTAAGCGGTTTTGTAATACTTAATTAGCTTGTTAGTTAGTTAATTTGTATTATTCTTTCAGACCCTCCGAGCGAGGGCAACATTGTAATAAGTGTGCGTGTGTGTCATGCATGTCTTCCAACCCCATGCATTTCTCCCTTTTATTTACCACCTTATGATGGTTAGATTAGGGCACGTTTCAATTAGCATACTTATGCTCGCATGTTTGCATCCATTCATCTGTCTTGCATGCACCGGGCTCGGCGCATCATGCTAACTGCATTGTATTTCAATTCTAATTTGAATACATGTATCAAGTTGCATTTCACATGACATCTTAGAATAGCCGAGCCTATTTCTAGTTGCATTTTGCATGTGTTGCATTAGCCATCTTAACATGAACTACGATCATGCATTTGATTACTAACTAGTTTCTGTTTTGGCTTGGAGTACTAGGTAAGCATTTACGCTTTAGCATCCCTGCATATGTGTGATTATTGCCATGACAGCATGCTTACCATGAGGCTATTTGCGTATGTGATATAACTGCCTGAATGCCTGTGGGTGAAGGTTGGATTGCTTGAATTGAGACAATTCATTGAAATCTGTATTTTAGCCTACTTGCGAGTAGCAAAACTCAAACCATTTTTCCGAACAAACGGATATGCAATGCTTCATTCTAAATTAGGCGATCTAGTCTATACTTGTTTTGCTGTGCGCATCACATAGTAATTCTAGCTAATTAACCGGAATAAGAACACATGTGTTTTCAAAAACAAGATATCATGTTTAGTAGTGGCCGATCTTTGATAGGGCAAGCGGGGGTGCTCATAGCTGACCTTCCCCAATCATACCCAAGTTCCCGAGCCGAGGCAACTTTGGTGATGATGGACACATGGCCTTAGGCAATGAGTCAGGGTTTCTTAAATTTTCCCAAAATAAAATATTTTGGTGGCGACTCTGTATCTGGCAAAGCAGTCCATGTTTGGCACTTCTTTCTAAAAATCTGTTTCCAAAATGATTTGTCAGATTTGGACTCTTTGGTGATTTATCAATCTCACATTGCACATTGTGAGATTAGATTAAGAACCGTAATGATTTGAGTCCTGAACTATAGTGAGCCCATATGAACAAAACGGGATTTCCCTCCCGGGACGTTCAGGGACGTCTACAGTTACTGGTGACTCTGGTGGGGAGTTAGAGAGCTTGACTCGAACTCATGGTATCTTGTTTTGATTACACTTATGTGTTTCTTTGCATTGCATGTGCATTGGTGCGCCTAACTCACAGTGTTTTCCGTCTGCTATTCCTGAATGGTTTGTTAGAGGCTCGCTTTGAGAAGCGTGCCGTAAGGCTGACCGGTTACGGGCTCTGCCACGATGGGAACATAAACCCCGGTTGTCACCGGGGCACCCTTTTGACCATTTGACTTAGTGCATGTTCGGAATCCATAGTTGCTACCCGATTATAGGTTGTTTGAAACTGCTGCTTGGGTAGTGAAACCCTAGCTCCTGACAAAATAGGACAGGAAAACCCTACCCCAATATAGGGGTGTTTTGGCTCCCTTTTAGTTGCTATGTGCTTTTAGAGTGTATCTCTACAGGGAATGCGCATATCAGTTTGTAAATCTGAGTACCAGGCCTGTGGGCACCAGTATCGGTATTCTGAGAATCAGTTATATCCGCGGGTATCAGATTCAGTTTTGGGGCAGTGATTTTGGGGAACAGTGATCAGTAGTAGAGTATGGTTATTTAGCTATGCTTGTGTTTGTTCTAATTAGGGCTGAAATGCTGCGTGTTTTCTTTTTCAGTTCAGAGATTTAGTACAGAATAGCCAGTGTTCTCCCTTGCTGAGGCAAGACAAATATCTGATCCGTCAATCAACTGGTTGCGTCAGTCACCGTTCAAGTTCAGCAGACTTATGATGACACAAAATGTAGAGGAGATTGTGGTTATGGAAGTCGCGTTGGACCGAGAAACCATCTTGCGGGATGAGACCAATGTTGAAATACCACATCCGCCCAAGTTGCCTGCTGTGCGCCCGATCTGGGAACCCCAGATGTTTCAAGCTCGTGAACCTACCATGTTTGAGTTAATGGGAATGATCGCGACCTCCAAAGATCTGTGGCCGATCTGGCCTATGGGATGTCGGCTCCACCACTAGCCACGTCATATACCGGGAACTTCATGCCGCAGGAGCCCCTGCTACTGGGGCGAATTGTAATTGAGCTTAGCTAGCCTGAAGCTGTCTCGAACTCTGGCAATGACGTATCAATGACAACGGGGTTTCGCACTGAAGCAACAACCCAAACCTCCCACCAAGCTGAGGCTAGTGGAAAGAACAAGATGAAGGCAGATGCAGATCCCTATGCACAACTCCAACAAGATGTTGAGGCTCTGAAAGCCGGGGGGTTGAATAAGCAACAAGTACTCGTAGTTTTGGCTAAGACTGTGGATGACATCTTCTCTACTCAAACCGGGAGTAGTTCAAGCCAGAGGGAAAATCGGGTTAGCACTGAAACTGTTCCCGCCAATCCTAACCCTATACCTTTGAAAGATTAGAGAGCCAACGCAGCACCCGCTAATCCTTTTGCTAGTACGCCCAGCAAAAATCCACAGACTTCGAAGTACCTACCCCGAGGGCGTAGGGTCTTTCATGCCCTCTACATGCCTTTGTCCAAGGCTCTTCGAATCCTCACGGAAAAAGGTCATCTCAAACCTCTTGAGTCTCGGCCTCTCCCTACTCATCTTCCACCAGGTCATGATGCTACCCAGTACTGTGCGTACCATCAACAGGCTGGTCACACCACCGACAATTGCTTTCATCTTCACCACGAAGTGCAAGACTTGATCGATAATGAGGTCATCCTCCCGCCAAGCTCAGCCAAGTCTGTCACCACTGAGTTTCTAGACTTCGAAGATAATGCAAGTATGTGATCAGGGGTTAGCCCACCTGCGGGCGGTGCTCGGTTTACCTCAGATGTGGCGTGTGGCATGCACTGTTTTGAGCATCTTCAAATGCTAACTTTTGTAGTTTCTGACTCGGGTGTTGAGTTAGTTCTGTGGTTTTGTTTTGAGTCTGTCTCTTTGTTTTGAGTCAGTCTTTTTGATTAAGGGTCTGTCTTGATTGTATCGAGTCAGTCCAGTTGTATAGAAGCTGGGTGATTTCGGGGTTGTTGCTTTGGATATCACTATTTTGTTTTGTATTCGTCCTTTCTTTTGAGTCTGTTTCTGTTTTGAAGCCAATTACACCTGGAGATCCGAATGAAACAACAGTAAGTTTCACACTCTCGTGTTTGCTTCTGCCTTGAGTCTATTGTACCAGAAGATTTGAATGGAACGGCGATGCTCATCACCTGCTCTTCTGTGCCTTGAAATCATTGCATTGACCTAAGTTTTTCAAAACCTTTTGAACATTGTGATGAAAACGAAGAGGGAGGAATTCCTCGTGATTTGTAAAATTTGATCAAATTGAGAGAAAGAGAGGCGTGCTAAGCCCTTAATGAATGAAATCATGTTTGATTGGTATGAGTACTGAGAAGGACCCTAGCTTGATCCAGATTGGTTCTGCACTGTCTTCAGCGCGAGCGATTCGTCGCTTTCTTAAAAGTTTTCAAAAAAAAAAAATGTTTTGTGTAGTCCTGCGAAGACCTGTGCGGAATCGCTCTTGAGATTGTGCAGCTTAGGATCGCTCTTAGCCTCGAGACTCGACCCCCCCTTATTTTCAAACCTTGAACGTGCATTCAGAATGTTCAACGGCCAACCGCAATGTAAGGCCTGTATGGCCAGATCAGAAGCACCCCTGGAACTAGGGGCAAAAGACGTCAGAGAATGCACTCGAAGAGTCCATGACAAAGATCGACAGGAATACCAAATCCCAGAAGGGAGGAAAGAAGGAAGCATTGCTGAAGAACAACCGAGTTCCTATCCACAACATTTGGATGGACTTTCTACAGCATCAGTGAACGGCAGGCATTCTCTTGGATTTAGATGGCTTCGAAATCCTAAAACCATTTGGCATGGACAAAGCTACACTTTTACCCTCGAGAGGCTCGCTGGGCCAAAAACCTGGAAAGGCGACCCAGGCAAAAGTTAGAGCAAGAAAAAGAAGAAAAACAAAAAGGGGAAAAGAAAAGAAAAGAATACAAAAACGAAAGAAAGAAAAATGCAAAAAAAAAAGAAAAAAGAAAATAAAAAGAATTGAAAAGGAAAGAAAAACAAAGCTTGCAAAGTTGAAAACCCGGAAGAGCAGCCTTGTCTAAAGTTAGAGCGTAAAAGGTGAGGGTTAATACACGAGTGAACCCAAACCAGAACTACGTAAGGCTTGATTCCCATGTTTGGGATACGTAGGCAACTTCATCCTGAAGTCTAGCAACCAACACTTTCAAAGTGACTGTGTCCATATATTGGTTTTGACCATCTTCGTCTTCTCTTTATCTGAGAGTTCGGTTGTGATCATCACTAATGCGGACTGTTTACAGTATGCTGCAACGTTATCCAGACAAGGGGCAACTTTCCATTGCCATGAGTCGCCATTCAAACAAGGGGCAACTTTCCGTTGCCATGCAGCTCTCTTCAGGCAAGGGGTAATTTCCTTTCGGATTTGAGGTTGTGCATCTCGAGAGTAAGTTTCATGCTCGTTGAGCACTGGTTGTTTGCCAAAATAGTTTTTGAGAATTTTTACTGAGGTTGACTATTTTCTCGAAAATTATTCAATCTTTTCCAAAACTGGACCATTTTCTTGGACCCAATAAAGGAAAATTTTCAGTGCTCATAGCCTGACTTACTTGGTTTTCAAATCAAAAATCGAACAAGCATGTTAATCTAACTCTTATTTTGGTCAAAATTGTTTTAGTAGAAAGCCAAAAACAAGAAATGGTCAAAATGATGAACTAAGGGGCACAGTTGAGTCAGGCTTCCTGTCTTTCCCCTATCGCCAGCATACTTGCCAGATAGGGCACAACTGGAGCTGTCTGTAAAGGGCTGAAAGCTCTCTCATCCTCCAAGCAACGAGGTAACAGTGTTAGGCATGAACCTACAACCTCTTGTTTATCCATCAACCACCTAGGGGAGGGATAAAAAATGAGAGATTGAAGAACAGAGAGACGTGCGTGGAGAGGAAAAGTGAGAAAAGGGCTTTTTCAGAAAAACAGAGCCTGAGGGCCAAGCGATGTGAGAATCACAAATAAGAAAAGGTGGGAAACAATACCCGAAAAAACTGGCTCCTCGCGAACTGAGAGGTCTCTTGTCTTTGTAACACATCTGTGTGTCGTGTCTTTTGTTTTGTTTACCTCAACTCTTGTTTTGAGTCTGCTCCGAGCATGTCTCGATGTGTTTAGGTTGTGTACCTTTTGTTGAGTCGTAGGGGCGCTGTGTTCAGTCGTAGGCTTAATACCCGGTCGACAACTCATTTCTCAATTTCAAAAAATCGTTTGTGCTCAGAGTGCTATGCCATTCTCCACATTTATGCAAAGCAAGATTGGTTCTTTCAATAGCTGCAGGGTTCAACCCAGGCCATGTCGGAACAATAGAACCAGGACCTATCTGAGACTATGTGGGTTCCGGACCGCGAAGCAAAAGAAAAGAGGGAAATTGTGGAGCATCCGTGTTTGTTCCATCTTTTACGTGCCCCGTTTTTTGCATCCCGTCTTTTCAAGATTGAATTGTTTGTTCAGAATGGGTTGTGTGTTCAGAATAAGTAGTGCGTTGTATGGGCTGTGTGCTGAGTAAACCAAGCGCTGTGTTGTAGGCTATGTGTTCAGAATGAGCAGTGGTTGTATGAGTTGTTTTGACATTAGCTGGTTCACTACTTGGTTATTACAATGCAAGTGTTCCAATTTTCAGACAAAAGATCAATCTCATTTACATTGTTATGTGATATAATGCAATGTGATGCGATGTATGAAATGTACAAATGCAACACTTTTTTCAGACAAAAAGCTTGTTTCATTTCATCATCTTTTCAAGTACATAACTTTGAAGAAAATAAAACCTGCCTGCGGTAGTACAGTGTGCTCAAGCTACCAACAAAAAGAAAAGTAAAACAAAAAGAAGAAAGGCAACAAAAGTCTGGATCAATGTCAACTGATCTCAGGCCTGAGGGTCTGTCCTCGTTCTTTTCCTGGACGAAGGTCCAGGAACATCATCGCCAGCTCCACCATCTGAGCCTGAGCCCGAGTCATCTCTGGCCTCCTCCTCGGATGACTCTGCCTCCGCCTCTGACTCTGCCTCAGACTCATCATCGTCAAGGATCGGTGCCCGAGAGCTGCTCCCAACATGAGTGTGCCCCGCTTTGGTGCGGGGATATACTGTGCCTGCTTGCCCTCCTCCTCGAGCAGGAACAGAAGGTCCAGCTGGAGCACCTCCTGCAGTCAGAATCTGGAATGGAGGCTGAAAAGCACAAATGGCAAACGCATCAGCATGCTACGCAAAGTAGAGTATGAATACTGTGAGCAGTGTATCAGTACAGAATGTAGTGTGTGAGTACAGTGTATGAATACTGTGAGCTGTGTATGAATACAGAATGCAGTGACTGAGTGCAGTGTATCAATGCCGTGAGTAATGCTGTGAACAGTCTGTGGGTTATAGTGTATCGAATGCCGTGAAGGCCGTATATCAAGTACTGTGTTGATGGTGCGATGCATCAGATTGTGCAAAGTTTGAGATGATGGTCGAAAGAACGTACCGGGATATTGTAAATGGCCAGCAGGTCGAGGCTCCGCTATAGCATCCCCATCATGGAGGCGTTCAACTCCAGGGACTGGCGAGTATACTCGGACGAAGCCTGCAAAAGTGTTAGAAGTATCAGTATTTTGCGGAATATCAAGAGAAATGAAATGAAATGACTGTACAAAATGCAGTAGTACATACCGGGGGCAAGTCGTAGAACCCGACTAGCTCGTGATCAGCTGGAGGGAGAGCGATGGAAATTTGATAAGTCTCCCCACCTTGCCCTCTCCATGTCATCATCGTGGGCAACGCTGGCCATCCAGCTCCCTGTCCTCTCCGGGACCCACTCCTACCACAGGCCCGAGCCATCCAGATGCCTGAGCCACCCTCGGTGCTCCTGCTCCTGCTCTAGATGCCGGCGCCGCAGGCCTCTCCCTCTCAGCTCGGCGAGCACTACCCGGAGGCCACATGATATAGGTCTGGACGTACTCTGCATAGTCGTCCTCGCCTCTAAAGCCCTCCGAGTCCCAACCGATCGTACAAACTGCCAACTCTTGCGAGGTGTATATCTCTGTCCGCCTCATGGTCATAGGAGGCAAACCTGGGACTATCTGTACTGACACGCCTAAGGTCTGCCGTAAGAAGCACTAGCCCAGGTACCAGGCCTGACAGGCCGGGCCCTCTAGCAAAATCCTAAACCGGGAGGTCTCCTAAGCGCTCTCATACCGCTCCCATACTGCGATGGACAATGAGGCCCACGGTTGCAAGGTGATCTGCAAACAAAATACAGCTTGTTATCTACTGCTATTGAAAATGCAATGCAAAGCGAAGTTTAAATGAATTGTAATGTTTGACATACCTCTGCCGCGGTGATGGTATTGAAATAGCAACGGAAGAATATTAAAGACTCCCGAGGCCTCTGCTCGCACCTCACGTCGAAGTGGTGGGAGAATGGGATCATGGGAGGCATCTCATCCTCTGGTACTGGGGCAAGCCGCAGGAAGTAGGTGCAGACCCACAACTACAGGAGTGTAACAGAGCAAATACCAGTATGCTTGTCAGATAAAAGCAGAGTACAGAATAAAACAGAAATCGCAGAACCGTGTATTGTGCAGAGTGTACGGTGTGTGCAGTATACAGTCAGTAAGAAAAGCAGATTGCATGTTTGCAATGTGCGCAGTGTACAGTCAGTTGGCAGCAAATTGTGCAGTATATGAGGTGTATTATGCAATGTGTGCAGTGTAAAGCAGATTGCATGTTTGCAGTGTGTGCAGTCTACAGTCAGTTGGCAGTAGATTGTGCAGTATATGAAGTGTGTTATGCAATGTGTGCAGTGTGTAAAGCAAATTATATGTGTGCCATGGGTGCAGTATATGACCAGTGTGACGAAGACCGCAGTGTGTATAGTATATAGAGTACAGAGAATGTAAAGTAGAAATATAAAACAGAAGAAGAAGACGTACCTCCCAAGCCCGCCAGTAGCCTCCGAGCAGCTGTCCGCTGAGGCGGGAGGATGAACTCATATAGCCGTAGAGTGTGGCCAAGCTTGCGCCACCCCAATCGTAGCCGCGGATCCTGGTCACGTCAAACAGTGCACTCAACAAGCAAAGGGGCACGGTGTTCGCCCGGTTGGCGAAGAGGGTGGTCCCCAGCAGGAACATCAGAAAGCCGCGTGTGTACTGCTGCTCCTCCTCCCGAGTGGTAGGCGCCTAGATCTTGAAGTGGTCCTCGAACCATGAGTATCGTACAAATCCTGGACGAGCAAGAGGCGGTAGGTCGCCGAGCAGGTACATTTGAGCGGCCTCCCATTCGTCCATATCTGTATCGAAGGGGATCGGATCACGCTCTACTCCAATGCCTGTGAGCATAGAGAAGTCGAAGGGAGCCATCGTCATGTGTCCCATGGCTGAAAGATGGAAAGAGTCGGTGTTGTCCCACCACCTCTGCACCAGAGCAACAAGGAGAGGCCTGCTCGCAGTCAGGTATGAGAGCCCCATGCAGAAAGTACCGAAGCCAGCCCAGTCGACGATACGGCGAACCACCTCAGGAAGTTCCATGTACCACCCCCGGGCCATGACATTCCCATACCCTCGGAAGGCATGGGAATCCCCCTGTGGTCAAAACAAACATTTGCAAAATAGTGTTACAAATACAGCTTTGAAAGCACTCAGAATTGATGAAAATACATCGTGTGTGCGTGTGTTCAGATTCAAACAGATGTCGGGTGCAGGTGAGCTGGCAGTGAACTACAGCATGTAATGTATCAGTGTGTCTGAGTGGTTCAGTGGAAAATGCAGTGTGTGTGCACGTGTTCAGAGTCAAACAAATACCGAGTATAGGTGTGCTCGCAATAGACTGCAACATGTGGTATATCGGTGTATCTGGGCTAAGCAATTAAAGAACAAGATTGACTATTGCAGTTGTGTTCTACATTGCGGAAAATGAAACGGGAAAGAGTATACCTCGGAAGCGCCGTAAGACAGATGTGACTCCGGCTCGTGCAGTAGAAGCTCTGGTGGTACGCCCCTGGCAAAACTCCTGAACTGGGAAAGTCCGTCAGGAGGCAACAAGTGAATCGCCGGCCTGTAGGTCGCCGGGTCAAACGATCGAATGCTCAAAGGCAAGAGCTCAGCCTCGGGATCCATCTCCTGCTCTGGAGGAGTCCCGTCCTGTGGAAGATCGTCTTCCATGCCAAGAATGATGTGAAAATGGCCGGAAGTGTGAAAATCGGATGAAAATGTGAAGAGTCAACCGAAAAGTCAACCTCGAGAGGGTGAAAAATGGGCGAAAAGCTCGGAGTCCAGAAGGGGCACAAAGATCGAGGTAAACTCGAGGGAAACAAAGCCCGAGTGGTGGAAATCAAGAAAAGTGTACCGAAACAGAGATTTGTTCGGTTCAAAATGTTCGAAATGCAAAGGATTTCGCGAATCAAACGTTGAAGATGGCTCTAAAATGTGACAAAAGCGAGGATAGAAGGTTGGAAAATGACCTAGAGGGATGGGGGAAGAGTTTTCGAGCTTGTGAGAAGTGAGAAAATAGGGCTAGAAGCCCTATATTTAAAGACCCGTGCCGAAATGTCAAAACTGCCCCGACACAGGCATTTTTGACCGGTCGGCCAAAAATTTGGCTGATGACTTTGTTTTGTGGCCGGTGGATGGCCGGTGGACTCTTCTGATGGCCGGTGAACCTCCTACATCCTTGTTTGGGTCATTGATGTGGTTTGGGACATTCTTTGCTCAACACAGTGCAAGAGAGTGCATTTCTGAAACTTAACCGGTCTCTGTGCCGTGTCTTCTGTGCGTGGTACTTGATACGTATGCGGTGTATCCTTTTTGTATCCTTTTGTCTCTTGCGAGATTCGGAAGTTGCTCCACAAGCGTTACTTTACAACGTTTTGTCATGGACACGCGTTGGTTATACGTCGTTTCACTCACATCATTATGCATATGTTTTATGCATTGTTACACATGTCATATTTGCATTGTTATGCATCTTCTTTAGGTCACATTGTCATGTGCACCTCACATGCATTATCATGCATTTTCCATACCGTGCATTGTCATGCACGCCTCATTATGCGTTGTAGTGCACACCGGTTTTGCATTGTTATGCACTGTTCATATGCATTGTCGTGCATTTCAAAAAGACGTGCTTCGTCGCGCATTTGGATTCTTTTGCATTGTCATGCGTTTCTTAGGTCACATTGTCATGTGCACCTCACATGCATTATCATGCATTTTCCATACCGTGCATTGTCATGCACGCCTCATTATGTGTTGTAGCGCACACCGGTCTTGCATTATTATGCACTGTTCATATGCATTGTCGTGCATTTCAAAAAGACGTGCGTCGTCGCGCATTTGGATTCTTTTGCATTGTCATGCATTTCAAAAAAAAAAAAGACAACAAACAAAAAAACAAAAAATACAACAAACAAACATGCATTGTCATGCATCGTTATGCGCACCTCACATGCATTGTCATGCATATCATGCTTTGTCAAGCATCTCAACATCTAGCATCATCATAACATAGGTTGTATTGTCATGCATCATTGTAAATATTACATTGTACATAGGTTACATTGTCATGCATCTCAACATCTAGCATCATCATAACATAGGTTGCATTGTCATGCATCATTGTATATATTGCATTGTAGATTGCATGCATTTGCTGCATTATCCATTGCATTGCTTGCGCCTTTCCATGATTGAGCTTGGTCTGGTATGTGCTCATACTTTTCACGTTGAAGCACGGTTATGATATTATGTGTACGCACCTAGTGTTGTGGGTGACGGCACCGTTTCCGTGTTAAACGCGGTTTGTATGTGTCCATGCCTTTCCTAGGCAAGATACGGTTTGGCCGCATGCCTTATCCATTCCATCTATTGCATATAGAATATATTCCATTGTAGTTTGCATGCATTTGCTGCATTATCCATCTATAGGTTGCGCCTTTCCATGTTGAGCTTGGTCTGGTATGTGCCTATACTTTTCATGTTGAAACACGGTTATGATATTATGTGTACGCACCCAGTGTTGAGGGTGACGGCACCATTTCCGTGTTAAACATGGTCTGTTTGTGTCCATGCGTTTCCTAGGCAAGATACGGTTTGGCCACACGCCTTATCCATTGCATTCATTGCATTGTAGTGTAATCTGTTGCATCCAGCATTTAGGATCATGATCTTTCCTGAGCAGAGCATGCCTCACTTATATCATCCCACCCAATTACTTGTATCTTGTGTTCCCTCTACACACACATAGTTTTGCATGTGTACGCGACTATTCCACTAATGGGATTGTGGTTTGAGGGTGTCGGCACCTTTTCTATGGTGGACGGATTTTGCATCTCCATCATCTTTATGATATTTGTGTGGTTTTGTACTGCTTATGGTTTGATCATCCCAAAATGCATTGCATGTCATTTGCGTTGTTTACACACTGTTTTGTAAATATTGCATTATCATTTTGCATCCATTCCGCATTGCTATGCGTTGTCACACATAGGTCGCATTGTCATGCACTCCTATACTTGCGTTGTCACGTAGCTTTAGATTGCATTGTTATGCATGTTGCTAACGTTATTGTACCTATTAAGTTCTCTTTCTTTTTTAGGCACGATATTATATGTACGGTTCATTTGAGGCTGGCACGACCAGACGAACCGGACAGGAACAATATTATATGTACGGTTCATTTGAAGCTGGTACGACCAGACGAACTGCACAGGTACTATATTCTTTGCGTCAAACGTAGCGAGAATTACATAATTCTCTTACATCCTTTTTGCATTGTAGTGTAGTTTGGTTTGTGCTAGCTTAAAACTGTCGCATGTTATGCTTCATTACAGCTTTCTTTGCATGATCATAAGTTATGTTCGGTATCATGCATTGTTCTTGCATTTTGCCCCTGCCTTCGGGCGCATACCTTTATCTGTAGCTTGTATGCTTTGTCTAAGTCTTCCGCCTTGTCAAAAATGGGTCGTCTCTGGGCCTTGACACTCACCCCTGTCGTTGTTATGATTTTCGAGTTCTGTCAAAGAGGGGCAACTATAGACACCCCATTTTTGACCGTCCTCAAGACTTGGACGTCATCGTTTGAACACTCGATGATTATCCATGTTTGTGTTCATCTTGAGTTCTCAGAGGTCTCGGCCACGCGCCTTGCCTCAAGACCTCTCGACTTGCCTGTTTTGTGTTTGGTTTTGTACCAAACACTTGTTGTTTCGCTTCTGAGGGCAGGGAATGGCTTGTTGGCCATCCCCACACCTCACTGGCCATGGCTTGAGGCCACCGGCCATGTTTTGTTTCCATTGGCCATTAGTAATGGCCGGCCGACCATTGTTTTGGTCAATTTGTCATTTTTGGCTGGCCGATCATTGTTCATCTGTTTTTGGCAGATATTTTATGCCAGTTGTGATAGCTGGCATCCATAATGCACCCCCTCCATACACGTGTATGGAGGGATTTTCCTCTTGCTTAGCTTGTTTTGTAAGCTTTGCAAGAGTGAATCTCTATAAAGGAAGGGCTTCTCCTCCCTCCTCAAGGGTTCCAAAAAGTTCCAGAGAGGGTCTGAGACTAGGGTTTAGAATTTGTATCTCTTTATCTTTATATCTCCCTCTATTTCACTCTTGTATGTGTATAAGGTGTATTTGTTCTTAGTTTTGCACTAGGACACCTAGTATCACACCTTACCTTGGTTGCTGAGGTGCCAAAGGGTTGTTCTTGAAGTTTTTGAGTGGATTTAAGCTTGGAAAGGCTGCTGGAGCCTTGTTTTTGAAGGTGGTCTACAACGGTGAGATTCTTGCTCTTTATTCCCCATTTTTGCATAAGCCTTTTGCCTATCTTGCATCTGTTTTTGAGCTTAGTCTATAACTGATAAAAGTTCTGATTTTACTTGGTTAAAATAGTTGTTTAAGGTCTCTTTGGTGTTTGGGGTTGTTTACCCCCTCTTAGGCCTTGTTTGGTCTCATTTTGTGCTATTTTTGGTGAGCTCTGGGACCATCTTGTATTGGCCTCCTCACCACTGAAATCTAGAGGGATTTCAGTGGTGAGGATGGTGTTTTGAGGTTCTAAGAAGGAGAGGGCCATCCCCTCTCCTTGTTGTCTTTAAAACTTGTCATTTTAGCCTCATGTTTGAGCACTTTTTAAGTTCATGTTGGCCATGTCTTAGTTGGTATTTGTGCTTATTTTGTCATGATATAGCACTGTTTCAAGTTGGTTTAGACACACCATGCATGCTTTGCATACTTGCCTTGTAATGCCATGAAATTGCCTTAACATGCTTTGTGCTTTGAGCCTTGTTTCTAGCATGATTTTGGCTTAACTTTGTGAAGCTTTTATGCATGTTTTGATGTCCTTGAGGTCTGATTTTGGTTATTTGGGTCATCCATGACTTGCTTTGTATAGCTACCATGCAATCTCCCTTATAGGCCTTGAGTGTTGGCCTCTCTAGCATGCTCTCCTTACATCATTTCAGTGGTTTGACACCACTTATCATGTCATTTCAGTCCATATGGTATGCTTGTATGCTTGCATTTGATACTCCTTTGATGCTTTAAAAGGTTGTTGTCTTATGCTCCATGTTTGGACCATTATGTATGCTTCCATGTGTAGGCCATTTAGATGCCATCTAAGTGTGTTTTGGGCCTTGTCTCGACCTACATTGAGACTGTTTTGAGTCCCCTCGACCCTTTGGGACCCACCTTGCATAGCCATGGTCTGATCCCTTAGGTTAGCCTTAGGCCTTGGGCTTGGTTGCATGCTATGCTTGCCTTGTTTAATTGGTTTGGCACCTTTTCTAACATGATTTCAGAGCTTTCTATGCTTGCCATATGTCCATGTTCATCCCTTTTAAGTGTGCTTAAAAATTGCCTCTTTATGCTTAAGTGTTGGACAATGTGTGCATGCATGTTTGTATGTGACTTTGTCCCTTGTCTCTTAGCATCTTGGCCACTAATTTGGGCCTATTTTAGAGCTGCCCAAATTGGTTTAAGACCATCCTTCGCATGTTGTCGCATGCTCGCCTTGTGTGTTGTTACGTACTTGGCCTATCGCATGTTGTTGCATGCTTGAATTGCATTGCATTTGGCATGCATTTTCTTTGCTAAAGTTGCTTTACATGTTCCCATGCTAAGTCCCATTCACATGTTGTTGCATGTTGGTTATTAGCATTATTGTTACATGTCTCGTATGCTTGTTTGCTTAGGTTGTGTGCCTAGTACACATTGCTTGTTTGCATGCTCATATTGCATACTTAGCTTGCATGCTCAGGTTGCATTTTGCATGCATGCCTTGCCTCTTGAATCACCATGATAGAGGTTGGGTCCCTTGTTTGTTTGGTGTGCATTTCATTTGACATTGAAATGGCACACTTGGCCTCTTTGGCCATCACACATTGAAATGCGCGATTGGTGGCCCGAGGGTCGAGGGCCACATTCCCTTGAGTTCATAGCATGATGGGGAGGTTGGTTGTGCAAACATTTGTTTTAAAATGCATTGCCATGCCTAGTTTGCCCTTTGCTGCTGTCAAAATAGGATTCTGCAGGAAGATATGGTCGACCGACCATATTGAGTGCCGGCCAACTAAATATATTTGGCCGAGAGCCATACCAATGGTCGATGACCAGTTTCCCCTGGCCGGTGGTGTTTCCTCTTGGTCGGTGACCTTCCACAGTTATCAGGAAGTGATTCTGGAGCATCATTGAGACTTGCACAATTTTCAGAGGAGCAGAGCAGGGTAAACAGAGGCAGCTTGTGCATGGTGGTGGATTTCTGAGCGAAACCAAGCACGCATGCATTGGACCCTCTTCCCGAGGCTGTTTTACCACTTTATTAGCTTAGTTAATTGGCTTAGCTAGTTAAGCGGTTTTGTAATACTTAATTAGCTTGTTAGTTAGTTAATTTGTATTATTCTTTCGGACCCTCCGAGTGAGGGCAATGTTGTAATAAGTGTGCGTGTGTGTGATGCATGTCTTCTAGCCCCACGTCTTTCTCCCTTTTATTTACCAGCTTATGATGGTTAGATTAGGGCACGTTTCAACTAGCATACTTATGCTCACATGTTTGTGTCCATTCATCTGTCTTGCATGCACCGGGCTCGGCGCATCATGCTAATTGCATTGTATTTCAATTCCAATTTGAATACATGTATCAAGTTGCATTTCACATGACATCTTAGAATAGCCGAGCCTATTTCTAGTTGCATTTTGCATGTGTTGCATTAGCCATCTTAACATGAACTAGGATCATGTATTTGATTACTAACTAGTTTCTGTTTTGGCTTGGAGTACTAGGTAAGCATTTACGCTTTAGCATCCTTGCATATGTGTGATTATTGCCATGACAGCATGCTTACCATGAGGCTATTTGCGTATGTGATATAACTGCCTGAATGCCTGTGGGTGAAGGTTGGATTGCTTGAATAGAGACAATTCATTGAAATCTGTATTTTAGCCTACTTGCGAGTAGCAAAACTCAAACCATTTTTCTGAACAAACGGATATGCAATGCTTTGTTCCAAATTAGGCGATCTAGTCTATACTTGTTTTGCTGTGTGCATCACATAGTAATTCTAGCTAATTAACCAGAATAAGAGCACATGTGTTTTCAAAAACAAGATATCATGTTTAGTAGTGGCCGATCTTTGATCGGGCGAGCGGGGGTGCTCATAGCTGACCTTCCCCAATCGTACCTAAGTTCCCGAGCCGAGGCAACTTTGGTGATGATGGACACGTGGCCTTAGGCAATGAGTCAGTGTTTCCTAAATTTTCCAAAAATAAAATATTTAGGTGGCGACTCTGTATCTAGCAAAGCAGTCCATGTTTGGCACTTCTTTCTAAAAATCTGTTTTCAAAACGATTTGCTAGATTTGGACTCTTTGGTGATTTATCAATCTCACATTGCACATTGTGAGATCAGATTAAGAACCGTAACGATTTGAGTCCTGAACTGTCGTGAGCCCATACGAATAAAACGGGATTTTCCTCCCGGGACGTTCGGGGACGTCTACACCTACTTGCGAGTAGCACCAAACCATTTTCAAATAAACAAAACATGAAATGTCTTGTTCCAATTTAGGCGATCCGGTCTATACTTGTGTGTTGTGCGCATCACATAGTAATTTTAGGGTAATAACCGGAATAAGGACACATATTTTCAAAACAAAATATCATGTTTAGTATAGGCTGATCTTTGATCGGGTGAGCGGGGGTGCTCATAGATGACCTTCCCCAATCGTACCCAAGTTCCCGAGCTGAGGCAACTTTGGTGATGACAGACACGTGGCCTTAGGCACGAGTCAGGGTTTCCTAAATTCCCCCAAAATAAAATATTTAGGTGGCAACTTTGTATCTGGCAAAGCACTCCATGTTTGGCACTTCTTTCTTAAAAATCAGTTTTCCAAAATGATTTGTCGGATTTGGACTTTTTGGTGATTTATCGGTCTCGCATTGCACTTTGTAGGATTAGATTCAGAACTGTGACATTTGAGTCCGAACTGTAGCATGAGGCCTTCGGGGCATGTCTACACCGGCTGGCCACTGATGCAAATCTCAGTAGAATGTTGGTAAGGTGGAACAAAATTGTTCTGGAAGTGTTCAACTGTGCAAATAGAGGCTTTCGGGAGCCAAACGGTGGTCTTTTCGGGTGATATTCGAGCATGCAAGTGCACGTCCTTTGTTTCCCGAGGCAGAGTAGTTAGATGCTTAGTTTAATTACTTAGTTTACTTACATTTGTGTTGTAATTATTTAGTGAGCTAATTAATTCATTTATTGTTGTAATAATTAGTTAATTAGTTTAACAATTTATTTGGTTTGTAATAATTAGCTTAATTGGCTTTAATTAGCTTAGCTTAATTAGCTAGTTAGTTTAATTCATTCGGACCCTCCTGCGCGAGGGCATTAATGTTGTAATAATGTGTATGTCTTCCAACCCCACGTCTTTCTCATTTTTATTTATCCGCTTTTGATGGTTAGATTAGGAGCATCACATTTCAATTAGCATACCTTATGTTTGCATCCATTCATCTTGTATTGCATGCACCGAGGCTCGGCGCATCATGCAAACCGCATTGTCATTTCAATACATTTTTGAATATGTGTTTAACCACATGTTATAAAAATTGCCTCATATACCATATTAGTAGCTGGGCCTATTTGTCACATTCTTTGTATGTGTTGCATTAGTTATCTTGTATAGTTTGGAATCATGCATTTTTTCTAACTCTTTTATTTTATCTTAGCTTGGAGTACTACGTGAGTTTTTAGTACTTTAGCATACTTGCATGAGTGTGAGTGATTGTCATATCTAACATGCTTGCCATGAGGCTAAGTGCTTGATTGCTATAACTACTTAAATGCCAGTGGATGAAGGCTTGTTGCTTGAATTGGAATGATTCAATGGATGTACGTTTAAGCCCACTGTGTCTAGTGGCAAATTCACAAACTTTAAGCCCACTTTGTTGAGTGGCAAATTCAATCCCTTTTCGAAAAACAAACATGACATTGAATTGTTCCAATTTGAGTAAACTAGTCTATACTTGTGTGTGCGCATCACATAGTAATGCTTTCCTAATAAACGAAACAAGAGCATATAATGTACATAAAAATCATATCATGATTAGTAGAGACCGATCTTTGATCGGGGGAGCGAGGGTGCTCAATTCATGACCTTCCCCTCTCGTACCCAAGTTCCCGAGCCGAGGCAACTTTGGTGATAACGGACACGTGGCCTCTGGCACAAGTCATGGGTTTTCTAAATTTCCCCCAAAACAAAATATTTAGGTGGCAACTCTGTATCTGGAAAACAGTCCATTTTTGATAATTTGATTCAAAATTGATTTTCTAAAAAGATTTGTCAGATTTGGACTCCTTGGTGTTATCAATTTCACATTGCACTTGTGAGATTAGATTCAAAACTGCGGGAGTCCAAACTGTAGGGCTTTCTTTCGAGCTTCCGAAAGGGGGGAGCAAAAAGGTCGAGCTACAACATTGATTTTGATGAAACTTTTGCACCGGTTGCTAGACTTGAAGCTATTAGAATGTTACTTGCTTTTGCATGTTTTAAAGATTTCAAATTGTATCAAATGGATGTTAAAAGTGCTTTCTTAAATGGATGCATTTCGGAGGAAGTTTCTGTTAAACAACCTCCTAGTTTTGAAAGTCATAATACTTGGATCATGTTTTAAAACTTTCAAAAGCTTTATATGATTTAAAACAAGCTTCTAGAGCGTGGTATAAAAGATTAAATAATTTTCTACTTGACAAAAGATTTTCTAAAGGAAAAATTGATACAATACTTTTTAGAAAAACCAAAAAAGATGATATACTAATTGTTCAAATTTATGTTGATGATATTATTTTTGGTGCTACTAATGAAAATTTGTGCAAAGAATTTGCTAAAGATATGCAGGGTGAATTTGAAATGAGTATGATGGGGGAGTTAAATTATTTCCTTGGTCTACAAATTAAATAAACTAATGATGAAACCCATTTAAATCAAATGAAATATATCAAGGATCTACTCAAAAGGTTTGAAATGGAATTATCAAAGCCTGCAGCAACTCCAATGAGCATATCAATAAAAATCAACAAAGATGAGCAAGGTAAATTTGTAGATGAAAAAAAATATCGAGGTATGATTGGTTCCTTACTCTATCTTACTGCAAGTAGACCCGATATAATGTTTAGTGTATGTATGTGTGCACGTTTTCAATCCGCGCCAAAAGAGTCACACATCACCGCAGTCAAACGTATTTCCAGATGTCTTGTTGGCACTCCAAATTTGGGATTATGGTATCCTAAGGGAGCTATTTTTGAACTTTTTGGTTACTCGGATGCTGACTTTGTAGGATGTAGACTTGATCGAAAAAGCATAAGTGGTACTTGTCACTTTCTTGGACACTCACTCACTTCTTGGCTTTGCTAAAAACAAAACTCAGTGGCTCTGTCAACTGCTGAAGCATAATACATTGCTGCCTCTAGGTGTTGTGCACAATTGCTTTGGATGAAACAACAACATCAAGATTTCGGACTTCACTTTGATCATATTCCTATGAAATGTAATGACACAAGTGCCATTAACCTTTTAAAAAAAATCCTACTCAGTACTCACGCACTAAGCACATTGAAATAAGACATCATTTTCTAAGAGATCATGTACTCAAAGGTGACATTGAACTCGAATTTGTGCCTATAAATTGTCAATTAGCCGACATATTTACCAAGCCTCTTAATAAAGAACAATTTTCTTATATTAGAATTGAACTTGGTATGATAAATGCTCCTATATGATGTTTTTTCTTTTAAATATAAATAAATAAATAAAATTTAAATTTAAATTTAAAAATAAAATAAAAATAATAAAATTAAATATATATTATATATATTCTCTCTCTCTCTCTCGATCTCACTCTCTTTCTCTCTTCTCTCGTTCTTCCTCTCATCCTCAGACACCATCTCCATCCTCACCATCGTCCACCACCAGATCCACCATCCACAACATCATCCATCACTTTCATCACCACCATCATCTACCCAAATACTTCACCGATCTACCGAGATGCATCACTGCTCTCCACAAAATCTTCATCACCGATCTTTGACATCATTTTCAATTCCTCATGTTCCATTATCGATCCATCAAGATTCGTAACTAATTCGCCAAGATTCATCACTGATCTACAAAAATTCATCCCCAATCTTCTCCATTATTTCTGATCATCAACATCATCGTCGATCAACATGTTAAAATTATTGTTGCACTGTGTTATATTTTTTATATAGTTGTATGTGCTCCAAACTCTCTTGGATTTAGTAATAATTGCTTCTACCATGTCTAAAGAAATTGTTTTTATCTGTATTTTCTCTTTTTATGCTAGTGCACTTGGTGTGGTTGTTTTTGGCCGAATCTTAATGGCACTCGGTATTAAAAATTAGTAATCTGTTTTTTACAATTTGTGTAATTTTCTTTTGTGCATTAATTTAAGGGGAGATTCATATTATGTAATCTATTTAGATTACATCAATGAAATAAAAATAAAACATAAAAATGCGAATAATCTTAAGAGGGTGTTTGTATATTTTGTGCATAATTTTAGGGGGAGTATATATAATTTTTACTCTATCTACATCAACGATTTTTTTTGCAAAGACAAAAATAATTTTCAAAGAGAAATGCTTGTAATTTTATTTTAGAAGAAGAAAATATTACTTGATTACATGTAAGTTTTCAGAAGGCTGCATAGATTTTTTTTGTTTCACTTCTCTTAACAACTTCTTATGAGCCTCCTTTACATGACTCTCTCTATTTTCGACTTCTTTGAGTCTTAGCATTATAACCGTTGCATAATATTGCACTGCATTCTCCAACTGAGAATTTTTCCTTTCTAGCTCTTTCTTCTCCTGACGAATATTCACTAGTTATTGTTTTAACAAGCGCACCTCGTCTCTCCATTGTTGATTTTCTTGTATTCTTGTCTGTAGTCGTCGAGCCATATTGGAAACCGCAATCAGCGCTTGTGTACTAAGAGCCATAGTGTTATTAATAGCATCGATATCATTCCGATTACCAACAACACTAGGACTCTCAGTTATCGAAATAGCGTGTGACTGCACCATTGGTAACCTCTCATTTGCCTACATTACAGGCACCTCATGCATGTCAGAACCATTAATGGCTAAGGTAAGAAATGACATGATTACACAAGAAAGTAAAAATTTTTTTTCTCTCACAACACTTGATGATTTTGTATCTCTGCCTATCATCTTTATCACTTTTTATACACTCCTTTGATCCAATACTCAATGCATATCTACTCAAATCTTTTGTTTGTTAACATTTTGGGCACTGATGCACCATTTTTTCAAGAGATGCTCCAAAATCCCCACAATGATGACGACAAGACATAAGAACAATTATTATAATTTTTTTCATCTTAGATTGTTTTCTCAAATATGTTTGTTTGATTTTTGTTTTGATTACTGCCAATTATTATTTTATTTTATTTTTTTGTCTCTAAAACCTTTCTATCTCCATATTTTATTTTGATGATGTCAAAGGGGGAGAAAGTTACCAGTTTCAATTATCACATAATTTGTTGATTTTTATTTTGTGTCAAATCCATACAAATATTGTCATCATCAGAAAAGGGAAGATTGTTAATCATATTGTTTAATTTTGATGATGTCCAAAATATTATTTGAAAATTTTGGATTTTTTAATATACATATTATACATTATTTGACACAAAATGTATAATATGTATAATATGTATATTAAAAAATTCAAAATTTATAACATGCGGTTAAACACGTATTCAAAGAATGTATTGAAATGACAATGCAGTTTGCATGATGCGCCGAGCCTCGGTGCATGCAATACAAGATGAATAGATGCAAACATAAGGTATGCTAATTGAAATGTGATGCTCCTAATCTAACCATCAAAAGCGGATAAATAAAAAGGAGAAAGACGTGGGGTTGGAAGACATACACATTATTACAACATTAATGCCCTCGCATAGGAGGGTCCGATTGAATTAAGCTAACTAGCTAATTAAGCTAAGCTAATTAAAGCCAATTAAGCTAATTATTACAAACCGAATAAATTGTTAAACTAATTAACTAATTATTACAACAGTAAATGAATTAATTAGCTCACCAAATAATTACAACACAAATGTAAGTACACTAAGTAATTAAACTAAGCATCTAACTACTCTGCCTCAGGAAACAAAGGATGTGCACTTGCATGCTCGAATATCACCCGAAAAGACCACTGTTTGGCCCCCGAAAGCCTCTGTTTGCACAGTTGAACACTTCCAGAACAATTTTGTTCCACCTTACCAACATTCTACTGAGATTTGCATCAGTGGCCAGCCGGTGTAGACGCGCCCCGAGGGCCTCATGCTACAGTTCGGGCTCAAATGTCACGGTTTTGAATCTAAAAGAGTCCAAATTCGGCAAATCGTTTTGGAAAACTGATTTTTAAGAAAGAAGTGCCAAACATGGACTGCTTTGCCAGATATAGAGTCGCCACCTAAATATTTTATTTTGGGGGAATTTAGGAAACCCTGACTCGTGCCTAAGGCCACGTGTCCGTCATCACCAAAGTTGCCTCAGCTCGGGAACTTGGGTACGATTGGGGAAAGTCATCTATCAGCCCCCCCGCTCAAAGATCAGCCTGTACTAAACATGATATTTTGTTTTGAAAACATATGTGTTCTTATTCTGGTTATTACGCAAAAATTACTATGTGATGCGCACAACACACAAGTATAGACCAGATCGCCTAAATTGAAACAAGACATTTCATGTTTTGTTTATTTGAAAATGGTTTGATGGTGCTACTCGCAAGTAGGCTAAGACGTGGTTTGAATTTGTCACCTCAAGTGGGCTTAAAAGTTTCCGGATTTGCCACCAAACATAATGGGCTTAAAACTGATTAGCCACTCAACAAAGTGGGCTTAAAACGCACATTTGTTGAATCGTTCTAATTCAAACAACAAGCCTTCATCCACAGGCATTCCAGCAGTTTATCAAATAAGCATTTAGCTTCATGGCAAGCATGCTAGACATGGCAACACTCGCATTCGTGCAAGTATGCTAAAGCATAAAAACTCACCTAGTACTCTAAGCTAAGAACATATGAGTTAGAAAAATATGCATGGCTCCTAACCATACAAGATGCCTAATGCAACGCAAGCAATATGTAATTAATAGGCTCGGCTACTAATATGGCATATGAAGCAATTTGATAACATGCGGTTAAACATGTATTCAAAGATTATTGAAATGACAATGCAGTTTTAATGATGCACTGAGCCTCGATGCATGCAATACAAGATGAATGGATGCAAGCATAAGGTACTCTAATTGAAACATGTCGCTAATCTAACCATTAAAAGCTAGTAAACAAAAGGGAGAACGACTTGGAGTTGAAAGACATATATGCACACACACACAGTTATTACAACATTACGCCCTGGCAAAGGAGGGTCCGAATGAAACTAGCTAAGCTACACTACTTAACTAATTATTATAAAACTTGAAATGAATTAACTAACTATTCTATGCCAATTAATTATTACAATACACTTAGCTAATTAATCAATTAGACTAAGCTATTTAATTAATTAATTACACAACATGAACTAATTAACTAATCTACTTAAATAATTACAACATTTGCATGAATTAGTTACAACTAATTAACGAAGAAAATTAACTAAATGGCCTCGGGGAATGAGGGATGCATGCATGCCTGGTTTTTTTTTTACCCGAAGAACAACCACTGTCTACCACTAATTGCTCTGTTGCATAACACTTACACTATTTTCCTCCTCCAGATCAACATTGCTCTGCTTCAGAAGCACAATACTGAATTTTTCACTGGTGGCCGGCTGACCACAGATGAGGGTTTGCCAGCCAACACTGAGGGGTTGCCGGCTGTGGAGAAAGTGGTTCGGAAATACTCTTTAGATCCAATGGGACGCTCGAGATCCTCAGCGCGTAGCCTGAAAAAGAATGAACACTCTGGTCGAGCGTGCCGGAATTAGCACTCCGACGGATAAGTCAGTGTATACTCTCTTGGTTGCTTGTATTTTAAGTTAAGCTTACTTTTTCTCACATGCCTTTCTTTGACTGTTGTTCCTCTATTTATACTCGCTTCCTGGGCCTCGGGGCCTGGCCCACTTTTCACCCATTATCCTCTTATTTATTCGGCTCCTCCCACGATGAAGCAATTATCACTCGGCTCCATAATCCAATAACTATTCGGACTATTTATTGTATTTGGCCTCCGGATCATGCAGGTGTAGACTCGCCTGCGAGAACTCCCAAGAAAATCTCATTTTGTTCTCTAGCTATTACAGTTCGGACTCAATGTCATGGTTCTGAATCTAATCTCACAATGTGCGATGTAAGATTGATAAATCACCAAAGAGTCCAAATCCGGCAAATCGTTTTGGAAAATTGATTTTTAAGAAAGAAGTGCCAAACATGGACTGCTTTGCCAGATACAGAGTCACCACCTAAATATTTTATTTTGGGGGAATTTAGGAAACCCTGACTCGTGCCTAAGGCCACGTGTCTGTCATCACCAAAGTTGCCTCGGCTCGGGAACTTGGGTACGAGAGGGGAAGGTCATGCAACGAGCACCCCCGCTCGCCCGATCAGTGATTGGCTTGTACTAAGCATGATATCTTATTTTTGAAAACACATGCGTTCTTATTCCAGTTAATTAGCTAGAATTACTATGTGATGCGCACAACACACAAGTATAGACTAGATCGCCTAATTTGGAATAAAGCATCACATATCTGTTTGTTTGGAAATGATTGGAAGTTTGCTATTCGCAAGTAGGCTAAAACACGAATTTCAATGAATCGTTCCAATTCAAGTAATCCAACCTTTATCCACAAGCATTCAGGCAGTTATATCACATAAGCAATTAGCCTCATGGCAAGCATGCTGTCATGTTAACACTGACACACATGCAAGATGCTAAAGCATAAACATTTACAGTGTACTCCGAGCCAAAATAAAGAACTAGTTACTAATCAATGCATGATCCTAGTCCATGTTAAGATGTTTAATGCAGCACATGCAAAATGCAATTAGAAATAGGCTCGGCTATTCTAAGATGGCATATGAGATGCGACAAATCGATATATGTATTCAAATAGGAATTGAAATACAATGTAATTAGTATGATGCACCGAGCCCAGTGCATGTAATACAGATGAATGATGCAAACATGCATAGCATAAGGATGCTAAATGAAATATGCCCTAAAACTAACCATCGTAAGCGGTTAAGTAAAAGGGAGAAAGAAATGGGGGTTGGAAGACATGCATCACACATACGCACGCTTATTACAAAATTGGCCCTCTCGACGGAGGGTCCGAAAGAATAATACAAACCATCTAATTAACTAACTAACAAGCTAATTAATTATTACACAACCCTTAACTAATTAAACAAATTAATTAAGCTATGAATACAGTAAAATAGCCTCGGGAAGAGAGACGAATGCATGCTCGGTCGGCTTCGCTCGGAAATCCGTTGCCATGCCTCATGTTGCCTCTATTTGCACTGCTTTGCACCTCTGAAAACTGTGAAAAGTCTTGTGATGCTCTAGAACCACTTCATGGACATGCTGCGAGTCCATCGGCCAAATGGAAAGGCCATCGGCCAAGAGATAAAGGTCATCGACCAAAAATAAGGCTCTCGGCCATACATTGTTAGCCGATCGACATTGAATATGGTCGATTGACCATTTGTTTCTGCTGACTGCTCATTTTGCTGCAACAGAGGACAAACAGAGCATGTCAATGCATTTGCAAGAAAATGTTTGTAACCACACCCCTTATCATGTTTAAGACTCAAAGGAGTGTAGTTCTCGACCCTCGGGCCACCAATCACGCATTCTAATGCATAATGGCCAAAGGAGCCAAGTGTGCAATTCAATATCAAATGAAATGCACAAAACACATAAGGGGCCCCAACCTCTATCATGCTTGATCAAGAGGCAAGGGATGCACACATAATGCAATGCAAACATGCAAGCATGATGCGAACAACTCAAGCATGCAACAAGTAAACATGCAACAACATGAAATCCAAGCATACAAACATGCATGCATACAATGTAATAGGTATGCAACAACAATACCAACAACAAGCATGCAATGACATGTAATCTAACAAGTATGCGAGGTGCTTGAGCATGCAACAACGTGTCAATTAGTAAGCATGTAATAACATGTAAAGATGAACTTAAACCGAAATGGGCAGACCTCAGCCATGCCCAAATCAGTGGCCAAAATGCTATGGAAATGAAGACAAAGGTACATACAAACATGCATGCCAATTGCCTATCACCCAAGCATAGGAGAGCAACTTTCAAGAACACTTAAAAGAGGACAAACATGGACATATGGCATACATGGTAAGCTCTGAAATCATGTATGGAGAGGTGCCAAACCAACTAAATAATGCAAGCATAGTATGCAAGAAAGCCCAAAGCTTGGAACTAACCAAAGGACTCAAACCATGGCCATGAAAAACATGAAGCAAATGGCAAGTATAATCCAAAGCAGTCCTAGATCATGTCAAAATGAGCCTAAAACATGCAAGGACCAAAGCCAAAATAAGCTAGAACAAAGGGCCAAAAGCATGAGGCATACAAGGCTACAAAAGGGGTGTTACACTACACCTATCAAAACCAAATATGGCATGACATAAACCAATAACAACATAGTTGTGGCATGGTAAAACAAGACCAAAAACCTACTTAGATGGCATCCAAATGACCTAAGCATGGAGGCATGCACAATGGTCCATTCATAAGGCATAAAACATCAGCTCTTTAAAGCATTAAAGGAGTGATAAGTGAAAGTATATAAGCATACTATATGGATTGAAATAACATAACAAATGATGCCAAATCACTAAAATGGCCAAAGTAAAGAATGCTAGTGACTTGGACACTCAAAGCTAACAAGCTAGATTGCATGGTAGCTATACAAAGCATGACATCTATGATCAAGACAATGCAAAACAGAGCTTTAGCATGTTAAAACAAGGCTAAATGCTTTTGGAGTTGAGCCAAAATCATGCTAAAAACATGGCTTAAAGTACAAAGCATGTTAAGACAATTTCATGGAAATGCACTACAAGTGCATGAGGCATGCAAAGGATAACCAAACCAAACCTAAACAAAGGTATGACATGGTAAGGCAACACCAAATACATGCTGAAATGGAGTCAACATAAGCTAGAAAGACATGCTCAAGCATGAAGCATATAAGACTAGTTTGTGTGATTTACACTACAAGTGTATTAGGCATGCATGGAGTGACAAAACCAAGCAAAAATAGTGTTGTATCATTGCAAAACAAAGCCTAATACATACTGAAATAAAGCTAAAACAAGCTAAGCAAACATGCTACCAATATAAGCCATTTATACTAGCATACAAGACAACAAGGAGAGGGGATGACCCTCTCCTATTTAAGACCTCAAAACCACCTTTCCACCACTGAAAATCCTCTGGATTTCAGTGGTAGAAAGGTCATGCAAAGCCAAAAACAAGGGCCAAAAGGGATGGCCTAAAACAAGGCCTAATAAGGCCTAAGAGGGGGTAGATGATCCCTAACCAAAAAATAACCTTAAGCAAAGATCTAAAGCGTCAAAAATCAGAACTTATTGTAGTTTAGAGTCAAGCTTAAAACAATAAGAAAAAGG
Organism: Camellia sinensis; assembly: GCF_055761805.1. Classification (NCBI taxonomy): domain Eukaryota; kingdom Viridiplantae; phylum Streptophyta; class Magnoliopsida; order Ericales; family Theaceae; genus Camellia; species Camellia sinensis. Next base: position 212,674,473 of record NC_138961.1, on the reverse strand, counting down.
GTCTAAAAGCTTAAGCAAGAATGGGGTATTAAAATAAGTTTGCTCACCCTTGTAGAACCTCTTCAAGAACACCACTCCAGCGACTTTTCCATGCTTAAACCACTCCAAGAACTCTGAAACTAACTCCCTATTGCTAGGTGCTCTAGTGCAAAAGTAAGACAAAATCACACTTTAAGGCACAAATACACACACAAATCAAGAGAGAGGGAGATATAGAGATAGATAGATACAACTTTTCTAACCCTATTTTTCAAAACCTTTGAGAAGGGAGGAGGAGCTCCCTTCTTATAGAATTCCAAATTCTAAAGCTTCCTAAACAAGCTAATTAAGGGGCAAATCCCTCAATACACGTGTATGGAGGGGGGGAATTGTGGATGCTAGCTATGACAACTGGCATAAAATATTTGCATAAAGTAGATGAACAGGGCTCGATCAGAAAATATGGCTGATCGACCAACATAAGTGCCGATCGACCAAAAAGAGTGTCGATCAGCCAAAACTTTTGGCCGATGATAAGAAAACAAGGCCGATGGCTTCATGCCTTGGCCGGTGGGTTGAGAGAATGGCCAACAAGCCACCCTCTTCCCTTAAAAGCAAAAACACAAATGCTTGGTCCACAACCAAGCACAAAACAGGCAAGTTGAGAGATCTTGAGGCAAGGCGCGTTACCGAGACCTCCGAGAACTCAAAACGAACACGAGCATGGATGATCATCGAGTGTTCAAACGATGACGTCCAAGTCTTGAGGACGGTCAAAAATGGGGTGTCTACAGCAGGATAGGGCCGAATAATGTCTGTTTCCTAGGCCTCTAAGTGTATACTCGGCTCATCTAATTCTGCTATTATTCGGCTCCCTCAATTGCCCCCCAAACACCCCATTAACAACAGTTAATTGGTGTGTTTGGTTTTGAATTTGAAAATTCAAAAAACATAAGTTAGGCGGCTTCGCCTATCCCAATGTGAATGTCAGAACGCACACGCCTTTCGGTCATCATTATACGTTCCAGCCTCATTCGTGCATTTCTTGCATTTATTACGATTTGAAACTCCGGTCTCTTCAAATGTATGCTTTTCGAATACTTGAGCCTCCTGGACTGCCAGCTGATATTCTTCCTCTGTCTTGCATCTTCTGCAACTTCTTCCTGTCTCTCCTTGTCTCCTTTGCCTCTCATAAGTTTTCTTCTCTTCTTTTTATAATCCTATTTTCTGTGTTTATTTTCGATTTAGTATACCCCTTAGTCCTTGCTAGAATGGCTAAGCATTTGAAAGACCTCCTTTTTGAGCATCGTATTTCTGGGTTCTGACGCCATTTTTCTATCCCCGATGATGTCCATTTGTCACTCATGACGGACAACACTCTTGATATGGAGACAGATGATGAAAATACAATTGTCTTTCCTCTCCTATCCATTACGGAGGGCGGAGTCCGTTTTTCTCTACACCCATTTCTTAGGGCCGTTCTCCGCCACTGGGGTCTGATTCCTTCCCAACCCAATGTAAATTTTTTTCGAATCATAATGGGGCTCGTAGAGGTGAACCGGTGCCTTAGGATCAACCTTGGCATTCCTACCATTCGACACTGCTATGCTTTAGCCAAATCCTCCGGTCGGCATGGACGCTACTTTCTCAAGGCCAAGGACACTGATCATCACTTGCTAACCATGCTTGCCAGCTCTGGCAAACGAGTTGATGATGTGACGGTCCATGTCCGAGGCAACTGGGAATTCAGCGAAGGCGAAGATTGCCTAGACCCTATACCCAGACGGAGAGGCAAACCAGGTTACCGTGTAGCTCCTTGCGTTTATTGATCCTTCTTTTACTTGGCTTTCTCTCCAAGTCTAATCTTTTGTTTGTCCAGGTAATAATTTGAAGAAAATTCTGATCTCAGCCGACGACGCAGTCCTCGCAGAAATTAAGACTGCACTCAAGTTTTTTGGCCGTCTAAGCATACAAAAGCAAGGGAGAGCCACCCATATACTCCTGAAGTACGAGCCAATTTACACTACGTTCTCGACTGTGGAGAACATTCCGATCTCATCCGGCGAACGACATCTTACGTCTCTTGTCTTCCCCCGCTTCAAAAACCTTAGGCAAATTGGTTTTCAAGCTTCTGATTCGGAGCAAGACGTAGAGCCGGCGGTCGAGGTGATTGCCAAAAAAATGAGAGAGTTTGCCTTGGAAGCTGAAGAGGTCGACGAGGCTCTAAACTCAGCGTTTGAGGCAGCCGGCCTTAACCAGTTCAACTCTTCGTCCATTTCGGGTCGGGGGGAATTTTCCTTCGGAGATATTTTTACTAGTTTGGAAGATCTTCCTGACTCCTATCCCGAGAATATGGTGAAGGAATCTCTTTCCCAATTGGCACGAAAAAGAACGCCGAACGATTGGCTGCCCGGCAGAGGGACGAGACCATTAGTTCCAAACTTGCCCTCCCTGAATCCTCCGAGCCAATTGTTGTGGTTGAAATGGCTCAAACTTTTACCATCGAGACGGAAAGGTCAGTTGAACGGTTGACTTCAGAGGCCGATAAGGGGAGGGAGAAGCATCCTGCCGAGGCCGAGGCCGTCTCTGAAGAACACGCAGTCAAAAAATGGCCGCGCTTAGAGGAGTCGGGTGTGTTTGTGTTTTGTGGTTCAGCCAAAGATAAAAAAACATATTGATCTCCTCTGACGCATCGACTGTGAGAGACCCAGTCGTGGCGTTGAGCTTGGCTTCATCGGCCTTGTTGCCGGCTGACAATGAGGCTTTTCGGGCGAAGCCGAATGTGTTGGCAATAGCATTAGCCGCTCAAACGGTTCTTCTGGTATATAGCTTGATCTTGTCTTTTGCGTTTCTGCATATATTTTTTTGGTTTTAATTTTTTGTTTTGCAGATGGTCGGAAGGATAACAGAGATAGGCTGACGCCAGCATGACGTCGTTGAACAAATTGGCCATTTAAGATTTGAGGTTGAGGGCGAGCGGAGTAGGGCCGAGTTTGAAGCAGCGAGGGCGACGATGGAAAGTGCAAGGGCGGAGGCCGAGATGGAAAGAGCGAGAAATGATGAACAGCATAGATTGCCCGTTGAGCAGAGCGAAAACGCGAGTGATGAAGTGCCCAGGTCAGCCCAAGAGGTGATTGCCAGGCTGGAGACCGAATTGGAAGAATTGAAGAAGGCAAAAGAAAAAGCCGACTCCGAGACTTCCAAGGCGTACGAGGCTGGGCAGGGCACCGCCCTTACAAATTACGTGGAAGAAGTCCCCAAATTTGAGAACCGGGGATTCAAGCACGACTGGCTCAAAGCCCTTGTTGCTGCAAATGTGACATTGGCTATGCCGATTCCATACGAGCAAGTGGACGTTGAGCTGCTGGAGTCTGACCCCGAGGAATGATTAGGGCGACACTCTAGTTGTTTTTGCCAAGGATTTTGAATGTATTTTATTTTATTTTATTTTATTTTTACTCAAGGTGATCTTCATGTATAAAGTGATAACTTATCTGTATTCAGTTTATCAATGAAATTTTTCCTTGCTTTGCATTATTGTCTATATTTAATTGCCGTTATCAATGAATGTTTTTTGCTTTTCACTATTTTGGGGAGCGCTACTGCTGTGTGCTATACATTAGATAATCGTTCCATTAAAAAGATGGATAATTCAAGAATTGGGAAAAAAAGGGTAGCGGCAAATATTCATGATTTAGACTTTGGATTTAATTGAATAGGGTTAAGAGCATGCCCTTGCATTTGACCATATCGGTGCCAGGCCTTGCAATATGTGTGAATGGTAAAGGCATGAGATCCTTTCGGCTTCATGAAATGGCTGAAGCACGATCCTTTTGGCTCAAGGCCGAGGGATTTAGCCGATTCGAGTAGAGAACCATTGGCCGTTAGGATTAAGGAATCTGCCCTTGCCTCAGATATGAACTGGACCGCCGAATGACTCCGGTTCGTGAAATGGTTGAGGCACGATCCTTTTGGCACAAGGTTGAGGGATTTAGCCGATTCGAGTAGAGAACCATTGGCCGTTAGGATTAAGGAATCTGCCCTTGCCTCATATATGAACTGGACCGCCGAATGACTCCGGTTCATGAAATGGCTGAGGCACGATCCTTTCGGCTGAAAACTGAGGGATTTAGCTGATTCGAGTAGAGAACCATTGGCCATTAGGATTAAGGAATCTGTCCTTGCCTCAGGTATGAACTGGACTGCCGAATGACTCCGGTTCACGAAATGGCTGAGGCACGATCCTTTCGGCTCAAGGTCGAAGGATTTAGCCGATTCGAGTAGAGAACCATTGGCCGTTAGGATTAAGGAATCTGCCCTTGCCTCAGATATGAACTGTACCGCCGAATGACTCCGATTCATGAAATGGCTGAGGCACGATCCTTTCGGTTCAAGGCTGAGGGATTTAGCCAATTCGAGTAGAGAACTATTGGCCGTTGGGATTAAGGAATCTGCCCTTGCCTCAGATATAAACTGGATTGCCCTTTCGGCTCAAGGCCAAGGGATTTAGTTGATTCGCGTAGCGAACCTTTGGCTGTTAGGATAAAAGAATTTACCCTTGCCTCAGCCCAGATATTAAGGTTAAGGAATTGCCCCAGTTTGGGGTAAATCTAGAAAGCCGAATACCGGCAGCTTATGGAGTGCGTGCATTAATGAGGTCGCCTCGAGAATGCGGTGCGCCCATGAATTATTAGAGAGGGGGTTGTGTCCAAACAAAACTCAACCCTGTATGTTGAATGTGGGCAGAGAAGAGTGAATGTCTAGCAGACTATTCTTCAACAGTAAAAGAGATGGCACAACACTGGTGGAGCTGGACTCAATAATGAATCGAGGTGGCGAACCTCCCCTAATGGGAGTTAGAGCATCTGCTGAACATGAGAGGCGTCACTCTCCACGTCGACGAAGCAGGTCACCCAGAAGGGAGAAGCGCTAATGAGGAAGTTCCTCTTGCCCGTGTAGTGAAGCTTGTGGGCCACCATGCCCATTGAGTTTTGCAGTTTTTGTCGAGAACAAATCGATGACAGAGGCAGATTCAATCATCCGAGATTCAAACGTGGCAGTCGAATTTGCACGCCAGATTTTTCCGCCAGAAGTTCAGCAGTTGATGGTTAGTCGACAAGACTTCGAAGTGTTCCGAAAGGGCATCCATGGGGCGGTGAAGGGGCTATACACCGCCTACGAAATCGGTATGCGCCTTCGTGCTGCTCGACGGGAGATAGAGTAGAGGGATGAACGTATTCGAAGCCTAGAGGCTCGCGCGGAGAAAGCCGAGCGCGAGTTGAGAAAGGTCGAGACTGGTGGGGAACAGTCGGCCAGAAAGTCTAACTTGATCATGGAGGAAATGGTGACCCAACGGTTAATAAGTCATGCGATCACCAATCAAGATACAGCTAGCATGTTTGCGATTTAGTCTGCCAAGACCAAGGCTTACGAGAAAGGCTTCCACGAAGGCCAGAAGGTCGGGATAGAAAAGACCAGGGAAAAAATCGCTGAGGAGGTCTGCCGATACGAGAATCGGGGATTTCAGCACGGGTGGATCGAGGCACTTAAGGCCGCGGATGCCCTCCGTGTAGTATGTGTTGAGTCAACATCACCGTTATATTATGGCCGCAATTTTCCCTTCGAGGCATACGAGATAGAGAAGAGCGACGGTGAAGGTGGTGCCGAATAAAACCTTATGTAAAAATAAATACATTTTGTATTTATTTATTAAATTATTATTTAATTAATAATATACTTGAGGCCAATGTAATGTATTCGAAATTAGTCTAATTCATGAGTGGATTTAACTATGATAGTATGATCTTTTTATTTTAGATCAATTTGTTCGTAAAATGACCATGACTTCAATAGTTTGCACGAATCGCTCCAAATTCAAAGGACTTAGTCGGTCAAAATGTCAATTCCGTAAGGTGCTGCGAATTCGGCCCAAACATATGGCACTCCGAATCCGGAGTCTCATTCGGCCCAGGCGTGACTTGCACGGATGGGGCTCCGAATTCGAAGACTTGGCCAATCGGGGCATCCACGGAGGGCGCTCCGAATCTGGAGTCTTATTCGGCCCAAAAGTGTCATGCACTGATGAGGCTACGAATTCGGAGACTTTTACTTGGCCAATCGTGATATCCACGAAGGGCGCTCCGAATCCGGAGTCTTAATTGGCCCAAAAGTGTCATGCACTGATGGGGCTCCGAATTCGGAGGCTTTAACTTGGCCAATCGTGACATCCACGAAGGGCGCTTCGAATCCGGAGTCTTAATCGGCCCAAAAGTGTCATGCACTGATGGGGCTCCGAATTCGGAGGCTTTTTGTCTTGGCCAATCGTGAGATCCACGAAGGGCGCTCCGAATCCGGAGTCTTATTTGGCCTAAAAGTGTCATGCACTGATGGGGCTCCGAATTCGGAGACTTTTACTTGGCCAATCGTGACATCCACGAAGGGCGCTCCGAATCTGGAGTCTTAATCGGCCCAAAAGTGTAATGCACTAATGGGGCTCCGAATTCGGAGGCTTTTTGTCTTGGCCAATCATGAGATCCACGAAGGGCGCTCCAAATCTGGAGTCTTATTCGGCTCAAAAGTGTCATGCACTGATGGGGCTCCGAATTCAGAGGCTTTAATCGGAGGACTTGAACTGAGTTACACAATGAGAAAAAAAACAAAACTTTGCATTGCAAAAGTGAAATCTGTACATGGCGGATCATTCAAAACAAATATCATGCCCCACAAGTCGGGACTAATGATAGAATTTTCGCAAATGCGAGGAGTTCCAAGGGCGTGGCAGACTCCTACCAAACATGTCTTTGAGACGATAAACCCTCGTTCCCCCGACTGAGTCGATCTGGTAGGGGCCATCCCAGCTAGGACCTAACTTTCCATCAGCCGGCTTCCTGGCAGCTAGAAGCATTTTCTTTAGGACCAATTCACCTGGTACATAGCGGCGTAGCTAGACGCGTTGGTTATATGACTTAGCAAGCTGCTGCTGGTACCGGGCCATGGTAGCAAGGGCACGGTCTCTTCGTTCTTCAATCAGAGTCAATCCCAAAGACAACATCATATCGTTTCGGCCCATGTCAAAAACTTTTGATTTCAAGGTTGGGAGGCTGATCTCCAAGGAGATAATTGCCTGTGTTCCGAAGCACAAAGCGAACAGCGTTTCCCCGGTGGACCGTCTCGAGGTTGTCCGATGAGCCCATAATACACTCGGCAGTTCTTCAACCCATCGGCCTTTTGCCTTGTCCAGCCTCTTTTTGATGCCGTCCAAAATGATTTTATTGGAGGCTTCAGCTTGGCCATTACTCTGTGGATAAGCTAGGGTGGAGAAGTAGGGTCGTATACAATACTTGTTGCAAAGCTCGCGGTGGACTCCGCAATCAAACTGGGTGCCGTTGTCTGATATAAGTGCTCTGGGAATGCCAAACCGCGTCATGATATTTCTCCATACGAAATGCTTTACGTCGGTATCTCGAATGTGCGTTAGTGCCTCCGCTTCCACCTATTTCGTGAAATAATCAGTCGTGACGATCAGAAATCGCCATTGAGCGAACGACCAAAGGCTAGTTATGGAGCTTAGCTCTTTAGCAGGCAGGTGAATCAGAGGAGAGAACTTCTAGCACTGTTCGCACTTTTTCACGTAACACTCGACATCGGCTCTTATTGTCAGCCAGTAATACCCCGGTGTCACAGCTCGATGAGCCAAAGAGCACCCGCCAAAATGTGCGCCACAACTGCCTTCATGTATTTCAGTCAAAGCTCTTCGACTTTGTCCGGATGCACACATTCCAGGTATGGACTAGAAAGGGATTTTTTATAAACCTTTCCTTGCAGATCCAAGTAGTATCGCGGGGCTTTGTTTCGCAGCTTGTTCGCTTCTTTCTTGTCCACTGGGAGTTGTTCGGAAGACAGGAATGCAACAATGTGGTCCATCCAACTCGATCCTGACTCTATGACATTGACCTGGACTTCCGCCGAAGGACCAATGATCGGCTCTGGGATGAAACCTACTTCGATGGTCCGTTTAATCTCTGAGTTAATGGCAGAGGCTAGGCAAGCAAGGGCATCTGCATGTGTGTTCTGATCACGTGTTATTTGATTCAATTCATGATGGTCAAATTTTGCCAGCAAGGAGTTAGCCGTTTTCATGTAAGCTGCCATACGGTTATTTTTGGCCATGTACTCCCCCTTTAGCTGATTGATCACTAGTTTTGAATCACAAAATACAAGTAACCGCCGAGCATCCAGAAGGTGTGCATTTTGCAAACCAGTTAGAAAGGCTTCGTATTCGGCCTCGTTATTAGATGCTTCGAAGCCGAGTTTGACGGCCTGCTCAATTATTGCGCCGTCGGGAGCCATGACATGACTCCGGCTCCACTGCCCCATTGATTGGATGATCCATCACAATACAACTGCCAAATGTCCCCCACATAAATTCTCCAATTCGGCTTGGGTTGAGTTTGGTCGGTCTTGAAGTCGGCAACATCCCCAGTGAATTCAGCTACAAAATCAGCAAGCACTTGCCCCTTGATTGAGGTTCTAGGAAGAATTTGAATACTGTACTGGCCGAGTTCGAGAGCCCATTTCAAAACTTGCCCTGATGCTTCTGGACTACGTAGTACTGATCGGAGGGGGTAATCTGTTAGTACCCCAATGCTATGCCCTTGGAAGTAGTGCATCAGTTTTCTTGCCACCATGACGAGGGCCAGGATGAGTTTTTTCAATGGAAGGTAACGGGTTTCGGCGTCAACTATTGCCTTACTCACATAACACACTGGTCGCTGCTCTCCAAGCTCTTCCTTCAACAATACGGCGCTGACAGCTCGGTCGGAGACGGCAGATATAAAATGAGCGGGTCACCTGCCGCTGGTGTTGTCAAAAGTGGAACAGATCGGAGATAAGACTTCATATCGTTAAAAGCGGCTTCACACTCGGAGGTCCATTCAAAAGCTTAACCCTGCCGTAGTGTCTGAAAGAATTGTCGGCAGCGGTCCGTGGAACGACTGATGAACCTGTTTAGTGCGGCGGTCATCCCTATCAACTTCTGAACCTCCTTGACCGACTGAGGGGAGCCGAGTTCCAGGATTGCAGTGATTTGCCTCGGGTTGGCTTCCATTCCTCGGTGGTTGACAATGTAACCCAAGAATTTACCAGAGCCGATCCCAAACGGACATTTGGAAGCGTTCAGCTTCATTCTGTATTTGCGTAGAATGCCGAATGTCTCTTCCAGATCGGCTAGATGAGTTTGCTCTTCTCTGGACTTGACCACCATATCGTCAATGCAAACTTCCATGGTGTGGCCAAGTTGCACCTTGAATATGGCAGTGACTAGTCTTTGGTAAGTTGCCCTTGCATTCTTTAGCCTAAAAGGCATAACCTTATAGCAATAGGTTCCTCTTGGGGTGAGGAATGCAGTTTTATCTTGGTCCTCCAAATGCATGGCAATTTGTTGGTAGCCCCTGTAGGCATCAAGGAGGCTCATACACTGGTGACGTGCCGTAGCATCTACAAGTTGGTCAATTCTGGGTAGGGGAAAACAATCCTTGGGGCAAGCTTTGTTTAGGTCAGTAAAATCAATGCAGACACGCCAAGCCCCATTTTTCTTCTTCACAACCATAGTATTCGAGAGCCATGTAGGGTAGGTCATTTCCCTGATAGCTCCTGCGTCAAGCAACTAGTCAACCTCTTCAACAACGGCGGCAGTGTGCTTTGCGGCTGACCGCCAGCTTTTCTGTATAATCAGCTTACATTTGGGGTCGACATTCAAACGATGCTGAGAGACAGATGGATCTACTCCCAGCATCTTATACGGCGACCAGGCAAACACATCAAGGTTGCTGAGTAAGAAGGTAATTAGCTGCTATCTGTCGACTTCGTTCAGAGAGGTATCGATCATGAAGAACCTGTCCAGATTCCCGGCAATTTCAATTCGATCCTGGGTTTCCGTGGCCTTTTCGCTTGGAAGCCATCCGACATTGTCAAGTCTCTCTCGATTCGGTACCTCAATAGAATTCACTTCCAGCTCTCTTGGTGTCTTCGCGACAAGGAGATAACATGCTTGTGCCGATTTCTGCGAACCATAGATTTACTCAACGCCTCTTTCAGTAGGGAAATAGAGCAATCGATGATAGGTGCTTGGCACGGCCTGCATGGTGTGCAGTCAAGTTTGGCCCATGATGAGGTTATACGGCGAGGGCAGCTTGATGACCAAGAATTCCACATCCACTGTTCGCGAGCTTGCTCGAACTGGTAGTGTGATTTTGCCGAACGGATACTTTGGATTGGCGTTGAAGCCAAATAATTGATAAGGAGCTGGAGAAAGATCCGATTTGGTGAAGCCGAGTTTGGTGAATGTCTTGTAATACATAACTTTCGATGTGCTCCCAAGATCAATGAGTACACGCTCAACGGTGAATTGGTTTACGTGTAACTCGATTACCAAAGGATCGATGTGAGGAAGTGTCACTCCGGCCAAATCTGAATCATCGAAGGCAATGCTCGTAGCTTCATGGGGCCATTTAGCCGGGGTGAGTTGACTTTGAGGGTCGAGACGCGATTGAATCGTATGCACCGCGGATGTCGCTGGTAGGCTGTTATAGACTGCCCAAAACTCTGATCCGCGCGCAAGGGCGCGAATTGTAGTTCTAGCTACTACAGTTCGGATTCCTGTCACGGTTCTGAATCTAATCGCACAAAGTGCAATGTAAGACTGATAAATCACGAAAGAGTCCAAATACGACAATTAGTTTTTGAAAAATCAATTTTGAAGCAAAAAGTGCCAAACATGGACTACTTTGCCAGATTTCAGAGTCGCCACCTAAATATTTTGTTTTTGGAAAATTTAGGATACCCTGAGTCATGCCTAAGACCACGTGTCCGTCATCACCGAAGTTACCTCGGCTCAGGAACTTGGGTACGAGAGGGGAAGGTCCTGAAATGAGCACCCCCAATCGTCCGATCAAAGGATCGACCTCTACTAACATGATATGTTATTTTTGAAAACACATGTGTTCTTATTTCGATTATTAATCTAACTTACTGCGTGATGCGCACAGCACACAAGCATAGACTCAATCGCAAGAATTGGAGCAAAACATCTCATGTTTGTTTTTCGAAAATGGTTTGAAGTTGCTACCCGCAACTAGGCTAAGACGCGGATTTTGCCATCCTCAACTGGGCTTAAAAAATGATGATTTGCCATTTCAAGTGGGCTTAAAACTCACATTTTGATGAATTGTTTCAATTCAGGCAATCAAGCCTTCATCCACAGGCATTCATGCAGCTATAGCAGTTAAGCATATAGCCTCATGGAAAGCATGCTAAACATGGCAGTCACTTACACGCATGCAAGGATGCTAAAGCGTAATCACTCACAGTGTACTCCAAGCCAAAATAGAAGCTAGTTAGTAATCAATGCATGATCTTAGCTATGTTAACGATGCCTAATGCAACACATGCAAAAATGAAACTAAGATAGGCTTGGCTATTCTAAGATGTCATGTGAATGCAACTTGATAACATGTATTCAAATTGGTATTGAAATACAATGCAGTTTGTATGATGCGCCGAGCCCGGTGCATGCAAAACAGAAGAATGAATGCACACATGCAAGTATAAGGATGCTAATTAAAATATGCCCTGAAACTAACCATTGAAAGCAGGTAAGTAAAAGAGAGAAAGAAATGGGGTTGGAAGACATGCATCACACACATGCACATTTATTACAAAATTATGCCCTCTCGAAGGAGGGTCCGAATAATAAACTAACTAGCTAATCTAAGCTAATTAAACTAATTATTACAAACCAAAACTAATTAACTAATCCTAGTTAACTAATTAGTTATTACAACACGAATTGATTAGTTAAGCGCATTAACTACTTAAGTACAAGACCAAAGCATTAGCTAGCTAAGTAAAACAGCTAAGTAAAGCAGTAAAAAGAGGTCCTCGGGGTGAGGGGTGCATCCATGCTCGATCGCCTCGCTCAGAAATCCATCACTATGCCCCGAATTGCCTCTGTTTGCATTTGATCTCTAGAACACTACACAAACCTCCAGATAGCTTCTACTTCAACATGGGAACCTCCAGGAGGGCTGTCGACCAGAAAAGGGTGGTGTAGACCACCTGTCGACCACCTAAGTATGCTGCAGACCAGAAAAAGTGGTCGGCCAGCTACTTTTTTTGGTCTGCCGACAGAAAATTCTGCCAAGCTCCATTTTGCTGCAACAGAGAACAAGAAGGGGCACAATAATGCATTTGCAAGGTATGTGTGCACAACCACCCTCCCTATCATTTCTTAAGCTCAAGGGAGTGTGGTACTCGACTCTCAGGCCACTAACCGAGCATCGCAATGCACGATGGCGAGAAGCCAAGTTTGTACAATTCAATGTCAATGAATGCACAAAAAACACATAAGGGCCTTAACCTCTATCATGCATGATCAAGAGGGTCGGCGACCGAGAAACGCAATATGTTTCATCACTTCAAGTACAAAACATGCCGTATTCCTTGTGTTTGGATCAACACTCGATTCAAACACAATGCAACACATACAACATGATCAACCTATCAATGCTAATGGCATGCAAAAGATTCCAACGTATGAACAATGCATGCAAGGCAAGTTTAGAAGCTTAAGGCATCAAAGCTAGGAAAGGGCATCTCACAAGAGGCATGCGTAGACGTGCCCCAAGAACTCTCTGAAGGCTCTGCGCTGTGAGGGCGCAAAATTCTAATTTGCTCTCTAGCTACTACAGTTCAGACTCATGACACAGTTCTGAATCTAATCTCGCAAAGTGCAATGCAAGACCGATAAATCATCAAAGAGTCCAAATCCGGCAAATCGTTTTGGAAAACTGATTTTTATAAAGAAGTGCCAAACATGGACTGCTTTTCCAGATACAGAGTCGTCACCTAAATATTTTATTTTGGAAAAATTTAGAAAACCTTGACTCGTGATGTTGAAATGCATGACAATGCAATTGAAAGATGCATGACAATGCGTGATTGGAATGCATGACAATGCTAATGAAAGATGCATGACAATGCATGATGTTGAAATGCATGCCAATGCAAATGAAAGATGCATGACAATACGTGAATTGAAATGCATGATAATGAGCATAATTTGATAAGGTGCATGATAATGCAAATGAAACACGTGAAACAAACGCGGATGAAGGGGGGGCAAGACAATGCGACCTAAGGGAGGTGCACGACAATGCAAGCATGGCGTGCGTGACAATGCATATAGTACGTGCATAACAATGCAAATAGGCGCGCGTTACAGTGCTCATAGAGACATGCATAACAATGCAAGGGGTGCGCGCTACAACGCTTATAGAGACGTGCATAACAACGCAAGCGTAGTGTGCACTACAACACAAGACAAAAACATTGTAATGCAACGCATTTAAAGAAATTTTCGAATCTCGCAAGATACAAAAAGGACATGAAAAAGGATACACCATACGCGTACCAAGCATCGCACACGGAAGGTACGATTTGAGGTTGACACGGAGGCCGATTTGAGCTTTAACAGCATAGTTTCTTGCACTTTCTTAAGGAATTAAGGTCCCAAACATCATATCTGACCCAAACAAGAGTGTGGGAGGTGCATCGACCACAAGGGGAGGCCACCGGCCAACCATCGGCCATAAAATAAGCTCATCAGCCAAATATTTAGCCGATCGGCTAACAATTTGGCCGACCGGCCAAAAATGGCAGTTTCGGGGCAGTTTTGTCCTTTGGCCACGGGTCTTTAAATATAAGGTTCCAAACCTTATATTTCCACTTCGCCCCAGCTCGAAAATCCCTCCCCTTTCTTCCTAGGTGATTTTTCTTCCTTCGATCCGTGTTTTTCTCTTGTTTTCGACTCTTTTCCATCGTTCAATTCGCGAAACTCTCCCCGTTTCGCACACTTTGAACTGAACAAATCTTGGTTTCAGTGCCCTTTTCTTGGTTTCCACCGGTTGGGTTTTTTTTCCCCGAGTCATACCTCGATCTTCATGCCTTTTCTACACCCTAACCTTTTCTCCCATTTTCACCCTCTCGGGGTTGACTTTTGGGTTGACTTTTCACATTCTTGCCCATTTTTGACACTTTCGTCCGTTTTCGCACTTTTCTTGAGATGGCTGACGACATTCCATAGGGTGGGAGTCCTCCAGAGATGGGCGTGGACCCCGAGGTCGAGCTCCTACCTCTTCACGTCCGACCATTTGATCCGGCGACCTACAGGTCAGTGATACATGTGCTCCCTCCTGATAGCCTCCGCCACTTCAGGAGCTATGCGCGGGGCGTTCCATTAGAGCTTTTGTTGCGCGAGCCAGAGTCACATCTGTCTTACAGAACCGCTGAGGTATATTCTTCCTCTGTTTCATTTTCTGCAAAGTAGAACACATAACTGCGAGTAGGCCCCTTCTTGCTGCTCTGGTAGAGAGGTGGTGGGACACCACCGACTCCCTCCACCTTTCTACCACCGGGGAGATGACAATGACTCCCTTTGACTTCTCCATGCTCACAGGCATCGGAGTAGGGGGTGATCCGATCCCCTTTGATGCAGATATGGACGAGTGGGACGCCGTTCAGCTATACTTGCTAGGCACTCACCCACCTCTTGCCCGGGCAGGGTTTGTGAGGTACTCATGGTTCGAGGATCACTTCCGGATCCAGGCGCCTACTACTCGGGAGAAGGAGGAGCAGTATGCTCGTGGCTTTATTACGTTCCTGCTAGGGACCACACTCTTCACCGACCGGGCAAACACCGTCGTTCTCTACCTGCTGAGCGCATTAGTGGACGTGACACATGTAGACGTCCCCAAGCGTCCCGGGAAAATCCCGTTTTGTTCATTGGGCTCACTACAGTTTGGACTCAATGTCACGGTTCTGAATCTAATCTCACAAAGTGCAATGCAAGATCGATAAATCACCAAAGAGTCCAAATCTGGAAAATCGTTTTGAAAAATTGATTTTTAGAAAGAAGTGCCAAACATAGACTGCTTTGCCAGATATAGAGTCGCCACCTAAATGTTTTTATTTTGGGAAATTTAGGAAATCCTGACTCGCGCCTAAGGCCACATGTCTGTCATCACCAAAGTTGCCGTGGCTCAAGAACTTGGGTACGGGAGGGAAAGGTCATGCAATGAGCAGCCCCGCTCGCCCGATCAAAGATCGGCCACTACTAAACACGATATCTTGTTTTTGAAAACACATGCGTTCTTATTCTGGTTTATTAGCCTAGAATTACTATGTGATGCGCACAACATACAAATATAGACTGGATCGCCAAATTTGGAACAAAACATCTCATGTTTGTTTTTGAAAGTGGTTTGCTACTCGGAAGTAGGCTAAAATGCGGATTTTGCCACCCTCAAGTGGGCTTAGATAATATGGTGATTTGCCACTCTCAAGTGGGCTTAAAACTTGCAATCAATGAATTGTTCTAATTCAAGTAATCCAACCTTCACCCACAGGCAATCAGACAGTTATATCACATAAGCAGTTAGCCTCATGGCAAGCATGCTATCATGGCAGTCACTCACACACATGCAAGGATGCTAAAGCATAAACACTTACCGAGTACTCCGAGCCAAAACAAAAGCTATGTCAAGAATGCCTAATGCAACACATGCAAAATGCAACTAAGATAGGCTCGGCTATTATAAAATGTCATGTGAAATGCAATTTGATACATGTATTCAAACAGGAATTGAAATACAATGCAATTAGTATGATGCGCCGAGCCCGGTGCATGCAAGACAGATGAATGGATGCAAACATGCGAGCATAAGGATGCTAATTGAAACATGACCTAAAACTAACCATCGAAAGCTGGTAAATAAAAGGGAGAAAGAAATGGGGGTAGGAAGACATGCATCACACACACGCACACTTATTACAACAATTGTGCCCTCTCGACGGAGGGTCCGAATAACAAGCTAATTAGCTAATCTAAGCTAATCTAATTAAACTAGTTATTACACAACAAAATGAATAACAAGCTACAGCTAATTATCATACAACTCTAATTAATCAACAAATTAACTAAGTAAACAATTTAAATAAGCATGTAAACTAAATGAAGTAGGCCGCCCTAGCTCTGCCTTGGATGGCGAAGGATGCATGCATGCTCAAATCGCCTTGTTTGGAAATCCCTCGCGACGCTCCGACTTGCCTCTGTTTGCAATTGACCTCAGACATTGCACAAAGCTCCAGAAGGCTGAAACTCTACCAAGGGAACCTGTGGGAAGGCTGTCGACCAGATATTGGCCTTGGAGACCAGCGGCTGACCACCTTTTGTGGTGAAAACCAGAAAAACTGGTGAGCCTGCCACTCTATCTGGTCGGCCGACCAGTTTCTGCCCCTGGTTTCTGGTTTTCTGCAACAAAAGGCAAGAGAGAGAGATGACAAAGTATTCACAACACATGTGTGCACGACCACTCTCCCCATCATTGCATAAGCTCAAGGGAGTGTAGTCCTTGACCCTCAGACCACCAATCACGCATCTCGATGCATGATGGCCGAGGAGTCGAATTGCATGACTCAATGTGAAATGAACGAATATACAAGCACCTAAAGCCAATAACTCCATCATGGGTAGTCAAGAGTGTTGGCGACCGGGAATTGAGGTACGTTTTATCACTTCGAGTATGAAACGTGCCTCGTTTCCTGTGTTTGGACTAACGCCTATTCCAAACGCAATGCAACGAACAAGACATGTACCAACGCATTTTTAGCATGCAATCTTAATGCAATGCAACTAAGTCATGCAAACATGCAAGGAATAACATACAAACATGCAACTAGCCTACACAATGCTATGAACTAACAATGGCATACTCAATGCACATGACACTTAGCATACACAATGCACATAGAAACTAACATACAAAATGAGATGAACAAGGCATGCACAATGCAATGATCAATCATGTGACAACATGGCGTACTCAATGCTATGAACTACAATGGCATACTCAATGCAAAATGGACTTAAACCAAAATGGATGGGCCTCAGCCACACACAAATCAGTGGCCAAAGATGATGAAGACAAGGCTCCAAAACTTATGCAAACATGCCTAATGCAATGGCCCCAATCCTACGGCATAAAACACAACTTTCCAAACGCATTGAGAAGGATGAAATATGGAGTGCATGGACACATGTTCCAACTCTAAAATGGCATACAAAATTACTCCAAATGATGTAAACAACTCACACAATGCATGTTGAATGGCTCAAGCACCGAAACTAGTGAAGTGTATTACACTGTAGGCATGCAAGGCAATGCTCAAATGGCCAAACCAACTCCAAACAGACCCTATGTAGGCCAAAATAGGGGTAAAAGTGAACTAAGATGATGGCTTGAAAGGCACAAAAATGAAGCTCATGTAATGGCTCACAAATGGGGTATAATGATGCAACTCTCAAGCACATTGAAAGAGTGACAAACATGAGAATATGGCCAAGAAATAAGCTCTGAAATATCATTCCTCATAGTTCCAAAACATGCAAATACCTCAAGTTAAGCATGTAAGGGACCTCAAAAACTCAAAGCTAGGCAAGGCTATTACACTACAAGCATGCGTGGCAAGCATCATTTGACCAAGAGGCCTCAAAACAGAGGTAATGCAGCCCAAAATAAGAACAAAATCATTTTGGATCTAGGCCAAAATGCTAGAATAGAGGACTAAAACAACATGCATTTCAAGCTAGTAAACATGATTTACACTACAAGCATATGAAGCATATGAGAGGCTGCCAAAACAGCCAAAAAGAGAATCATGGCATGCCAAATGATGGCCAAAAACCCACTGAAACATGACCAATACATGCAGGAATGAGGTACTACTTTGATAAGCCATGAAAGGGATTATTCTACACATGCAAGAGGCAAACACAAGGTGACCAAACTAGTCATAGACAGAGTCTAGGTAGGTCTCAAAAGTCACCAAAAAGGGACTGAGCCAAGCCTTGGAAGTATGAAATATGTGCTCCTTTGAAGAGCCAAAAATGCAAACAAACAAGGCCAAAAGAGAGAGGGTCTCCCCTCTCTGATTTAGGCCCTCAAAACGACATGCCAACCCCTAAAAATCTGCTGGATTTCAGTAGTTAAAAGGCCAAGCAAAGATCAACACAAAGGTCTCATGGCATGGCACAAAACAAGGCTAAATAGAGCATGCAAGAGGGTAGATGACCCTCAACACCAAAAGAGCCTTAAAAAAACATGAAAAACACTTAAATATGAAGCTTTTTTTAGTTGACAACAAAGCCTAAATACGCATGAAAGTATGGCTAAGAGAATGATCAAAATAGAGCTTAAAAAGAGGGAAAATGAGTTACCCTTGAAGCTCAACAAAACCCGCAAGTTTTGGGGACCAAAAACCAACTCTTCAACCTCTAAAAATACCCTCCAAGAACCTCAGATCAATGGTGGGGGTGTGTGGCTATGAGGTGTGGTGCAATAGGTCAAGAACAACACACTTTTGAACCCAAAATATAGAGATATAGAGAGATATATATTTTTGCCTTAGCCAAAATCTGAACCTCTGCAAAGGAGAAGGAGGGTCTCTCTTATAGAGGTTTGAAGCTAAAGCTTCCTCAAGAAGCTAAAAACTTGGGTGCAAATCCACCATACACATATGGAGGATACAGTCTGTGCCTTCCAGCTGGCACAGCTGGCATCCACACAATCTGACAAAACAGGAGGAAACCAGTCGACCAGAAAAGGTGGTCGGCCGACCAGGGCAAGTGGTCACCCAGATAAAAAGTGGCCAGCCAAGGGTATTGGTGGTCTCCACACTGAAAGCAAGCCAATGGTGGGGTGGGAAACCAGAAAATGTGGCCCAAAGATCAAGAAAAGCAATTTCCCGACAAGAAAATCGGCTGGCGGGGAAAAGCGGTCTCCAAGGGGAAAAAGTGGTCTCCCACCCTTGTACCACCTCCCAAACAAGGAAAACAAGGTACATACCAAAAATGAACCAACACGAAGACAAAACGAGAGTTCGGGAGGCAAAGCGCATGGCTGGGGGCCTCGAAAACTGGCTGTTGAGCACAAAAAGTGGCATATGACTGCAAAAGTGGTCTCCCAGACCACAGTGTCCCTGTAGGCAGAGGAACAAGGTGTGTTCCCAAAAAACGTGCCAAACAAAAATGTTAAGCGGTCTCGAGCCGAGGTGCACGACTGACGGCTCCGAAAATCGAAAACTGATCTCCAAACGGGAAACGTGGTCTACAACTACGAAGAGTAGCCTACGACCACTGAGAGATGGTCTGCAAGACCTCTCCCTCCCTCTGGGAAGGGAAGACAAAACTTGGTCCGCGAACCGAGTCAAAGTACAAAGAGTTCAGAGGCCCGGAGGTGAAGCTCTTAGCCAAAAACTCTGAAACCTCGAAACGAGCATGACATGCACTATCATCGAGCGCTCAATTGGTGACGTCTGAGTCTTAAGGTCGGTCAAAAATGGGGTGTCTACAGTTGCCCCTCTTTGACAGAACTCGGAAGTCATAAGTGACGGGAGTGAATGTCAAAGCGCAGAGACTTAGACAAATAGGCAAGATAACAAAGAGATGTGCCCGCAGGCAGGGGCAAAATGCAAAGGACATGCAAGATGCCGAACATAACTTATGATCATGCAAAAAAAGCTGTAACGAAGCAATCATACACAATGAATGCGACAGTTTAAGCAGGCAAATTCAGACCAAACTACATTACCTGCAGAAAGAATGTAAGAAAATTATGCAATTCTCACAGACATGTGCGATAGATACATAAAGGTGAACGAAGTGTGATAGATACACTAAGTCGACAAGCATGTGTAATAGATACAAAAAGCAAACATAGTGTGATAGATATACAAAGTGAGAGTGTGATAGATACACAAAGTGAGCGTGTGATAGATACACATAGTGAGCATAGTGTGATAGATACACAAAAGGTGTGCATAAAGTGTGATAGATGCACTAAATGAACAAAGTATGATAGATACACTAAAGGTGAACACGAAGTGTGATAGATGCACTAAGTGAACAAGTGTGATGGATACACAAAAGGTGAACACAAAGTGTGATAGATGCACTTAGTGAACAAGTGTGATGGATACACAAAAGGTGAACACGAAGTGTGATAGATGCACTAAGTGAACAAGTGTGGTAGATACACAAAAGGTGAACACAGAATGTGATAGATGCACTTAGTGAACAAAGTGTGATGGATACACAAAAGGTGAACACAAAGTGTGATAGATGCACTTAGTGAACAAGTGTGATGGATACACAAAAGGTGAACACAAAGTGTGATAGATGCACTTAGTGAACAAAGTATGATAGATACACTTAAGGTGAACACGAAGTGTGATAGATGCACTTAGTAAACAAAGTATGATAGATACACTAAAGGTGAACACGAAGTGTGATAGATGCACTTAGTGAACAAAGTGTGATGGATACACAAAAGGTGAACACAAAATGTGATAGATGCACTTAGTGAACAAAGTATGATGGATACACAAAAGGTGAACACAAAGTGTGATAGATGCACTAAGTGAACAAAGTATGATCGATACACTTAAGGTGAACACAAAGTGTGATAGATGCACTTAGTGAACAAAGTATGATAGATACACTAAAGGTGAACACGAAGTGTGATAGATGCACTTAGTGAACAAAGTGTGATGGGTACACAAAAGGTGAACACAAAATGTGATAGATGCACTTAGTGAACAAAGTGTGATGGATACACAAAAGCTGAACACAAAGTGTGATAGATGCACTTAGTGAACAAAGTGTGATGGATACACAAAAGGTGAACACAAAGTGTGATAGATGCACTAAGTGAACAAGTGTGATAGATACACTAAAGTAAATGAAGTGTGATGGATACACTAAGGTAAATAAAGTGTGATGGATATCCTAAAGGTGAACACGAAGTGTGATAGATGCACTAAGTGAACAAGTGTGATGGATACTGTAGACACCCCATTTTTGACCATCCTCAAGACTTAGACGTTACCATTGGAACACTTGGTGATTACCTTTGTTTGTGTTCGTTTGGAGTTCCTGGAGGTCTCGGTTACGCGCCTTGCCTTAGGATCTCCGAACTCGACTGTTTAGTGTCTGGTTTTGCACCAAACACTTGTGTTTTGCCGTGGAGGGGCGGGGAATACCTTGTGAGGCATCCCCACACATCACCGGCCATGGCCAGAGGCCATCGGCTGGTGTTTTGTTGCCATCGGCAATGTATATTGCCGGTCGGCATTCTTTGTTGCCGGTCGGCAGTCCATTTTGTCAAAATGGCAATTTTGAGCAGTCGACTACTGTTCATCCGCTTTTGTAGATATTTTAATACAGCTGGCTTGCATTTTGTTCCCCTCCATACACGTGTATGGAGGGATGGCTTCCTTGTTAGCTTCTTGAGTAAGCTTTACAAGATTGGCTTCTCTATAAGAGGAGCCCTCCTCTCTTGGCTTGAGGTTTAGACAAAAAAGGGTTAGAAAAGTTGTGAGAGAAGCTTTGGTTCTAGGTTTAGGATTTTGTATCTATCCTATATCTATATCTCTCATTCTCTTGTATTGTGTGTGTTTAGGCTTACTATTGCACACAAACACATAGTGTTACACCTTTTCTTGGTTCTTGAAGGGCCAGAGGTTTGTTCTTGAAGCTTTGGAGCTGTTTTGAGCTCAAGGAAGGGGCTGGTCCATCATTTGTGAAGAAGGTCAACAAGGGTAACAATCTTACCCCTTTTTACCCCATTCTTGCATACTATTTTTGCCTATTGTAGAACTATTTTTGTGTTTAGTGTGTAACATAAAAAATTTCTATTTTTAGGCCCTCTAAATAGTTTGTTTAGAGTGTTTTGTGATTCGGGGTTGTTGGACCCCTCTTAAGCCTTGTAAGGCTCCATTTTGTGCCTTTTTGAGTGAGCTCCGAGACCTTGGTGTTTGGGCCTCCTCACCACTGAAATCTTGAGGGATTTCAGAGGTGAGGATGGTGCCTTGAGGTCCCAAGAAGGAGAGGGCCACCCCCTCTCCTTGTTGTCCTTGAAAAGGGCCATTTTTTCCTCTTTAATGAGCACCCAGCTAAGCCTCATGTTGACCATGCCTTGGCTGTTATTTATGCTTATTTTGCCATGAAATAGCATTGTTGTATGTTGGTTTTGGTACACCATGCTTGCTTAGCATACATGCCTTGTAATGCCACTTTGTTGCCTTAACATGCCTTAGGTCGTAAACCATTGTTCTAGCATGTTTTAGGCTTGGCTTTGTGAAGTTTTTGTGCTTATTTTGCTATGTTTGAGGTCTGTCCTTAGTTGTTTGGGTTGACTTTGGCATGCTTAGTATAGCCCCTTTGCATTTTTGGTTTGTTGGCCTTAAGTGTGTGAATGTATAGCATGCATCCTTGCCTTAATTTAGTGGGTTGGGACCATTTGCCTTGTTATTTCAGTCCCTTTAACATGCTTGTATGCTTGCCTTGGATGCCTCTTCGAAGCTTTGAAAGCTTGTCTTGCATGCTCCATGTTTTGGTCATTGTGCATGCTTTTGAATTTGAGCCACTTAGATGCCATCTAGGTGTCCCTTGGGTGTTGTTTAGGTTCACCTTAGACCTATTTTAAGTCCTCTTAGCCTTGTGAGGCTCGGTGGACTTAGTCTCGGTTTAAGCCTCTTGGCTTGTCTTGGGTTTTTGGCTTTGTTTGCATGCCTTGTTTATCTTGTTTAATTGGCTTAGCACCTTTTGTAACATGATTTTCAATACTTACCTTGCATGCCATTAGTCCATGTTATGCCTCTTTCAAGTGCGCTTGAGAGTTGCCCCTTTTGTGCTTGAGTGTTAGCCTTTTAACATGTGCATGTGTGTATGTGTGTTTAGTCCTCACTTCATAGCATTTTGGCCACTGTTTTAGGTCTATTTAAGGCTGCCTAAATCATGTTCAAGTCCATCCTATGCTTGTTTGCATACTTACCTTGCATGTTTGTTTGCATGCTTGCATGTACATCTTGCATTCCCATGTTGCATCCTTAGCTTGCATGCCTAGGTTGCATTGCATCTAGCATGCATGTGTTGTTCCTTGATCTAGTGATAGGAATTGGGCTTTGGTTTGTTGGTTTGCATTGCATTTGACATCAAAATGTGCACACTTGGTCCCTTGGGCCATCACGCATGGAAATGTGCAATTGATGGTCCGAGAACCAAGGAGCATGTCCCTTTGACTCACACACATGATAAGGGACATGATTGGTGCACATATGGCTTGAATTGCATTGCCATGCAAAGTTCTGTCCTCTGCTGCTGTCAAACAGGTTCTGCAGGAACTTCTTGCCGATCGACTGCATAGAGTGCCGACCGGCAATAAATCGATGGCCGATGGATTCATTGTGTGTCGATGGACACCAAATCACAGCCGGTGATGATTCCCTCCAGCCGGTGGCACTCCTCAACATCCAGTAAGCACATCCTGAGACTTTGGCAGTCTTCAGAGGAGTATAGTAGGGAAACCAGAGGCAGCTTGCGCATGGCAGTGTACTTCCGAGCAGGACCGAGCATGCATTGCATTGGGCTCTCTTCCCGAGGTGGTTTATCTGTTTTCCCTAGATTAGTTAATTTGCTTAGCTAATTAGATGGCCTGTAATATTTAATTAGCTTGTAGGTTAATCATCTGTAATATTTATTTGGTCCCTCCGGGCAAGGGCGAATCTGTAATAAGTGTGGGTGCGTGTGTGTGCATGTCTTCCAATCCCCACTTCTTTCTTCCCTTTTATTTACCTTCTTATGAAGGTAGATTAGGACATGTTTAAATTAGCATACCTTATGCTATGCATGCGTGCATTCATACATTTGTCTTGCATGCACCGGGCTCGGCGCATCATGCTAACTGCATTGGTATTTCAAATCTAACTTGAATACATGCTACTTGTGCATTTTCACATGTCATTCATAGAATAGCCGAGCCTACTCTAGTGACATTCCGTATGCGTTGCATTAGACATTTAAACATGGCCTTGGATCATGCATTGATTGCTAACGAGTTCTTTGTTTTGGCACGGAGTACGTGTAACAAGTCCGCGAGGGACCCCGCTACAGTTCGGACTCGATTTGTGTCACGGTTCTTAATCTGAACCAAAGAGTACAAATCTGGCAAATCGTTTTGAGAAATAGACTTTTAGAAAAAGAAGTGCCAAACATGGACTGCTTTGCCAGATACAGAGTCGCCACCTAAATATTTTTTTATGGGAGAATTTAGGAAACCCTGACTCGGTGCCGAAGGCCACATGTCCGTCATCACCAGAGTTGCCTCGGCTCGGGAGCTAGGGTACAATTGGGGAAGGTCAGCTATGAGCACCCCCTCTCGTCCGATCCGAAGATCGGCCTCTACTAACCGTGATATCCGTTTTTGAAAGCATTATGTGTTCTTATACCAATTATTAGCCTAGCGTTATTATATTATGCGCACAGCAAACAAGTATAGACTAGATTGCTTAATTTGGAAAGAAACATTGCATATCCGTTTGTTTTGGAAAATGTTTTGGAATTTGCTACTCGTAAGTAGGCTAAAATATGGATTTCAACGAGTTTTTCCAACTCAAACAACCCAACGTTCACCCACAGGCATTCAAACAGTTTATCACATAAGCATCTAGCCACATGGTAAGCATACTGTCATGATAGCATTCACACGCATGCGATGATGCTAAAGCATAAATACTTACATCGTACTCCAAGCCAAAACAATAAACTGGTTAGCAAACATGCGTGATCCTAGTTCATGTTAAATTGACTAATGCAGCACATACAGGATGCAATTAGATAGGCTCGGCTAACCTAAACATGGTATGTGAAATGCTACAACTATCACATATTCAATTTGAAATTGAAGTACAAATGCAGTTAGCATGATACGCCGAGCCCGGTGCATGCGAGGCAAATGTATGAATGCACGCATGCATTGCATAAGTGTAGACACCCCATTTTTGACCGCCCTTAAGACTTGGGCGCTACTGATGGTTTGCTCGATGATGAAAGGTGTGCAGGGCAAAGGTTCAATTTCTTCGGCAATGAGAGGGCCAAATCCCAACTTCACACCCCATTTTGGACCAAAGCTATTTTGAATGGTTTTTAGACCTTAAAACCCCCTCTTTCAAAACATTTTTGAAATAAAGTTTCTACGATGTTTCGAGACTCACATTTTGTTAAAAAAAAAATACGCTTTTCGATAAACCGAGCAAGGACAAAGTGGAAATGAATGAAAGAGGGATGAAATCATTGAAAAATCTTTCAAAACACCTTGCTTAGGGGTTTGAAGTTGAAGAAAAGAGGAGAAGAGGGGAGAAGCCAAGTTGAAGAAGAAGATAGGCAAGAATTGCTAAGAGAGGGACGAATAGTCCTCGCTAAATCAAGCTTATTTGTCTATACGCTTTGATTTAAGGTATGAGGCCACCACCGTTGGAAAGAAGACTTCCGGGGCTTCATTTTTCATTCAAGAATCTCTTAAATCCGAGACCGGAGGGCGGAGATATGATTGGTTGAAGTTGGGCATCATCCCGGTTGGACCGAAACTGAGTAGCCTTCACTAAAACAAGCATAACTTTTTTCACAGTTGGAATTTTGATACAAGGATGATGCCATTGGAAAGCTTACTTCCGGGGATTCAATTTTGACACAAGAATGACCTGAAAAGGAGTTCATATGAAGAAGTTATGCCTGTTTGAAGTTGGACCTGCAGAGCAGATGTTTCCTGCCGACCGGCCAAAACAAATGGCCGACCGACCAAATAGATGGCAGACCGGCCAGAAAAGATGGCTGACTGACCAAGTTTGCTAGCCGATGACCTTCCGGAGAATTCTACAGATTGAATGGATGCCAGCTGTGCCAGCTGGAATGCACAGACTCTGCTCCCCATGCACGTGTGTGGCTGTTTTGCACCCTTTGCACCCCTTTTGACCCTCTTTTTTGGCACCCTTTGCTCAATGCTTCTTGAGGAAGCTTTGACCCCTTGTCTTGGCTTCCTCAAGAAGCTTGCACCTTTGCATT
Organism: Camellia sinensis; assembly: GCF_055761805.1. Lineage (NCBI taxonomy): Eukaryota > Viridiplantae > Streptophyta > Magnoliopsida > Ericales > Theaceae > Camellia > Camellia sinensis. Next base: position 212,648,483 of record NC_138961.1, on the reverse strand, counting down.
TGCTTCTCTTAGAAGCTTGGTCCCTTTGACCCTTTTGTATAGCTTCTTTGAGAAGCTTTATGCCATTTCCTTGCTCTATAAAAGAAACCCATCCTCCTCCATTGTTTTGGTTCAGCAAAATCAGACCTAATACATACATATAACATATATATCACCCTCTCTCTCTACATTTGGGTGTGTTAGAGTGTTCAAAGACCCTTGTTCTTGGCCTATTTGCACTACACCTTATAGCACCACACCACCACTCCATTCCAGCAGCTTGGAGGGCCTTCTCAGAGGCTAGGAGGCAGCTTTTCTTGGTCCAAGAGGTAGCAAAGGATTGGTCTTCAAGGGTGAGTTGATTTCTCCCTCTTTCTAGCTCATTTTTGCAAGTTTTCTTAGCCCCTTTTGCTTGCTGTTTTGAGCTCCGACCATAACTGGAAATATCATTTTTTTTGAGCTCATTTTTCTGTTTCATTAAGGGTCTTACCCTGTTTGGGACCCCCATCTTGCACTTGCTTCATTACCCCTTTGTATGCCATAATCTTGCATAGTATTTTTGGCCTATGTGTGATCTGTTTTGGAGCATGATGTAAACTGTAGATAGGCTTATTTTGAGCCCTTCTTCAACATTGAAGAAGGGCTCATCACTGTTCCTCTTTGGTCCCCATTTTTGCATGATTTATTAGCCTATTGTGTCTCTGTTTTTGGACTTTGGTCCGAACTGAAAATGGCCCTATTTTGACCCCCTCTTCATGTTTCATTAAGGGTCCATGGCTGTTTGAGACACCCTTTGTATACTTTATGTTGTAGCTCTTTTTTGGCCTTAATCTTGCATAGTATTTTGAGCATACTTGTATACTGTTTTGGGCTTGCCCATCAACTGTAAAAGGTCATATTTTGGGCCCCTCTTTAACATTGTTGAAGGGCCCTAATTTGTTTGGGGTCAGCAGCTGTGAGTGGCTTCTTTATCTCACATTTAGGGCCATTTTTGCATGCTAGTTTTTCCCTATGTGTGTTTGTTGTTTGGCCTTGTTTAAAACTGAAAAAATGCTTGTTTTGGGGCTGCCTAGAATCTGTCTTCACATGTCATAATTGAATAATGCATGTTTTATATAGCTATAGGCCAATGCATGGGCCTAGTTTTGCATTTCGGTTTCATTTCATGCATTGGGTGCTATTTTGCCGTGATTCGGGGCTGTTTTATACCACATTTTAGTGCTGAAATTACATGCTTGTATGCCATATTTCATGCCTCGCCATGCCTTGTTAGAGTTTCATACTATGCCTTAGGTTTGGTCCTCGGTTTGCGTGCATGCGCGCACGCGTTTCGAGAGTCTCATTTTCATCTAATGGCCACCGATTTTGGCATGCTTGCAAGCTATCCATGTTAGTTTTAGTCCATCATCTCATGTTGTTGCATGCCATGTTTACTTACATGTTTAGGTTGCGCGCCTAGTATACATTGCTCATTTGCATGTTCATGTTGCATACTTAGCCTCCATGCCTAGGTTGCATTTCATTGAGCATGCATCCCTTGCCTCTTGATCAATCATGATAGGGGTTGGGGCCCTTTGATGTGTTTTGTGCTTGCATTTCATTTGATATCAAAGTTGCAAAACTTGGCCTCTTAGGCCATCATGCGTAATTGATGGCCCGAGGGTCGAGGGTCATGCTCCCTTGAGTCCCTTGCATGATAGGGAGTGTGCCCGCGCATACATGTGCTTGAAATTCTATGCCATGCACTGTCTGTGCTTGTTGCTGTCAAAAACCAGCTTCTACAGGAAGTTTCTGCCAACCGGCACTGAAGAATGCCGACCGGCAAAGGATATGAGGCCGATGGACTTGAAAGCAGCCGATGGAAATTTCCCATGGCCGGTGGTCATTTCACTTAGCCGGTGGTGTTATGCAGTTCTCATTGAAGATACCCTGAGACTTTGGCAATTTTCAGAGGAGCAGGGCAGCATTAACAAAGGCAGCAGTGGCATGGTATGGGTTTCCGGGCTTTCGGGGAAAGATAAATCCGAGCATGCATCATTCACGCATCCCGAGGCGGGGGCTGCGGCCATCCTCTCTTTGCATTTAATTTGTTAATTAGATTAGAAATTTTGTAATAATTAATTTAGTATTATTTATTCGGACTGTAATATTTATTTGGACCCTCCGAGTGAGGGCAATTCTGTAATAAGTGTGGGTGAGTGTGTGAAAGTCTTCCAACCCCCACTTCTTTCTTCCCTTTTATTTACCTGCTTATGATGGTAGGTTAGGGCATGTTTAAATTAGCATGCCTTATGCTATGCATGCGTGCATCTGTAACATGGCCGCGGGGGACCTCGCCACAGCTCAGACTCGACTTTTCGTAGTCACGGTTCTAAATCTGAACCAAAGAGTCCAAATCCGGCAAATCGTTTTAGGAAAACTGATTTTTGAAAGAAGTGCCAAACATGGACTGCTTTGCCAGATACAGAGTCGCCACCTAAATATTTTATTTTGGGAAATTTAGGAAACCCTGACTCGGTGCCAAAAGGCCACGTGTCCGTCATCACCAAAGTTGCCTCGGCTCGGGAACTTGGGTACGATTGGGGAAGGTCACTTCGTGAGCACCCCCGCTCGCCCGGTCATAGACCGGCCTCTACTAACCATGATATCAATTTTTGAAAACATTGTGAGTTCTTATTCCGGTTATTAGCCTAGGTTACTATGTGATGCTCACAGCATATAAGTATAGACCGGGTCGCCCGAATTGGAACAAAACATTTCATGTTTGCTTTTGAAAATGGTTTGCTACCCGTAGGTAGGCTTGAAACATTTTGATGATTCATTCCAATTCAGATAACCCAACCTTCACCCACAGGCATTCAGGCAGATATATCAGATAAGCACATAGCCTCATGGTAAGCATGCTATCATGGCATTCACTCACACACATGCAAGGATGCTAAAGCATAAAACTCACCGAGTACTCCAAGCCAAAATAGAAACTATATTAGAAATCATGCATGATCCTAAGTGTACGGAAATGCCTAATGCAACACATGCAAAATGCAACTATAGTAGGCTCGGCTAATCTAAGATGGCATATGAAATGCTACAACTAACATGTATTCAACTTGGTATTGAAAGTACAATGCAGTTAGTATGATGCGCCGAGCCCGATGCATGCAATACAGATGAATGATGCAAACATGCTGTCATACTGTATGCTAATTAAAATATGCCCTAATCTAACCATCAAAAGCGGATAAATAAAAGGGAGAAAGACGTGGGGTTGGAAGACATACATCACACTCACCCACACTTATTACAGTTGTGCCCTCGCTCGGAGGGTCCAAATAAATAATACAGTCCAAATATTACAGTCCCGAATAAAAGAATATTACAGAATTCTAATTAATTAATGAATTAACTAGAAAGAAAATAAACTGGCGTGCAAGCCAGGGACTGCTTCGCTTCTGGTGGATGATGCATGTCCGGACTGTCTTGCGCGGAAAACCACCGGAATGCCCCAATTAGCCTCTGTTTACACCTGTTCTTGAAATGCGTGCCAAGTCCCAAAAGGTTGTTGATTCTTTGTTTTGCTGCAACAGAGAGCAGGAAAGGGGCATAGCAATGTATCTGCACAGATATATGCATGTCTCGATCTTCGTGCCACCAATTACGCATACCGAGGCATGATGGCCGAGGAGTCGAAATGCACAACTCAATATAGGATGAATGCACATGAAACTACAGCTAAAACCTAACTCCATCATGGATAATCCGGAGTGTCGGTGACTGGGGAATTGAGACACATTCCGTCACTCGGAGTACGAAATGTACCTCGTTTCCCGTGCCCGGGCTAACTCCTATTCCGGACATGATGCAATATGCATGATATGCATGAAAATGTAACTAATATACAATCTTAGCATGCACAATGCTATGGAATGATATGCCTCGAAATACGTGCACTCGGGCACGCAAACCGAGAAAAAGACGGAATGCAATGAAAATGAGATGCTTCGAAGTACGTGCGCAGGGGCACGCAAACCGAGGCGATAACAGAATGATGAAAATGAGATGCCTCGAAGTACGTGCACACGGGCACGCAAATCGAGGCGATGACAGATACAATAAAAATGAGATGCCTCGAAGTACGTGCACACGGGCACGCAAACCGAGGCGATGACAGAATGATAAAAATGAGATGCCTCGAAGTACGTGTATACGGGCACGCAAACCGAGGCGATGACAGAATGATAAAAATAAGATGCCTCGAAGTACGTGCACATGGGCACGCAAACCGAGGCGATGACAGAATGATAAAAATGAGATGCCTCGAAGTACGTGCACACGGGCACGCAAATCGAGGCGATGACAGAATGATGAAAATGAGATGCCTCGAAGTACGTGCACACGGGCACGCAAACCGAGGCGATGACAGATACAATAAAAATGAAATGCCTCTAAGTACGTGCACACGGGCACACAAACCGAGGCGATGACAGATACAATAAAAATGAAATGCCTCTAAGTACGTGCACACGGGCACGCAAACCGAGGCGATGACAGATACAATAAAAATGAGATGCCTCTAAGTACGTGCACACAGGCACGCAAACCGAGGCGATGACAGATACAATAAAAATGAGATGCCTCTAAGTACGTGCACACGGGCACGCAAACCGAGGCGATGACAGAATGATAAAAATGAGATGCCTCGAAGTACGTGCACACGGGCACGCAAACCGAGGTGGTGCATACGCAATGCAAATGACATGGAAAATGACAAATGGACTTATACTAACATGAGAGAGCCTCAGCCACACTCACATAAGATGCCGATGGCAGAAAATGAGGTGCCTCGAAATGCGTGCACACGGGCACGCAAATCGAGGCAGTGATAAAATGCAATGAAATGGCATGGAAATGACAAGTGGGTTTATACCAACATGAGTGAGCCTCAGCCACGCTCACATCGGATGCCAGCGGATAAAAACGGAGTGCCTCGAAATGCGTGCACACGGGCACGCAAACCGAGGCAATGATAAAATGCAATGAAACATGGCAAAAATGATATGCAAGCATACTAATGGAATTTCAGCAACAAAATATGGGGGAAAACAGTCTCGAAATGAAGCGAAATGACATGAAATGCAAGGAAATGACCCGAAATGCAACATTAGGCATCCGAAATGGCCTATAGCCATACTAAACATGCACAACATGGACATGAAATGCAAAGACAGAAGCTAGACAGTCCCAAAATAAGCACTTTTCCAGTTATAAACAAGGCCAAACAGCAAGTATAGGTATGGCGAAAATAGCATGCAAGAATAGGGGCCAAAAGAGGGGTAATGAAGCAAGTGGTATAAGAAAAACTCAAACTGAAAAATTTCCTTCTACAACACTAAAGATGGACCAAAAATATGAACATTTACAGTATATGGAAGCCTCAAAATCAGTATACAAATATGCTAAAAATGGGATGCAAAACAAGGCCCAAAAGGTGCCATAACATGAAGTATATAAAATAATCACCAAACAGGAAAAAAGTGTGAATGAAACATGAAGTATAGGCCAAAACAAGGCCACTTTCAGTTCGGACCAAGGTCCAAAAACAGAAGCCAAGAGGGCTATCAACTTATGCAAAAATGGGGCCAAATAAGGGATTGAACTACAAGTGATACATGGAGACACCAAACAATGTTGAGCCCTTCTCCAATGTTGAAGAGGGGCTCAAAATAAGCCCTATATCAGTTTACAACATGCTCGAAAATAAATTGCTCATGGGTCAAAAATAGCATGCAAATCTATGACATACAAGATGGTCAATGAAGCAAGTGTATTATGGAGGGCTCAAACAGGGTTGAGCCCTTAATGAGAAGTGAAGATGAGCTCAAAATATGGCCCTTTTCAGTTAGGGCCGAAGCTTGAAACCAAAAATAAATGAGGCTTAGAAATAGATCAAAGGAAAGGGTCAAAAGGATCAAAGTGTAACTTACCCTTGAAGATCCAAGCTTTTGTTACTTCTTGGGTTGATTTGCAGCTTCTTTAGCCTTCAAGAATCCCTCCTAGCTTCTGGAAATGAGATGGTGGTGGTGGAGCTTGGTGGTGTAGAAGGAATGAAGATTATAGACTTAGGGTTTTTTGAAGAATTGAAGAAGAAGACAATGGAGCTTAGGGTTTGTCCTTGGAGAAGAATTTTTCTAACCCTAAAGAAGAAGACCCTCAGCTGGTTATAAGGTCAAGAAAGGGGTGTAAAAGGGGGGTGAAATGGAGAGGAATCCTCTCTCCCAAAATATCCCCCGGATACAGAAAATATCTGGGGGATATTGCCCCACAGCTGGAAAGGGTACAGTGAGGAGAGCACGGCCGGCCGCTCACTTTTGCTGGAGGTGGCCGGCCGGCCACACCCCCTAGCCGGCCGGCTAGGGGTCAAAAGGGTCAACCAGCTTTTCTGGCCGGCCGGGTATTGGGGAGGTAGCCCTATGTGTGTACAACACAACCATGTAATTGAAATTCCAAGAAAGTGGGCCCAAGGGGTTCAACAATGGCTCGGAAAGAGGGGGTCAAAAGGGTCAAGTTGACTTACTGGCCGGCCATGAACTTTTAGGGGCCTCTCAGGTGTGTACATCACAGATATGTGGTTCAAAGTTCAAGAAAAAAGGTCCAAGAGGTTCAACATTAGCCCGGAAGAAAGGGGTCAAAAGGGTCAGGTGACCTTAATGGCCGGCCATGAACTTTTAGGGGCCTCTCAGGTGTGTAGATCACAGATACGTGGTTGAAAGTTGGCAACGCTAGCTCTAAGGTATTCAACATTAGCCCGGAAGTGCGAAAAACGGGCGCCGGGAGGCTCGGGAGGAGAGATAACTGGTTGCTGCAACAATTGCTGGCCTCCCACCCTTCAGTGACCTTCCTCGGGATAAAACAGAGGTACCTGCCAAAAATGAGCGAAAACCGTTGCAAAACGAATGTTTCGGAGCCAAAACACGCAGTTCGGGGTCCCGGAAATGGGCTGTTAAGCACCGAAAATTGTATTCGACCTCGAAGTGGGTTTCTCAGCTCCCAGTGCCCCTCAAAATGGATGAAATAAGATGTATGCCAAAAATCAGAGCAATAGGAGATGGTTAAGCGGTCCCGAACCGAGGCACACGGCCTGACGGCTCCGAAAACCGGGAACCGGACTCCGAAATGGGCAAAATGGCCTACGGCCACCAAATGTAGCCTACGGACATTGAGAGATGGTCTACGGGACCTCTCCCTCCCTTCAAGAAAAGAAACAGAGAAAACCGAGTCTGGTTCGCAAACCGAGACAAGGCACAGAAAAGGGTTCGGAAGTCCGGAGGCAGGGCTTACGGCCGCGACTCTGAAACTTCTGAAGGAGCACATTATACAACATCACCAAGCGCTCAATTGGCGACGTCTGAGTCTTAAGGTCGGTCAAAAATGGGGTGTCTACAGTTGCCCCTCTTTGACAGAACTCGGAAGTCACAAGTGACGGGAGTGAATGTCAAAGCCAAGAGACGACCCATTTTTGACAAGGCCGAAGACTTAGACAAACATACTGGATAAACAGAGATGCGCCCGCAGGCATGCCCGCAGGCAGGGGGCAAAATGCAAATGATATACAAGAAACCGAAGGTAACCCAATGATCGTGTAAATGCAGCAAGCTGTAATGAAGCAAGTATTCGCAAATAGATGCAACAGTTTTAAGCAAGTATGCAAAGCAACAACTACATTTCATGCAGTTAAAAATGCGGAGGATTATTCAATCCCCGCCACGTCTCACACGGAGAAGATACGATACCTGCGCGATTCGTCTGGTCGCACCAGCCTCAATTGAACCGTACATACAATATCGTGCCTGCAAAAGAGAGAAATTGCAACAAGTACAATATGCTAACAACAAATATTTAACGCGATTCCGAAAGTTTCGATACACGCGGCGTCGGTGAGTGTATGCATCGCAATGCAAGAGTGGAACACGCGCGACAACGCATGCTCCAACACAGAGGTATACAAATAACAAGAAATGTACATGACAATGTGAGTATGCCCATGAGAATGCAAGATATGTGCATGAAAGTACAAAACGAGTATGAATCAGGGTGTTCATTCGTCGTGAAACAACGAGTACGGAAACGCGTGTTTCGGCGAAGGTAACTCGATCACGGCCTCCGATCTGCTTCTTTGAAAGGTTACAACTCATTCAAAAAGGATACACTTTGATTTTGATGAATGATGATGAGACACATGTCAGAACTTGAAACCGAAGTCCCGACGGAGCAATTTCGCGACCGGAAGTGTACTTTTCTTGAACTTTTTCAGGTCCCGGGAACTCCGATCTTCCTCAAAATTTGCAGAGAGCTAGGTGAGCATGTGGGGAGCATGGCCGGCCACTTATCTTCCCAAGGGGGGGTGTCCAACCGGTTTCCACAAAAGCTAATGGCTGGCCGGCCATTTCTGCAAAAAGCAGATGGCTGGCCAGCTATTATTAGAGGCCGGCCGGCCATGCCCTTTTCCGGGGGGCATTTTGGTCTTTTTGCCTCCTTTTTGATGCTCTTTCAAACCAAGGCTTGAGGCTTATAAATGGCACCCGAACCTCACTTCATTTCGTGCCTCTTTCAACACTTTTCTCTCCAGTTTTGAGTTTTACGCGCGTTTTCCAACACCTCGCGCAAATTGTTTTCGAAAAAACACTTAGTTTTAAACACTTTGGAGCGATTAAATTCCGGCTTCGGAGCTTCTCTTTGCATTTTCACCACTTGAGGTAAGTTCATCTTAATATTTAGAATATTTTCTCGGGAGTTGACTTTTGTTGACTTTTTCCAATTTTGCTCATTTTGCTCATTTTTGCTCCCTTTTGCAGATTCTTGAAAATGGCAGGCAATTCTCCTCACGGCGGGGGTTTCCCAGGTGCCGGAGATGATTTCGATCCCACGACTCTACCTCCGAGGACTCGACCTTTCATGCCCGAGAGGTACCGTCCGGCAGTGCACGTCCTCCCTCGTGCCGTTTTCCGTCATTTTACCAGTTTCGACGAGAGAGCACCTGCGGATCTGCTTCTCAGAGAGCCGGAGCAGCATCTCTCTCACGAGGCCCGAGAGGTATTTACCTCATCTTCTGTTTTTTACATTTCGCACCCTTGCCATGCTTAAACATTTAGCTTGTGACATAGTACTTTCCTTACATCTTGAACATGTAGTTTCAACACTTGAATTTTCGAACACTCGGTTCATTAATTAATTGCGAACACACAGCCCACATTAAAACACATGGCTCAAACACTGATTTGTCGAACACTCAGCCCGAATTCGAAAGTGAACACACAGCCCACACTTTAAATGCAAGTTGAACACGCAGCCCAAACTTCAAATTTTTCTGAACACACAGCCCAGATAGATGGTGAACACGCAGCCCACATTTTAAATGGAAGTTGAACACGCAGCCCAGGTAGATAGTGAACATGCAGCCCACAAATTAACTGAAAGTTGAACACGCAGCCCAAAATTCAAATTCTCTGAACACGCAGCCCAGGTAGATAGTGAACACGCAGCCCACAAATTAACTGAAAGTTGAACACGCAGCCCAAAATTCAAATTCTCTGAACACGCAGCCCAGGTAGATAGTGAACACGCAGCCCACAAATTAACTGAAAGTTGAACACGCAGCCCAAAATTCAAATTCTCTGAACACGCAGCCCAGGTAGATAGTGAACACGCAGCCCACAAATTAACTGAAAGTTGAACACGCAGCCCAAAATTCAAATTCTCTGAACACGCAGCCCAGGTAGATAGTGAACACGCAGCCCACAAATTAACTGAAAGTTGAACACGCAGCCCAAAATTCAAATTCTCTGAACACGCAGCCCAGGTAGATAGTGAACACGCAGCCCACAAATTAATTGAAAGTTGAACACGCAGCCCAAAATTCAAATTCTCTGAACACGCAGCCCAGGTAGATAGTGAACACGCAGCCCACAAATTAACTGAAAGTTGAACACGCAGCCCAAAATTCAAATTCTCTGAACACGCAGCCCAGGTAGATAGTGAACACGCAGCCCACAAATTAACTGAAAGTTGAACACGCAGCCCAAAATTCAAATTCTCTGAACACGCAGCCCAGGTAGATAGTGAACACGCAGCCCAGGTAGATAGTGAACATGCAGCCCACAAATTAACTGAAAGTCTGAACACGCAGCCCAAAATTCAAATTCTCTGAATACGCAGCCCAGGTAGATAGTGAACACGCAGCCCACAATTCAAATTCTCTAAACACGCAGCCCAGGTAGATAGTGAACACGCAGCCCACAAATTAACTGAATGTTAAACACGCAGCCCAAAATTCAAATTCTCTGAACACGCAGCCCAGGTAGATAGAATTTGCATGTAGCTTATTTTACTTCATCGGCACACAGCCCATTTCATCTTATTGGCACACAGCCCATTTCATTATCATTGGTATACAGCCCATTTATTTCATTATTGACACATATATTCATTCTGAATGTAGGGTGGTTCCCGCAGTGTGCGAGGATATGGTTCTACCATGGCGCGGGATTGGTATGCTGAGCTCCCGGAGGGCGTCAGGGATTTGGTAGACTTGGCAGGGTTTGGGCCCTTCTGCGCCGGGTTGTCACGCTGTCCTGCCAGGAGGACCTTGATGGCAGCTTTGGTAGAGAGATGGTGGGACACCACCAATTCCTTTCATTTCTCTGCCACCGGGGACATGACCATGACCCCTTTTGACTTTGCTGTATTGACCGGCCTTGATGTCGGAGGTTGGGCCATCCCCTATGACGAGGATATGGGCGAGTGGGAGGCCGCCTGGATGTATTTGTTGGGGGCTCGCCCACCTGTTGATAGGGTTTCAGGGAGAGTCAGGTATACTTGGTTCTCCTCCCATTTCCGGCGGGCGGAGATGGTGCCCGAGACTCCTGAGGAGACAGAGCAGTATGCTCGTGGCTTCCTGATGTTCCTCTTCGGGACTACCCTGTTCGCCGACAGAGGGAACACCATTGGGCTATATCTGCTGAGCGCTCTAGTCGACCTATCACAGGTCAGTAGATATGATTGGGGTGGCGCTGGCCTGGCTACCCTCTACTTTTACATGAGCGCGACCTCCCGCGGGCGGGGCGATTTGCTTGGCGGCTACTGGAGAGCCTGGGAGGTACTTTCTGTCCCCTTGATTTACATTTCTGCTTCTCATTACTTGTACATCGCATACACAGCGCACTTTTACAGTCTGTATTTTGCTCTCAGCATTTCGTACTTACATTCTGCACTGCTTTTCTCAGTTATGGGCTTATGTATACTTCCCATCGTTAGCCCCAGTGCTGGAGGTGGTGGGGATTCCCGTGACCCCATATTCATTGATATTTGAGGGCCCGCACCGGGCGAGGCCTCGAGAGACCCTGGTTCGCCTGCGACAGTACTTCGACACTGTGCGACACTCAGAGGTACTTCAGAACTTTCAGTTCTTTTCATTTTCATCTTTGACTTGCTCTGTATATTCTCGTTCTCTGATTGGTTTATACATTTATCATCCGCAGATTACTTGGCAGCCTTGGGCACCTCTGGGTGATGATCTCCTACTTCAGTATACCGGAGCATCAGGCATCTCCCGGTATAGGGTCCTGCTCGAAGGGCCAGTCGGCAGAGTCTGGTTCCTGGGGGAGCGCTTTCTGTGCCAGGTACGGGGGTATCTTTCTCAGGATGTTCCCGCGGTACCTCCAGCTAGTATGCGGACCGCTGACAGGCTCTCTTACTCAGAGGTAGTCGGCGCCATGCTGGGCAGTGATGCTTTGTTATATGTTGCGGAGGGGGACTACGCCACCTATCGTCACATATATTTGATGCCTCCATTGACAGAAGCTCGTATTCCGATGATGAGACCTGCCGGTATGTCATCCTCGGATCAGGCTCAGGCTCGAGCTACAGACATCCCTTCTTCTAGCAGGGCTGGCGTATCTAGAGGTGGGAGTAGACCGTTTCCTCCGAACCCGTCGATTCATCCTCATCTGGGATGGCCAGATATGCCTACTGAGTTGATGGCGTGGCAGTATGGGACTAGCTCTCCGATTCCGATTCCACTAGAGCCTCCGATGCCCAGTGATCGATACGCCATTGATTCGGACTCACCGCCGGTATGCTCCACTTTTGTCATTCATCATTTCAGATGTTTAGACACTCTCTTGTTCACTGATGATTACGAGCTCATTTTTTGCAGCCATCGCGAGGGTACATGGAGGAGATGGTTGGGCTGGTGGCCACACTCGAGGGCATGGTCCTACGCAGGGAGGCACAGTTGTCTGTCGCGGGCATTCAGGTACCCTTCAGTTTTTTGGCATTTATCATACTTCTGATGACATGCTGATTTCTACTGCATCGATAGACTACTTGTGTAGAGCACATCTGACACACACCTCACTTGTACACTGTATTTACATGCACCCACTTTACGTAGCTTTTGCTTGTATCTGCATCTGATGTATATATTTGGACTGATGTATTTGAATTGAACTCTTTGTTTTCAGATGCCTTCATGGTCCGGTCAGCCACAGACCAGGCCACCTGGGCCTCATTGGGGAGCTGGGCCATCTGGGCCTTATCAGGGGGAGGGGTCATCTCGGCCTTCCCGAGGAGCCGGGCCATCTAGGCCTTTTCGAGGAGCTCGAGGGGGGCCTGTCCGCAGACGCAGGGCTCATGTTGTGGAGGCGGAGTCTGATGAGGAGGAGGAGGAGGCTACCGACCGTCAGTTCGAGACATCTGTCGAGGAGGGAGGCTCCGGTTTTGGCTCGGGGAACAGAGGCGAGGCTGAGGAGGATCCTGAGGACGACAGCTCCGACTCTGATGATGGTGTGGAGGTTGTTCCACAAAAGAGGACCAGGCGTGCTTCTCGTTCCCGTTCCCGAGGATTTTGATGTTGCTATTTCCTGCTTTATTTTTCTTTTACTAGTAGTTTGTAGCACTTTGCACATTGTTAGGCAGTTTTGTTTTTGTAAAACCTGTACCTTTTGTTTGTTGTAAAGCATGATGAAATGAAATAGCTTTTGAAGAGGTGTTTGTATTTTGAACTTTTAGCATCGTATCGCATCATTTATTTCGCACAAAAAATGAATTTGAAAGGAAATGTACGTTGTGTAATCACCAAATCAGGTAGTGAACCGACGCAACAAACTAAACAACTCAATTTACTAAGATATAACAGAATCTTTAGCAAGTTTACAACTCGATAAGCAAAATGCAACAACGCAAATAAACAAGACTTTAACAAAAATTGCTTAAACAAAGAGTAATGACTCAAAACACAAAACACGTCCGCTCGACAAACAACTCGATAAGCAAAATGCAACAACTCGATAAGCAAAACTCAACAACAACAAAGTGTACTTCTGACGATCTGGGCATCGGAACGCATCCGGAATGAAGGCCTTCGACTCTCCCGTTGCATGGAAATGCTTGGAGTTCTCCTTCGAAGAGTAAAACAGGGCCGAGGAGACACACTACAGCATTGCTAGCCATCCCGAGGAGCTGGCCGGCCATTTTTGCAAAAAGTGAATGGCTGGCCAGCCAGAGATATGCCACGGCATGGAGGACTAGAGAGCTTCTGGCCCCCTGCTTCAACCTTCAGTTGCACTTTGTCAGATGAATGCGTGGATTGGCTCAAAGAGGAGGTACAATTTGGGCCCAGCTTGGCATCAGATGCTCCGTCCAGCTCTGGAAGGGGACACGGAGATACTTGATTCAACTATGCCCCAAATTTATTGCTTATTTAGCATTTTCAAGTTTTCTTTATGACTGTACTAAAAATAAGCAACCTCGATTGTAATGCAAGAGCAAGAGAACTCTATTTTGAAATCAATGAAATTGAAAGTTATGGTACTGAAAATTTTCCACTTTTGGTCCAAAAATGGTCTAAGTCGTAAAAAGATTGATTTGAACAAAGTCAACTTTTATTAAAACTTTTTCAAAATTATTTTCGATGTGGATCAGAACTGGACATGCCGAAAATCTGTCACTGAAATGCATAACCCCAGATCCCTGCAACTGGAAAGTTGCCCCTAGTCTGAAGAACAATGTGGCACTCCAAAGCAACAGAAAGTTGCCCCTAGTTTGAAAAGCACTGTACCGGAGATCACGGTAAATGCTGATAGATAAAGATGACTGAGATGATCGAAATGGACAAAGTTGATCGGGGAAAAGTTTATGACTGAACTTCAAGACGAAGCTGCCTACGTATCCCAAAGATGGGAATCAAGTCTTACGTAGTTCAGGCTTAGGTTCGCTCGAGTATTTTCACTCTCCTTTTGCGCTCTAACTTTTGCCAAGGCCGCCCTTTGCGGGTTTTCAACCTTGCGAGCTCAGTTTTTATATTTTCTAATTTTTTGTGCTCTGACTTTTGCCTAGGTCGCCCTTTCGGGTTTTCGGCCTAGCGAGCCTCTCAAGGATAGTATTTCTTCAACTTGTCCATATTGATTGGTTGTGAAAACTCCAAGCCATCTAGATCCATCAAAACCACAGCCCCACCTGACCAGATAGCCTTGATGATGTAAGGACCAGTCCAATTAGGTTTGAACTTACCCCTTGGGTCGTGGATGGGAGCTCGGTTGTCCTTGAGCACCAAATCTCCTTCTTTTAGATTCCTGGACTTAACCTTCTTGTTGAAAGCCCGGGCAATTCTGCGTTGATAACCTTGGATGTGGTACAGTGCTTTCAGTCTTCTTTCATCAAAGAGCATGAGTTCTTCGAATCTGCTTTGCTGCCAATCTGCTTCGGCTATCTGGCATTCAGCCAATACTCGTAATGATGGGACCTCAATCTCAATGGGTAGAACAGCCTCCATTCCATAGACCAATGAATATGGAGTTGCTCCAGTAGAAGTTCTGATTGAAGTCCTGTAGCCCCACAGAGCAAATGGCAGCTTGTCTGGCCAATCTCGATAGGTTTCCACCATCTTCTGTAGTATATGCTTGATATTCTTGTTGGCGGCCTCAACTGCTCCGTTGGTCTGTGGCCTGTATGTAGATGACTTATGAAAAGCCACATTGTATTTCTCCAACAAGTCTATCACTTCTTTCTTGAAGTGGGAACCATTGTCTGAAATTATTTCGTTTGGCACCCCGTAGCGACAGATGATGTTGTTCCTGATGAACTTTGCGACATGCGACGCCTTCAACACTGCGTATGATTGGGCCTCGACCCACTTTGTGAAATAATCTATCGCTACTAGGATAAACTCATGCCCGTTGGACCCCTTCGGGGTAACAGCTCCGATCACATCAATTCCCCAGACTGAAAAAGGCCACGGCGAAGTCATGTTGTACAGTTTTGACGGCGGGATGTTCATGCGATTTGCATGAATTTGACATTTGTGGCATCGCCGAACAAAGCTAATACAATCCTCCTCCATGGTTGACCAGTAGTAGCCCTGTCTGAGGATCTTTCTGGCCAGCATTACTCCATTCATGTGTGCACCGCACTCCCCCCCATGGATGGCTTCCATCAGGCGTTTTGACTCTTCAGCTTCTACACAGAGCTTATGCATTCCCAGATGACCCCTTTTGTACAAATTTCCCCCGCAGATAACGAATTGAGCAGCCATTCTTCTGACAGCCCTCTTATCTTTGGCATTTGCCCCTAGTGGATATGTCTCCTTTTCCAAGAAGTTCCAGATGTCGTAATACCAGGGGTTGCCATCTTGAACCTCATCTATGGCAGAAATCGACTCGTATGCCGGCACGAACTTCTGATCAATAATGACTGGACGCATCCGGACTCCGGACGGGATGTCTATCATAGAAGATAGAGTTGCTAGTGAATCTGCAAACCTGTTGTTCTCTCTTATGAGGTGGGTAAAATTTAGCTTCTCAAACCGAGGAATTAACAAATCCAAGGTTTGGTGATAGATTATCATCCTTTCCTCCTTGACCTTCCAATCTCCTTTTGCTTGAGACACAACAAGGTTCGAGTCCCCAATGACGTCCACTCGTCTTGCCCCTAGTTCCAGGGCTGCCTCTAGGCCAGCAATACATGCTTCATACTCTGCTTCATTGTTGGAAACCTTGAACCGGAGCTTGAATGCTAAAGGAATACGGGAATCATCAGGCGCTATCAGCAACACCCCTATCCCATACCCATACTGGTTTGACGCTCCATCAAAGTACATCGTCCAAGTTTCATCTTCGACGTGCAGAATGGCTTCATCTGGGAATAGATACTCAACCGCTTCATCCCCCTCAACCGGGTGGTCGGCAAGGAACTCTGCTACCGCTCTGCCTTTTACTGACTTGCGCGTCACATACTTCAAATCAAATTCGGAGAGCAACAGCAGCCAACGAGCTAGCCTACCCGTAAGTGCTGGTTTCTCGAAAAGATATTTGATGGGATCCAAACGCGAAACCAACATTACAGAGTGGGCTAACAGGTAGTGCCGCAGCTTCCTGGTTGCCCATACCAAGGCCAAACAAGCCTTCTCCAGCGGTGTATAGCGGGTCTCGTAATCCAGCATCTTTTTGCTCAGATAGTATATGGCCCTTTCCACTTTGTCTTCTGACTCCTGCGCGAGCATGCAGCCCATGGTAGTCTCAGTTACCGAAAGGTACAGTATCAACGGTCTCCCCGGTTCTGGCGGTGACAACACGGGTGGGTTCTGTAGATACTCCTTGATCTGCTCAAAAGCTACTTGACATCGGCCGTCCCATTGGAATTTCTTTCCTTTCTTCAGGAGACCAAAAAGTGGTTCACAAGTCAAGGTTAATTTAGAAATAAACCGTCTTATGAATTGCACTTTACCCAGAAAGCCTCGCACCTCCTTTTCAGTCTTTGGTGGTGGCATTTCTAAGATGGCCTTGATTTTGGAAGGGTCGACCTCGATGCCCCTTTGTGTGATCAGAAACCCTAACATCTTCCCTGCTATAACACCAAACGTGCATTTCTGGGGATTCAGTCGCAGCCGAAACTCTTTGATCCGTTGAAAGAATTTTTGTAAGGCGGTGTAGTGGCCCTCTCTATCTTTGGACTTGACAATCATGTCGTCCACGTACACCTCGACCTCCTTATGGATCATATCATGCAATATTGTAGTCGCTGCCCGTTGATACGTAGCTCCAGCATTCTTCAGCCCGAATGGCATCACTCTATAACAATATGTCCCCCACGGGGTAGTGAACGCAGTCTTCTCCCGGTCTTCGGGTGCCATCACTATCTGGTTATAGCCTGAGAAACCATCCATAAACGAAAGCAAGGCGTGTCCTGCCGTGAAATCTACCAATTCGTCGATGTGCGGCAAGGGAAAATCGTCCTTCGGACTGGCCTTGTTCAAATCTCTGAAGTCTACACAGACCCGAATTCTGCCATCCTTCTTTGGCACCGGAACTATGTTGGCCAACCAAGTTGGATATTCAGATACCAGCAGGAACCCTGCGTCAATTTGTTTGGTGACCTCTTCCTTAATCTTGAGGGCCCAGTCCGGGCGAATCCTTCTGAGTTTCTGTTTGACAGGGCGGGCCTCTGGATCAAGAGGGATCCGGTGCTGTACAATCTCAGGATCGATTCCAGGCATGTCTTCATAGGACCACGCGAAAACATCTTTAAAATCTTTTAATAAAGCGACTAAACGCTCGCGCTCCTCTGAAGACAACGTGGACCCGATCTGGACCAGCCGCGGGTCCTTCTCAGTACCAACATTTACAGTAGTGATTTCATCCATTAAAGGTTTAACAAATCTTTCCTGCTCTTGATTGATTAATCGTTGCAAAACTGGAGGAATTTCTTCCTCGCTGTTTTCATCAAAATTTTGAAAATCCTGATTTAAGCAATAAATCAAAGGCACAGAAAAATACTCGGAAACCACATCCACATCATTCTCATTAAATACTTCCAAGCCGTCAGATTCCTCTGTTACAACAGACTCAAAAGAAAATGAAAAAGACGACCTAGACAGGACTGTGGTATCCGGGTTATCACCCCCAGGAATACCGGACTCAGACTCAGTCGAGCTGGAATCTGATTCCGACGCAGAAGATTCGGTAGAATCAGATTCCGGCTCACTACCTGACCCGGAACTGCTAGATAAAAAGCCTTCTTCATACTGCCAGATGAGAGAAGGTGCGATAGATGCATCCAAGATCGGCGCTGGAAAGCCCGCAGCTATTTCATCTCCAATCACAGAAACCAAAGAGTTATCCCCCAAGCACTCTTGGCCGATCGGAGGATCTGATAGTAGACTCGCCAGTGCTACCCCCATTTCCAACTCTGTACTCTCAGGATCCACTGCTTCACACTGCTCAGTCCCAGTTGGTGGGTCTGTCTGCGCTTCGGCAACGTCATCCCCAGATAATTGTATGTCGAAGAAGATTTCAAAACCAGGCACGCGCTTCCCCTCCGCGTTTTGCCATGGCTCCGGGAAGCCGCAGAATGGAAAATCTTCCCCCTCCCGGACGAAACGTCCGTTTAGGGTACCCCAGATGGGCCTGTGTATTAAGTCAAATGGCTTCCCAGCCCTCTTTGCCTTGGCTCTTCCGGCCATTTCTTTTCCTTTCCTCAACCAGTCCTCTTTGGTGGGCAGATAACCCAGTCCAAAGGTGTGAGGGTTGTGTGGCACTTCGGCCAACACTGAGACGCCTTTCCGGCCACTTCTCCCTAATCCCATCCCAGGGGTATGTTTTAGCTTGTTCATGAGGTAGATGGATTGTGCGCTGACATACATGCCCGCATTCGCAGCCATGACATTCTGCACCACTTGAGCCTCGGCCAAAGTGAACCCCGACAAAAACACATCCTCCGTGCCGTGCTCGATCTCCAAGACAGGTGTAGACACTTCCGGCGGCGGATGGATTGATGAATTCCCAAAAACGATCGCTACCCCTTTCCTGTGAGGGTATTTCAGCATTTGATGTAGGGTGGAAGAGACTGCTTTGACCTGGTGCAACCACGGTCGCCCCAAAAGTAAGTTAAAGGTTGCGGGAACGTCCAAGATATGAAATTCGACATTGTGTTGTCCTGGACCAACCTTAGTTTGAATTTTAACAGTCCCCATCACTTCTCTACTGGTATTGTCATATGCCCTGATCACTTGGGTGGTTGGGATGAAGTCCGCGGGTTTTAACCCGATTGCATATGCCGTTCTGGTTGGGCAGACATTAATCGCAGACCCGGTATCAACAAGTACCACCGGAATCCACTTATCTCTACATTCCACAGAGATATAGAGAGGTTTGTTATGATTTGCGCCCTCAGGCGGTAGCTCCTTGTCCGAAAAAGTTAATGCCGGGGAACCTCCTCCCGGAAAAACCAGCCCAACCAGCTGTTCAGGCGTGGTGTCTATGGAAAGTTTCGACTTGTCCATGGCAGATAGGACAGCTTCTCTGTGCACTCGTGATGCCATTAGTAGTCCCCAGATGGAGATGTCTACTTGTATTTTCTTTAACTGTTTCAGCACAGCTTCATCCTCAATCTGTTTCTCCTTCTGTCTCTCCGCTTCTCTGTCTTTCCCAGATGCTTCGGGTTGGTCTAGGTGTGGGGGCTTGAAGTACCGCCCACTTCTTGTCATGTGGTCCACTTCATCAAGATACCAAGTATCATCTGGTTGGCCATTTCCCCAGTCTTCATCGGTGTGGGCAAGACACAAATCGTCATCTTCCCACCACATTCCGCTGGCAGCCAACAGACATCTGTCCGGCTCCAGTCTACTCGCACTTTCAGTGCTCTCTGTCCAAATGCTCGCAGCATTGTCTGTCTTTGTGCACACAGCACTTTCGGTCCCCTCAGGGCCCTTCGCCTTTCTGGCTCTCTCAGCTTCCTCAAACTTTCCTTGTTCCAACTGCGTCAGTACAGTTGTTTGTTCAACAGTTCCCACATCCGTAATGCCCATGTCCTGAGCGGAATTCTTAACACCGGCGCTCTCCGGCGGTACAACTTGATTTTCGGCCGTTCCGGCCACAAGTGATGTTTCTGCCCCTGCCGGGCTCTGTTCTGGTTGGGCTTCCCCCACTGCATCCGGTTGATCTTCAAGCCATCCAGTGGCCTCCTCTGATCCCTCATAATCATTCCAGTTAATGGACGCATCCTCCAACTCCTGATCATCGCGAAATTGCAAGTTAGCAAAGTCCTCCTCTATGGTTGTCGGCTCATCTGCCCATAGCCCAGATCCATCCCCTCGGATCATGCACAGTTCTCCTGTCTCGGGAAATTCTACAATTAGCCCACTTCGAATCGTTGATAGGATGTGCCTGCTCGGATCATAAGCTCCCTCAGCAAAATTCTGCCCAGTCCCAGATTTAACAGACTCATTCTCTCCTAAAATCTGCCCTGCCTTGTCTTCGATGGTCACCACCACCGGCTCCGGTTGGGTTTTGGAGACGTCCACCATGCACAAAAGGTCAGTGCAAGCGGGGAGGAGCACCTCCGGCTTGGGTAGGTGGGTGGGTGTAATATAGATGCTAGGATCGTAAGACACGACCCCAGTCTGGATGAAATTAATTCTGTTGGGAGGGGGAGGTTGGTTATGTGGTGGAAGAGGGTTAGTTGTGACATTAGGTTTATCAGGAGGCGCAATTACCTGTTTGTCAATAAGATCTTGGACCTCATGACGTAATCTGTAACAACGGTCGGTATCATGACCGTGTTGTTGGTGGTATGCGCAATATTTTGACGGGTCATATGAGGGGGGAAGTGGATTTGGTAATGGTTTTGGTTCCCGGGGTTTTAAATGATTTTTCCTGATCAGTATTCCCAGAACCTTGGACAGGGGCATGTATAGTTGGGTGAAGGTTCTTTGGCCCCGGGGTTGGAATCGGTTATTTTGTGAGTTACTTCCGGACGCGCCGGAGAATGGTGTGGCAGTCATGGGCCTTGGAGGGGGAGGGGGAGTGGTGGTGACCATGCCAACTTCCGAGGCTCTTGTATTAGCAGCGCCGCTCGGGCCTGCATTGTTGTTACGATTAAAGGTCCTCCTCGGTTGTTCTCTGTCCTGGTCAAACAGGCCTTGCCTCATAGCATCTTCTATTTGCACCCCCATATCATGTAAATCTGCGAAAGTAGGGAAGGGGACCACAATCATTCTTTGCATTAACTTGGGGTGGAGATTGCGCACAATCATCCGGATTTGATCTCTGTCAGTGGGCCTTAAAGTCATCGTCGACGCCTTTGCCCTCCATCGGATCACAAAGTCCGAGAAAGATTCCTTAGGCTCTTGCCTTGTTGTTTCAAGATCACGGGTTGTGATCTCGATCTGAGTGTTATACGAATATTGTGTGACAAAGGCCTCAGCCATCTCGTCCCAATTCTTCTTCACCTCATCCGATAATCTTGCGTACCAATGGGAGGCCACACCCGACAGGGTTCGGCCGAATAATGAGAGCTTCTGTTGTCGTGTAAGGCCCATTGGCCGCAAGACATCCGCAAACAGTCGGATATGGACCATGGGGTCACCAGTCCCGTCAAAACGGTCTATTTGTGGCATTTTGAACCTATCGGGGAGTGTTACGGCCTCCTCGGTATATCCATCTCCGATATCCGGCATAGCCTTAGTCCCTTGGGATTTTTTGAAAAGCTTCTGCAGTTTGCTCAATTTCAGAGCTGTTTGATCAACCTCGACCTCGGATGGAGAGTCCGGGTGATTGGATGTGTGGACCTTGGACAGTTGTGGTGGAATCGGGGGCGGGACAGGCCCCGTTGGAAGACTCGTGTCCTCTTGCAGAATTTGGACAGCCGGTACGGTATTCTGGGTGTTAGGAGGGACGTCCTGAATAACAGGAGCCTTCTCAGGTAATGGGGCTCCTGCTGGAGGAGGAATCTGGTGTGAAGCAGATGCTGTACTCTGTTGTTGCAGTCTAGTAATCAGTTCAGCCTGCTGAGTCATAATTTCAGCTTGCTGCTTAGCGAGTTCATCTCGGCGGACGGCATCTTGTTGCATAGCCCGCATGGTTTCCTGCATCTGGCGCATCATTTCCTCAACTCCTGTCGGTGTTGTCATACTGCTTCGATTTGTCTGAGCTACTGGCAGATTTGTCTCAAGGGGGATCTCAGTCCAACTGTCCACTGGTGGGGGATACCACTGTTCTGGTGCTCTCAATTCAGATGTACTGCGCTTCCTTTGCTTCCTTCTTGTAACAGGGGGTAGAGAATGGAACACTGGCTGTCCGTCGATTAGATCCTCAGATCGGTGGAGTCGACGACCTCGTGTCCAAGGTGCTTGGGGAATGCCTGTTGGGTCGGAAGCAATCGTGCTAAAACTGACCTAGCAAAAGATAAATAAAGCGAAAAGGAAATAAATAAACAGATAAACGGGCAGCATAACAGCTTAAAATAAAATGCAAGACACACAGTCAAAAAAGCTGAATAACATACTGTCCTCAAACACTGGTTATTATCCCTGTATCACTGTCCCCTAACACAGAATCTGATATCCGCAGATAACTGATCCTAAAATACTGGCTGATGCCCGCAGGCCTGATACCCAAACTTATGCACTGAATTGATGCCCACAGGCTTGATACTGACAATTCTGAACTGATGCCCGCAGGCTTGATACTCAAATTCGTATACTGATCTGATGCCCATAGGCCTGATACTGTCAACACTGAACTGATGCCCGCAGGCCTGATACTCAAACTCATATGCTGATACATGCATTCCTGTAGAGACGCACTCTAAAGCACATAACAGATAAGTGAGAGCCAAAACACCCCTATGTTGGGGTAGGGTTTCCCTGTCCTATTTTGTTAGGAGCTAGGGTTTCACTATGCACGCAGCGATTTCAAACAACCTATAAACGGGTAAGCATCCTGTCCTAGTTTGGAATGGTCACTATGGATCCGAATATGCACTAGGTCGAATGGTCAAAGAGGGTGCCCCGGTAAACCGGGGTTTGTGTTCCCATACTGGCAGAGCCCACAACCGGTCAGCCTTATGGTCATGCCTTGACAAGACAAGCCTCCGGCAAACCGTTCAGGAATAGCAGATGGCAAACACGGTGTCCTAGGCGCACCAATGCAAATGCAATGCAAAGAAACACACAAGTGTAGTCAAAAACAGATATCATGAGTTCGAGTCAAGTTCTCTAAATCCCTAGCAGAGTCGCCAGAAACTGTAACATGGCCGCGGGGGACCTCGCCACAGCTCGGACTCGACTTTTCGTAGTCACGGTTCTAAATCTGAACCAAAGAGTCCAAATCCGGCAAATCGTTTTAGGAAAACTGATTTTTGAAAGAAGTGCCAAACATGGACTGCTTTGCCAGATACAGAGTCGCCACCTAAATATTTTATTTTGGGAAATTTAGGAAACCCTGACTCAGTGCCAAAAGGCCACGTGTCCGTCATCACCAAAGTTGCCTCGGCTCGGGAACTTGGGTACGATTGGGGAAGGTCACTTCGTGAGCACCCCCGCTCGCCCGGTCATAGACCGGCCTCTACTAACCATGATATCAATTTTTGAAAACATTGTGAGTTCTTATTCCGGTTATTAGCCTAGGTTACTATGTGATGCTCACAGCATATAAGTATAGACCGGGTCGCCCGAATTGGAACAAAACATTTCATGTTTGCTTTTGAAAATGGTTTGCTACCCGTAGGTAGGCTTGAAACATTTTAATGATTCATTCCAATTCAGATAACCCAACCTTCACCCACAGGCATTCAGGCAGATATATCAGATAAGCACATAGCCTCATGGTAAGCATGCTATCATGGCATTCACTCACACACATGCAAGGATGCTAAAGCATAAAACTCACCGAGTACTCCAAGCCAAAATAGAAACTATATTAGAAATCATGCATGATCCTAAGTGTACGGAAATGCCTAATGCAACACATGCAAAATGCAACTATAGTAGGCTCGGCTAATCTAAGATGGCATATGAAATGCTACAACTAACATGTATTCAACTTGGTATTGAAAGTACAATGCAGTTAGTATGATGCGCCGAGCCCGATGCATGCAATACAGATGAATGATGCAAACATGCTGTCATACTGTATGCTAATTAAAATATGCCCTAATCTAACCATCAAAAGCGGATAAATAAAAGGGAGAAAGACGTGGGGTTGGAAGACATACATCACACTCACCCACACTTATTACAGTTGTGCCCTCGCTCGGAGGGTCCAAATAAATAATACAGTCCAAATATTACAGTCCCGAATAAAAGAATATTACAGAATTCTAATTAATTAATGAATTAACTAGAAAGCAAATAAACTGGCGTGCAAGCCAGGGACTGCTTCGCTTCTGGTGGATGATGCATGTCCGGACTGTCTTGCGCGGAAATCCACCGGAATGCCTCAATTAGCCTCTGTTTACACCTGTTCTTGAAATGCGTGCCAAGTCCCAAAAGGTTGTTGATTCTTTGTTTTGCTGCAACAGAGAGCAGGAAAGGGGCATAGCAATGTATCTGCACAGATATATGCATGTCTCGATCTTCGTGCCACCAATTACGCATACCGAGGCATGATGGCCGAGGAGTCGAAATGCACAACTCAATATAGGATGAATGCACATGAAACTACAGCTAAAACCTAACTCCATCATGGATAATCCGGAGTGTCGGTGACTGGGGAATTGAGACACATTCCGTCACTCGGAGTACGAAATGTACCTCGTTTCCCGTGCCCGGGCTAACTCCTATTCCGGACATGATGCAATATGCATGATATGCATGAAAATGCAACTAATATACAATCTTAGCATGCACAATGCTATGGAATGATATGCCTCGAAATACGTGCACTCGGGCACGCAAACCGAGAAAAAGACGGAATGCAATGAAAATGAGATGCTTCGAAGTACGTGCGCACGGGCACGCAAACCGAGGCGATGACAGAATGATAAAAATGAGATGCCTCGAAGTACGTGCACACGGGCACGCAAATCGAGGCGATGACAGATACAATAAAAATGAGATGCCTCGAAGTATGTGCACACGGGCACGCAAACTGAGGCGATGACAGAATGATAAAAATGAGATGCCTCGAAGTACGTGCACACGGGCACGCAAACCGAGGCGATGACAGAATGATAAAAATGAGATGCCTCGAAGAACGTGCACACGGGCACACAAATCGAGGCGATGACAGAATGATGAAAATGAGATGCCTCGAAGTACGTGCACACGGGCACGCAAACCGAGGCGATGACAGATACAATAAAAATGAAATGCCTCTAAGTACGTGCACACGGGCACACAAACCGAGGCGATGACAGATACAATAAAAATGAAATGCCTCTAAGTACGTGCACACGGGCACGCAAACCGAGGCGATGACAGATACAATAAAAATGAAATGCCTCTAAGTACGTGCACACGGGCACGCAAACCGAGGCGATGACAGATACAATAAAAATGAGATGCCTCTAAGTATGTGCACACGGGCACGCAAACCGAGGCGATGACAGATACAATAAAAATGAGATGCCTCTAAGTACGTGCACACGGGCACGCAAACCGAAGCGATGACAGAATGATAAAAATGAGATGCCTCGAAGTACGTGCACACGGGCACGCAAATCGAGGTGGTGCATACGCAATGCAAATGACATGGAAAATGACAAATGGACTTATACTAACATGAGAGAGCCTCAGCCACACTCACATAAGATGCCGATGGCAGAAAATGAGGTGCCTCGAAATGCGTGCACACGGGCACGCAAATCGAGGCAGTGATAAAATGCAATGAAATGGCATGGAAATGACAAGTGGGTTTATACCAACATGAGTGAGCCTCAGCCACGCTCACATCGGATGCCAGCGGATAAAAACGGAGTGCCTCGAAATGCGTGCACACGGGCACGCAAACCGAGGCAATGATAAAATGCAATGAAACATGGCAAAAATGATATGCAAGCATACTAATGGAATTTCAGCAACAAAATATGGGGGAAAACAGTCTCGAAATGAAGCGAAATGACATGAAATGCAAGGAAATGACCCGAAATGCAACATTAGGCATCCGAAATGGCCTATAGCCATACTAAACATGCACAACATGGACATGCAATGCAAAGACAGAAGCTAGACAGTCCTAAAATAAGCACTTTTCCAGTTATAAACAAGGCCAAACAGCAAGTATAGGTATGGCGAAAATAGCATGCAAGAATAGGGGCCAAAAGAGGGGTAATGAAGCAAGTGGTATAAGAAAAACTCAAACTGAAAAATTTCCTTCTACAACACTGAAGATGGACCAAAAATATGAACATTTACAGTATATGGAAGCCTCAAAATCAGTATACAAATATGCTAAAAATGGGATGCAAAACAAGGCCCAAAAGGTGCCATAACATGAAGTATATAAAATAATCACCAAACAGGAAAAAAGTGTGAATGAAACATGAAGTATAGGCCAAAACAAGGCCACTTTCAGTTCGGACCAAGGTCCAAAAACAGAAGCCAAGAGGGCTATCAACTTATGCAAAAATGGGGCCAAATAAGGGATTGAACTACAAGTGATACATGGAGACACCAAACAATGTTGAGCCCTTCTCCAATGTTGAAGAGGGGCTCAAAATAAGCCCTATATCAGTTTACAACATGCTCGAAAATAAATTGCTCATGGGTCAAAAATAGCATGCAAATCTATGACATACAAGATGGTCAATGAAGCAAGTGTATTATGGAGGGCTCAAACAGGGTTGAGCCCTTAATGAGAAGTGAAGATGAGCTCAAAATATGGCCCTTTTCAGTTAGGGCCGAAGCTTGAAACCAAAAATAAATGAGGCTTAGAAATAGATCAAAGGAAAGGGTCAAAAGGATCAAAGTGTAACTTACCCTTGAAGATCCAAGCTTTTGTTACTTCTTGGGTTGATTTGCAGCTTCTTTAGCCTTCAAGAATCCCTCCTAGCTTCTGGAAATGAGATGGTGGTGGTGGAGCTTGGTGGTGTAGAAGGAATGAAGATTATAGACTTAGGGTTTTTTGAAGAATTGAAGAAGAAGACAATGGAGCTTAGGGTTTGTCCTTGGAGAAGAATTTTTCTAACCCTAAAGAAGAAGACCCTCAGCTGGTTATAAGGTCAAGAAAGGGGTGTAAAAGGGGGGTGAAATGGAGAGGAATCCTCTCTCCCAAAATATCCCCCGGATACAGAAAATATCTGGGGGATATTGCCCCACAGCTGGAAAGGGTACAGTGAGGAGAGCACGGCCGGCCGCTCACTTTTGCTGGAGGTGGCCGGCCGGCCACACCCCCTAGCCGGCCGGCTAGGGGTCAAAAGGGTCAACCAGCTTTTCTGGCCGGCCGGGTATTGGGGAGGTAGCCCTATGTGTGTACAACACAACCATGTAATTGAAATTCCAAGAAAGTGGGCCCAAGGGGTTCAACAATGGCTCGGAAAGAGGGGGTCAAAAGGGTCAAGTTGACTTACTGGCCGGCCATGAACTTTTAGGGGCCTCTCAGGTGTGTACATCACAGATATGTGGTTCAAAGTTCAAGAAAAAAGGTCCAAGAGGTTCAACATTAGCCCGGAAGAAAGGGGTCAAAAGGGTCAGGTGACCTTAATGGCCGGCCATGAACTTTTAGGGGCCTCTCAGGTGTGTAGATCACAGATACGTGGTTGAAAGTTGGCAACGCTAGCTCTAAGGTATTCAACATTAGCCCGGAAGTGCGAAAAACGGGCGCCGGGAGGCTCGGGAGGAGAGATAACTGGTTGCTGCAACAATTGCTGGCCTCCCACCCTTCAGTGACCTTCCTCGGGATAAAACAGAGGTACCTGCCAAAAATGAGCGAAAACCGTTGCAAAACGAATGTTCCGGAGCCAAAACACGCAGTTCGGGGTCCCGGAAATGGGCTGTTAAGCACCGAAAATTGTATTCGACCTCGAAGTGGGTTTCTCAGCCCCCAGTGCCCCTCAAAATGGATGAAATAAGATGTATGCCAAAAATCAGAGCAATAGGAGATGGTTAAGCGGTCCCGAACCGAGGCACACGGCCTGACGGCTCCGAAAACCGGGAACCGGACTCCGAAATGGGCAAAATGGCCTACGGCCACCAAATGTAGCCTACGGACATTGAGAGATGGTCTACGGGACCTCTCCCTCCCTTCAGGAAAAGAAACAGAGAAAACTGAGTCTGGTTCGCAAACCGAGACAAGGCACAGAAAAGGGTTCGGAAGTCCGGAGGCAGGGCTTACGGCCGCGACTCTGAAACTTCTGAACGAGCACATTATGCAACATCACCAAGCGCTCAATTGGCGACGTCTGAGTCTTAAGGTCGGTCAAAAATGGGGTGTCTACAGCATCCATACATTTGTTTTGCATGTACCGGGCTCGGTACATCATTCTAACTGCATTTGTATTTCAATCCCAAATTGAATACGTGCATTAATTGGTTGCATTTCACATGCCATGTTTAGGTTAGCCGAGCCTACTCTAATTGCATCTTGCATGTGCTGCATTAGTCAACTTGACATGAACTAGGATCACGCATGTTTGCTAACTAGTTTATTGTTTTGGCACGGAGTACGATGTAAGTATTTATGCTTTAGCATCTCGCATGCGTGTGAATGTTAACCTGATAGCATGCTTACCATGTGGCTAGATGCTTATGTGTTATAAATTGTTTGAATGCCTGTGGGTGAAGGTTGGATTGTTTGAAAATATTCGTTGAAATCCGTATTTTAGCCTACTTGCGAGTAGCAAATTCCAAAGTACTTTTTTTTTAAAGACAAACGGATATGCAATGTTTCTTTCCAAATTAGGCAATCTAGTCTATACTTGTTTGCTGTGCACATAACATAGTAATTCTAGGCTAACAATTGGAATAAGAACACATAATGTTTTCAAAAACGGATATCACGGTTAGTAGACGCCGATCTTCGGATCGGGCGAGAGGGGGTGCTCATAGCTGACCTTCCCCAATCGTACCCTAGCTCCGGAGCCGAGAAACTCCGGTGATGACGGACATGTGGCCTTCGGCACCGAGTCAGGGTTTCCTAAATTCCCCCATTTTAAAAATATTTAGGTGGCGACTCTGTATCTGGCAAAGCAGTCCATGTTTGGCACTACTTTTTCAAAAATCTGTTTCTCAAAACGATTTGCTAGATTTGGACTCTTTGGTTCAGATTAAGAACCGTGACACAAATCGAGTCCGAACTGTAGCATGAGGCCCTCCGCGGGCTGGTTACAAATACACGTTATCAAGTTGTATTCACATGACATTTTAGGATAGCTAAGCCTATTTTAGTTGCATTTTTGCATGTGTTGCATTAGGCATTGTTGACATAGTTAGGATCATGCATCGATTACTAACTAGCTTCTGTTTTGGCTCGAAGTACACTGTGAGTGTATATGCTTTAGCATCCTTGCATGTGTGTAAGTGATTGCCATGTTATCACGCTTGCCATGAGGTTAACTGCTTAAGTGTTTAACTGCATGTGTGTTTTCAATATAATATAGCATGTTAGTAGAGGCTGATCTTTGATCGGGCGAGCAGGGGTGCTCATTTCAGGACCTTTCCCTCTCGCACCCAAGTTCCCGAGTTGAGGCAACTTTGGTGATGACGGATATGTGGCCTTAGGCACGAGTCAGGGTTTCCTGAATTTCCCAAAAACAAAATATTTAGGTGGCGACTCTGAAATCTGGCAAAACAGTCCATGTTTGGCGCTTTTGATTCAAAATTGATTTTTCAAAACCAATTGCTAGATTTGGACTCTTTGGTGATTTATCAGTCTTACATTGCACTTTGTGAGATTATATTCAGAACCGTGATAGGAGTCCGAACTGTAATAGCTATGAACACAATTCGCGCCCTCGCACGTGGAGCAGAGTTCGAGCGGAGTGGCCTGTCAGCCATATTTGGTCACTGCTGGCCATGGATCTTGGCATGTTGGCCATTGATGTGCCCTGCCGGCCATCACTGATGCCCAGCCGGCCACCAGTATATCAACAGATATTTTGTAATATTTTATGCCAGCTGTTTGCACAAGTTGAGCCACCTTCTTGCATGTGTATGGTTGGATCTCTTTGAGGGGATTTTGCATCTTCTATATATACAGGCCCTCTCTTCCATGTAGGGGGGTTAGAAATTTTTGAAGACAAAAAATATCTCTCTCTCTCTCGAATTCTCTCTTTTTAAATATTTTGTGCCTTATAGCCTAAATTCTCTACACTCTTGCATATAAGCCCTTGATCAAACTTGATCACCATTGAGTTGAGGCTGCTTGAGGTCCTATTTGAGCTCTAAAAGAGGATATTGGCTTGGTTTGGCTTGATTTTGGTGCCTAAATTGCATTTTATCTTCAAGAGGTAGAACACTTGTGTTTTAAGCTTATTTTAAATACTTGTTTTGCCATCTTTGCATTCTATTTTGACGCTGGTTTTGACCTCTAAAAATCTCTATTTTTTATGGTCTAAAATGGTGGTTTGAGATTTGTTTGAAATTAGGGGTAGTCCACCCTTCTTGTTTCTTGTTTATTAAGTTGTTGTGCCATCTTTCAAAGCTTTTAAATCAACTTTTTTTGGCCCTTTTAACCACTGAATTTTAGAGGATTTTTAGTAGTAAAAACCATGTTTTGAGGTCCAAAATGGGAGGGGGTAGCCTCCCCTCCTTGTGTCTTATTTGTAAGCCTAGATAACTTAACATGTAAGCATGATTTTCTAGCATTTTATACCTTAATCTCAGCATGTTTTTGCTACTTTTTTGACTACTTTTAGCTCTGTTTTGAGCTGGTTTGGTCACTTGAGGCTTGCTTTGTATGCTTGTAGTGCAATTGTGCTTAATGGTTTAGTTTGTGCTATGAGTTGGCCTCTTATTCTACCTATTTTTAGCTTACTTCAAACATGTTTTAGGACTCCATTTACGCTATTTTAGAACTATTTTGAAGTGTTTGTACCTTGTGAGCTTTGTATTGCATGTCTATGGTGTAGTGATCTTCACTAGTTTGGTGTTTTTGCCTTTTAAACATGATTTGCATGAGTTGCTTACATGTTGTAGTACCATTTTGCATGCAATTTCAGCACATATAATATCTACAACCTCCCTCATTTCATCATTTTTTTCATTTGCTTTGAGGGCTGGTTAACCTTAGGGTTGTGTTTAAGCTTGAGAATGAGATTTGTGCGTAATGGTTTTAATCCTCTTTTGAGGGTTTCTACTAACCAAAGGCATGATCTCTCTCTTGCCTTAAGTCATCCCTTGGTTGACACCTCTCGCATTAGAGGATTCTCACCTTGGACCTAACCGGTTTAAGAATGGATCGGTAATTAAAATGAGTAAACAAAAGTGACAAGTAAAACTTGAGCAAAATAAGCATGTTGTGTTGCATTGCATGTGCTCAATCGGACGTTATATTGAACATAAGGAAGATTGGAGCATTTCATACTCAAAGTAATGAAATGAGCCAATTTCCTTAGTCTCCATCACCCTTGATCATGCATGATAAGGTGGTGGTCTTGAGTCTTGTTTTTGCATACATGATTATTGTGCAACTTAGATCTTTGGCCATCATGCAATGAAATTGCTTAATTGGTGGTTTTGGATCCAAGAGTGCCACTCCTTTGAGGTTTTGAGATGATAAGGAGGGGCACAGTACAAATAAAACCTTGGAAAACCCTTCATTTTTCTCTGTTTGTGCTTTGTTGCAGTATGTTGTAGACACCCCATTTTTGACCGTCCTCAAGACTTGGACGTCACCGCTTGAACACTCGGTGATCATCCATGTTTGTGTTCATCTTGAGTTCCCGGAGGTCTCGGCTACGCGCCTTGCCTCAGGATCTCTCGACTCGACTGTTTTGTGTCTGGTTTTGTACCAAACACTTGTGCTTTGCCTTGGAGGGGCAGGGAATGGCTTGTGGGCCATCCCCACACTCCACCGGCCATGGCTTGAGGCCACCGGCTGTGTTTTGTTTCCACCGGACAAATTCTTGGCCGGCCGGCACTATAGATGGCCGGCCGGCTATCTTTGTTTGGTCAATTGCATTTTTGGCCGGCCGACTACTGTGCATCTGCTTTTGCAAATATTTTTGTGCAGCTGGCATACACTGTCACCCCCTCCATACACGTGGATGGAGGGATTGCCCTCTTGTTAGCTTCCTTTGGAAGCTTTACAAGACTAATTGTTAATAAAAGAGAACCTTTTCTCTCTTGTTCAGGGGTTAGATAACTTAGACAACATTTTCAAAGCTTGAGCTTTAGGGTTAGGGTTTACATATATCCTCTATCTCTATATATATCTCTTGACGTTTCGATCGCATCATCAAGATCCTCAACCTTGGGGCGAACTGTAGGTGAAAAAAGCCAATCCGAAACTATTCCAAGTCTGGGTGATGATGTGGCAACAACAACTGGGCTCCGCTCTGACATAGCAATTCAATCCCTTGGCCAAGCAGAAGCAAGTGGCAGAGACAAAGCCGGGGCAGGTATTGATCTTCATGTACAACTTCAGTGGGTTATCAAGGCATTGAAGGTTAAAGGGCTAAGTAGGCAGGAAGTGCTTACAGTTGTGGCAAAAACGGTGGATGACACTTTTGCCACTCGAGATAAGGGCATTCTGAGTCAAGGGGCAAACCGGGACAAGGGAAGTTGTACCAGAAAGACTCATTTCAATTCCAGTCCTACACTCGAAAGAGATCGACAAACCCAGTCAACACCTGCTGACCCTTTCGCCGGTACATCCAACACAACCTCTCAAACCTCGAAGTACCCACCCCGAGGCAAAAGGTTCTTCGCACCGCTTTATATGTCCTTATCCAAAGCCATGAGTGTGTTGATCGAAAAAGGCCATCTCAAACCCCTTGAGCCTCGACCTCTCCCGAAGAATCTCCCACTCTCACATGATCCGGCCAAGTACTGTGCCTTTCATCAACAAGCCGGTCATGGCACTAACAGTTATTTCCGCCTTCGCCATGAAATTCAAGACCTGTTTGATAAAAAAGCCATCGCTCCACCTAAAGATCCCAAAGCTGTCAGTAACCTCCTCCTTGACCACAATAGCTTGCCAATGGCCAACCATTCCCCTGGCCAACATGTCATACCCGCTAATGAGCCCGAACCCTTTGAGTTTATCCCAAAATCTTCTTGTCTGACCGACATTGTTGAAGAGATAGAAAGTTCACTTGATCTCGATATGTGGAAGATTTATGAAATAGTGCTGCCAACACTGGTGGTTGGAATGAGAAACCTCAGTCTCAACTAAGATAAAAGTCTGAAACCAACCTTTTTGGGCGTGGATGTGTATTGAAGGCGGGTCTGAACCCTCCAGTGGGCCACTTCAAGTTGTTTTTGAATTCTGCGGATGGACTTGGAGAAGGGTAATCCCTTTTTTTGTTTTGTTTGTTTCAGAAATGCTTTATTTTGTTTTGAGTTGTGTATCTTGTAAGTAGTCTTGTTGTGAGTGCTATTTTCTTCCTTTTCTTGCGTTGTAGCATCAGTCGAGTCTTTTCCTTTGAGTCGCTCTCATGTACCCTCAGGTCTTCATCTTTATAAGAAAATGGGAGTCAACTTTTGATCATTTTATTGTGCCTATAGTGATGCATGTGTGACCTTTGGCAAATAGAAAAAGATTTTGAATTTGTTTTTGAAATTGTTTTCTGAATGAAATTTCGCTAATAAGCTTGAGTATTGAGAAGGATCCCTTGAATAGTTCGAGTGAATTTTGACTTGCCAGCACAAAGTCATCCACGATTTCAAGAATTTTCAACCGCTTCTTTTGCAAAGCTTGCGAAGTTAGTTTCAGAATTGTGTGTGGTATCTTACTTTGTCCTGGGGATTCTCTTCGCCATCAGGCGATCATTTTGATAAAGCACAAAGCAGCTTTCAGACCTACAAGCACAAAGCAAGTTTCAGATTTCACGAGCCATAAAATCTCTCCCTGGTGCTTTTATTACTTCAAAAAAAAAAGAAACAAACAACAGAAAAAGAAAATTGAAAGAAAAAGAAAGAAGGAAAGAATTGAAAAAAAAAAAAAAAGAGAAGAAAAGAAAATAAAATAAAATAAAAGAAAAAGAAAAAGGAAAGAAGTCAATCGTTAAGCCAGGGGCCATTGGAATGAAATTCAATCAACTATCCGGAAAGGAACTTCTGTATGAATTCAGGAAACCCAGTGTGCGGAGGTACCACAGTGCAAGAAGAGCCAACCTTCAAAATGGAGCAAGAGAAAAGAAGAAGACATGATGGAGAACCAGACTCAAATCAAGGCGAAGTCAGTTCCAGTGATTAGGGCAAGGGTGACCATTAATCAAATTCACCACATTCACCACAAATGTTGTGACATGATCCTTGAGGGGCTCGCTAGGCCGAAAACCCGAAAGGGCGACCTAAGCAAAAGTTAGAGCATGAAAAATGAGAAATTAAATAAATAGAACTCGCAAGGTTGAAAACCCCGAAGGGGCGACTTTGGCAAAAGTCAGAGTGTAAAAGGAGAGTGTTAACACCCAAGGGAACCTCTACCATGAACTCCGTTGACCTGATTCCCATTCTTGGGATACGTAGGCAGCTTCATCCTGAAGTTCGGTCTCAATCATATCCATCTCATTCTGTCTCAATTCAATCACCTTACCCAAGTCCTGTCATCAGCTTCACATCAATCCATGAGCTACACCGACTGCTGCGCATATCATATACTTGCGCTGGATAAGAAAGAACTAACTTAAATCGACAAGAGGAGCAATTTTCAATACTTGAACTTATCAGTAGAATCTCTTTTTTGAGCAAAACAGGGATTAAAATTGGTTTTTAAAGGGAGCATAAGTAAAACTAGGGGCACTATGAATGATCAATTACCTCGAGTCTTTTTCTGCTTTTGGGTCAATTGTGAGTTCTGTTGTGTTGTGCCTAATATTTGCCTCAGTCTGCGCTCTGTATCGAGTCACCATAGCATGTCGTTATTCGAGTCACCATAACGCGTCTGATGTGTTGTCAAAAAGCGCTCTCCATCGAGTCACTAGTAGCGAGTCTGTCGCTCGAAAAAGTTCAACAGAATGGCATGGTCAAAATTCCATACACAAATGTTCGTTCTAACTTAGAAACAAGTCCATGTGTGGAATTCATAAACGAGCTGAGAGTGCCCACACAAGGGGCAACACATTTATGATCAGTGGGTTCTTAATATGTCAGAAGAGAAGCATGAGTCTGATGGGTTGACAACAGATCTGATGATCCCCATTTCCTATGCCTGCATAATGTTTAAAACGGTGCCCAATGGCTGGACACTAGGGGCAATTTTCATTACATTTGATCGGGTCATCAATTGAACAAGGGGCATACCCAATCGGTGCCCAATGACTGGACACTAGGGGCAACTTTCAGTGCATTTGATCGGGCCATCAATTGAACAAGGGGTTTAGATCCAACCTATCTCTCAGTTTGCCAAAGCCATCTGTTGGGCACTTTTCCCTAAATTAGAGTGGGTTTACACCCATGATGATTCTGATATGATTCAACTTTCAAAAATTTTCTCCGACCATTTCAAAGCTCTCTTGAGGATTGTCATATTCCCTTTGATTAATGCATGTACTTTATGCCTACATGTTCATACATATGGGTTGCTTTGAACCGCGTAATTGGCTGCTCTTGCTATCGACTTTGTTTTGTGCTTAACAGAGTTTTGTTGAGTTGCTTCCCTCTGTAGTACATGTCAATAGGTTGTGGCATAATGCCTTATACTCATAATGTACATGACGCAGTATGCTGAGTGTTGCTCGTTTCCCTCAATATGCCTTCACTATTGCATAGAATATGCTTTTGTCTTGTGCATAGAATATGGTTCCCACGTTGCATAGAAAATGCTTGTATCTTTTGCATAGAAAATGCACTCCCCCATACTTGCATAGAGAATGCTCGTATCTTTCACATAGAACATGCACCTCACTTGCATAGAAAATGCATTTTATCGCACTTCTTTTGTGCACCTTCCTCACACGTTTTTATGCATTGTATTTCACTCGCACTGTCTTGTGTACTCGCGTTGTCTAACGCATCGCGCTGTTTAGCGCATCGCACTGTCTTTTGCACTCGCGTTGTCTAACGCATCGCGCTGTTTAGCGCATCGCACTGTCTTTTGCACTCGCGTTGCCTAACGCATCGCTCTGTTTAGCGCATCGCACTGTCTTGTGCACTCGCGTTGTCTAACACATCGCGCTGTTTAGCGCATCGCACTGTCTTGTGCACTCACGTTGTCTAACGCATTGCGCTGTTTAGCGTATCGCACTGTCTTGTGCACTCGCATGGTCTAATGCATCGCGCTGTTTAGCGCATCGCACTATATTGTGCACTCACACTTTCTTGCGCATCGCACTGTTTTGTGCACTACATTTCAATCGCGCTGTTTAGCGCATCGCACTGTTTTGTGCATTGTATTTATCGCGCATCTTACCTGCACTTGTTAGTGCATTGCATTGCTCACGCTGTCTTGCGCACCCATCTTCTTAGCATTGTTTTGTGCATTCCTTTGGTCTAGGAGACCTTAAATCCTCTAAAGGTGCAATTCCTTTGGTGTTTGTCATGCCCGAACGACTTCCGATGGTCTGGTATAGCCACCTGCCTGTGTTTGCGGTGAGTTCCTAGGAGACCAACTGAGACGGTGGAAACTAGAGTTCAAATGGCTCATGCCTAGAACGCAAAGGTTCAGGATTTCCGAGACCAAAGTCTGGTTTAAATACCCAGGGGTATATCCTCAGCTTGAAATCTGTATGGCAGCCCCATAGATTGAGATAGCATGTGTATGCCCCTCAATTCTGGATACTGAATCAACCTAGTTTGTCACCCTGTTGGAGAATAGAGAAAGCTGCGACCATAGCCAGGGAGAAAAGTAGTACCTATGGTTCAACCAAGAAGAAGCGAAAGATCCCCAACAGCATGAGGTCGGTCATTGCCAATTGCCCCTGTAAGGTACCTTCACTTCCTAACTACTGCATCATCTAGTATGTCTATTGCATTGTACATTGCATACATTACATGCATTCATTGTATATATTGCATTGTAGTTTGCATGCATTTACTGCATTACCCATCTATGGCTTGCGCCTTTCCATGTTAAGCTTGGTCTGGTATGTGCCTATATTTTTCGCGTAAAAGCACGGTTATGATATTATGTGTACGCACCTAATGTTAAGGGTGACGACACCGTTTCCGTGTTAAACGTGATTTGTTTGTGTCCATGCCTTTCCTAGGAAAGATATGTTTTGGTCGCGTGCCTTATTCACTTCATCCGTTGCATCTATTACATCGTATTTTAGTTTGTTGCATCCAGCATTTAGGATCACGATCTTTCCTCAGCAAATCATTCCTTATTTATATATCATGGCACCCAATTACTTGTATTCTGTGGTCTCTCTACGAAACACATAGTTATGAGATTTTGTGTACGCGTCTATTCCACTGAAGGAATTGTGGTTTGAGGGTGACGACACCATTTCTTTGTTAAAAGTAGTTTGATTTTGCATCTCCATCCCTTTATGATATTTGTGTGGTTTTGTAACTGCTTGTGGTTTGATCATGATTCAATTACATTGCATATCATTTGCATTGTTTCATTACATTGCATTGCATAAATCCAGAATTATCAAACCGGCTTCGCGCAGCGTATAAGTCCAATTTTCAAACCGGTTTCGCGTAGCGTATAAGTCCAATTATCAAAGTCTTCCTGCATATCATTTGCATCCTGCCCCTGAACTACGCTGGTTTGATTCCTTGCAAAGGGATACGTAGGCAACATGCGGGCGCAACCATTTATTTATTGGTATTTTGTTTGTTTGTCTAAGTTTTCAGCTTTGTCAAAAATGGGTCGTCTCTGGGCTTTGACTTTCACTCATGTCATTTCATGACTTTCGAGCTTTGTCAAAGAGGGGCAACTGTAGACACCTCATTTTTGACCGCCCCAAAGACTTGGGCATTACTGATGGTTTACTTGGTGGAGAAAGGTGTGCAGGGCAAAGATTCAGTTTCTTCGGCAAGGAGAGAGACAAATCTCAACTCCACACCCCATTTTGGACCAAAGCTATTTTGGATGGTTTTTAGACCTTAAAACCCTCTCTTTCAAAATATTTTTGAAATAAAGTTTCTACAATGTTCCAAGGCTCACATTTTGTCAAATGATGCGCTTTTCGATAAACCAAGCAAGGACAAAGTGGAAATGAATGAAAGAGAGATGAAATCTTTGAAAAATCTTTCAAAACACCTTGTTCAGGGGTTTGGAGTTGAAGAAAAGAGGAGAAGAGAGAAGAAGCCTAGCTGAGGAAGAAGTTGGGTATGAACCGCTAAGAGAGAGTCGAGCGGTCCTTGCTAAATCAGGCTTATCTGTCTATGCACTTGAAGTTAATCTATGAGGCTACCATCGTTGGAAACAAGACTTCCGGGGTTTCATTTTGCATTCAAGAATCTCTTAAAGCCGAGTCCGGATGGGGGAGATATGATTGGTTGAAGTTGGGTATCATCCCGGTTGGACTGAAACTGAGTAACCTTCACCAAAACAAGCATAACTTTTTTCACAGTTGGAATTTTTATGCAAGGCTGGTTCCATTGGAAATCTTACTTCCGGGGCTTCACTTTGGACACAATAATGACCTAAAAAGGAGTTCATATGAAGGAGTTATGCCCGTTTGAAGTTGGACCTGCAGAGCAGATTTTTCCTGCCGGCGGACCAAACATTGTGCCGACCGACCAGAACAATGTGCCGGCCGACCAAATAAGCAGCAAGCCGACCATTTATAGTAGCCGGCCGACCAATTTTTCTTGCCGGCGGCCTTCCTGCGTGTTCTACAGACTGAATGGATGCCAGTTGTGCCAGCTGGAGGGCACAGACTGGATCCTCCATACACGTTTGCCCTTGGTTTGAAGCTTCTTTGAGAAGCTTTAGACTTGTTTGTTTATAAAGGAAGTCCTTCCCTTCCTTGTAGAGGGTTCAGAACCTGGTTTGAAGGCATACACACTTCTCCCTCTATATCTCTCACTTTAGGCTTCAAAAGTGTGAAGCTCTTGCCCCTTTGCATACCAACTCCATAGCCTAACCCTTCCACCTTTGCTTGGAGCTTCTTGGAGGTCTTGAGAGGTCCTAAGGAGCTGCATTTTGGGACCAGAGGCTGCTGGAGTTTCTTGACTACAAGGGTAACACCCTATTTCCTCTTTTGGCTTTATTTTGCTCCTTCTTTTTGCCATACTTGAAAGCATATTTAGGCCTTGTCATAAACTGAAAAAAGTCTTGTTTTGAGCTTCTAAACATGTTTTTTTAAGACTATTTTTCTGTTGGGGGTCATCTACCCACTTGCATGCTTCATTTCCTCTTGTTTTAGGTCATGCATTAGGGCCTTTGTTGTGAGCTTTGTTGGCCCTTTTGACCACTGAAATCCAGTGGATTTTCAGTGGTTATTATGCTATTTTGAGCATCAAAATCAGAGAGGGGTGACCCTCTCACCCCTGGATTTGTTTACTAGCTTTGTTGGCCTTCCAAAGGGGCTCCTACTTGCATGTTTCAAAGTCCTATTTCAGGCCCTATTTGGTGAGTTTTAAGGTTTGCATAGGCTCTGTCCAAAGCCCATTTTGCCATATAAAGTGTCTATTATGCATGTGTAGAACAATCCTATTCAAGGCCTTTCAAAGGGGCTTTCACTTGCATGCTTCCTAGACTAATTTCAGGACCTTTTTGGTAGGTTTTAGGACCCCCATAACCTCTTTCTAGAGGTGGTTTTGCTATTTTGTGTGTCCATCATACATGTGTAGAATAACTCCTTGCATGGCCTTCCGAAGGAGCCTATCATTCTTGCATGCATTGACTGAGTTTTAGTGGGTTTTTGGGCATATTTTGGCATGGCATACTTCTGTTTTTGGCTGGTTTGGTGAGCTCTCATATACTTCATATAGTTGTAGTACAACTCATGGTTCACTAGCTTTCTTTGCATGCTTTGTTGACCCTTGATTTTAGCACTTTTTGGCCATGCCTTAAACTGATTTTGTGCATATTTTGGACTTTCTTAGCTTTTTTTTGGGGGTCTCATGGTCAAATGATGTTTGTTTTGCATGCTTGTAGTTCAATGTCCATGCTTAGTTTTGAGTTTCGAGGTATATTACATGCATATATTGAGGTGTTTTCATGTTTTAGGGCCATTGAATATCATATTTCAGAGCTTACATGTATGCCATATTCCCATGATTTTCACTCTTTAAATGCGTTTGAGAGTTGGGCTTGCATGCCTTGTTTTCGGACCATTGAATTAGCTTTATTTCTTTTCATATTAAGTCATCATTTTAGGCCATTTTTCCACTGTCTTGGACCTACCTAGGGTCTATTTAGGGCTGGTCTTGCCATTTGTGCATCACTTTGTGTACCTCTAGCGTAATCTGCTTCACTAGTTTCGGTAATTGTGCCATCTAGCATGCATTGTGTGAAGTATTTGCATGATTCGAGACCATTGTGCATCATGTTTCAAAGCTGGAGAATGTGTGTTTCCATGCCATATTTCATCCCTTGCCATGCTTTGGTAGAGTGGCATTTGATGCCTTAGGTTTGGTCCCTTGCATTGGGCATGTTTGCATGAGCGTTCTTGTCTAATTTCAATTGTGTATGGCCACTGATTTTGGGTATAGCTGAGGCCTCCATCTTTAGTTTAAGTCCATTTATCATATTGTTCAAAGTTGCTTACTTTGCATCATATTTACATGCTTGTTGCATCCTAGTCCTATTGCATCTTGCTTGCATACTTAGGTTGCATAGCTTTGTGTGTGCATTTCTTGCCTCTTGATCAAGCATGATAGAGGTTAGGACCTCCTTATGTGTTTTTGTGCATCTTCATTTGATATTGAAATTGCACACTTGGCTTCTTTGGCCATCATGCATTGAAATGCGTGATTGGTGGCCCGAGGGTCGAGGGCCATACTCCCTTGAGTCCATAGCATGATAGGGAGGGTGGCCGTGCACACATTGTCTTGAAAATTCCATGCCATGCCTTGTCTGTCCTCTGCTGCTGT
Organism: Camellia sinensis; assembly: GCF_055761805.1. Lineage (NCBI taxonomy): Eukaryota > Viridiplantae > Streptophyta > Magnoliopsida > Ericales > Theaceae > Camellia > Camellia sinensis. The sequence continues at coordinate 212,607,640 of NC_138961.1, read as the reverse complement.
CAAAACAGGTTCCTGCAGGAAGATTTGGCCGACCGGCTACCTACAGTACTGACCGACCAAAAATAATTAGCCGATGGCTCAACAATTGGTCGATGACCATTTATCAATGGTCGGTGATCTTATGCCTTGGTCGGTGGCATCTCACAATGCTCAAGGAGCAATTCAGAAGCATCTCTAGGATTTTCACAGTCCTCAGAGGTATAGGACAGTGCAAACAGAGGCAACAATGGCATGGCAGCGGGTTTCCGGGCAAGGCAAATCGAGCATGCATCATCCACGCATTCTGAGGCAGAGCTGCGGCGGTCTCTTTAGTTTCATATTTAGGCTTTTTTTGTAATTAATTTGTTAATTAATTAGAAGTTTTGTAATAATTAATTAGCTAGGATAGTTGGTTCATTATTCGGTTTGTATTATTCTTTTGGTCCCTCCGAGCGAGGGCGAATGTATAATAAGTGTGGGTGTGTGTACATGTCTTCCAACCCCCATTTCTTTCTCCCTTTTACTTATATGCTTTTGATGGTTAGTACTAGGACATATTTAATTTAGTATATCTTATGCTATGCATGCGTGCATTCATTCATCAGTATTGCATGCACCGGGCTCGGCGCATCATGCTAACTGCATAGTATTTCAAATCTAACTTGAATATATGCTATCTGTCGTATTTCACATGCCATCCATAGATTAGCCGAGCCTATTCTAGTGACATTTTGTACGCGATGCATTAGCCACTTTAACATGAACTAGGATCATGCTTGATTACTAACTAGTTTTTGTTTTGGCATGGAGTACTCGGTAAGCATTTATGTTTTAGCATCCTTGCATGAGTGTAAGTGTTAACATGACAGCATGCTTACCATGTGGCTATATGCTTATGTGATATATCTGCCTGAATGCCTGTGGGTGAAGGTTGGATTGTTTGAGTTGGAACAACTCGTCGAAATCCATGTTTTAGCCTACTTGCGAGTAGCAAATTTCAAACCGATTTCCAAACAAACAGATATGCGATGCTTTGTTCCAAATTAGGCGATCTAGTCTATACTTCTTGTGTTGTGCGCATCACATAGTAAGATTAGCTAATTAATCGGAATAAGAACGCATAATATTTTCAAAACTAGATATCATGGTTAGTAGAGGCCGATCTTTGATCCGGCGAGAGGGGGTGCTCATAGCTGACCTTCCCCAATCGTACCCAAGTTCCCGAGCCGAGGCAACTTTGGTGATGACAGACACGTGGCCTTAGGCAAACGAGTTAGGGTTTCCTAAATTCCCCTAATAAAATATTTAGGTGGCGACTCTGTATCTGGCAAAGCAGTCCATGTTTGACACTTCTTTACAAAAATCTGTTTTCAAAAACGATTTGCCGGATTTGGACTCTTTGGTTCAGATTTAGAACCATGACTATTTGAGTCCTGAACTGTAGTGAGCCCAAATGAACGAAACAGGATTCCCTCCCGAGACGTTCGGGGGACGTCTACAGTAGCCCTCGCCTAAATAACCAACTTTGATGAAGGACTTGGATCTAAATCCCAATGGATTTGGAGAAATCAAAGATCTTGTGAAGTTTTTGGTAGGAAATGTAAAGAGAAGGGAGATGAAATGATTTTAGAGAGAGAGAGATATACAAAAAGTGACATTCAATCAGCCCAAAAAGAGAAGAAAACGAAAAATTCCAGATCTACCTAACTTCTCGCACCTCCAGCCGCACCTGCCTTTTTAGCAGTGTGCTTCAGCCCCCTACCCTATTTGCTGCACGTGCGGCCTCATTCCCCACACATGCGGCCCTCTCCTGCACTCCAGACCGACCGAGCGGACAAGTAACTTCGAATGCGTTTTGCATCTTTGTTTTGAGGGGCGCTGCCCCCTGGACCCCCGCGAGCTAACCGGGCAGGTCAACCCCTGCCAGGGCGCTGCCCTTGGACCCGCCAAGGTGCGCTGCCCCCTGGACCCCCGTGAAAAGAAGGATCGAAACTGGGATCGCTACACCGTCCAATCAAACACACCGTAATTAGTATACCAATTGGTGCATATAACATTATTCATAATAATAGGAGTAATTTCACATGCATATTGAGAGATTTAAACCTCTAACCTCCTACTGAGATATATGAGTTATGGCCAATTGAGCTAGCCCCATTGATTGTATCTAATAATTTATTGATATTTGTTTTGTTGACAAACGGATGTGTAACTAGGGTTAGCCCAACTTGAACAACTCAAGTCTTTAGCTTGGAGAAATTTTTGTATGTCAATTGAATTTTTTTGAAACTTATTAATATAATTTTAAATTCAACCTAAATTAAATTCGAATGTGAACTAGACATGGTGTGTCACGACCCGCTCCCCGTACCCAAGGGTTAAGCATCGTGATGGCCAGTAACCGAGGTTATCTCCGGCCAATTCTTAGACAAATTAATAAATGCAAGCGGAAGAAATATTTAAGTAAGGGTACCAAAATAATTATCGGAACTTCTATTTTTATTACAAAATTTATTGACCAAAAATGCCGATATTTACATAGAAAAAAATATCATAAAAGTGTTGTGTGTGTCTATTTCGTAGCGCCTCATCTAAGACTTTCCAAAAGCTATTTCTGAATTGCATTGTTTCCTGAAAATTGGTAAACAGGTATAGGCACATGGCAGAGTGAGAAATATTATACCAAGAGTATAAGGGACACGAAATAGCCATGGATAGTTATGTAGCCAAAACATTTGTATAACTCAGTTTGGTACATAAATCATTAGTAACCAAATCATTTAAATAGCAAAAACTGGAATACAGATATTATGTAAATATATAACCATAACCACGGTACAGAACAGAACAGAGGTCACAAAAGTGACAGTCAGAACAGAGGTACGGATTCAAAAGGTGGCTCATACGGATTCTAGAGGTGGCTCCCACAATAGTGTAACACTTAGCTCCGCACAACACTTTGGTCCGCACAGAACAGAGGTACAGATTCAAGAGGTGGCTCGTACGGATTCAAGAGGTGGCTCCCACAATAGTGTAGTACTTAGCTCCACACAACACTTTGCTCCGCACAGAACAGAGGTCAATGGATCAGAGGGCCACAAAGTAACCAAACACAGGCCAATGGTTATTTAAGTCCCCCAAGGCGTGGGACTCCCGTGGTGGTACTTACAAAATATAATTGTATATAAGGTCATAGCCAAATACTCTTTAAAATATAAACACACATATCCATGAGTTTCTTTTTAAGCAAATAGGGTTCAAAAAATAATCCACGTAACTGAAACTTTTATGAAACATAACTTTTATTAGGGGTCGTTTGGGATGACCTAAATAAGTGCACTTTTTGTCTTTTTACGAAAAGATGTGCAGAAAAGTAGAGAGGTGATGTGATGGAAAAAAGATAAAAAGTGTGGACTTATTTTGGGTAGTCAAACTTGGCCTTAATATACTAATAAAACATAACTTATATAATATAGATTTTAGTAAGTCAAAATATAAGTAAAATATATTTTAATAATTCAAGATATAATATAACTCATCTTAACTGTAATACCTTACTTTTTCTTTCAATTTGTGAAAGAGTCATTCACCTTCAACTATCCTTTTTTTCTTCTTACTCTCTTTCTTCTTTCTTTTTTTCTTTCCTTCCTTTCTTTCTTATCTTTCTTTCTTCAGGTGACACGCCTCCCTATAAAAGGGAGGAGGGAGCGCGTACGGGCCTGAAAGGTTCGATTAATGATTATATATGTTTATATTTATCTTTAATAGATATTTAAGATAATTATTTTTTAATTTAATATTTTAATATAATTATATAAATTAATTAATTTTTAATTATATTACACATTATCATATATCAATAAAAAATTAATTATTTATTTTAGTACCACACCCATTATTGTTATTATTTATATTATCTATATTATTATTATTTATATTTTAACCCCTAAACTTTTAATAATTAAATTATTTTATAAAATCACGCATAATAATATATAATAAATTATGTATTTTTCGAATTGAGATTAAATAATATTAGTATAAATTCTACAAAATAATTAAAAATCCGTGTTGTTACATAGTATCTCACAATATGAACAACCCAAATCTATTGATAATATATATAAATTATATATAATAAACATAAATTATTTTCAATTACTAAGATAGTGTTTGGTAACGTTTACGTTTTTGGTTTATGTTTACAAAAATTTTATAAACTAATTTTAGTTTATTTTTAGAAAAACATAAATTACAAACGTGTTTGGTTTGAATAAAATGTTTAAATTTTTTTAAAAACATAAACTAAAAAATATGTTTGTTCAAGCCTAAAATATTTATATTTATTTTTATTATTTGATAACAATGGGATCACACACATTATAATTGAAAAAAATTAATTAAACAAATAATTGAAAAAAAAATTAATTGAAAAAAACTGAAAAAAATTAATTCAAAAAATAATTGAAAAAAAATTAATTTGGAAAAAAAATTAATTAAAAAAATTAATTGAAAAAAAAATTAATTGAGAAAAATTATTTGAAAAAAAAATTAATTTAAAAAAAATTATTTGAAAAAAATAATTAAAAAAATTATTTAAAAAAAAATTTATTTGAAAAAAAAAATTGAAAACAAAAAACGTAAACTCATTTTTTGAGTTTATGTTTTTTCCTCAAATTTATAAACTGAGACAACCATTTATAAATCAAAAAAATTATCAAGCAAGTTCTTATGACAATTTTTAAAATTTTTTTAAATATAAACTGAAAACTGAAAACGAAATGATTACCAAACAGGCCCCCATTATTTTTCATTGTTTAAATTAAATAATATTGTGATATTATTTATTATACTATTTGGCACACATAATTCAATCTAATTTATTTATTAAGTTTGTGTTTATATTTTTTGATATATATATATATATATATTTAAAAGGTATAATACTTTATATATATATTTAAAAGGTATAATACTTTACTTTATAACGACTAAAGAACAGTCTTTTGTATTTTCGGTTTAAATAACTTGAATTATGACTTTTAGATGAATCAAGTTCAAGCAAATAAGGCTTCTTTTAGGAGTTAGTTTAAATTTTAGTTTAGTGATTAAAAATAATTTTTAAAAATGGTACATTAATTGTTAATTTTTTTGTAAGAAATTTTTAACATAAACAACTATATAACTAATTAAAGTTTTTTAATGAAAAATTAACTTATCAAATGATAATTGATTTTTTTTATTAGGTGATCTAATAAATAAACCATCAATTAAAAAACAGGAATTGAAGTTGATAGGTGGTTGGAGCGTTTGTGGTAGTGACAAATGGAAAGATTATTAAATATTATTGTAATATTTTATGATATTATTTATGTAATATTGTTTATAAATAAAAATTCACAATATATACTAAATATTTATCTTTTGTTTTTCAAGTTTCAACTATACGCAAAAGTGACCTTAAAAAATTTATCACTTATAGGGGTGTTTGGCATACAATTTAAAAAAATATTTTTTTCCCAATTTTTTTCTCCAAAATTATGCCACATTTTTTAGGTCCATCTTGTGTAAATTTTATAAGTAAAAAGAAAAGATAAAAAAAAATTCACTAAAAACAAAAAATTAACCAAATATATATATATATATATATATATATATTTTTTCTCATTTCTTGACTTTTTTTCTCCATGTTTTTAAAAAATTTACTCTTCCGTTATTTGTAGTTGAGTAGAACACAAAAGTGTATAAAACATTTCTAATATGGAAGTCAAACCCCAAATATCCAATTGATTTGCAAATGTCTTACCATGTGATATTCCGAGGGTGATAAAAAGAAAAGTTATTTATAACAGCTCGGTTGGAACCAAAAAGCCACAGGTTTTTTTGGTTAAAATAGTTATAGAAAAATAAAATAGGTTTTTAGTCTAATAAGATAAAATATTACACTCAATTTATAATTATTACATTTTTTTTTTTATAAAAGTCAAAAAAATCAAAAACTTATTCCAAACGAGATTTTTTAGTCACAGACTAAAAAAGTCAAAAAATTAAAAAGGCAACCCACATTTCAAATGCTAAATTTGCAGAAGTCATTTATCATATGATAATTGTCCTTTTGTCTCCTACAAATAAACATAAACATGACAAACTGAACCTTTTTTTGGAAAAATATAACATTATTTTAAAAAATAATTATAAATTAATGATAAATCTTATAAATAATAATTATTATTATTATATAATTTTATTAATATGTATTTTTTTTTTTAATGGCCACTAGAGTAAAATTATCCCATCGATTTTTTACTACTACAATAAAATACTATAGGTAGATCAGTTAGGAGTATCAAATAAATGACAAACGATAAAATTTTTGAAGAATATAGAACACGTTTTCACTAAATTTAATATGTTCTAATTCAAATTAATATATTTTTAATATATTTTGTAGAATATGTTTTATATAATTTATAAAATTAAACAATGCATAATAAATATTATTTTAACAAAAATATTAGAAATTCTAAAAATTTTATCAAATATCTAAAATAGGTGTGTGCCTCACATGTGATCTGTATTGTGTAGATCCCACCTCCAGACATTTGATAAAAATTTTAAGATTTTTAATATTATTCTTACCTCAAATAGTTTTTGGTGATACATACCATGATTCGGGGGCGTTTTGGCAACATAGTAAAAAATTAATTTTTTGACTTTTTTATTTTTTTAGATCATATCATCTCTTTACTTTTTTTTTATAAAAAAAACCAAAAAATTAAAATTTTAATTATGTACAAACTTTTCAAAACATCACACATTCTGATGAATTATAGTGGATTGTACAGTGTTCCATGCTTCTTGGGGCATTCACAATGGGATAGCTAAAATTATTTGTTAAAATGTGTGTTATATGACAAAAAGTAATAAAAGTGGAGCCCAAAAATATGCGTTAAGGTATGTTAAGAGTTTGTTAATTTTAGAGAGTGAGTGGTGGTGCATTAGATGTGTTAAGGTGTGTTTTAAGTGTGTATATATATATATATATATATATATAAACAATAAATAAAATAGTATAAATAATGTGTGTATTATATATATAAATAATATGTGTTAAGGTGCAGGATAAAGACAGCAGAATGGGCAGGTCGTCTCGTGGGTCAATTGGCCAGTTGATCGGTCAAAGGATAATTTTTTTTTTTTTTTTTTGGTGAAGGGTCAGGACGTCTGGGGGAATGACCGGCCGGATATCCGGTCGAACGACCCCAAGGCACTTTCCCATGTCCCCTTCTCCCTCTCCCTTCTCTCTCACGCTGGCTAAAAAGCTAGCCACAGTTAACAAAGAAGTTAACAACTGACACTAACAAAATCCACTAACACACTACTTAACACTTCCATTGTGAGGGCATCCCCAATAGATTTGTTAAAGTGTGCTATATGACAAAAAGTGGGATCCAAAAATATGTGTAAAGAGTTTGTTAATTTAGTGAGTGAATAATGAATGAATGGTGGAACAATGGATATGTTAAGGGGTGTGTTAAGGTGTGTGTTAAATATATATATGTGTGTGTGTGTGTATAATAAATAAATAATTTAGTTTAATCAAAAATTCGAAGCCCAAAATTAAATTTCAAGTCTAAAAAAAAATCCCAACAAGTTAAAAAAAAAAAAAAAAATTGCCATTGACCGGTCAATCGGCCGAACGTTCGGCTAGTCAACCGGTAAGACCAAAATTATTATTTTTTCTTTTCTTGAAGGATTCGGAGCTGGACGTCCGGGAGACTTCCGATCGGACGTCCGGGGGGACATCCCACACACACATTCGCTCTCTCCTTCGCTGGCTAGAAGTCTCACTGCAGTTAACAAACAAATTAATAACTGACACTAACACATCCCTTAACAGCTCCATTGGAGCATCATTTGAGCCATTCAATAGCTAAAATATTAGCATCTGACACTAATACGTCACTTAACAGACACATTCGCTCTCTCCTTCGCTGGCTAGAAGTCTCACTGCAGTTAACAAACAAATTAATAACTGACACTAACACATCCCTTAACAGCTCCATTGGAGCATCATTTGAGCCATTCAATAGCTAAAATATTAGCATCTGACACTAATACGTCACTTAACAGCTCCATTGTGGATGCTCTGAGATTCAAACATTACTGTAGTTAGCTAAAATTTGGCCACTGACACTAACACAATCACTAACACGTCTATTGTGGATGCTCTTAGAATGCCCAAACTTTAATTCGGGTGTCAGTCTGCAAAGTCTTTCCGTACTCCTCGGAATGCCCAAACTTTAATTTGGGTGTCAGTCTGTCAAAGTCCCACATGCGTATTTCTTCAATTTCCATTTTAAACTAGGTCATCAGATAAAAATAAATAAATAAATAAATAAATAAATAAATAAATAAATAAATATTATTTAATACGTTTGGTTTAAGTTTTTTGAATTTAATTTTCTAAAAATTAAGTTTTTTTATTTTTTATTTTTAAGTAATTTTTTTTTTACATTTTTAGATATACCTTACTTAAATATATCTAAATAGTAAATTATTGGAAAAATTAATCTAAAATCTCTCTCCCATTTTTAGTAATGAAAAAGATCCACAATATTATTTTTTAATGTCTAAGATCTCTAAACCCACACCATATATTAGATCAGAGAAATTGGACTTTCTATCTCTCTTCCTCTACTGCAGAGCGGTACTTCCAATCTCTCTCTCTCTCTCTCTCTCTTTTCGAAACCCTAGAGAGAAGAAATGGGCAAAGTCAAGGGCAAGCATCGTTTGGACAAGTACTACCACCTAGCAAAAGAACACGGCTACAGATCTCGTGCCGCATGGAAGCTCATCCAGTTCGAGTCCAAGTTCAGCTTTCTCCGTTCCTCTTGCGCCGTCCTCGACCTTTACGCCGCCCTCCGGTGGCTGGATGCAAGTCTCCGTCGAGCGCGTCCCCGTTGGAAGCCTTGTCATCGGCATCGACCTCATCCCCATTCGCCCTGTTTGGCACCATTGGCGTCAAAGAGAACATCACTAAGCCACAATGCCAAGCTGCCATCAAGCGGCTCATGGCTGAGAATGATTGTCGAGCCTTTGATTTGGTGTTGCATGACGGCTCGCCGAATGTCAGTGGTGCTTGGGCTCAAAAGGCGACTAGTCAGAATTCTTTCTCTGGTAAGTAATGCGTCTGAGGTTTCCACCTCCTTCTAGGTTTGCAGGGCAGGTAGTGCGTTCTTGTTAGTATAAAAAATATGAAGTCAGATTAGAAATTTGGGAGTTTTTTCAAATTTATTTGGTTGTTCAAATTTCTTTGGTAGGTCTCTAGGTTGTTCAAATTTCTCTGGTAGGTCTTTGGTTTGTTCAAATTTCTCTAGTTATTCAAATTTCTCTGGTAGGTCTTCGGTTTGTTCAAATTTCTCTGGGTTATTCAAATTTCTCTGGAAGCTTTGTTATTGCCTCATGCTATCTCCAGTTAATCATTTGTCTTGTTGTGCATTTGTGTTGATGCTATCAAAGTGCTCTTGCTTCTATGGCTTCATGGTGCTGCTACAGCTGCTTATTTGATGTAAAAAGAAGATGATGATGATGATGATAATGACGATGATGATGAAGGCTATTAAAGAATTTCTCTAGAGAAAGAATTTGAATTTGAACCCAGAGAAATTGGTCTAAGGTCCCTTTTCTATTTTTGATAATGAAATAGATCCACAATATTTGAATTTGAATTTGAACCCAGAGAAATTTGAATTTGAATTTAAACCTAGAGAAAATTGGTCAAAATGATTTCATAAAATAATATTCAGTGTGTTTGGTTTCAGTTTTTTGAATTCAGTTTTTTAAAAACTAAGTTTTTTATTTTTCGTATTTTTTTGTTTTTAGTGAATATTTTTTAAATTTTAAGTAATTTTTTTACTTTTTTAGATGCATTTTACTTAGATGTATCTAAATAGTAAAATATTTGTGAAAAAATATTTTAAAGAATTAATAAATACACAAAAATACGAAAATGTACTAAATTTTCATTTTTTTTTTGTATTTTTTGGTATTTAATGTATTTTTTAAAGATTTCTTCCACAAATATTATACTTTTTAAGTGTATTTATGTTAGGTGTGTTTAAAATTTTTTTAAAAAATTACTTAAAATATTAAAAAAATTCATTGAAAATATTAAAATACGAAAAATAAAAAAGTAAAATTTTCTGAAAACTATTTTTTGAAAACTGGAACCAAACAAGCTAGTTGTGTCTTTATGATTAAGAGAAAATTGGTTAAAATGAACCTAGAGAAATTTGGGTAGAGTTTGGTAGAGCTTTCTAAATATGATATGAGAATATGAGTTGTATTTTGAGTTTATAAGTTTTGGAATTATAATTTGATTGTGAAAAATTTGTTTGGTGAATGAGTTTTGAAAAGAGTTTTGAATTGAGTGAGAAATTTTTGATGTGACATATGATATTTGATACAAAAACTTATAACTCATAAGCAAACACACAACTCAAAATTATATTAAAGCTCATAAAAAATTTTCAAAAAATCGAAAAATATTTTTTATTGAATATAAAAATTAAAATGTGTTAATTGCAAAAAAAAAAAAAAAATCACTGTTCTAGTCAAACGGGCGAACGACCGGTGGGACGTCTGGTAGGACATTCGGTGGGACGACCGGTTAGTCTAAATTTTTCCGACTTCGACAGAGTTTTCAAAAGTAAGTGTGGAATTAATTTTTGAAAATCGTAAACAAACACTATGTTCAAATCAAGCTTTGGAACCAACGTTCAAGAGTTTCACCAAACAGAGCCTTGAATTTTCTCTGGTTTGTAAATGACCCCAAAGAAATTTGAATTTGAACTCAGAGAAAATTGATCAAAATGAACCCAGAGAAATTTAAATTTTCTCTAGGTTGAACCTAGAGAAATTCTTTAGGAAGTCCAGAATTTCTCCGGAGAGAATTTCTCTGGGAAGAATTTCTCTAGATTGAAATTTCTCTGGATCAATGTTGAGGGACCTTAGACATTATGAAAATATTGAATGTCCTTTGTGCTATAAAATCTTAATATTAGGGACCTAAAAAAAACCCTAAATTATTTGTAAAAAAATATTTAAAAATAATAATAAATACACAAAAATATGAAAAATGTACTGAATTTTTGTTTTTTTATTTACATTTTTGGAATTTAGTTTTTTTTTTAAAGATTTTTTTTTTACAAATATTATATTTTCTAAGTGTATTTATGTTACGTGTCTAAAAATTAAAAAATTTGCTTAAAATATTAAAAAAATTCAATGAAAACAAAACAATATGAAAACAAAAAAGTATAATTTTTTTAAAAAGTGAATTCTGAAAACTAAAGACAAACATGTTGATTATTTTAAATAATTAAAGATATATATTTTTATTAATATGTAATAATTTTTAAAATTATCTCCTGGATGATAATTTTTCCAAATAAAAGTAATGCTTTTAGCCTTCGTTTGGTTAATTTAGTTGGACTAAAAAAAGCATAAAAGATAAAATAAACTAAATAAGTTAATTAGATAAAATATCACATTTAAATCATAATCATCTCGTTTTTTCTCTCCCAAAAATCAAAAAAGTAAAAAAAAACCAAACCAAACAAACTTTTTAGTCTCAAACTAAAAACATCCCAACTCAACAAAGTCAATGCCTCAATGGTTTTTGGTTTGGTATTTGAAAATCAGTGATATTACAATCTCATAAAATTATACTTTTAATTTATTCAAAAATATCCATATGTGACTTAGATTTATTTTATATTTTGACTCACACTAAATCAGGATAAACAATCCCCCCAAAAAAAAAGAACAAAGAAAAAAACCCGTGATGCAACAAAGTGGTGTTGTTTTAAGAATTAATTATTTTAATTGATTTTTTATATTTTTATAAAAATATTTATAAAAAATAAAAATAAAAATTGACTTTTGATAGTTAATTCTTAACTATTTTAGGTGATTTCCAAACTTCGCTGACTATAAGGATTATTGAACTGTTATTGTGTTGATAAATTTTCACCTTGTAAATATAGTTCAATTAGTGATTGGAATTATCTGTTAGCCTTTATTTGAAAGTTAAGTTTTAAAAAATTGACTCATTAAGTAAATAAGTCAAACTTAATACAATTTAATCTCGTTGAGTTGTTAAATCGAACTTAAATCACCTACTATTTGGCTCTTTTTTTTAATTGTTATATGGACAAGTCAAATTTAACATAATTTTAAACTCATTAAATTATCAAATTTACATAGTCTATTACTTGGCTCGTTTCCAACCTTAGATATGAGAATGGAATTTGGTCAATTTTTTGACTCATCTCATACTTATCTTATATTATTATATAATCACAATTAGTGATTTAAAAATATAAAATAAGAAATGATACAAAGATTAAAACAAATAATTTATGCCGTCAGATATCATGTTGGTGATGAAGTTATATTTTATTTGGGGGGCCACAATGAGGTGATTATAATAAATTGAAATAAGTCTTCAATGATGAGAAGATGAAGACCCACTTTTAGGCCCAATTTCGATAATTCGAACCGTTGAAATTTTAAGATTTATTAAATATATCACACTTGTAAAAAATCAAGTTGATCGGATATCAGAAAGTATGTGTTCGGAAAATTGTTTATTAAATTTAAAAAAAAAATAGTTTTTAGTTAGTTTTCCGAACACATGTTTTCTGATATCCGATCAACTTGATTTTTTACAGGTTTGATATACTCAACAAATATTAAAATCTGAACGATTCGGATTATCAAAATTAAGCCTAAAAATAGGCCCACTGACCCATCAAATAAAAAGTCAAGTAAAAACCTCAAAGAGAGGATCCTGATTCCCCCTAAGCACCCAGATTGGAAGATGTCCCAGGGCCAAACTCCTTATTGGCCCAATATAAAAAAAGTCCTTCCTTATTCAAAGGCCCAGAAAAATATTTTTCTAAAAACGCCCATAGGTAAACCCTTCATGACTCGATCACTACATTTGATCTACTTCACAAGAGGTTATATTTTTATAAAAAAAAATTTATTAAGTCCACCTAATTTCCCAATATATCTTATTAAATTATTTTAAATTATAATTTACTCTCAATACACTCGATATTTTTTTTCAAAATATATCAAAATAATAAATAAATCAAAAATTTCAAATAACATCACTTTCAAAAACACATAAACAAAATTTTCATTATAACTGTCGCTTTTAATCTTGCTTCACTCTATTTTGTCTATAAAACTAAAGCTGATCACCACAACTACAACTACTCGCCGGCTAAACATGTCTTTTCCTTCGCCCAGTGCACATGCTGAACAAACATAAAAAATTGATACTTCTTGTATCTCAAAATATCAGTTCTTTATCCTAAAATATTAGTTTATTTTTAAAAATTAAGAAATAAAATAATATAAATTTACTATTTTACTCTTCTTTTAAATTAATTAATAACAAAAAAAGTACAATGATGACAATTGATATTTTCCAAAAAAAATATACTCACTCTGTTTGGTTTCAAAAGTTTTACTTTTTTATTTTTCATATTTTTTTGTTTTCATTATTTTTTTTGATATTTTAAGCAATTTTTTTAATTTTTAGACACACCTAATATAAATACACTTAAAAAGTATAATATTTGTAAAAAAAACTTTTAAAAAATCACTAAATACTAAAAATAAAAAAAAAAATCAGTACATTATTCATATTTTTGTGTGTTTATTAATTTTTTTAAATATCTTTTCACAAATAATTTACTATTGGGATTTGTGGTGAAAAGTCCCTTCTATAGGGGTTTTTTTGTGTGAAACCCACCAAATAAAATAATAATTTCAAAAGTCCCTCAAATAAAAAAATATGATGAAAAGGTTGAAATGCCCTTCCATATAATCCAAAACCCTCGCTGAACCATTTCTCTTCCCTTTCTATCCCTACATTATTGGTATTCTCTTGTTTCCCTTTATTTTCTCTCTTTTTAAGCCCTAAACCCTTTTGATCTCCATTTTCGATCCATCTCACAAAATCGAAATCTTGAAATCGTCCATTGAAATCCATCACCATCTCAGATTTGATGCCTATGAACTCATGTTTGAGATCAATAGTTTCAGATTTGAGATAAAATGACCTCATATATGTCCAAAAAAATGATAAATTGATATATTACAATAAAAAATCAAGAGTTTTTTGTTTGTTTGTTCATAGATCTAAAGTAAAATTCGACTATAATTCATTTATCTAATATGTACTCTGTTTTCGCAACAGTAAAATTTTACTCTGGTTAATGAAAAATAAAGTGTATTCTCTTATGCATAGACAAACATTCAACACTACAGTAAAATTTTACTTTAAGATTCAGAGTAAATTTTACTCTGAAATACTTACTAAAAAACAAATCAGAAACTGCATAGACAAACATTCAACAATACAGTAAAATGTTACTTTCAATTCAGAGTAAATTTTACTCTGAAATACAGTAAAATTTTACTCTAAAATAAAGTAAAATTTTACTTGAAGATTCAAATTTTACTCTGAAGATTCAGAGTAAATTTTACCAGAAAACAAATCAGAAACTGCATAGATGAACATTCAACAACACAGTAAAATTTTACTTTCAATTCAAAGTAAATTTTACTCTGAAATGCAGTAAAATTTTACTCTGAAATAAAGTAAAATTTTACTTGCATGTTAAGAAAATATAATAGATAACACCAGAGTAAAATTTTACTCTGATTTTATGAAACAAAAATAGAGCACAAACCAAAGTAAAAGTTTACTCTCATTCTGTCAAACAAAAACAGAGCACAAACCAGAGTAAAATTTTACTTTCATCATGTCAAACAAAAATAGAGCACACACCTGATTGAACTTAGCAAATCAACAAAAACAAATAAAAAATAACAACAGATTTATACAGCTTTGCAACGTAATCTCTCATTTAATTGAGAGTGTTGATCTTGGATGGCAAGATCGTGTATTGTTGACCAAGGGTGAGATCGTCGGCAGTGAGATTTTTAGACTTTGAGATCGTCTTCATGGATTTCGCAGATCATCTTCACTTTGTAGATCATCTTGAAGATCATTTTATGCATGAGTTGAGATTGTTTAAATATATGATATATATATATATATATATATGAGGGCAATATGGTCAAAAAGAAAAAACAAATTATAGAATGTCCTTATTGAGTTGGGCTTTTCTTACTCAGGTACTTTTTGAAGGAGAATTCATTGAGTTGTCCTTTATCTTAAAAAAATGTCCAAAAAAGGAGGTTTGACCAAAAATTCCTTTACTATTTAGATACATCTAAGTAAGGTGTATCTAAAAAAGTAAAAAAAATTGCTTAAAATCTTATAAATATTCACTAAAAACAAAAAATACGAAAAATAGAAAACCCAAATTTTAGAAAACTGAATTTAAAAAACTGAAATCAAATACACTGACTATCAAAGGGTAATTTTGAAAAAATAATATTTTTTAAATATAATAATTGTACTATAAAAAAATTAAAATTTTTAAAAGAGATCATTATTTTGGGATGAAGAGAGGATTACATTTAACCCTATCTAAATATTACTATAAAGTATATATTTTATTTTACCTATCAACTGTTTTATGTTTTTACTCCAACCATGCTCTTTATTTTAGCTATTTATCCAAGCACTATTAATTTTATAGAATGCCACGTCAACAACAAAGATGGAGGGAAATGATCCTAATGATTGAATACATTTTGCCTAGCGTTGAAGGCTAGCTACATGTAGCTAGTGAATATGAGTTGAGCCAAAATGCCTAATCATATGCCTAGTGCATTGGAATTGAAAAAAGTGAATCACACTAGACATTTTAACTAACAAGTATTATATGCCTAGTGCATTGGAGATGCTCTAATGATTGCTTCCCTCTACTTTGAATGAAATCGAGATAGAGATTGGGCTTCTTGGTTAGTTTTTGGAGGCCATATATGCAACAATAAAGCATGGCCAGAAATTAAACAAGTTTGAAACAAACACAACCTGAAGGAGTCGTAATAACAAAATCACAATTATATCGATAATAACTTGCATGGTATTTATATAGACAAGTTTTTGTATATATATTACAGACTGATTAGTTTATTACTTTGTTAATGCTGATAATATAGTGTAATATATTGTTTGTTTTCATCTCATTATCAAAACAAATAACAGCATAATAAGAAATAATAATATTGATGATAATAGAAAATTTTAATAGGGTAAATTATAATTTTGGAGTGAAAAAGAAAATGAAGAGAAAAATAATTAAAACTTAAAAAAGAAGATTAAAATAATTAAATATGAAAAATAAGCATAAATAATTTAGATATATCTTGAAAAGATAATTTTAATATTTTATTTTAAAATTTAATATATATTAAGTTGTAATAGAAATAAAAATTTTAAAATTTTAATTAGATATTCTAGTTAACAGTTATTATTCGGGTGCAATAAAATCACCCAGTCCACAGTCAGACACAGCTAACAATTGGCCCAAGGGGCCCAAACCCTAGTCGGTGGTTTCTTAAACGGTGTCGTTTTTATATAGTAAACAGACTTTAGGCGGTTACACTGGACTATAAAAACCACGATAATACGCGAGAAACCCTTGCCTCGCCTCACTGCTTGAAGCCATTTGAGTTGCACAGACAGAGAGAGTGAGAGAGAGAGAAGATGAAGTATAATCCTAGGGTTTCGAGCTCCCGGCGGAAGAACAGGAAGGCTCACTTCACGGCGCCGTCGAGCGTCCGCCGTGTCCTGATGAGTTCGCCGCTCTCTTCGGAACTCCGGTCCAAGTACAACGTCCGGTCGATGCCGGTTCGCAAGGACGACGAGGTTCAGGTCGTCAGAGGAACCTTCAAGGGCCGCGAGGGCAAGGTGGTGCAGGTGTACCGCAAGAAGTGGGTGATCCACATCGAGCGCATCACTCGAGAGAAGGTTAATGGCTCCACCGTCAATGTCGGAATCAACCCTTCCAAGGTCCTCATCACCAAGCTCCGCCTCGATAAGGACCGCAAGAGCCTCCTCGATCGAAAGGCCAAGGGTCGCGCCGCCGCCGATAAGGACAAGGGCACTAAGTTCACCGCTGAGGACATCATGCAGAGCGTCGATTGATGAGACCTATTGATATTTTGTTTTTACTATGGATTTCTTCCTGTTTTTGATGGATTTTGAGATGAGCATTGAATCACTGACTTGGAAATTAGGGTTTTGTATGACTTTTTTGAAAAATTATTAATTGGCATTTTAATTTTGTCCTCCTTAAATCATTCATATCTTGTGTTCGTACTTGTGATAGCTATTATTGACCTACCTTCTCCCTCATTAATGTTCTTGTGCAAGGGATGCATTATATTTATTTGTTAAGTTTCTTTATGAAGAAACTTATTAATATCCGCACACGGTAATCATCTGAAGCCATGTCCGATTGCGTAATTCATATATTGGGGTTGTGATCTCGTTGACAGAACATTTCGTTTTTTTTTTAAATGTTTTTTGGTGATTGTTTTAGCTCCCTGTAAAACACTGATGAAAAAACCATAACTCCTGCTCAAGGGCCTAAGATGGTGAGGGTACTCGCCTTTATGATATATACATTTTGTTGCCTGCCTGTGTTTACACAGAAAATATTAGTACACACATGAATGTGCTTTTGTGTGTGTATATATATATATATATATGTATGTATAAATCAATCTATATATCTAAAGAGTCGGTGCGATGATGAGTTTACAATAATCTTGTTAATATGATAATTTCTGAGGATGATTTTATAATTCACTCCAAACACACTGAGCACCTTCTCATATATTCTGTTTCTCACCAATGC
Organism: Camellia sinensis; assembly: GCF_055761805.1. Lineage (NCBI taxonomy): Eukaryota > Viridiplantae > Streptophyta > Magnoliopsida > Ericales > Theaceae > Camellia > Camellia sinensis. The sequence goes on along the minus strand of NC_138961.1, from coordinate 212,589,800 downwards.
CACTAATCTTGGCTGTTATTGTATTTTAGTTTTCATTATGATTTGAGTCACCGATGAAATGATTATTTGACTCATTTAAACGGCTTGGATCCCTTGGATAAAAGTTAAACTATGGTTGTTTAAAAATTACCAATTATTTTCTAAGAGGAGAAACATTTTATATCTGGGGAGTATGGCGTGCAACTTAACTCGAAGTAGTTGAACCAGTAATTTGACATGAGTTTGTGCTTGCATCATTTAGTTTTTATGTTTTCAGGAATGGATCCGTGTTCTAATTTATGCTTTCGTTGGCTTATATCTGGTGCGATTATAATGTGGTATGAACATTGAAATGCTTGATTCCTGGGTGTGAGAAGCTCTCATTGATTATTAAGAACATTCCAAGTTCTGAAACCCATAATTTTGTCTTGAGTAATACATTAACTGATAGTTTTCCATCTCTAATTTCTACTAACATTTAGTTGTGGGTAATACTGCACGATCTACCAATTCCTCTTCGTGGTTTGTTGTCATTTGGACCTTAGTTTTTATTTATTTCAACTTCTCATAGAACTAGCATGTATGTTGGGTATTGAATGTGTTGAAATATGCTCTATAATTCATAAAGTTTTAGATGGTTAGTTTTTACATGTACTTTTGTTATTGTGATTATTTATTTTGTCTATGTATTTCTAGATCTTGTGTGTGGTAAATTTTGTTTATATTTTAGATACATCCAGTTACATAATTACTTCCCTATTAATGAACTTCATCAACTGATGATGTTTTCATCATGATTTGTAATTGTTGAATGTCCCTTCTATCTGCTTAGATTGTTGCTCAGTGAAAGTTTTTAGTTGTTTGGGTTCCTAAATATAATTTATCTAACCCTAGATTTAGTCGATTTTAATTATGTTGTTGACTAGTGGTTGTTTCTTTTACGTAGTAGTCTCATAGCAGAGCTGACTTGTGTTTTGTTTTAGTTTTTCAAAGCGATTGATCAGTTTGTTAGAATGCATTTTCCTTGAACTTGATGCCGCTATTGATCGAGGATTGGATATTCAAACTATGAACAATCTTTTGCTGCACTGTGAGACTTGGAGATTTATGTTTTATATTGAACTGGCTCTTTGTTTTAAAAATCAATGACCTCATATGTGTATTATTTTTTCCTTGGATGGGATGATACCATTTGTGAAATTACATGAAGGGCATACTAGTCTTTCTAATTCCCAAGTGTATGCATATGACTTTATATGCTTCGGCAATTGGTTTATATTAACCAATAAGACCCACATTATAACTCAATTGTTGAAACAAATTAGCAGCTGAAATGCTCTTGTTGTGTGGTGTGTGGTTTGGTGCTCTAATTAGGCCTCGTTTGGAAATATCACGTTTTAGCTTAAAAGTCAAAAAGTCATTAAAAAAGTCAAAAAATTAACAAACTATACAAAAAAGTCAGATTCCATTCTCTCTACTTTTTCAACATTTTTTCGTAAATAACTAAAAAGTCATTCCAAATATACTAATTTTATTTACCTTATATTTTAGCAAAAAAATTAAAAAGTTACTAAAATAGTCTGTTCACATCGTGTAAAATCAAAGTTTGTTGTTTGCAAGAACTATCAATATGCATATGCGTTTCTTTTAAAAGTCGGCCATAGGGCGGGGCTGGTCCTGATTGCAAAAAGGAAAGCAAGTTCACTTGTGGGCTAAGTGAGTTCTTTATTTTTTGTGGGTTAAAATCTGTTAACTCCCGTATAAATTGATCAATTAGTCTATATGTATATGCGAAATTATCTTCCACTTACTTAGACAATTTTTCTTTAACACCATCACCATTAATGGGATAATATTCAATTTTATTGCATATTTTTTATTCATTTAATTATTTTGCATTCTGATTTGTTTAACTTGTTTGAGTAATAGCTAAATTATCTTCCCTTTGCCTATGAAATTCCTCTTTAGCACCATCACCATTATTTTGATGATATTTAATTTTATTGCTATTTTTTTCTTAATTTGATTATTTTGTATTTTAATTTGTGTAATATGGTTTTGAATAATAGCTAAATTATCCTTCACTTGCTTAAGCAATTCCTCTTTAGCATCATCACCATTATTTGGATGATATTCAGTTTTATTGCTTATTTTTTTCTTAATTTGATTATTTGTTTTCTAATTTGCGTGATATGGTTTTGAATAATAGCTAAATTATCTTCAACTTTTAGCACAATCACCATTAATTGGATGATATGCAAATTATTATTTTCTTAATTTGATTATTTTGTATTCTAATTTGCGTCATATGTTTTTGAATAATAGCTTCACCATTAATTGGAAGATATTCAATTTTATTGCATATTTTTTCTTAATTTAATTTAATTGTTTTGTATTCTAATTTGTGTAATATGTTTTTGAATAAATGCTAAATGAGGATGATTGCGGATCGGGTTGGGTCGGGTGGCATCTCATCTGTCTAAAATTAGGTGGATTGAAAAAAATCAATCCGCATTCGTTTGCTGTTTTGGCAGATGCAGATTGTGATCGATGTGATCGGTTTGATGGTTTGGACTTTACGAATTTTGAGCATTTTTTTGAATTCTAATTTATAATTTTTACAATCTCCAATAACTAGTAATAAGAAAAAAGTATGTATTATTTGTCTATAATAGGCCATGGCACCACACATGTATATTTTTAACGTATTGTTTTCTATTTTCATAAAAATATATATATTTTATTATTTTTACTCAATGTTTTTACTTGTTAGTAATTTTTTTTTTTGAAACTTTATCTACGAGTGGAACAGGTTTATGCGGGCGGGGATGGTTGATTCGCCACATCTGTTGATTTCAAAATATTTTATCTGCATCCGTTCGCTGAAAGATACACATCTGCCTAAAATCAATCAGGTTGGATTGGTTCGGTCGAGTTGGGCAGATCCATGATCACCCCAAATTCTAAATTATCTTCTACTTTTAGCACCATTGCCATCAATTGGATGATATGCTAATTATTTGTTTCTTAATTTGATTATTTTGTATTCTAATTTGCGTAATATGTTTTGAATAACAGCTAAATTATCTTCCACTTGCCTATGCAATTTCTCTTTAGCACACCATTAATTGGATGATATTCAATTTTGTTGCATATGATTTCTTAATTTAATTATTTTGTATTTTAATTTTTGTAATATATTTTTGAATAATACCTAAATTATCTTACACTTTTAGCACCATCTCTGGTAATTAGACGATATTCAATTTTTTTTTTTGCATATTTCTTATTATTTTGTATTCTAATTTATGTAATATGTTTTTGCATAATAGTAAATTATCTTCCAGTTACCTACGCAATTTCTCTTTAGCACCGTCACAATTAATTGGATGATATTCTATTTTATTCTATTTTTTCCCCTTAATTTGATTATTTTATATTCTAATTTGTGCAATATGGTTTTGAACAATATCTAAATTATCTTCCACTTGCCTACGCAATTTCTCTTGAGCACCATCACCATTAATTGGATGATCCCACCCTTCAATTTTATTGTATATATGTATATATATTTTTGAATTGATTATTTTACATATTAATTTGTGTAATATGATTTGGATTAATAGCTTAGATTCGATTTATTTGTTAATTTTACCTCAAGATTTGGAATAATAAATAATTTTTTTGTTTGATTTTATAAAAAATAAATTTGTATGTTCACTGATATATACTTTTTATTTTTATATTTTTAAAGCACTTAATTCACTCACTATTAGTTTGGAATTGCTAAAATATTCTGCAAACTTGTCGATTTTGGGAATTGGTCAGTGTGGTGGTTGGTTGTAAAATTCTCAATCTGTCAAAGTTGGCTTGGTTGATGAGTTTTCACCAAAACCAACTCAAATTGACCCAAGCATATGACTACTTTCAACGAATAGAGAATAAGCTTAACTGTGGTGGGCTGAAAAATTCTTAATCTGTCAAAAGTGGTTTGGTTGATGAGTTTGCTCCAAAACTAACTCAAGCCGAACTTTGCATACCCCTACTTTCAATGAGTATACAATAAGCTAAACTCATTCACCTTTATGTTGTGTTTGGTTGGGGGATTTGAGGAGGGATTTGGAAAGAGAAATGGAAAAGTTAGGTGAAATGTGAATAAAAATACCTACATTTCACCTAATTTCACACACATTTTCTCTTTCCCTTTCCAAATCCCTCTCAAAATCCCCCAACCAAACACAGCATTAGTGAATATTATTTTAATTATGTCAGTATTCATACTTGTAGACGAAAAATGTTAGATAGCATTTATAGAATTGAAAAACACATTTTTGTTAAATACTTGAACACTTGAGCGCATATGTATGGTTCTAATCTTTATGTGCTATAGATATATGGTTGTACATGTCCTTACATCCTTGCACACAAAAAAACCCCCTCATCAGTGATGTCAGAGGTACACCATGAATTACTTTTGCTATATTGGTTGTTTATCCCTAGTTTCTCCCTCATTTTTATTTTTTATGCAAGGGACACGTAACAGTTTTTAGTCAAGTTTCTTTGAGATATTAACTGTCATGTATCTTGGGGCAAGCAAAGGAAGGGCGACAATGGAAGCAGGCGGCTGGAGACCAGTGATACGCAAGCATGGAGGTGTAGGGAATAAGCATCAGAGGGGGGATTTAGGCATCCACACGGTTTTTGTTGATAATCTACCAGAGTCAATGGACCCAAAAGGGTTGTATACTTTGTTCACCCACTTCGGAGTGGTGCAGGATGTGTTCATACCACATAAGAGAAGGAAGTTGACGCGCTCCAGGTTTGGGTTCGTGAGATATAATTGCTCAATCGCAGCAAACTTGGCCGTCCAGAAAGCAAATGGATTGTGGTGTGACAACAGAGCCTTAACAGTGAAAGTTGCAGAGTTTGTTCGTCGTGTTGAAGCACAGAAAAGGCCTTTACAGAGTTCAACCCAAAGAAAGGAAATGGGAGGTACGGGAACGGTGTCTTGGAAGCTAAAAGGTAAGGAATCGTTTGCCCAGGTAGTAAGTGGGAAAGGGTTTGTCACTAGTGCAACTTTAACTGTAAAAGTTTATGAAGCAGGGAATGGATGGTTGTACAACAGTGCCCTTGTGCGATTAAAACCGCTGTACTGTGGGGCAGATTTCAAAACAGAGTTGAGGTTTAGAGGCATGGAGGATATTGAAGTTGGAGAAGGAGGGGGTAGAGACATAGTTCTATCATTTCCATCGGTCGAAAACATGCGTGAAAAACTCAAGCAAATGGAGGTTTGGGCTGAATCGGTTACAGAATGGAAACAGGGGATGGCCATTGCACAAGAAAGAGATGTCTGGTTGAGCTGTTATGGGGTGCCCCTAAACGTATGGAACAACACCTTTTATTCAATAGGCAGATTATGGGGGGACGTGACTGGTCTTGCTGATGATACATCCAATATGGAAAACTTGATTTGCGGCAAGGTAAGAATAGTTACGAAGTGCATGGAATCCATTAACAAAACAATCAATTTGGACTGCAAAGGGGTACTTTATCCGATAGAAGTTTGTGAAGATCAGATTGTTACTGCGAAGGTGGTGAGTAAACATTGTTTTTGCCATCATCAACATGAAAATAATGTCAAACATAGCTCTTATGGGGATGAAGTTACCCAGATGGTGGAAGTAGAGAGCAAGCAGGAAAATGGTGATGATGACGTGGAGATACTAGTAGGCAATGAGGTGGACGATGATGGAGACATAGCAGTAAGGTGTACTGACCCAAGAAATGATGATTGTAATGGCAGGGAAGGGGAGGCTAGTTGTAAGAGCACGTCTGTGGTGGCTCAAATTGTCAGCGGCATGGGGAAAGCAATTTCTGGGGGCACATGCGGGGGTAGGGGGGTAGCTTTGGTGATGAGCTCTATCAACGTTCAAAATGGGATGAATAGGCCTGTTGATGGTGATTTTAGTAACCCAGGCCTCTTGAAAAGTCTAAGTGGATCTGATTTATTAAGGCCTGGGCTTAACATTGAGGTTGTCTTGACTAAAGCCCATGAACTGAATGGTGTGGAAACCCAAACCCACAGAGCACCTGCAATTAAAACATTGGAGGCCCAAATCAACTTAGAAGACTCTATTCAACCTTGTAGTGTTGAAGAAACACTAGCCCGAAATGGAAGAGAGGTTAGTAGTGAGATTTTGGGTTCTTCTGCAGAATTAATTCAAAAGAGGTAGCCACCAAGAGGGTGCAAATACACGGTCTTTCTAGCAATCATCATAAGAAAAAAGGTAGTCTCCAAAGGGGTAAATCAATGGCGGGGACCTCTCTAAATTTGAAGAAAGGCGCAGTGTTTAGATCGGCGGTGGCAGCCCTCTCACTCTTAGCGGCATCTGAATCAAGCAATAGGAGACTTTTACTCACTGAGGCTGAAGCATCAGTCCAAATTGGGCGTATCCTTGGTGTGGACTATGAAGGAAATGACGATGTCGTCCTTAACAAATTAATGGATTTGGAAGCCAATGACAAGGAAAAAATGAGGAATAGGGGTGGAGATGCTAGTTAAGCAGCTGCCCCGGGTGTTTAGGAGTTGAAAAATGTTTATTTTATGAAGCTTATATCTTGGAATGTAAGAGGTAGGGCTGCAAATGAACCGAGCTGTTCATGAACAAGCTCGGCTCGGCTCGTTAAGGGCTCGGCTTGGCTCGACTCGTTTAGTAAACGAGCCGAGCTCGAGCTCGCATAAGCTCGGCCCGTTTACCTTTATTTAAATTATATAATAAATATATTATTTATATATTAAATAATATATAAATATATATAGAAGTAATAATATAAATACATTTTTTATATATTAAATAATATAAATAATATTTTTTATTTAAATATTTATATTTAAATAATATAAATAATATTAAAAAAATTTATCAAGCCGAGCAGAGCCGAGCCGAGCTCGAGCCCAGTTTCTTATCGAGCCGAGCTCGAGCTCAATAAACGAGCTCGATAAGTAAATGAGCCCAGCTCGAGCTCAGCAAAGCTCGGCTCGACTCGGTTCGTTTGCAGCCCTAGTAAGAGGGTTAGGAAGGCCTGGGAAAAAGAGGAAGATTAAACAAGTGTTTTGTGAAAGAAGGGTTGATATGGTGCTACTACAAGAAAATAAGAGATCCACAATTGATGAAAAGTTTGTTAGATCAATCTGGGGCAGAGAACAAATGGATTTCATGGCAGTTGATTCAGCAGGAGCTGCTGGTGGCCTATTATGCATCTGGAACCCAGAAGTATTTCAATTGGTTGATTGCTGCAGCAACAGGTACTTAATAATTTTATCAGGTACTATCTATAACAGTTTTGAGTGTGTGATTTTAAATATTTATGGTCCAAATGATATGCGGAGGAGAAAGGTGGTGTGGGATAGCTTGGCTCGATTAAAGCTGGTATACAATAAACCTTGGTGCTTGGGAGGGGACTTCAATGAGATCATGAGTATATCAGAAAGGAAGGGGTGTTCTAGGCGAGATAAAGGTATGAGGGAGTTTAATGAGTTAATTGATAATCTTGAAGTGGTCGATTTATCAATGATGGGAAGAAAATTTACTTGGTGCAATTCTCAGGAGGGGGAGAAGTGGAGTCGAATTGACAGGTTCTTGCTTAGTCCAGAATGGCTACAAATGTTTAATTTTAAGTTTTGGGGGCTGCCTCGGAAGGTCTCAGATCACTGTCCTATTTTGTTGATGGAGGATGAGAGAGATTGCGGCCCAACTCCTTTTCGATTTCTAAATGCTTGGACCCTACATCCTAAGTTCAGATCTTTTGTGGAAAATACGTGGTTAGAAGCTAATGTGGTGGGTTGGGCTGGTTTCAAATGTCTTCGGAAGCTCAAAATACTAAAACTGGCATTGAAGCAGTGGGCTAAAGAAGTCTTTGGTGATGTGGAGCATAAACTTAATCAAGTTGAAGAGGAGATTCATGCACTTGATATAAGTGCTGAAGAAAGACCATTATCTATGGCAGAGCAAGCTAGAAGAAGAGAGGCTAAAGGCGTGGCTTGGAAACTAAGTAAAATAGTGGAATGGGCATGGATACAAAAATCCAGAATCAAGTGGCCAACACAAGGGGATAGGAACACAAAATTTTTCCACATTATGGCCAGCTCTAGGAGAGTCAGAAATTCTCTATGCTCAATAGCAGTCAATGGAACTGTTAAGGAGGATCCTGTGGAGGTGAGGGCTGCAGTTCAACAACATTTTATTAACCAATTTACTGAACCATGGCGTAATAGACCAAGGCTATCTGGGCCTTTCGTATCCATTGGGGATAGAGAAGTTGTTGAGCTCTTGGAAGCTAAGTTTTCAGAAAATGAGATTGTAGCTGCAGTTAAGAGTTGTGAAGGAAACAAAGCACCTGGACCTGATGGGTTTAATCTTATGATGTTTAAAAAGTGTTGGAAGGTGATCAAGGTAGATGTGCTGCAATTCATGCAGGAATTCCATCAAAATGCAAAATTGGTCAAAGGTATTAATAGCTCTTTTGTTGCTTTGATTGCGAAGAATGAGAACCCCTCTGGTTTGAATGATTACCGGCCTATTAGTCTCATTGGCTCTTTGTATAAAATTTTGGCAAAAGTATTAGCTAACAGAATTAAAACTGTGCTTCCTAGAATTATTAGTGTTGCACAATCAGCATTCATTGGGGGCAGAAACATCTTAGATTGGGTGTTGATAGCCAATGAGATTGTGGATGGATGGAAGAAGAATCGAAAGAGTGGCATTGTCCTAAAGTTAGACTTTGAAAGAGCTTATGACTCAATCAATTGGAATTTCTTATTTACTATGCTTTCAAATTTTGGCTTTGGGGTTAAATGGATTAGTTGGATGGGAGTGTGTCTCATCAGCCAGAGTTTCTATTTTGGTAAATGGTTCGCCAACCTCAGAATTTAGCCTGCAAAGGGGTCTTAGACAAGGTGACCCTCTATCCCCCTTCCTTTTTAACATTGTGGCTGAGGGCCTGAATATCCTGCTGGAAAGAGCAAAACAGTTGGGGTTGATCAAAGGGGCAGCAGTTGGTTCAAGTGCTTTTAGGATCTCCGATCTGCAATTTGTAGATGACACAATTCTATTCTGTGAAGCTCATTGGGGGGAGGTTAATAACTTAAAGAGGATATTGAGATGTTTTGAAGTGTTGTCAGGACTAAAAATTAACTACCACAAGAGTGTGGTGTGTGGAGTTGGGTTAACAGATGAAGCATCCAAGTAATTTGCTGATAAGTTCAATTGTCTTCATCAAAGTTTGCCCCTAAAGTACTTAGGACTCCCTCTAGGTGCAAACCCAAGGAGAAAGAAGACTTGGCAGCCAGTGTTAGCCAAATGCAAACTAAGACTTGCCTCTTGGAAGAGAAGATTCCTCTCTTTTGCGGATAGGGTGACTTTGATTAAATCTGTGTTGTCTAGCTTACCTATTTATTATTTATCTTTGTTCAAAATGCCAGCAGGGGTTGCTAAGGAATTTGTGTCAATTCAATCCAATTTTCTATGGGGTGGGGATGGCTTCAGTAGGAAAATACATATGGTCAAATGGAAGGAGATTTCTAAAAGCAAACAACAGGGGGGTCTAGGGGTTAAAAGGATTAGACTTATGAATGATTGCCTCTTATTGAAACGGTGGTGGAGGTTTGGGGTTGAACCTAATGCTCTGTGGAAACAGGTGATAGATAACAAATACAATCAGGTGGGTGTAGGGTGGTGTCCAGAACCTGTCGATGACCCCAGGATCTCATGTATATGGGCTGACATTTTGGGTGTTGCTAGAACCAGACCTGATCTGGTGGAATTCTTTAAAGAAAACTCTGCTCCAGTGATTGGGGATGGGAAAAACACTCTGTTCTGGAGAGGTACATGGTGTAATAATGTGTGCTTGATGGAAGTTTTCCCTAGGCTCTATTCCTTGTCTTTGGAAAAGTTTGATTCTGTAAATGTGATGCATATCAGAAGAAATAGTGAGGTGGAGTGGAACCTCAATTTTAGAAGATCATTTTTTCAATGGGAGGTGGAGGATTTGAATAGGTTGAAACTGCTGCTGAGTAATGCTCCAGTCCTTAGAGAAAATATGGCTGATGCTTTGCATTGGAAAGCAGACCCATCAGGATACTTCACTGTGTCCTCTGCTTATAAGTGGTGCGATAATTCCTTAGGTACAGTGTTTAAGGTTTCAGATCTGTTATGGAACAATGTTTCTTCACCTAGAGCTCAATTCTTTGGTTGGTTGGCATGGAAGGGAAGGCTAAAGACTTCCAGCTTTTTGCAACGAATTAGAGTGCTCTCTGATGAGGCCAATGTGAGTTGCATTTTCTGCAATGAGGAAGTGGAGAGTGTAAATCATGTGCTTCTTCTTTGCCCTTTTGTTTGGAAGGTTTGGTCACATATGCTAAAATGGTGGGGATTGCAGTGGGCTCAACCTAATACTGTGAACTGTCTATTAGATTGGTGGGCTGGTACAAAGCCGAAAAAACAAGAGAGGGTATTCTGGAAAGCCATGCCTCTGGCTGTGCTTTGGTCCATCTGGAAATTAAGAAATGATTGTATCTTTAATGACATTCATCCAAATTTTGAGGAGCTGTGTGAGGTCATTAAAGTGCGAGTTGCGATGTGGAGCAAAGATGCTGGCTCTTTCTGCTCAGGTTATTCAGTAATTGATATTGTGAATAATCTGCAGCAGGTAAGGTTCTGCATTAGGGGTGTTGGCTGAGGCATTAGGGGTTCTGGAAAGCCATGCCTGGTTTGCATTGGAAAATGGTTTGCGTTGGTGTGAGGTCTGCTGATCTGGACTGGTTCCAATTCCATGCTTCTTGGAGAGTGGTCTGAATCTCTGGAATGTGGTTTGCATTGGTGTGAGAGTGGAGGGTGGTCTGCATCAGTTTGGCCTTGATTTCTTTGGAATATGGTTTGCTTTGGTGAGAGGTCTGCTGGGAGATCAGTGTGAGGCTTGCTGCTGGGAGGTCTACTGGGAGGTGGGAACTGTTTGCTCTGGAATCTATTGGATAGCAGGGCAGCTGGCGCTGATCTGGTTCTGATCTGTTTGCTCTGCTTAGGTAGGGGTAGTAACTGTTTGCTCTGTATTGCTGTGATGTTGCTATTTCAGATCAGTTTGGGGCTATTTTGGCACTGGTTCTGCTCCTGCTGGTGTAGAGAGTACATAGTGTCCGTTGTTTGAAGTCTGTGTGGGAAGGCAGCATCAAACAGCCATGGTCACTGCCAGTAATTGATCAGAACTTATACTACTTGGGGTTGAAGAACACATCAGCAACATTTGTATCTGCTGTTGTCATTGTCCTCCCTGCCCTTACCTTTATCATGGCAATAATTTTCAGGGCTGCTGTAGTTCAAGGCAATGTGTTTGGTATGACTGTTGGGCTGTTGTAATTCAGGGTAATGTAGCTCAAGGCAAATCTGATCTGCCTGTTCTGTTTTGGTGCTTGAAGGGCTGCTCTGATCTCTGATCTGTTTTGCTGCTGTGTTGGTTTAAACAAATCTGATCTGCCTGTTCTGGTTTTAGGTGTTGTAGTGCCTTATTTTTCTGGTTTTTCTGGTGTTTTTGCTCTGTTTGTTTTGCTCGTTGGTTTCTCACCAACTTGGAGGTTGGAGCTTGTTTTAGCTTCAAGCTCCTCTTTATTGATGTAAATTTTCATATAATTCATCAATTAAGTCTCCTTTTTGCCGATCAAAAAAAAAAAAAAAAAAGTATCTTGGGGCAATGCCCAATAATATCAGCACACGGAAATTGAATGAAGCCTAGTCTATATGACTAATTCGTATCTTTTGACAGACCATTTTTCTTTCTTTTTAAATTTTTGGTTGTTTTAGTTTATGTTCTTTGGCTTTGAGTAAAACTGTATTGAAGGAAAGCCCTGATTCTTGCTCAAATCCAAGCTCAAGATGGTAAGTGTATTCAACGAGGGCCCAAAAACTCGCCTTTATTATATGTACAGTTTGTTGCCTGCCTTCTATGTATATATAGAAAATACTACTTCACATGAACATGTGTATGTATATATCCATCAGTCTCTATATCTGAAGAGAAGGTGTGATGATGAGGTGTATAATATCCTCATTAATCTGATAATTAGTGATTTGAATTTTATAATTCATTCCGAAAACACTGAGCACCTTCTCTCGTTCGTTTATTCCATTCCTCACCACTGCATGTTATTTTTATTTATTATTATTTTTGTTTTAACTGTTATTGTTGGAATTGATTCAGAACTTATAATACTCTGCCATTTGCAGAGTCTTGATGCATGTGATCTGATCCTGGCCGTTACTGTAGTTTTAGTTTTCATGGTGATTTGAGTGACTGATGACTTCTACTCTTTTGGATCTATTGACCAAAAATGAATGTTCATTTCAAAACTTTTTCCTTCTTGTTTATTTCTTTGATAGAGTAAAGTAGAGTAAAGATCCATTTAAATGACCTGGGCCGCATGGTTAAAAGCTATACTATGGTGGTTTAAACACTACCAGTCATTTTCTTGGAGGAGACAGTTTTAATCTGGGGAGTATGGCTGCTACTAAACGTAAAAGCTGTAGAGCGAGAATTTTGACACAAAAATGTGCTTGCATTATTTAATTTTTATGTTGTGAGGAATGGATTCATCCGTGTTCTTAGTTTAGCATTGGCTAGCTTATATCTGGTGCAGCTATAATGTGATATAGACATGGAAATGCTTACTTCCTGCTTATCATTAGTCCCCGTCGACTTCTAATTCTGAAATGCATATTTTTTTTGTCTTGGGTAATACATTACCTGATGGTTTTCCATGTCTAATTTCTACTAATATTTGTGGTTGTGATTAATATTGCACCAATTACCTACTGCAACTGTTTGTCTGTCAATTGGACCTTAGTTTTTACTTTTTTTTAAACATCTCTCTGAAATAGCATATATGTTAGGTCCTAACTGTTTTGTTCCTGAAATTTGATGTACTATGTAGAATTCATGTAGTTTTTAGGTGAACTTTTTGTTAATGTGATTATTTTGCTTTTTATTTCTAGATCTTGTCTTCAATGGGGTAAATTGCATTTTGGCAAATACAATTATTTTGTTCACTTTTCTTTCTCCTTTCTAATTTTATTATGGATCGGTACCTTTGGCCAGCTTGTAAGGGCTAAATGGAAATGTAAGGAAATACTATGGTAGATCATATTAGTGAACTTTCAATTGATTGTATTTTCATCCTGATTAGTGCTTGATTGCGAATGTCCCTTCAATCTGGTTAGGTTGCCCAGTGAATTATTGTGTAGTAATTCTGTCACCACTTTGCCCCTGCTTCCATGCATTAGATGTTTTTAGTTGTTTTGGTTCCTAATTATAAATATCTAACCCTAGTTTTAGTGGAAATTAATGATATTGTTTTCTGAAGGTTGGTCCTCTTGTAGTCTCATAGCAAAGCTGACTTGTGTCTCATCTTGGTTTTCTAATGCAGCTTATCATTTTTGTTAAATTGTTTTTTGCCTTTCACCTGATTTTGCTATGGATCAAGGATTGGATATTTTAAATAGAAACAATCTTCTGCTGCTTTCTCTGAGATTTTGAGATTCATGTGTTTATGTTGATATGGAACTCATGGTTTTTTTTTTTGGCTCTTTGTTTAAAAAAAAAATATTGGCTTGTTTGTATTAATATATATTTTTTGGGTGAAATTGCGTGGAGAGCCTTAGAGGATTTTTCATGGCTCTATGCCTGGATCAATTGATTTAACCAATCCATACTATAAATCATTTGTTGAAATAAATAGCGACTTGAATTCCTGTGGCTATGGTGTGTGGTTTGGTACTCTACATAGCCATGAATTACTTTTTTTTTTTTTGTAATCATAGGTATATGTTCTGAGTGGATGTCTTGATGTATCTAATGGATTGTGAAGTCCAACGTTTGTGGTGGTGGTTTGTACTGGTTGGTTTCTTAGCTTCTGTTATGTTCGTGTATTTCAATGTTCACCTTGTTTTTGTTTGTGCTTAGGTTGATGATTTTTTTTAGTGCATGTTTGGGAACTTGGTGTTTTCAGTTGCTTTTTGGCTTTTTAGTTCTTTTATGAGGTGAAAAAATGTGTTTGTAATTTTTTTTAGTTGAATAGTTAGTTGTGAGGAAAAAAGTGATTGATCGATGTGTATGATGTGACCTTTTTCTAATGGGGTTGAATTTGTTATCCGATGGTTTTTCATCTCTATTTTCTGCTAATATTTAATTGTGGTTGTGACTATACCATCTACCTGCTCCTCCTGGTTTGTTTGTCATTTGGACCTTAGTTTTTATTTATTTCAAAATCTCTCTAATCTAGCATGTATGTTAGGTCCTAACTGTGTTTGTTCTTGAAATTTGTTGTATTGTGTATAATTCATTTAGATTTAGGTGGTAAGTTTTGACATGTGCTTTTTGTTATTGTGATTCTTTATTTTGCTTTGCATTTCTAGACCTTGAGTGGGGTAAATTGCATATTAGCAATTACAATTATTTTGTTTCCTTTTCTTTTTTTCTATGGGAAATTTTTTAATTTTATTATGAATCAGTGCCTTTGGCCAGTTTGTAGCACTGAATAGAAATGTAAGGAAATACTATGGTAGATCATATTGTTGAACTTCTTCAACTGATTTTGTATTTTCATCATGATTGGTGTTTGATTGCTGAATATCCCTTCTATTTGCTTAGATTGCCTAGTGAATTATTGTGTGGTAATTCTAGCACCACTTTGCCCCTACTTCCATGCATTTGATGTTTTGGTTCCTAAATGTAATTATCAAACCCTAGATTTAGTGGATTTTAATGATATTTGTTGTCTGAATGTTAGTCCTCCTGTAGTCTAATAGCAGAGCTAACTTGTGTCTTGTCTATGTTTTCTAATGCGGTTTTTATCATTTTTGTTAAATTGTTTTTCCCTTTCACCTGATTCTGCTATGGATCAAGGATTGGGGATTTTAATAGGAACAATCTTCTGCTGCATACCCTGTGATTCAGAGATTCATGTTCTATGTTGATATGCAACTCTTAGTTTTTTTGGCTCGCCGTTTAAAAAAATTTTGACGTCATTTTTTTTTTTTTGAGAAAGATGAAAAGCAGTTGTGTTGTACTAAGTTCGTAGACCTCTTATTTGTGTTGTGTTTGTTTGTTTTGTGAAATTACGTGTTAAGCGTAGGAGGGTTTTTCATTGCTCTATGCTTGGATCAATTGGTTTATATTAACCAATCCATACTATAAATTGTGGTGTGTGGTTTGGTGCTCTAGTTAGTTGCGATTACTTTCTTGTATAATTAAGGGCGGATGTCTTGAGTGGATATCTTTATGCCTCCTCCAATGGAGTGTGAAGTCCAGGCTTAAGGTTTTATGGTGGCTTGTGCTGGATGGTTTTTTAGCCTCTGTTATGTTTGTGCATTTCATTGTTCTCCTTGTTTTTGTTAGTGTTGCTGTAGGTTGATGTTTTTTAGTGGCTGTTTGGCAACTTGGTTTTTTTACTTGCTCTTTGGCTTTTTATTGTTTTTATTTATGAGATGAACAAAAGTTTTATGTGTTTGGAATGTTTTTTCAGTTGAATAGATAATTGTGAAGGTAAAAGTGATTGATTGATGTGTATGATTTTATTTTGTGTTAATGGTTCTGAATTTGTTGGCTTTTTAATTTTTTTGTGATTTTTTTTTTTTTTACTTTCTTGATGGAAAAACATCTAGCCATATCAGGCCTTTAAGTATTTCTTTAGATTGATGATGTGTTTGTTGGCATTTTTGTGGCTAGGTTTGTTATCTTCTTGTCAGGTACTTTCGGTCTAGTATTTCCTTGTTTATTGAAATGAAATATGATGTCGAGAACCGTCAATAAGTATATGAGTTTCCCTTGCCTCTTCCTCACTCGTCCTCTCTGGACTCTCTGCATTGCTTCGTAGTGCTGTGATTGCACTTTGGTGCTAAACAGATTAAATAATTATAATATGGACTGCAAGGACTAGAATTTCCTTGCATCAAGTCCCTTGTTGAACTTGATTTCTTTCCATGTCGTTTTGTTTGTTGTGAACAATTTTCATGCCTTTGAACCATGTGTATGCAAAACAATCACCTAATTGCCAAGCCTTGCCAACACAAATTGACCTAAAACTACTTATGTGGTTTGAGAAGGCAAGTGTGTTGGGTAAGGTGGGTTAGATATAGGGTTGAGCTAAAAAAAAAAAAAATTACAAAATTGCTTTGATCTAGATCAAATTGTATGGTTTATTTTGATTTTTTCAGTGTCCGGTTTGGTCCTGATTTTTAAAATAGGTGAGTTGTACCTAATGGTTTGGTTTGTGTTTTTATAGGTTGCTATGGTTTGCTCAAGTTGTACTACTCAATTTTTGCTAGTGTATTTTTGTTTAATAGTAGAATTAGTTTTAAATAATTGTATAAATAATTATTGGGTTGTGCATAAAATTTTATTTTCTTCTTGTGAATGATGACAATTTCTAAAATTTGTTCCAAATTGAACATAATTGCGATTTACTAGTTTGGTTTGGTTTTAAAATTTTCGTGGTTTGATTTTGTTCCAAATTTTATGGAATTGTCATAGTTTGGTCTTGGGTTTAATTGAACCAGTTCAATCGATGCTGGCTCCTACTTGGATAATAAAAATTAGCGGATTGATCAATTAACAGGTTTTAAATCACTTACGAAATCAAGAAATCTATATGTACATCTATATTTAACTCTCTCTTCACTACACAATTTTTCCTTAGCACAAGCTCCATTAATCGGATGACAACCACTCCAATTTTTTTTGAATATTGTTTTTCTTAATTTCATTATTTTATATGTTAATTTGTGTAATATGATTTTGAGTAATAGCTCACATTCGATGAATTTGTTAATTTATAAATGGACTCTTTCGCTGTTAGTTTCGAACTGTCAAAATATTCAATGAACCTATTGATTTTGAGGATGGGTGGGTTTGGCGGTGAATTAATTATTTAATTTTTTTTTTCTTTTGTCAATCTGTCAAAGGTAGCTCGGTTGATAAGTTTGCTACAAACCAAGTCAAATCGACTTGATGTACTTTCAACAACAATAAACTTAACTATGGTGGATTGAAAATTTCTCAGCGTGTCAAAAGTGGTTTGGTTGATGAATTTTTTCTAAGACCAGCTCAAATCGATCTGTGTGCACCCTTGACTTTCATCAAGTAAACAATAAACTTAACTATTTCAACTTTAGTGAATGTTAGTTTGCTTATGACTTTTGTTAAATTAAAAAAAAAAAAAATAGTAGATAGTGTTTATAGATACGAAAAACATTTTTATTAATTACCTGAACACTTCATAGGTCACAAGTGCATAGATTGAAATAATCTTGCTTACATTTTGTTCTCAACTTTAATTTTATGAGATGATATTCCAAATTAAATCGAATCACATTTTACTCGTTCAATCGAGTTTGATAATAAGATTTCCATAGTTTTGTTTAGCTTAAAATTGGTATAGTTTAAAATTCAAGAAATTGTAAGTAATAATTTTGGCTTTGGTTATTTAGATGTTAAAAATTTGTGCGGTGGTTGATTGGCGGGTGAAAATTTGTTAACTCGCTTATAAATCAATCTTGTATGTAAATATAAAATAAACTTTTACTTGTGTACACAATTTCTCTTTAGCACCGTCGCCAAGCCCTTAGGAGAGTCATAGTGGCTAACTAAGTTAGGCCTAGTTGATTACCATTAATTTTATTTAATTTATTTTTCTTAGTTTTATTATTTTGTATATTAATTGGTGTTGTATTGGAATAATAGGTTATATTTGATTATTTGTTAATTTTTTCCATTAGGATTTGGAATAAATAATAAGTTGCCGATGCGCTTGTTCAGTGATTCAATAATCTAGTGAGCTTATTCTTTGAGCTCTTTATCACTGTGCTAACAGTTAGTATTTTTCTCTCTCCTTTTTTTTTTTTGATCAGCAAACAAAGGAAGTATATAGATATTAAAACACAAATACAGAAGAAGCAACCAGCATAGCTAATTGAAACCAGACAAAATTGGCTTCAAAAAGCTAGCCCAAAATCAGCTTCAAAAAAGGCTTCAATACAACAGTTGGTGAGAAACCAACTAGAGGAACCTCAAACCCAATCAAATCAGAAAAACAAAGTATTAACATTAACAACCAAAACAGAGAAGAAGAAGACTCCAGCAACTGTTTTACAACCAGCAAGTAAGACTCCAGCAACTTGTGTGAAGTAAGACTCCAGCAAGTAAAAAAAACAACCAGCATAACAACCAGATCAGTAGCAGGATACACCAGCAAGTAGAAAACAACCAGATCAGTAACAGGAATGCACACTTCAAACAAGTACCTCAAACCATCACCTAAAACTAGAGAAAACAACCAGTTGTAGGCACTAGAAAATTAAGTAGCAGGGATGCACCACTTCAAATAGATCAGAAAAAAAAACCAATCATCTGAATAGGAAAGAAATAAGAAGTAAGGCTAGCAACACTCCAGCAGCTGCACACAGCTTCAACCTATCCCTCTTCTACAAAACTTAATTTGTTGTAAGTTAAACAAGAAATCATTGACAGAGAAAGGCAGCTTCGAGTCAGCAGCTCTAACCCACATAGCAATCCTGGATTTAATTAAATCACATAGACCATACAAATCTGGTTACAGATCAGAAAACAACACTTCATTCCTGTGTTTCCAGATAGATCACAAGGAAGCAATAGGTAACTCATTCCAGACTTTTCTCTCAAAACTATTACCCGAAAACACGGCCCAGAACTGTAAAACTCCATCCACTGTTGCTGGCATAACCTACTGAGACCCCCACCAGAGAAAGATATCAGCCCACACCCTCCAGACAAAAGGACACCACAACAGCACATGATTAACCGACTTTGCTTCAGCTTGCAAAACACACATTGGGTATTGGCAGTAGCAGGAATGACACCAATCCTCTGAAGGAAAGAGGACGTTTTTAGCCTTTGCCTCCAAGCTAACCACACAAAAGCTTTTGCTCTAGGAGTAGAAACACTTTGCCAAATCATCTTGGAGATAGTAACATAGTTAGTAGATTGTAGACTGTTCTCACACCACCTATAAGCAGATGATACGCTAAAACAACCAGAGTTTTCAGCCCCCCCAACAAAAATCCACCTTGTCAGCTCTCAACTCACGAGTGTTATTTACCACATTAACCAAACAAACCATCTCTTCCTTTTCCCAATCTCGTAGCATTCTATTAAAGCATCCCTCTCATTCATATAAGCTCCTTTTTAATTCAATCACTTGTTTAACTGTTTTCAGCTTGTCAGGAGAGATACGATAGAGTCGAGGAAAATCATCTTTTAAACACCTATCACCAGCCCACTTATCCTCCCAAAAAAGTGTTCTATCCCCATTGCCAACCGATATGAAAGTATTGCTAATAAAGAAACTGTGCAGGGCAACGGTGGAAGCTGCCACAGAGAGTATGTCCTTCCATACCTGTGCTAACAGTTAGTTGAAATGGATTGATTTCTTAAAATCTTGAATGTGAATATACTCTCTAGGAATTTTTATCCCTTGATTGAGAGCTTCCATTGGCTGATTTTTCATATATATATAATGCAATGTATTGTGTGGTCATTGCTTTTCAATTTCTACAAAATAGTGGAATGAGAATGGCCGCAAGGGACTCAAAAATGACTATACTCTGCTGGTTAGATTTAGGGTTAGTGAGAGAAGGGTAATGTTAAATATAGTTCTATCTAGGAGTATCTCCAATGGTATAATTAAAATAGTATTATATAACAAAAAGTATGAAAAATGGGATCCATTTATGAGTTTTAAGTTTATGTTAGTTTAGAGAGTGATTGTGTGTTCTAATGGTATAATTAAGTGTTTGTTAAAGTATATATTTTGGAAAGATGATTAAAAGTTGATTTTGGCTTTTGACTAAGTTTTTTTGCTTTTTTAGAAAGTGATTTGGGAAGTTAATAAAAAACTGTTTTTGGCTTTTTTGTTAATATATTTATTTATGATGTCACATTACAATAAAATAATAAAAATATTCTTCATTTAATTTAAAAAATTTACAATTTCACACATATGGCTCATTTTGCAACTGGAGGGTAGTTGATGTAATTTTACATGCTGCGTTTTACTATCTTTCCAAATGGTTTGTTGCCAAAAAAGCCAAGCAGTTGGCTTTTTTGTTTAGTTCTCAAAACATCCATATATATAATATGTAAGAGTTAGTCTATTGAATATATATATATATATATATATATTTAGGGAGCTTTTTCCATAAATACTACTTTAAATACTTATGTTCCAATTAGTCCAAAATTTATTTTAATATTCCACTTAGCCCTGTCCTAGGTAAAAAGACGATATTACCCTTATGTTTATATCATAAGCGCCTTTTTTCTTTGAAACACCAACCAAAAACTCTACAATTTTGTTTTTCCCCAAATCAGAACCCTAACGTTGAACTCCTTCTTGTTCGACCAAAACGCTACGATCGGCAAGTACTGTTCATTCTGGCAACAAAAATCACCAAGTACTGTTCATTCCGACAACATTGATCGCCAAGAACAATCCATTCCGGCAACTGAGATCGCCAATAACTATTCATTCCGGCAATTGCGATAGTCACTCCAATCGATATCTACAATGGTGAACAAAAGTAAGTTGTTTTCTTCAATTTCATACTATTTTCTGAAATTAAATCCACTAGTTCATATTCTTTTATTAAAATCTGAATATTTACATTTCAATGTTTGATGTTAAATGTTTATTGATTCCACATTTAGCCTTTGAAATTTGCAGATTAGAATTTTCTTCTTTATGAATGCTTTGTTTTTCATGTCACATTTATGAATGCTCTGTTTTTCAGCTTCAGTGTTTAGGGACTCAACATTTAGGAATGTTTAGGAATGCTCTGTTTCTCATTGTGAATGTTTGAATTTCTGTTTTCCATATTATATTGATTATGTTGAGTCACATTATTAACATTCAATTATTCACATTCACGTTTGAAGCATGAATCTTTTCATTGTGAATGTTTAGAGTTTGTTATCCATGTTACATTGATTATGTTGAGTCACATTATCGATACTCCGTCGTTGATATTTGTGTTTCAAGTATGAATGTTCACATTGTAATTGATTGGAGTCTATTTTCATTGCTACATCAATTTTATTGAGCCATATTGTTGATACTACAATAGACTCAAAACACCATTGCTAGTATTTGGAATTTGTTTTAACATTTCATTGATTATGTTGAGTGAATTGTCACATTGCTAACATTTGTGTTTGAAGTATGAATCTTCTTATTGTGAATGTTTGGAGTTTGTTTTCCACGTTACATTGATTATGTTAAGTCACATTGTCAAGGTTTTGGTTTGACATTCATGATTGAAGTATAAGTCTTCCCATTGTGAATGTTTGGAGTCTAATTTTCATCTTACATTGAAAATGTTCAATCATATAGTTGATATTTCAATATTCACATTTTTCATTCAAAGTAATGTGCTAATTATTTTTGAGTAGGAATTTTCTCGTTGTTAGTATTTGGATTCTATTTTTCACGTTACATTGATTATGTTGAGTGAATGGTCACATTGTCAAGATTTCATTATTGACATTCGTGTTTGAAGTATGAATCTTCTCATTGTGAATGTTTAGAGTTTGTTATCCATGTTACATTGATTATGTTGAGTCACATTATCGATATTTCATCGTTGACATTTGTGTTTCAAGTATGAATGTTCATATTGTAAATTATTGGAGTTTATTTTCATTGCTACATTGACTATGTTAAGCCATATTGTTAAGATTACAATAGACCCAGAACACCATTGTTAGTATTTGGAATTTGTTTTAATATTTCATTGATTATGTTGAGTGAATTGTCACATTGCTAACATTTGTGTTTGAAATATAAATCTTCTCATTCTTAATGTTTGGAGTTTGTTTTCCATGTTACATTGATTATGTTTCATATTGTCAAGGTTTTGTTTTGACATTTATGTTTGAAGTATAAGTCTTCTCATTGTGAATGTTTGGAGTCTAATTTTCATCTTATATTCAAAATGTTCAATCATATAGTTTATATTGCAATATTCACATTTTTCTGTCAAAATAATGTGCTAATTGTTTTTGAGTAAGAATTTTCTCATTGTTAGCGTTTGGAGTCTATTTTTCACGTCACATTGATTATGTTGAGTGAATGGTCACATTGTCAAGATTCCATTATTCACATTCGCGTTTGTGAATGTTTAGAGTTTGTTATCCATATTACATTGATTATGTTGAGTCACATTATCGATATTCCATCGTTGACATTTGTGTTTCAAGTATGAATGTTCACATTGTAAATGATTGGAGTCTATTTTCATTGCTACATCGATTATGTGAGCCATGTTGTTGAGATTACAATAGACTCAAAACACCATTGCTAGTATTTGGAATTTGTTTTAACATTTCATTGATTATGTTAAGTGAATTGTCACATTGCTAACATTTGTGTTTCAAATATATATCTTCTCGTTGTGAATGTTTGGAGTTTGTTTTCCATGTTACATTGATTATGTTGAGTCACATTGTCAAGGTTTTGTTTTGACATTCATGTTTGAAGTATAAGTCTTCCCATTGTAAATGTTTGGAGTCTAATTTTCATCTTACATTGAAAATGTTCAATCAGATATTTCAATATTCACATTTTTCATTCAAAATAATGTGCTAATTGTTTTTTAGTAGGAATTTTCTCATTGTTAGTATTTGGAGTCTATTTTTCACATCACATTGCTTATGTTGAGTGAATGGTCACATTGTCAAGATTCCATTATTCACATTCGTGTTTGAAGCATGAATCTTCTCATTGTGAATGTTTAGAATTTGTTATCCATGTTAGATTGATTATATTGAGTCACATTATCGATATTCCATCGTTGACATTTGTGTTTCAAGTATGAATGTTCACATTATAAATGATTGGAGTCTATTTTCATTGCTACATCGATTATGTTAATTCATACTGTTGAGCTTACAATTGACTCAAAACACCATTGTTAGTATTTGAAATTTGTTTTAACATTTTATTGATTATATTGAGTGAATTGTCACATTGCTAACATTTGTGTTTGAAGTATGAATCTTCTCATTGTGAATGTTTGGAGTTTGTTTTCCATATTACATTGATTATGTTGAGTCACATTGTCAAGGTTTTGTTTTGACATTCATGTTTGAAGTGTAAGTCTTCCCATTGTGAATGTTTGGAGTCTAATTTTCATTTTACATTGAAAATGTTCAATCATATATTTGATATTCCGATATTCACATTTTTCATTCAAAATAATGTGCTAATTGTTTTTGAGTAGGAATTTTCTCATTGCTAGTATTTGGAGTCTATTTTTCACGTCACATTAATTATGTTGAGTGAATGATCACATTGTCAAGATTCCATTATTCACATTCGCATTTGAAGCATGGATCTTCTTATTGTGAATGTTTAGAGTTTGTTATCCATGTTACATTGATTATGTTGAGTCACATTATCGATATTCCATCGTTGACATTTATGTTTCAAGTATGAATGTTCATATTGTAAATGATTGAAGTCTATTTTCATTGCTACATCGACTATGTTAAGCCATATTGTTGAGATTACACTAGACTCAAAACACCATTGTTAGTATTTGGAATTTGTTTTAACATTTCATTGATTATGTTGAGTGAATTGTCACATTGCTAACATATGTGTTTTAAATATGTATCTTCTTATTGTGAATGTTTGGAGTTTTTTTTTCCATGTTACATTGATTATGTTGAGTCACATTGTCAAGGTTTTGGTTTGACATTCATGATTGAAGTATAAGTCTTCCCATTATGAATGTTTGAAATCTAATTTTCATTTTATATTGAAAATGTTCAATCATATAGTTGATATTCTAATATTTACATTTTTCAGTTAAAATAATTTTAGATGCTATCATATTCTCTAATTCTTTACATATTATCTATGAGTGATGTTATGAAATTTGGTGCTCATCAATATTCATTTTAATATCACTGTTAATTACTCATTCCTCTTAATGTCTTGTCTCTATTTTTGTTTAACATTTTGTTGACAAAATGTTAACAGATGTTATATCAACACCAAAGCAAAAATAAAAAAAAGAACAAACCCATGAGGAAGAGGCAGCTCTAGCTGATGTGAAACCTAATGTCGATTTGAATAAAGTGAACTACCGTTCAAATATGACTGGCCTGGTAAAGTTGATGTCAACAACAAAGTTCACTGATGGGCACCTGAAATTTTTGAAGAGAACTCCATTTTGTATGATGTTTGATGCACTGATAAACACAAAAATTGAACTATCATCATGCATGAAATATGATGATGTGATAGCAAAGATCATAGAGACATACAACCCTGCATCAAATTCTTTCAAAATTGGCCCCAAATCTCTCAAATTGTCTGCACATGACATCAAATTAATTTTTGGAGTAGATTGCGGATCTATGCCAATGAAAACTGCATATGGTTCCAAGTCAACATTTGGACTTATCGGCAAGAAGTGCAAGGACACACAGAGGCTTACATCAAAAAATATCCGATCTTTGATCGACGACGCATTGGTTGGAAGAAAGAAATCAGATAATGAGGAGGTTGCTATGTTGATAAGTTTGTATGCTTGTTTAAAGCTATTTTATTCCACAACTGGCGAGACAATTGGATGGGCATACTATCAACACATGGAGCATTTGGACAAGATGAGGGAATATGATTGGGCAGAAACCATCAAGTCCACATTAATGAATTCCATTGAACTTCATCATCGACGTCCAAATCGAGGCTGTGTTATGGCTTTAATGGTATATAAAACTACATTCACTCACATAAATATTAATTTGTACGTCTGAAACTATACATTCACATTAGTTTATAATCATAATTTTTTTTTTGACATGTATATTAACTGATTATGTTGAGTCACATTGTCAAGATTTTGTTTTGACATTCATGTTTGAAATATAAATCTTCCCATTGTGAATGTTTGGAGTCTAATTTTCATCTTACATTGAAAAT
The DNA here is from genome assembly GCF_055761805.1 of Camellia sinensis. NCBI lineage: Eukaryota > Viridiplantae > Streptophyta > Magnoliopsida > Ericales > Theaceae > Camellia > Camellia sinensis. Next base: position 212,564,755 of record NC_138961.1, on the reverse strand, counting down.
GTTCAATCATATAGATAATATTCCAATATTCACATTTTTCATTCAAATAATGTCTTAATTGTTTTTGAGTAGGAATTTTCTCATTGTTAGTATTTGGAGCCTATTTTTCTCAGCACATTAATTATTTTGGGTGAATGGTCATATTGTCAAGATTCCATTGTTGACATTTGTGTTTGAAATATGAATCTTCTCATTGTGAAGCCGTTTGGTAACACTTACGTTTTCAGTTTTCTGTTTATATTTACAAAAATTTAAAAAACTCAAATAAAAACTTGTTTGGTAAAATTTTTGATTTATAAATCAGTAGTCTCAGTTTATAAATTTGGCCAAAAAATGAAAACACAAAAAATGTGTTTCCATTTTGAGTTTTCAGTTTTTTTTTTTAACCACCCAACACTAACCACCACCCGCCACCATTTTCCACCACCGTCTTCCGCCATCACCACCCACCACCCACCCCCCACCCCCACCACCACCTGCCACCACCACTCACCACCCACCTGCCACTACCACCCACCACCCGCCACCACCACCCACTACCCACTTGCCACCACCACCAACCTGCCATCCACTCGCCACCACCACCCACCCACCCCTTGCCACCACCACCACCACCACCACCACCACCACCACCACCACTACCACCCACCACCCACCTGCCATCCACCACCCGCCACCCGCCACCCGCCACTACCATCCACCGCCCGCCACCACCACCCGCCACCTACTTGCCATCACCACTCACTACCCACCTGCCACCACCATCCACCACCTACCACCAGTTACCCACCACCACCAGCCACTTGTCACCCATCCACCCGCCCCCCCCATCACCACCACCACCACCACCACCCACCACCCACCCGCCACCTACCTGCCACCACCACCCACCACCACCACTCACTCGCTACCACCCGCCACCGTCACCCACTCACCCACCCACCACCACCATCACCACCCGCCACCACCCACCACCACCCGCCACCCACTTGCCACCACCACCAACCACCCACCACCACCCGCCATTCGCCACCCACTTGTCACCACCACCAACCACCCACCGCCACCACCACCACCACTACCCACTCGCTGCCACCCACCACCCGCCACCGTCACCGTTACCCACCCAACCACCATCACCACCCACCACCCACCCGCCACCACCCACCACCACCCGCCATCCACTACTCACCTGCCACCACCATCCACCACCCGTCACCACCACCACCACCACCACCCACTCACCACCACCCACTGTTATCCACCCACCCACTACCAGCACCCGCCACCATCCGCCATCCGCCACCCACCTACCACCACCACCGCCACCACCACCCACTCGCTACCACCCACCACCCGCCACCGTCACCCACCCACCTGCCACCACCAGGTACCCACCATCCACCGTCACCACTTTCCACCACCCGCCACCGCTATCACCACCACCACCACCCACTCGCTACCACCCGCCACCGTCACCCACCCACCAGCCACCGTCACCCACCCACCCGCCACCACCAGCTACCCACCACCCACCGTCTTTCGCCGCCACTTGCCACCACCATCTTTCGCCGCCACTTGCCACTACTTGTCATTTTTCACTCTTTTTATATTTTTTAAATTTACTAAACACTTTGTCAATTACCAAACGCGTTTGAAATTTATGTTTTTCTAAAAATAAACAAAAAATAAACAAAAATCAGTTTATAAAATTTTTGTAAATATAAACTGAAAACGTAAACGTTACCAAACACACATAGAGTTTGTTATCCATGTTACATTGATTATGTTGAGTCTCATTATCAATATTTCATCGTTGACAATTGTGTTTCAAGTGTGAATTTTCACATTGTAAATGATTGGAGTCTAATTTTCATCTCACATTGAAAATGTTCGATCATATAGTTGACAATTTGTTACATTTTATATAGTATTGGCTGTGTGAGCGTATCAAAATGATGGAACCAATTTTGCAAAATGCAACACCTCGATTTCTCAAATGAAATCTAATAAAACTTCACAAGAATGTGAAGAATTTGTCTTTGTCGTCAATCAATGATGATGAGGTTAGATACCAACATTATCTAATGTGAACAATATTATTTATTGTACTAAAACTAATAGTAATCTCTATTACCAGGTTTATATAAAGAAACTCATATCGACAGATCGTGAAAGCACACTGTTGATGCATACAATAATTCGGGATGAGGAGAATAAAAAAGATGCACCTGAGAGTATTATTTATCATGAAGTCAAAATTGAGGAAGAAATGGACATGAGCATACAAGAGGATGACATTGATGAGACATACAATGTAGAATTGGGCAATCAACGACAATTTCAAATTAGTGTGAATCATCATGTTAAAATTGTGGAAGAAATAGACATGAGTCCTAGCATACCAGAGGATGACATTGATGTGACATTTGATAGAGAGTTTGGTAATGAAGCACAATTTCAGAGCAATGAACATGATGAAGCCAATATTGAGAAAGATGTAGAGACTCTTGCATATCTACATGCACATGGGGTGCATCAAGTCATTGTGTCAAAGGTTGCTCAGGACAACATTATAGAGAAAATGGTCGCTGACCATCAAAGAGCATTGGACCTCATCAAGAAGCTACAAATTGAGAACCAGAATCTACAAGCAGCAAATGACATGAAATACAAAATCATCTTGGAGCTGGAAACATTAATATGTAACCAGAAGGAGAATCTAACAGCTCAGAATGACTTGTCCTTTGTCAAACTTACAATTGATAATAAGAATGCTGAGATAGAAAGGCAAAGCAACTTCATAATTGACCTCCAAATTGAGAAGACTATACTCCAACTTGAGAAAAATATGCTAGAAGATAAAATTGATGATGATGTAGTACATGTTGTCACACAACAGATAAACCAGGAGACTATGGATGTGGAACTGAAGCAAAATTTGAAGAAGAAGACCCAAAAAAACTCCTATATCTTTGGTAAAGCGCATCAAAATCAAAAAAAGGAAACAACTGAAGTTGCTTGATTTTGAATATCAAGACAAAAAGGGTGACAAATAGAAAAGAAAGTTGGAAAATTTGGAACAAAATGACAGTGAAAAGCAATGTGAAGTTGTAGATCCAGATTTTGAAGACCATTTGCACAAGCTTCGAGACTTTAAGCATCCTAAGCATAATAAGTTTAGGTTGACCAACAAATATGAGGTTTGGAAGATCATATCTGAACAGGACAAGCAAAAGATAAGGAATATGCATAAAAATGGAGGTTACGGGTAAGCATATTTCAAACGACTTCTATTTCTTTACATACCATCCTTGTCTTATTGTATCTGTGAGAACCCGAATATAAAAATTAAGTAAATAATTAAATAATAATATTACAATCTCAAATATTTTGGTAGTGAATTCTAAGGTGCAAATTAAATATTATTGGAGGATCTTTTTATTAATTTTAAACTTAAAATAAATTTGTGGTGGAAGTTTTTAATTTAGAGGCAAGATTTATAATAAATAAATAAATAATAGGGGACCAATTAGTTAGTAAATTTTGATTTAGTAATACTTGTATTTTATTTAAATTATTGGGATAGAAAATAAAATAATAGAAAGAGATAATAATTTAAAACCTTTTGTTTAGATAATTATTTAGAGTTTTGTTTAGATATATATAGAGCAACCCTAATTTTCCTAACAAAAACCCTAACCCTTAATTATAATTGCTTTGCACTACACCTTCAACATATAGCAGCAGCCACGAGAGTATAGCAGTAGCCACGAAAGAGAGAGAGAGAGAGAGAGAGAGAGAGAGAGAGAGAGAGAGAGAGAGAGAGAGAGAAGTTTTCAGCAACTTTGTGGTTGAACAACTCTAAGGTAAGAGTCAATTTATTCTTGTTCTATTATAGATTATTGTTTACATAGTTATGGTGCTTGTGGGTGTAGTGAGTTGGTGGAAGAAAAAGGAATGGATTGGCTGATGGGGAGAGTATTCTAGAAATTTTAATCGAATTCATAATGTCGCTCCTAAGAATATTAATCTGCCAGCAAACTTTAAAAATCAAGAAATCATATCAAACGAATGAATTTTAATCTGAAATTTTTACAGTAGATTAATTACATACTGAATTGTATATTTGAATTTTTTCATAATTTTTGGGGATCAAAATCCATATAAATTGAGGTATTTAAATCTGTCCAGGAAACCAGTCCGAAACAGTAAATTCGGGAGTGTTGTTCTCTTTGGGTATAAATCCAAAAATTATCAAATTAGTGTCATTAGAACCGGTTATGAGTCTAGTTTCGTACGTTTTTGGCCTTGCATTGATTGCTCGTATATATTAAGAGAACCGTCAATTTCTTTAAAGTGCTGCAGAAAACAACCTGTTTAGATATAATTAATTGTAGATAATTATTTTGATAAGAAAATCAAGTGAAACCAATTGGGTTTGAAACTTAGGATATATTAGTTGATATCTGGAGATTTTTGAAAATTTTCGAATAGCGTGGAGTGGATTTTGAAATTTTCAAAGTTAGCAAATAGTTTGGGAAAACTAGTTTAAAACACTGTTTTATCTTAAAGTTATTTTTAGTTAAGTTTCGATCGGAACCTATGTCTTGGGTGATTTTAGACCTTGAAGAACATGAACTTAGGTAATATTTAAGAGTAACGGTGAGTTGAGTTGAGCCGTGTTAGTGCGCTTTAATTGATGTTACTTAGTTCCTATTCTTTTTAGTATTTTTAAATTAGTTGTGACGTGTAGTTTTTATACTTGGTTCAGGGCATTAGTTGGACTTTTACACTCTATTCGAGGATTATATTATTTCGATTTCAGGTGAGTAGTTTCATGCTACGTATTTTTATAAATGTTCCCCTACCCTGAACTGTTGGAAAATTAAATTGTTGTTTCAAGACTAAACTGTTTTGGTAAATTATTATATTATCAATTGAATCAAATTATTTCTGAAACATGTGTGAACTTGGCATACTGTAAACTATTTGTTTTGGTCTCATGTTTATAATGATGAACCACCATGTTTTGCGAAAACTGATGTGTATTGATTATTGGGACCATGTGTGTATTTAGTCCAGGGAAATTATTCCACTGTGTGTGGTGACTTTGGCCACTAGGGAACAGATCCGGGTTGGGCCGTGATGACTCTAGTGCTCAACGATTGTAAGGAAAAGACCTTTAAAAACAACTAGGTGACCTTCAATCGGATCGTCTTTGAGAAAAGGCCCAAGTGCCACCCTGAGGATGACTCTTAGTTCGGTATTGGATCCAACGGGGCTTATAGCCTTGAGAACTGTGTGGCAGATTATTTGTTTTTCTTGGTACCCAGAAAATTATTGGTGTTCATGTTATAATCTGTTTTAAGTGGAAAATGTCGTTTATCATGTTCTTGCGAGACATGAGTATTTTAAGTGTTGAACTGTGGAACCTTCTTTTTGAAACAGATTGTATTTACCAAACTGTATGCCAATGTAGTTTCTGTGATATATATCTTATTTTGGAATTGAACCCTGTTTTCAAAACTGTATTTACTATCCATGTTGCTACTCACTGAGCTATCAGCTGACTTAGTTGTTTACCATTTCCAGGTGTTAGAAGGACTTAGAGTGGACTCATGGCGTAGCGGGAACTCAATTGCATGGATCTCTAGGGCATTTATTTAATTTGTTTTAGGTTGCTTGTCGAATTTCGTGCTTACATTGTGGTTGAGTTTTATTTAGAATTATTTTATGTTGTGGGCGGTTTGTGTCCCATTTAGTATATATATATTTTTACAAAGCCAGCACTTGTGGCATGTCACTGGATTGAGTTTTGATTTATTTATTTCTGGGCTACCATCACATTTATTCTTTGTGGTTTTGGGTTCATGTTTAGGCTTACGTGTGCCTTGGGCTAAGTCCCTGTGGGCCATGGCCGGTCATGCCCGGATTTGGGGTGTGACAATATCTAAATTCTAAATGTAGGTTAACTGTTTGGCAAGAAACCACCAAGGAGACATATGTTTTCTATGATGATCTTGAGTAAATAACTCAAGACAATTCCATAACAAACAATGTATTGTGCTTTGTACATTATGCATTCAAGGTTATATATATTAACATTCACATCATAATCACATTAACATTCAATATATATAGGACATAGATGCATATGCAGAAATTTTAAGAAACAAGCAGGAATCAATGATGACAGATTCACAACAATTTGACAAATCATTCTTTTTCAATAGCTTGTGTTTGGTATAATTTGTTATTTTAGTTTATTTTATTTTATCCTGAATTAAAAACAAGTTTGATCCCTTGTTTATAAAACTCAATACTCATAAAGTGCTATTACTGTTTACAGAGCATGATTAAACATGAAAACGCAGAACTACAAACCAAGTTCATTGATCCTCACATCAAACATGCAAATCAGTACTGATATCTGCACTTTCCACTGCACTTTAAGTATCATTGGACCATAGTAGTGAGTGACATGGATGATGAAGTGTGAAAGCACTACAATTCAATGAGGCCCGGAGATGGTTTTGAAGACATACACCTAGCTCAAGCAAGTATAGTGGTAATTTCAATATTTTATTCTATAATATGAAAAAATGTACATGTTGAGTTACACAACAACGTAGTTAAAATATTATCTATTCTGCACATCTAATCATATTCACAATCACAAAAAACATATATCGAATCACATATTCAGAAATTGCTCTCCACATTGGATATGGCAGATACATTAACACCCTCTGACTTTTTCAAGCCATTGCAATCAGTTGATGCATGCCCTCAACAAGATCCAAATTCGTGAGTATTTACAATTAATATTCTCATTGACATAGTAGCTACAACCAATGTGAATATAAGAAAGTATTGATTCTTTTTTTCTTTTCTTTTCTCTTTTTTTTCTTTTTTTTTTTCTCCTGTAGTCTTAATTGCGGAGTTGCACTTTGCTACATAATGAGGCAACATGCCCTTCATGAACCGATTGAACCTGTGCTAGACAAGGAAGCTTGGTTTGCTATGAGAGCTGTGTTAGTTGAAGCATTCCTGAATGATCCTGAAAGAACAAATCATGCAAGTTTTGTTATTGACACCAAGGAGGATGCATCTAAGAACTAAACTTCATATTTTCACACCCTACCATTTTCTTTTGATGTATTGATAACACAATGTTAACATCAGGTTTTGTCTAAGTACAATATGTTTTGTATATGATATACCAGTCACTAACATGTGAACTTGGGTATTGTTAGTTAGTAAACAATGATTTCACAAAGCTGTTGATATGAATAGCTATATACATTTTGTTTACCAAGAAATTTACTTTTAATATGAAATGTTCTTTCTTGGTCTTATTCATGGTGTATGAGTGTTATTAGTCATAATACGTGTTTGTTAAGTACAACATAATGTGAAAGTTCACATATGTATATCATATGTTCACCCTGTCAACACATATTGGGGATATATGTAACTTTTCTACATTTTATTTTGTAAAAAATCAAAACAAACTATTTCAATAAAACAAAGAAAATGTAAAGAAACTACAAAATTACAAATTTCATAGAACAAATCACATTTTTATTGACAAATTGTATAAAATGTGAAAATTTACATTAAAAAGCTTGCACCAACAAGTACATCCACACATAAACTACTAAATTGTTTACTAATGCAAATGTATGCAACATTCACAACAGTATGTTATTTATCTAAAACAAGTTGTGCACTATAAATATTCACAAGTCAACATAATATTCACAACGATATCCAATACATGAACCAATAGAACTCTACATTTGATCTTTACACAACTTTAATTATGGCTGCCCATCTTTCTACATCTGCCACTGTCACGCCCCAAGCTCCGTGACACTCATTTAAGTGAGCATACAAGGCTAAGAGTCCAACACATAACCAACAATGTAAAATACTCCAATTAAATCCTTAATTATCATAATGCTAAAATCCATAAAAATTGATTATTCTTATCATATGAAATTATCCACCAAGTCCACTAATAAAATCCATTAACAAAACAATAATCCAAGTACTTAAATCATAGTCCTACTCTCGACACTCCCACATGTAAAAATCCCGCGCAGCTCTACTCTTCAGAATCTGAAAAAAAATAAGGGTAAGCTAGATAGCCCAGTAAATAACCAACCATCACTGCTAGCTGGATCAAGTATACAATAAATAAATAAATAAATCGATAACCAACAAATATAATTTTTTCTACAGTTCAATAAATGAACAATTATTTGTAAGATGGTTTCATAGCTAAAAATAAACAATGTACAATACATTTTAAATGAAAAGCCAACAAGATAATTCAAAGTAATTCGTTGTTCAAATCGATGGTTCGATATTCAGATGGTTCAATGATTTGATTTACAAAACCCAAGTCTTAATGACTACGGTTACTTAGCCCGTGACAAGACCCAGAACCACACATAGGCCGGTGGTAAAGCCCCAAAAGAAACTAGTTTCTGTGCCAATAAATAACTCCCATTGGCTAGGGTCCAAATCATAGTCAGATTAGAGTGATGTTCAAAATTCAAACAATACACAACTTTTAAATAAAACATTCGATATTTTCAGAATAAACGTTTAGTACAATTTTCAGAATAGTTTCACCAAATATTCAAATAATTTTTATAATAATATTCGATATTGTTTTATACTTGACCCAGGCTATAAATAAATATTTATGATTTTAAACGATTCGATATAAATAAAAATAAACCAACAGTGATAGAGGGTTACTTACCTCAAACAGCTAAAATAATATTCCAACACCAGCTCCAAACACTCAGCTTCACCACTTTAATCACACAAACCTAATAATTAGAACCTCAAATAAATTAATATTTTTGTGTCTTTCACACATCCACAAAACCCACTATATATGTATGAAAAGCTCAAGAAATTCCAAATCATTTCTCCAAATTAATAGCCAAACACACCTTATCTAAACTACCCAACTCTATTGTCAAAACTACACCCACACAAGCACTCTCATCATCAACCTACACGAAGCACTATACATGTTGAACCTTACATCCATTATGCGTCCCCACAGGATTTCTTTTCCATCCCTTTTCTCTGCCTATTGATCTATTACATATAATAAACAATAGTGTAAAAGAAAAGTACCTTGATCAATGAGCATCAAGAATGCTCCCCTCAATTTCCCACCGCCACTTCCAGCCAATCCTCAGCACAATTGATAGCAAAATAATATAAAACCTTTTCCCTTCTTTCCTTTTTTTTTTTTTTAAAGAGTTGAAAACCTAATTCTTAAGATTACTAAATTACCCACAAATTTATTTTAATTATTAATCTATCCAAAATAATTCTATAAATAACTTGGGTTTTACATTCTTCTCCCCTTAAAAGAAATTTCGTCCTCGAAATTTGACATACCTGGAGTCTCAAAAAGTTGTGGATACTTTAGTTTCATTTCATCCTCGAGTTCCCAAGTTGCTTCTCTTTCTGAGTGATTGCTCCATTGAACCTTAACATAGTGGATGACTCGACGCCTCAAAACCTGTTCCTTCCTATCAACAATTCGTATAGGGTGTTCCTCATAGATCAAATTTTCCTTAAACTGCAACAGTGCATGATCAATCACATGACTAGGATCCGGTATATACTTCCTTAACATTGAGACATGAAAAACATTATGAACTCCAGCTAGTGAAGATGATAGGGCAAGTCTGTAAGCTACCTCTCCAACTCGATCTAAAACCTCAAATGGTCCAACAAATCTAGGACTCAATTGACCCCGAACACCAAAACCTCATTACTCCTTTCATAGGAGACACCTTAAGGAAAACCTGGTCTCCAACCCCAAACACCAAATTGCGTCTCCTATTATCTGCATAACTTTTCTGTCTACTCAGTGCAATGCGAATTCGCTCTCTAATAAGATTGATCTTGTCAACTGTTTGTTGCACAATCTCAGGCCCTAACAGCTTCCTTTCGCCTACATCATCCCAACAAATACGTGATCTACACTTCCGTCCATATAAAGCCTAATATGGTGCCATATGAATGCTCGCATGATAACTGTTATTATAAGAGAATTCCACTAAGGCCAAATGCTTATCCCAAGAACCTCCAAGATCAATAACACAAGCCCTCAACATGTCTTCAAGAGTCTGAATAGTTCTCTCTGACTGTCCATCAATTTGAGGATGAAAGGCCGTGCTAAAATTCAAACTAGTACCCAAAGCTGTATGCAAACTCCTCCAAAACATAGATACAAATCTGCTATCTCTATCAAACACTATGGTCACCGGAATACCATGTAACTTCACAATCTCCTTGATATACAATTTTGCGAACCTTTCTAAGGAGAACCCTACTTTAAAAGCTACAAAGTGAGTGGATTTGGTCAATCGATCAACGATAACCCAAATAGCATTGTTACCACCTTGGGTCCTAGTCAACCCTGTCACAAAATCCATGGTAATATGTTCCCACTTCCACTCGGGAATAGGAAGAGGTTGTAACTTACCTGTAGGTATCTGATGTTGAACTTTCACTTGTTGACATACCAAACATTGAGCAACATACTGAGCAATTTCCCTCTTCATATTATTCCACCAAAAGTTCCTCTTCAAGTCTTTATGCATTTTAGTGCTCCCTGGATGTACAGTATATCTTGAACTGTGAGCTTCTCTCAGGATTTCTCTCTTGAGCTCTGAATCATTAGGCACACACAACCTCTCTCCAAATCTCAAGGTTCCATCTTTATGCATACAAAATTCCATTTGAAGCCCTATTTCCATTTCAACCTTAAGTTTTTGCAACTGAGGATCTCTTCCTTGAGCATCTTTAATTCTATCAATCAACGTGGGTTGAACCCTAAGGTTTGCCAACTGCACTCCATGGTTGTGCCATCTAATCTCAATATTCAACCTTCGCAAGTCCTCTAAGATATTCTTTTGGTCAGTGATCAAGGTAGCCAAATTACTTGGGGTCTTTCTACTCAAGGCATCCGCCATTGCATTGGCTTTTCCTGGATGATAATTGATAGTCAAATCATAGTCCTTTAATAGCTCCAACCATCGCCTTTGCCTCATATTCAATTCTTTTTGAGTAAAAATATACTTCAAACTTTTATGATCAATGAATATCTCACATTTTACCCCATACAGGTAGTGCCTCCAGATTTTCAATACAAACACCACCGCAGCCAACTCCAAATCATGCGTAGGATAATTCTGCTCATATGGCTTTAACTGCCTAGACGCATATGCCACTACCTTATCATTCTGCATCAGGACACAACCCAAGCCCATCTTCAATGCATCACTATAGATGGTAAAACCTTCATCTTCGGATGGAACTATAAGTACTGGAGCAGACACCAATCGGCTCTTTAGATCCTGGAAACTCTTCTCACAATCATCAGACCATTCAAATTTAACCCCTTTTTGTGTTAAACGAGTCAAAGGCATAGAAATTCGGGAAAATCCCTCAACAAACCTTCTATAATAACCTGCTAAACCCAAGAAGCTACGAATTTCAGTGACACTAGTAGGCCTATTCCACTCTACCACAGCCTCCACTTTCTTGGGGTCAACAGACACCCCATCTCTAGATATCACATGACCCAAAAATGATACACTCTCCAGCCAAAATTCACACTTCTTTAATTTAGCAAATAATTTATTCTCCCTTAATATCTGTAACACTATTCTCAGATGTTCTTCGTGCTACTCTTTACTCTTCGAGTACACAAGAATGTCATCAATAAAAACTACCACAAACTGATCTAAGTAGGGTTTAAATACTCTATTCATTAAATCCATAAAAACTGCAGGCGCATTGGTCAACCCAAACGGCATCACTAAAAATTCATAATGCCCATACCTAGTTCGGAAGGCTGTCTTAGGTATATCTTCCGCCTTAACCTTCAACTGGTGATAGCCAGAACGAAGGTCAATCTTAGAAAAGCCTTGTGCTCCTTGCAACTGATCAAATAAGTCATCTATCCTAGGCAAAGGATATTTATTTCGAATTGTCACCTTGTTCAACTCTCGATAATCAATGCAAAGGAGAAAACTACCATCATTCTTTTTCACAAATAAAACAGGCGCACCCCAAGGAGAAACACTAGGCCGAATAAAGCTCTTATCTAGTAACTCTTGTAATTGTTCCTTCAACTCTTTTAACTCTGCTGGGGCCATCCAATACGGAGCCTTGGAGATAGGACCCATGCCGGGTATCAATTCAATGGCAAACTCAATCTCTCTATCTAGTGGCAACCCCGGTAACTCTTCAGGAAAAACATCGGAAAATTCCTTCACAACTAGAATATCCTCTAACTTTAATTCAGTCTCACGAGTATCTCTCACAGAAGCTAAATAACCCTCGCAACCATTCCTTAACAACCATCTAGCTTGCAAAGCTGAGATTACCAGAAGATGAGTGTTAACTCCACTACCAACAAAACAAAATTTAGTTGATTAGAAATCTGAAATACTACCCTTTTGCCTCGACAATCAACCGAAGCATAATTGCTTGCCAACCAATCCATTCCAAGAATTATGTCAAAGTTCCACATATCTAAAACAGTTAAGTCTACAAGCAATTTCCTGTCATTTATACTAACCACACGAGATTTGCAAATTAAGTCAGCAACCATAACACCTCCTACCGGGGTTTCAACACATAAGTCGATCTCTTAAGAGACACATTTCCATCCATGTTTCTCAACAAATCCCATAGACACAAATGAATTTGTAGTGCCAGAATCAAATAACACATGTGCATAAACAGAAGACACTAAAACAGTACCTGACACCACCGTGTTGGAAGTCTGAACATCTTGTTGCGTGAGTACGTACACTCGACCTGAGTCTTTGGCTTATGACCCCCATTTTTCTTTTGATTTCCTAAAAACTCTCTGTCTGTTGATGTTCCTTTATTTGTCCATGCTTTTTGTTCAGTCTCATGCCTCTTTCGGTTAGAGCAATCAGCTATTCTGTGCCCCTATCGCCCGCAAGAGAAACAAGCCCTAGTATTCCAACGACACTCACTATCCCGATGGAATCCATTACATCTAGTGCACTATACCCGATCATTCTGCTTGTCAACACTACCACCCTTAGTTCGACTTCCCCAACTCCCAACTGAAGAAGTGTTTTGTCTCTTAGCATTGCCTTTCGAACTGTTGTTAGTTTGAAAGTTGGTAGAACTAGATCTCTTCTTATAATTCTCTTCTTTCTCTTCTTGGGCTCTACTAAGGCCACTCTCAACCAACAATGCCTTATTCAACACTACTCCAAAAGTAGGTAACTCGAAAGGAACCACTTGTTGCATAATGTTCGTTCTAAGCCCACCTTCGAACTTTCGTGGTTTGCTATCCTCGTCTGCTTCAAATGTTGATGCAAACTTAGACAACTTTGTAAACTCGGCTTCATATTATGCAACCATCTTATTCCCTTGCTTTAACTTCGAAAATTCCCTCTGTTTTTGTAGACGAACACTCCTAGGGAAGTATTTCTCATTGAATGCATTCTTAAACCTTTCCTATGTATAGGGGTTGGCATCATGCTCATGTATGTGTTTATCCATCTGCCACCAATCGTTAGCTATCCCTTGTAGCATAAACGTAGCATAGGTCACCTTATGATCATCTGTACACTCAAAAACAGGAAACAATTTTTCCATTTTTGTTAACCATTTTTCAGCCTCCAAAGGGTCTGTGGCTCCGTCAAATGCCAAGACTATCTTTTTAAACTCAGTAATGTTACAACGTGGCCTCGGTTGTGGCCCAACACCTGGCTGCATCCGTTGTTGTTGCTCCATAAGTCTAGTCAAGCTATTCCCTATGGTGGTTTGTTGTTGCACCACCCCGGCCAAAGTCTGAAGCACTTGAACCATTCCAATTGGATTAGAGATTGCAGCTTGTTCTTGTTGTCCCAACTCTTGCTCCTAGTTTTCTCTGACTGCTTGAGAACCACTACCAATATTAGTCACATTCCCTCGCCGATTGTTATTACCAGTCCGTTGATTCGTTTGACCTTGGCGTGTATTCCTAGCCATATTTTCCAATGTCTCCTCATGTTCCATTGCAACCTAAATGCATCAATAATAAAACCACATCTTATTCTATTCTTAAGTCCCTATAACATGTAAATAAAATTAACATTATATCAAATTATAAGCGTTCCCAATCCTACATCTACCCAATCTCACCACTATTCTATACTAGCCTTTAAAATTACAACCTGGCTCTGATACCACAAAATTGTCACGCCCCAAGCTCCGTGACAACGCTGCACACTCATTTAAGTGAGCATGCAAGGCTAAGAGTCCAACACATAACCAACAATGTAAAATACTCCAATTAAATCTTTAATTATCATAATACTAAAATCCATAAAAATTGATTATTCTTATCATATGAAATTATCCACCAAGTCCACTAATAAAATCCATTAACAAAACAATAATCCAAGTACTTAAATCATTGTCCTACTCTTAGCACCACACCTCAAATCTGTTCAAAAACATATATCATATTCCACCCATCAACACATATTGTGTATATATGTAACAAGATAACATTTTATTTGATAAAACTGATAAACAAACTATTTCATATATAAACAAAATCAAAAAAAAAAAAAAAAAACTACAAAATGACAAATTCCATAGAATGAATGAATGCAAAACAAGTACACCAATGAATCAACTAATAAAATGTGTATCCAATGCAAATATATGTAACATTCACAATGGTATCTTATTTATCTAAAACAAAAAAAAAAAAAGTATTGTAAATGTTCAAAATTGAATGTGAAATTCACAATGTTCACCAACACATCAACCAATATAACTCTGTATTGGCTCTTTACACGACTTTTGATTGTGCCTGCCCAGCTTTCCATATCTGCCACACCTGATTTGACTTACTTTTTTCCCTTGAGATGATATTCTACTCTTTCTCGGCCTACCAGCTGGCCGTTTTAGAATTGGAGGTAATATAATGAAATCACTAGAGGAAAAAGCTGGTTTCTCTACATATGGTATTGGGAAAATAGCCGCTGCATATGCTTCCCTATAATTCTCTACATGAAAATATTTTTCAACACAATCATTAAGATTATATGCACTCCTTTGGATAGCTGCAACAACATGTTCACAAGGAAATCCATTTACTTGCCACTGGTAATAAGAACAAACACGGCGTCCAAGATCAACTGTAACTGATGGAAACGAATGCACCTCGAACACATCATCATTAGCTCTACTCACATTCCATGACCTATTAGTATTGAACGAATCTTGGAGGTTAGTCTTAAAGGTAGGACAAATAATTCAATTCCACTTGTTTGCAATACCCCTTCGCTCTGACATTTGACACATTATTTGATTCTAGACAGTATTAACCAATTTTGTTATTGGAAGATTTCGTGGTTCTTTAATCCAGTTTTTGAATGATTCAGCAGCATTAGATGTCATCTCACCATATCGCTGTCCCCTAATACATGACAACAAAATTGTCACATTTTAATACCATATGTGACATTTCACATTGTTACAACAATACAAAAATATAAACAATGTACATATAACCATCATTATATTCCATGAAACACACAATTGTACACACTTTACTTAAAGTAAGCATGTGCCCAATGTTTAGGTTCCAACCCTGACAAGAAGTTATATGCTCGTTGCTTCCCCTCACTCTTCAACTCTTCTAGTAATGCATGAAAACCTATCACAGTAGGTTCATATGCACAATCACCCAACCTCCTTATTAAAGTGTTCCTTGAAACCATTCTACATGCCTTCAACTTGTTCCTAAAATTATTCTGTAGGTGTTGTAAACACCATCCACGATATGCTGATGGGAATGCCTTTGGCATTGCTTCCAAAAGCCCTACATTACGATCGGATACAAATGTCATGCATCTATCATCAGTAATTACTTTTGACAATTCATATAGAAACCATGACCAATTCGATTCACTCTTCGAATCAACAATTGCAAAGGCTACTGGAAACAATCCTAAAAACAAAACCAATGTTAATAGTCACAATTGACACACAAAAAGTAAACAAATGTAAAACTTCACATCAAAAAGCTAAACAAACATTGGTTATCGTCTTTAGTTGTCGCTGCAAGCAACTGCCCTTTGTATCTCCCTTTTAGAAATGTTCCATCAAGAAAAAGCAAAGGGTGACAATATTTGAAGCCATTTATACACGCAGCGAATGCTACAAAAAAACCTTTTAAACTGACTAGTCTTCAAATCATAGTCAATATTGATATGACTTCCAGGATTATAATGTTGAACATCATCACCGTACCATCTCGGTTGGTCAAACGATGTTAAGTAATCACCATGCATAGCCTCTCTCGCTTTCTCAACACCTAACCATACTGCATGGTAGCTGATATCAAGTCCATAGTCTGCCTTGAAAGTATATGCCACATTAGTGGGGCGCGTTAGTGGTCTGTCCCTAACACGCTCAGATACAACATTTGACACCAAATCAAAGTTGAGCCTTGGATTTTTTGAAAAATTGGTATCTTAGTCCATCTCTTAAGATAGAAAAATTGGTTTGCTCTTTGGGCTCTAGCATACACAGACCACAAACATCCCTATCATCTCTATGTGAGCAAACAACAGTAATTCGTTCTAAATCGTTCTTCAAATATTTGAATTTAAACCGACATTGCACTGCATATTTGCATAAAACAGTACGAAACTCAAATGTTCCTCTTGTAAAACATTGACCAACATGCGTAATACCATTTGCCCAAACTGAAGACAACAAAACCTTCTCACTGTGCGCACAATATCAACGAAGCAAATTTGTTTAATCCTCATCTTTAACGCATGGATTTGCTAAACTACTACGTCTATCAGTGCCCAATTTTTGGTCAACAACAACATCAATTCGTTCAATTCCAATTGATTTACTAAGCAATAACATGTTTTGCAATTCCTCATTGTTATCCAAATGACAATTCTTATGCCCCAACAATCAGTAAAACATAGTGATTGAATCAGCAAGCAAATCACACCATTTGTTACACACATATTTCACTAACTGGTCAAAGGAAAATGATTGTACCACATTTATCACAAACATGTTTGACCCATAGCAGCACAACAACAACTTGAAAAAATCCATTTGTCATGTATCACACTGCAAAATCATCAATAGTACATAAAATAATTTGAATATTCAATCACATTCATATGTGTGAAGATTTGCTAACACAATGAAATGTATCAGGATTTTTAAATAGTTCAAATATTCACATCATATAAAAAAAAACTCTACCACCTCAACAAACAATCATAAGCCTTACATTTATCATCATACACACCACATACAACAAATTCTAAGCTCACAGTATACACATATACATACAATTTTAATTATAAAATTCATATACTGATAGCGTGACCATCCAGTTCACTAAATGCTTAACAACAGCTTGTTCAAACACTGATGCAACAAAACTTCAACATTCAAAATTCCAGTTCACTAAATGCTTAACAACAACTTGTACATACACTGATGTGACAAAACTTCATCATTCAAAATTTCAATTCACTAAATTCTTAACAATAGCTTGTTCAAATACTGATGCAACAAAACTTCATCATTCAAAATTTCACATGAACACAATAATTTCATCACAACAATGAATCAATCACTAATCGCATGACATAAACATCACCGTAATCAATTAATGATAAACGATGAAGAACGACGAAGAACAATGAAGAACAGAACAAATCACAACAGCAATCTCAAACAAAAACTAACCTTCTCCAGAATATCGACTGAAAACCACACAAAATCGCAAATCGCAAATCGAAAACATGCAAAACCTAGAGCTTCAATAATCGCAAAATCGTGCCCAATCTATAACTTCAGAAACTAGCAAATCGCAAATCACAAATGCCAAAGAGAAATCAGAAATTGCAAAGAATCCGGAATCCAAACGCAGATCGCTAACTTCCCAAAAATGATATTCAAACAAGCAACTATATATATAAGGGTAAAATGGTCAAAAAAAATATAATAAAATTGAAAACAGAACCTTTGGGTCTAAAAGTGTAAACTTTAGGATTTAATACAATAAAAATAAAAAGCATGGACTGATTGGTATAAAAGAATCTGAAATAAGATTTTCTGGTAATTTTCCCATATATTTATAAAAAAATAAAAGTAGTACAACAATGATGACTATTTCCTACAATCTATCATATCCCTCTCTTTCTCTCTTTCCCTTTTACTAGTTGTCTCTCAAGTCATTGAAGCGGAAGTCCAAAAAATGAGTACACAATTGGAGACATTTAACCAATACCTTGCTGAGAAGGAAAAGAAAAAAGATGAAAGAGAAGAAAAAAGAATTCAAGCACTGCAGGAGATGAAAGAACTTAAGATCAGAAAATAAGAATATGAGATAATGACTACGGACATTTCTCATTTAGACCCTCAAGCAAAAGCGTATTACACAATGCGAAAAAATGAGATTTTCACCAAGTGGTCCTCAAATGTCAACAGTCCAAATTACTATTTTTCCATGCCTCCTGATGAATAATTACAGGATAATATATTTTTTTTGTAATGTCATTTATTTTTTAATGTAATTATTTGTCTTTATTTGCAATGTCATTTTTTTATTATTTTATAATGAAATTTCATTTTTTTTAATTTTATTTTTGAGTATTTTCTACAATTGATGGTTGTTGGTGAGTGATTGTTGCTGAATGAATGTTGAGTAAGTGATGGATGATTGTTGGTGGATAATTGGTGATGGTTTATTTTTTATATGTAGTTAAAAAATTTTATTAAATATTTAGTGATATGTTTTTTGGTGGGGTGAATTATATATATATTTTTTTTTCTAATTTTTCAATTTTTTTTTTCATTTTTTGTATTTGTCTAGTCGGGAATAATATAAATATATAATCTTTTTTACAAACAGTTAAAAAAAAGTCACAAAAGACAAAAAATAAACAAAAATAAAGTCATAAAAAAACCTATATCCAAACAACACCTACAAATTTGAAGGGAAAGTTGGTTGAAATTTGCCAAAATAACAAATGACTATTGGAGCACCATTGCTATAATTTGACAAAATAGTACTATTTATTGTCAAATTATAGCAATAATAATGACAATATAATAATAACTATTGGAGATGCTCTAACACATTAGATTTAGGTTACGTGGACTCTGCTAAATGTATGGAATACTCATGTTGGGCACTCTACACTTGGGTGAGGATACGAGAGAATAATGTCAAAAAAGCCAGCAAACTGGCTCACAATATCCCAGCTATTAAAAGACCTTTCATCCATCCCAATATCTATTTTCAGATGTCCAATGTTTTGAAATTTTACTTAATCCAAACATAATGGCCCCGTTTGGTATAACTGTTAAAAACAGCTTATAAATTATAACTTAACAGATTATAAATTATGCCTTAATTCAGAAGTTGTTAATTTGTTTGGTGTAACTGTTGGATTATAGATTTAAGTTGCTGAGCAGTGTTTGTTAAATAAGCTGCGAAATAGTTTTTTCAATTAATTTTTATTTTTTGTTTGTCTAACATTTCTCATAAAATATAATAATAATAATGTATAGTCTATTTGAGTCTTTTTCTATTTTTAAAAAAATAAAAAATAAAAAAATTTAAGAGTATAAACATAAATTAGCATGTCCATAGCAGAAGTTGATAATCAGAAGCAAGGGGTGAGCAGCTTCTCAGAATCAGCTTTTTTGAGTTTAAACTGTTAGAATCAGAAGCTGTTTGAAATAAGTTTAACCAAACAGTCCAAAATAACTTTTTCAAAGCTAAAAGCCATAAATTGACTCTGAAAAGCTGAAACAAACACTCTCAATATAGCAATGCTCCAAATGGTGCTTTTTCACCATTTTTGTCACGTTTTCTCCTAATGGTTTACTGGTTTAATTTCTCACCTTTTCTCAAGTTGTATCTATATCTTATTTAGTGTAATTAGAAAACTAATGCTTGTGAAATTCAGGTCTGCCATCAAACCCGCTCAGTGCATTTAACTATCTGGTGAATTTATTCTTTCAACTCCTTTGCGCAGAGAGTAACCGCTCCACTTGTTTATTTGTAAAGGATATTTAGCATAGATTGATTTATAGTTGAATTCATGGCCCTTTGCTGGTTAGGTTTGCAGCTTAGTGAGAGGGGTATAGTTAAATACAGTTCTCTGCTATCTAATCCTGTGCAGTGCTCTCTCACATTGCAAGGTAGTATTTTTTTTCTTCCCTGAGCCGTGTTCTCTTCCTCTGTGTAGGTTTGGTTTTTTGTTTTTCTATTTTGTCTTGCAGTACCTTGCCCAAGTCTGACATCTAATTTTGTGAGTTGTTTGATAAAATATATATATGGAAGTACAAAGACAAATCCTAACTGCAATTTATGAGGTGTAATTTTTAGAAGGAAAAAAAAAAAGCGTTGAGGGTATCTTGGTGCTAAAAATAGTTGAGGGTAAATTAGACTTACCTCTCAGGACGCTTGGAGAGGTTTACAGAAAATGCAGTTAATGACTGGAATTCAAGCCGATATTGCGTAGATATTATCTTTTTTATTTATACAACTAACGAATTACTGATAAAAAAATAGACGCTCGGTCAATAGGCAAAGCACCTACCGCAATGTCAATCTTGTTAGAACTCTATTATGTGACGCTAGTCAAAATATCTAAAATGTAAATGTCTCACCTGATTATGGTTTAGCTAGCAAAAGTATATTAAAATTTAAGTACATTATTTAATTTAACCAGTCACTTTTTGCAATGCATATACTCCAAGTATAGTCTCTATTTTAGCAAGTCAATTTCAATAAATATATTTTTAATTTACAAACTCCAAAAAGAGAGAAAGAGGGAGACAAAAACATTATTTTTTATTTTTATATTTAACTAGTGTGAAGTGAATCTTCAGATATAGCTAACCAAGAAGAGATGAGACAAATTAACTAAGCATAATAATAATAAGCCTGTTGAAAAAGTAAAAACAAAAGGAGACTAGTAAAACGGCTAAAGATTTAGTCTAAAATGGCTAATGCTTAACATTTCTAAGACTTCAAAGAGTATTTTGATTCCGTACATTACGCAATGACCTAAAATGTACCCCTCTATGATTTCACTTGTGTGTAAATTTAGCTTAAAAATTAAAAACACGTGCTATAATAGTTATAATAAAAAGTTAGGGGAATATATTATGAAATTCAAATTTTATTAACTGACAAATGTGTGGATCCACACTAAATGATACCAGTGTTTAAGCCTGTGAAAATAACAAATTCTTAAGTTAACAATACATTTTTCCTGTTCCGAACACATAACTGGGTTCCTATTTTCTCTTTACTCCTGGCATACCACATGGTTTCTATTCTGCCTCCTTTAAAAAGACGAGAGAGACAGATAGAATTTCTGTTGGAAAAAACAAAAATGCTAGAGATCCAAAAGTTTTACTAAAATTTCTATCAAATGTCTCACATGAGTGTGGGACCCACCATGTGACACATTTGGTAAAACATTTGAAATCGCTAGCATTACTCTGGAAAAAAAGAAAAAGCAAAAAAAAAAAAGAAGAGAATTAAGGATCAGATGACTGTAACTAACAACTAGTTTGGAGCACAGCAATCAATCAAAAAGATGAAACAATGGCAACTGGTGAAGGGTTATTGGATGAGAAACAACTACAAGAACATCAAAATTCCAGCCAAGTATATATTAACAACCTTTAAATTTTACCCGCATTTCTCTTGCAATTGAAGGTAGCCATCTCTCCCCCCTAATTTTTTTCAGTTGTGCCACTCTTTCTTCCTCTCTTTTGGCCGCTGCCTTTGCTGCTGCATCTTTAGCTTCTAGTTTAGCTAATGATTTCTGGTATGCATCTCTTGCTGCAGCTATTATATCTGTCCCATCAACAGCAACAGATTGGAGTTGACTTTTGAACTGCAAGACATTGTCATATCAATTAGGCAAATTTAAATATGATTCACGCTACATTTGTTTAGCATAAAATATTTTTCTATGGGAAACTTTTTCCATAAATTTTTTGCGTAGAAAACATTTTCCTATGCTTGGTTGCTCCCTTTAAACTAACGTAATGTACTAGTGGTTGTATTAATGGTGGTTGGGGTGGTGAATGCAATGGCAGCAGGGTGGAGGTGGAAGTAGTGGGGTGGAGTTGGCAGGGGTGGCGGTAGTGCGGTTGCATTGGTAAGACTTGTAGTATGTAAAATGTTTTTCATCTTTTAACAGTAGAAAACATTTTTTGCCCAAACAAACAGAGTGCAAGAATGATACAACTGCAGAATACAGGAGAATAGCAATAAGGAATCAAGAAAACTTAGATGAGAAGGCAAACCGTCTTTGAGTTCTCGTCAATCTTTCTACCAGGAAGGATTCTTGGTTTTTTTGTTGGTCGCTGAAGTTCACCTGTTAAAATACATGTAACTTTTACTGCTTGAATACAACTTGGAAAGAGAGGGTGTCTAAATGTCCCACAAAGTTTACACCAAAGGACTACCAACTTATTCATTTTTTATGCTTCAAATCTAAATTCAGTCTAACAAGATTGGCAGGACATTTACTACTGGCTAGTAGGCTCACAATTCTAAAATTCTCTCCAGTAAGTAGACATTTGATAGGTCCAATGGCATCCGGACCATTCATGACGAGAACTGCCATTTGGTGGACCATGAGGCTGTTTGTGAGCTTCTACTTCCACACATCACATTATCTCATTTCACACTTTTTTTTGGGTTTGGATATCAACTTCCGAACAAAACTATATGGTTCGGAAATCTAACTTCTGAACAAATAGTTGAATCACAAGGTTTTGTTCGGGAAATCAACTTTAGGAAGAGACATGATGTATAAACTAAGAGAAAGTTGTTTGTGGAAACAGAAGCCCCATTCTGGGGGTTGTGCTTCAACTCACAAAGTGGCAGCAAAATTTGATGACAGGACAAAATTTGTGTTCAATTGCCACATTTTTAATTAATCATTTGCAGCATATTTGATTTAACGGCACCACTACGACAGCAGGAAGTGTAGAAGATAACCACCTCCTATCATTGTAACTTCCTATAGAAGTGGCACAAAATTAAGAAAGCACTGAATGACTGACAGTTGTACTTGAGAAAATTGACCTAGTTGTTCCCTAAAGGTGGACTCGGTATCAACATTTTTATGGTATAGCCACAAAACTTCTAATATAAAGTAAAGACAACACAAAATTGTTTGATAAGTTACCTCTGTGATCAAACACTATCCCAGGGGGAGCATGTTTAAACAGTCGAACTCCATTGTCATTAATCATGGGGTCATCATCCAGGACATGAATGGGTTCTTGCACTATTTCTATGGTCTTCTCTAAGATGTCATCCAAAAGCTTTTGTGCCTGTCATATGGTTCATCACGAGCGATAATTATAGAAACTAAATATATATATATATATATATTTCCTATAAAAACACACACACAAACCATATATGGCATGACAGATGTTGAGAGGAATATGCATGCTGACAGACATCTGAGTTGCTATGCATTCTAGTAATTTATATATTTGTGTTTGTGCCATTTTCTTAAACTCTGTGCACAAGTTTTGTTATTCTTCTTTCACATAAAACAACCGATTTTTCCTAAGAAAATGGCAAATAGTTTCGCTAAAAACATGATGAAGTACATTATCATAAGGACTTCCATCACAAACAAACCTCTTTAATGCATGCTCCATTCAAATCCACATGCTATACCCACACAAAAAAATGTAGAACTCTAATACCTCTTCATTGGAAAAAACTGGGTCATCTTCACTAGGCACAACCAGAAGAAAACAAGAGCCAAAGAGTAGCTTGGAAAGGTTGCCAAGCTAACTCACAAAGGGAATAAGAAAAACAGGTTTCTAGGCAATTTATCAAACAAGGGCAACTACACCACCGTGGTTTTCATGGAACAACTCCCCCTCCCAAAAAAATAAAAAATAAAAATAAAAACTGTACAGTGTCAATCAGTGATTTTATGCAAGATCAGGCCCAAATAACTAACATGCTAGAACTGAGAGCACTGCAAAATAACTAACATTAGCCATCCAAATTTAAATCCCAATTCAAGACCATAAAACAGCTATAACAATTAATCCGATGATTTCCCTCTCAATCTTAATAGTCTGTTCTAATCACACGACAGGGCATTTATCCTTCCCAGCGCAACCCTAAACAAGTAGATAAAAAGCAACAAAGTTTTCTTGCAGAAATCACATCTAGAATGAGTGTAAATTGGTAGTATAATGGAAATTGGAATGCTTGGGACTAACTGAAGTGCGGGGTTTCCATATAGACATTTTGTGTAGAAGCTGGGTGCAGAGTGAATAGGCATATCCATATCCTCCCAAAGTTTCAGCTTACACTCTATCATAACATTTTGTAAAATGGGTATCACAATGCACATGGCAACAACAATCACAAATAAAGTATGATAAGACAAAGAAGAAGAAGAAGAAGAAGAAGAAGAAGAAGAAGAACTCCGTGACCTTGATCTGGTAATGCTTAAGCTTTTGAGGTTTGTGATTGGTTACTTCATTGTCTTCGTCGTGGCCAGTTGATTTCGTTGTGGAACCATTGGAGGTAGAGGCAAGACCGTCGGTGGTCGTGGCGGCCACGGAATCTATGGCGGCTCTCCAATCGGCGTCTCCGTCATCCTCGCTGCTGCTGCTATTACTCCCACCACCACCGCCGCCGCCCATTCAGCCGCCAAAATCTGAGCGTGTGTAAATGGGCTGTGCGGGGGTTTAGGTTGACTTTCTCGGGCCGCCTGACTTATCCGGACCACCCAAACCCGAATGCAGCCCACGGTGCAACGTCATTGTAATTTTTTCTTGGAAAATTTACCCATAATTCCTAGTTTTTGAAACGTTGAACCATTTAGTCTTAAAAGTTTTCTTATACTCTATTTAGTCCTATTTTTACATCAACATGATGTGAATGATGTAAATGATCTGATGTTTCATTCTATAATTTCAAAATTTATTGAAATCTGATGAACATTAGATGTTTTTCATCCTATATTTTCAAACATTATTGAAATTTGATGAACATTAGATGTTTGAAATCCAATGTTTGTAACATGACTCTGATGTTATTAACATTGTATCTGATGTTATTAACATTGTAATGGGACTTTTCAGTCTATAAGAAAACTTTTAGGACTAAACAGTGCATAAGTTATTAATTTAGGATTTATTGGTGCATCCCCCTTTTTTTCTTTTATTTTTTATTCCCTCAATCCCAAAAATACGGGACTTAATAAATTAATGATTTTGGGTTTACATTAACAAATGTCATAAGAACACCTATTAAGGATAAATTAAATCATTTTAATTAACCTCATTATTAGAGGAAATTAAAAATGGTGTAAATGGTGTATTATTGTTAGAGGCCAAACTATTCTTTCTCTAATTGTCTCTATTTTTATATAATTTTCATAATGAAATTTTTTTAGGATAAATTATCAATATGTCATAATAGTTGGATTTAATGCTCATCGACTCTTATTGAAAATAACTCCTAATAAAATTATCGCTAAAAATAATTTTTTTGACAATTTTTTGTATGTGCCGTTAAAAATTGAAATTAGTAACTTTTTTGTCATAATTTTTGTAAATTATTACTAAAATTTATAATTAATAACGTTTTTCTGTGATGAATTTTTAAAATTGTCGTTGAAAGTTAAAAATTATTGAGATTTTTTTGTGACGATTTTTTTAAACTATTGCTGAAATTTATAATTAGTAACATTTTTTTTTGATAAAATTTTTAAATTATCGCTAAAAATTAATAATTAGTGACTTTTTTTAATAGTGTTTGAAAAAATACAATTAATTATTATAAGACGTATTGGACAATAAGTCCATCTATTAGGACCCATGCATAAGTCTTCCCTTTTTTTTTTTAAACATTTAATCATAAAATGAATGCATTTTATTTTTTAAAATAACATTTTGGGACTTTTTTTTACTATAATTTTTAAATTTAATCATAATTAAATTATATGGTGTAAGAAAAATGAATTTAAAAATCATAATAAATATAAAAAATTTCATAATATTAATCAACAAAAGAATTTAATTTTTAAATGACGTAGATTTTTTTTAAATGCCATTTTATTTTCAGTTATAATTAAACTATATTTAAAGAAAATGAATCTAAAAATTAAAAAATATATATAAAAAATAAAATACATTTAAAAAAACACGACTTTTAAAAAAATAAAAGGATTTCACTTTTATAATAAAAAAATATTCCATTATGAAAAGTATATAAAAATATAAAAATATAAATAATTAAAGAAAAAGGTAGATTGGTCTCTAAGAAAATAACATTTATAATCTTTTCAATTTTCTATAGTGGTGGGATTAGTTAAAATGATATAATGACCCATAAATTATTTGGTAAAATATATCAAATTACAAAGACGGGTCCCAATTGCAAATTATAAGGTGTAATTTTTAGCATGTGTGTATATATATAGGTGTGCTAAAAAAAATTGTGGTAAATTACACTCACCTAACAAATTATGGTAAATTACACTCACCTTCCCAAAGGTTTAAGAAAAATGCAATTAATTTCATATTTTAATATAATTATATTTATTTTTATTTTAGTAATATTAAAGCAAAGGTAGTGCGTATATATTTAAATAAACAAAAATTAATATATATGTTAGTAGAAAAACGATAATTGAATTATTGATAAAAAAAATTACTTAATTATTATGTGAATTAAAACTTTAATGTAAACTAGTTTAATTATGTAAAAAAATATAAACTACTTGTATTATTTTTTAAATCTCATTAGGGGTGAGTGTAATTTACCAAAACTAAAATTATACAACTAGATTGTCAAAACTAATTATTTTGTAGGTAAAACATAAGGAAAATGCTATACAATTCACCATACTACAAAATGTGTAAATTTATCAAAAAAATTCATAACATCAACAACAAAAAAAATGCGTAATCTAATCATAAATTTGCAAATATATATATATATATATATTATATATTGTAACTAAACCATCAACTTTTACAACATTAATTACAAAATTTTGATATTTTATTACGCTAATTTGTGACAAACTTACCCATTTTTTGATTGACTTTATAAACTTTTATAATAAAATTATACATTTTTTGTAATAGAATGCATGTGATATGTACCCCTTAAAAATGTGCACACCATAAGATTCTCAAAAGCACAACATAATAGCAAATCTGAGATTACTTGCATTAAATTTAACATAAATACTAGAAGGATTACATCAAAATTTTACGTACGTGACAATTTTTAGAGACAGTTACAAAAATAAAAAAAAAATTAAAATAAACCTTAAGATTTGATCATTATCACAAAATAAATCATAAATTTATAATTTTATCAATTTAAATATTAAAAATTTTGATTTATTTTCAATATAAAAATTTGCCTATTTTCGTTAACTAAAATTGATTAAAAAAATAATATTTTAGTTATTAAACTCAATAAAAATATTATTTTATTGAATGCAAAATAAAACTTACAATTATTTATTAGAAATTGGGAAGCATAGCTCCAAAATACATAACTTTAAAATACAATTTCAAAATAACTTAAAATTTTATGGTTACAAAGAGGGTGAGAGAGGTAGTTTTCTTCTTTCTGCCTTCTTCTTGACTGGGAAGACTCTTTTATAGGCGAAGTAGATGACTGTGATGCTTGTGAATTGGGAATCTGACCAAAAAGTAGCTCATGGAGGCATATGGGTGCTGTCTGCTGCTTTCGGTGATTGACTGAAAGTTGTCTTTGCTTTTAACTGTTTTGGACTTGTCTTTGATTGAATAGTGAATAGTCAATAATGACTTTTTTTGCTGTTCATTTACTTTCGGTGGAGAGACGTGTTTGCATAGTTGACTAATAGGGAATCAATATATCTATCAGCAATTTTTCTCAAAGTAAGAGTATTGATTGGAGCTAATGTATATATGGAATCCAATGACTATTATAGGCATATGGGTCCTGAGCATCTTGAAATTGTGGACCATATGGATCATGACTAGTAGAGGCTTCTAATAAGGCTGATTCATCTGGAGCATTTTCTTCATCTTGTGACTTCGTTTAGGCCAGTAGTAATTTTACAATCTGAATTAATTCTTCATTATTGGTCTTGGACTTGGGCTTTGCTTTGGGCTTGGACTTGGATGACTTGGATTTGGAAGGTTTAGTGCTGGGTATTGGGCTTCCAAGTCTGATTGTTGTAAAAGGAAGAGGACTTCCTTGAGTGACTGAAGTAGTTGGGTTCTGTTGAGAGGACTTGACCAGTGCGGGAGTAAGAGCATGAATGTTAACTGGAAATTCTTGCTGGACTTGTTCAACAATGCGATGGGTTTTGAATGCATCCCACTATTTAATAAAATGTTGCCAACTGACTATGTTTTCAGAAAGATGGTATTGCCATTTAAATATCCAAATGACCTTATATTTGGACATAAAATGGAGCAATATAGGAAATTGACTTTTATGTTGACTCAATTTATAAACTGAAGAGAAATAAGTAACTTGGGTTATTAGTTCAAGAGGGACAATATCTGGGATGGCATCATGTTGAGACCACCATCTCAGAAACCAGGAAGGGAACTCTGACTTGAACTTATGATCAAAAGAGAAAAACCAAGAGTGACTGAATGACTCATTTTGGTGTAAAAGGATTTTGAACCAGGCATCAATGTAATCATAATAACTGTATTGTATCTTATGATTTGGAAGATCTTGAAGTAAGAAAGGGAGACCCTATTCATTAAGGGACACAAACGTTGTGTATGTATAAGGAGTGGTAGATGATTTTACTGGTATTGACTCTATCATAAATGGGTTTAATGACTATGGATTTGTGATGGAATAGAATATCTTTGTAAAAAGTGATTGACTTGTCTGGATGGAAGGGAATGAAATGTCATCTAGCAGATAAATATGAGCTTACTAAATTAAGGACATTGTGAATGTTTTTATGGAGTGATTCTTTATAAGAAAAAAAGTTGAATGATTGTTTAAGAACATTGTTTGTTCTTAGGGTAGATCTGGATGGATGACTAGGAGGCATTAGAGTAATTGACTGACAAGCAAAGGGATCTGAAACAAGGGCAGAAGTGTAACTTGGTTTAGAATGTTGCTTGCTATAATTGTGGTAAAAAGGGTCATTATTTTAATAAATGCAAACTTAAAGAAAAATTAAAAAATAAACCTAATCAATTACAAATCACTAAAGAAAATCAACATCAAATATTTAAAATATTCAAAATCAGCAATCAATCTCCTCTTCCATCTAGTTCTTCATCTAGGGAAACTAGTAATCATGACCTTTCCCGTGACACTTTTGATTCTCCTAGTGATCATACTGGTAATGATCAAATTGAATTAGGATGTAATGATACTTATTGTAAATAAGTCAATGTCCTTAGTAAATCCCAACAAGAAGAGGATTCACTAATTGAATTAATTAGTAAACTAGATAATCCTGAATTAAAAAGAAAATACACCAATAAATTAAAATCTCTATTAATTAATAAAGATAAAAAAAAACCTCATCACGATAAACCAATTATTAGTTTAACAACTACTTTAGAAAGATTCTGGAAAAATAAGCAAAAAGAAGTAACTTTACAATATTTACAAAATGAAATTAATCAAATTAAATTAACCATTCAATAATTAAAAATAAAAAAACAAATCATTAGAAGATGAATTAGCAATATTAAAAAGTCTTAATGATTTTCACAATAATGATACTAATTCGTATGAATCTAGTTTTAGTTATAATCCCAACTGTCTCATCTTTGATAATCAATCCAATAAAACTCACAGTGACAATGATCATCATGATAGGAATCAAGATAGTAATCGTTTAAACATAATCAGTAGAATTAATATTCAAAAATGACATTCAAAGTCAAACTAGTTATTAATGATTTTGAAATTGAAGTCATAGCCCTGATTGACACAGACGTCGATTTAAATTGTATTCAAGAAGGTTTAATCCCCACAAAACATTATCATAAAACTAGTGAACAACTAAGTTCTGTTAATGGAAGTCAAATGCATATTAAATATAAATTACCCAATGTACATATTTGTCAAAACAATGTTTGTTTTAAAACATAATTTATCTTAGTAAGAAACATAACAGACAACGTCATTTTAGGAACTCCATTCATTTTCCTATTATACCCATTCACTACTACTAATTATGGTATAACAACCCAAGCTTTTGGTCAAACAGTAACTTTTAAAATTTTAACTTCTCCCAAAATAAAAGAATTAAATCTACTAAAAGAATATTCCATATCCCAATCGATTAATCGATTAACCGATTAACAAAACAACTCAAGTTTCTCAAAGAAGAAGTAAAATACAAACGAATTGAAACTCAGTTAGCTAATCCAATTCTTGTTTCTGAAATTGAATAATTTAAAAAACATTTAGAAACTACAGTCTGTCTACTCCACCTAGTGCTTTATGGCATAGGAAAAAACATGTCATCACACTCCCTTGTATTAAAATTTTTAATGAAAGACTAATCCTCACTAAATCCAGACCAATTCAAATGAACAATGAATTAGTAGAAATGTGTAAAACAGAAATTAATAAATTATTAAAAAATAATATTATTAGTAAAAATAAGTCACTTTGGTCTTATTCTGCTTTATATGTTAATAAAAATGCAGAACTTGAACATGGCATTCCATGATTAGTTATCTATTATAAATCATTAAACAAAGTTTTAGAATTGATCAGATATCCAATCCCCAATAAAAAAGATCTAATTAAAAAACTTAGCCAAGCTGTCATTTTTAATAAATTTTACCTTAAAAGCGGATTTTGGCAAATCCAAATTCAACCTAATGATAGATATAAAACTGTTTTTACTACATCTTTTGGTCATTACAATGGAATGACATGCCATATTTGGTCTAAAAAATACACCTAGTGAATTTCAAAATATCATAAATGAAATATTCAATCCCTTTAGTCATTTTTCTATTGTTTATATTGATGACGTCTTAATTTTCTCCAAATCCATTGATGAACATTGAAAACATCTCCAATCATTCCTTCGCATTATTAAACATAATGGCTTAGTCATTTTTGCTCCTAAGATTAAATTGTTTCAAACTAAAGTCAGATTTTTGGGTTATGAAATTTACCAAAATACTATTCCTCCCATAAGTCGATCTATTGAATTTGCTTCTAAGTTTCCTGATGAAATCTTAGATAAAACCCAATTACAACTTTTTTTAGGTTCTCTTAATTCCATTGCTGAATTCTATCAATTGAAACAACTTAGTAATTTAACTTGCCGTATATTAAATGATTTCCGATGGTATAAGGATATTTTTACTTCTAAAGTAATGTTTTACAATGATTGTCCTAAATCATTTTGGAAAGAAAAATTCATTAATGATTTACTCTTTTTGCCCATAAAATTAAAGATATTCTTAATCAACCTAGTCAACCTACGGGTATCATAGAATATGATAATTTAACCTATGATGATATAATTAGTACTATTCAAAAGGAAGGATTAAAAATGTGTATAGATATAAAACTCAGTCAAAAAGCTACTAGAGACAAACATAAAACTAAATATGAATTAGTTAATTTCTGCGAACAATACGGTCTATCTCCTGTAGCACCTTCACGACGAAGACATAATAAAAACAAATCTTCACACAAATCACATACTAAATATCAAAAGAAATATTCCCCTTTTAAGTCACCTGATAAATATTATACTAAGCCCAAAAAGAAATATCACAAGAATACTTATTGAGTTTAATGACTAAAAAACCTATTTTTTATATCAAATTTACTTAAATAATTCATATTAAAAATAAATCAAAAGTTTAGAGTTTAAATTGACAAAATAAAAATATCAATGTTTATTTTATTACAAGGGTTAATCTATAGTTTTTTTGTTTTGTAATTGTTTCTAGTTTTTATGTATGTATAAATAGTTAAAATTAATTTCAAATTCAAATTAAAACATCGTAATATGAATTGAATTGTGAATACTATTTACCTAAAATCAAACCAAAAAGAACATTAAAAAAAATAGAACATATAAATATTTTGGTTCGGAAGAGACCCATTTACAAACCTTTTCCTTTTATTTTTTCTTATATCAACCATAAAATCTATAGCACGTTAGGCTGAGTGACCGCCTTAATTTAGGGCCAAATGTTCGTTCATTGTTATAAATATGGGCCCAAATAAGGGCCGAATCACCGACTTAGTTTAGCGCCAGCTATTCGTTCATTGTTATAAATATGGGCCTAAATCCGATGGATTTTATGGTCTTGTCTGGTTTGTTTTTGAGAAATAAATTTTAAAGAAAATTTTTTAAAATTTTGTTTGGTTTAATGATTTTGAGTTTTTTTTTTCTAAAATCACTCTCTCCGACATATCAATCAATTACTTTTTCTCTCTACTCTGTCCTCTCTCATTCTCAATTATTTTTTTTTCTTACACACATCTACTCAATTACAACAAAATATCAAATCATTCCAAACTCCCATACTCTAAAACTATTTCCAAAATATACAACCAAACAAACCAAAAAATTTCTAAACTCTTTTCCCAAAATCTTTTTTAAAAATTTATCTTCCAAAACCAAACCAAACACAACCTATATTTTGGGAGGCAGTTTAGGTACCGGTGTTCAAGGTGTAAATTTGAAGCAGTCTTCGATATCGTAGGCGTCTCCAATATTAAACCTGAGCACTCGTCGGAACCCTAATTTTGTTTATTCAAAATCTGTAGAACAACATGGACAAGAAAGACAGGGTGGGCCACCGAGTGGGGCAACGCCAAATCCAGCGTTACTTCTTCTCTCTCTTCTTCTTCTTCTTCTTCTCTCTCTCTCTCTCTCTCTCTCTATATATATATATATATGTATGAGTTTGAATGTGTTTCTGATTTTGAACGCACACTCACTTTTACACCGTTTGAGAACCCTGTGTGCACCAACTATGGCAATGTCTTTGTCACACATTGTTGCTATAAAGATTACGAAAACTGTTTTCTGCTACGAGGTTTGTTTGTTTATTTATTGATCATCAATATTAGTAGTCTTTCCTTGTAAGTTCTTTATGTGTAACTTCTATGTAAGTGATCTGCACCTCTTCCATTTGCCTTTGTTTCATAGGCAATCAAAGAATTAAACCTCAAAACCAAGAATTGGAAGGAGCTCCTCACCGATGAAACATTCACTAGGGAAGATCGTATAACAATTCAGGTAATTAGTATCTTTGGCATGTGGTATCCTAGTTGGCTTCTATGTTTACATGTACTCTTCTAATTTTGTAAAGGACTCATTTTTTGAAGTGTATGAGATATGTGTTTGATATACTTAGTTGTACATGTTGGACGTCCATCGATTCCACCCAACAAGTATGTATAAGTAGTTGAAACTATATAACTTCACATAAGATTTCAATTTTATACATGAATTGCTCTATTTTAATTTGTAAACATTATTTTGTCTTTCAAATTAGTATTTAAGAAATATGAAATTTAGCCATGTGCCGTTGTCTTTGGATATTTGAATTAAATTAATCCGACATTTAGACACATACTGACCCTCGACACCTGTTTCCATGTAAGATACTTGATTGTGTTGAATATTTGTACTTAACTTTTCACTACATGATCTTATGATGCTTTCCTTGAATTTTTTTGGGTGTGCTCTGCAGAATCCTAATGCACTTGACAGCAGGGTTCTCGTGGATTTTGATCATGTAAAAAATAGTTTGAAACTCAGTGATGAAGGTGAGCTATAGTCTTTATTTTTTATAGATAGTAAAACTATTTTTTCTTTTTATTATTTTTTATTCTCTTCTCATGATCATAAATTTTTTTGGGGATTTTTGCGCTATAACTAATGAAAATGGGCTCCAATCCAACTTATAACATAAATTTTTGTGGGGATATCAAATAGATGTTGAAGGAGCTTGGAACTGAGAAGGGAAAAGAAATTGCATTGCATGGGGGAGGTGGAAACAAGGCACAAAATGAAAGAGTTGTTGCTCTTAATGCTATATTAACTGCAAGGTCATATATCAAAGAGGATTCTTAATCAGATACGAATGGAGAGGCTATACCCAAACAGACCTACAGTATTGGATATGCTGTTTCTGCTTCAGTACATGGAAGGAGTTGCTGCAGCTGCAAAGGCCGTATCTGGTGACAAAACTGCTACTCGGATAGCTATGTACATTGTTGGTAAGAGAACTTTCAGTGAATGCCAAAATGGTTAGTTTTTCCTGAACTAGAGATCTCTCATGTGCTTTATAAAGATTTCTATAGTAGTTGAACCAGTATTTTGACACAAGTGTGTGCTTGCATTATTTAGTTTTTATGTTTTCAGGAATGGATCCATGTTCTAATTTATGCTTTTGCTGGCTTATCTGGTGCGAATATAATGTGGTATGAACATTGAAATGCTTGCTTCCTACTTATGACAAGCTCCCATTGACTATTAAGAACATTCCAAGCTCTAAAACACGGGGTTTTTTTTTTCTTTTTATCTTGGCTAATACATTATCTGATAGTTTTCTAACTCTAATTTCTACTAACATTTAGTTGTATGTAATTACTGCACCATCTATCAATTCCTCTTCCTAGTTTGTTTGTCATTTGGACTTTAGTTTTTATTTATTTCAACTTCTCATAAAACTACCATGTATTTTGGGTATTGAATGTGTTGTTCCTGAAATATGATCTATAATTCATAAAGTTTTAGATGGTAAGTTTTTACATGTACTCTTGTTAGTGTGATTATTTATTTTGTCTCTGTGTTTCTAGATGATCTCGTGTGTTGTAAATTATGTTCATATTTTAGATACATCTCATTGTATAATTACTTCCTATAAATGAACATCATCAACTGATGGTGTTTACATCATCAACTGATGGTGTTTTCATCATGTTTTGTAATTGCTAAATGTCCCTTCTATCTGTTTAGATTGTTGCTCAGTGAATGTTTTAGTTGTTTGGGTTCCTAAATATAATTATCTTACCCTAGATTTAGTGGATTTTAATGATGTCGTTGCCTGGTGGTTGTTCCTTTTACATAGTTGTATCATAGTAGAGCTTACTTGTGTTTTGTCTTGGTTTTTCAATGCGATTGATCATTTTGTTAAAATGATTTTTTCCTTTAACTAGATGCTGTTATGGATTGAGGATTGAATATTCAAACTATGAACAATCTGTTGTTGCACTATGTGTGACTTGTCTTATATTGATATGCATTTCACGGTTGATTTGGCTCTTTGTTTTACAAATCAACTTCTTCATATGTGTATTTTTTTTTTCCCTTGGATGGGACGATACCATTTGTGAAATAACATGAAGGGCATATTAGTTTTTTTGTGCACGAGTGTATGCATATGACCTTATGCATGGGCAATTGGTGTATATTAACCAATAAGATCCACACCTATAACTCAATTGATGAAACAAATTAATTAGCAGTTGAAATGTTGTGTAGTGTGTGGTGGTTTGGTGCTCTAGTTTACAGCATGTAAAATCCAATTTTGTTGTTTGCAAGAACTGTCAAGAAGTATATGCGTTCGTTTTAAAAGTCAGGCATCGAGCCGGGGTCATCCTGATTGCAAAAGGGAAACCAAGGTCACTTACAGGCTAAGCTGTGCAAGCTATTTATTTTTGGGCCTTGGTTTAATAGAATCAATTCTAATTATGCTGTTAAAAATTAGCTGTGTGGTTTATTGGCGGGTTAAAATTTGTTAACTCGCTTATAAATTGATCACCGAGTCTATATGTATATGCAAAATTATGTTCCACTTACATGCGCAATTTTTCTTTGGCACCATCACCATTAATTGGATGATATTCAATTTTAGAAGGTGCTATGGATCAAGGATTGGCAATTTTAAATAGGAACATTCTTCTGCTACATTTTGTGATTTGGAAATTCATGTTTTATGTTTATAAGCAACTCAGTGGTGTTTTGCTCGTTGTTTAAAAAAATGTAGACCTCTTAATTGTATTATTTGTTTGTTTGTCTTGTGAAATTACGTGTTGAGCATAGGAGGATTGTTCGTGGCTCTATGTTTGGATCAATTGGTTTATGTTAACCACTGAGATCCATATTATAAATTGTGGTGTGTGGTTTGGTGCTCTAGTTAGCTGCGGTTTACTTTTTTGTAGAATCAAAGATGGATGTCCTAAATGGATTTTCTTAATGCAATTGTGAAGTTCAGGCTTAAGGTTTATGGTGGTTTGTGCTAGATGGTTTCTTAGCTTTTGCTATGTGTGTGCGGTTCATTGTTTTTGCTTTTGTTTGTGCTGTTTTAGGTTGATGATGTTTTTTAGTGCATGTTTGGGAATTTGGGACTTTTAGTTGCTTTTTTGCTGTTTAGTTTTTTTATGAGGTGAAAAGAGTTAAGTGTTTGTAATCTTTATTTAGTTGAGTAGATAGTTGTGAGGTAAAAGTGATTGATTGATGTGTATGATTTGACCTTTTGCTAATGTGGTTGAATTTTTTACACAATGGTTTTCCATTTCTATTTTTTGTTAATATTTAATTGTGGTTGTGAGTGATATTGCACCATCTACCTATACCTCCTGGTTTGTTTGTAATTTGGACTTTAGTTTTTATTTATTTCAACATCTCTCTGATCTAGCATGTATGTTAGGTTCTAACTGTGTTGTTCTTGAAATTTGTTGTATAGTGGATAATTCATGCAGTTTTAAGTGGTAAGTTTTGACATGTACTTATTTCTTGATTTTGTCTATGATAAATTGCATTTTGGCAATTACAATTATTTTGTTTTGTATTTTTAGATCTTGGGTGGGGTAAATTGCATTTTGGCAATTATAATTATTTTGTTTATTTTTCTTTTTCGGTGGGAATTTTTTTAATTTTATTATGGATCGGTGCCTTTGGCCAGTTTTTGGTGCTAAATAAAAGTACAAGGAAATACCATGGTAGATCATATTAATGAACTTCTTCAACTGATTGTATTTTCATCATGATTGGTGATTCATTGCTGAATGTTCCTTTTATCTGCTTAGATTGCCCGTTGAATTATTGTGTAGTAATTCTATCACCACTTTGCCTATATTTCAATGCATTAAATGTTTTAGTTGTTTTGGTTCCTAATAAATGTAATTATAGAGTTTTATGCACTGGTGTATTTAT
Organism: Camellia sinensis; assembly: GCF_055761805.1. Taxonomy (NCBI): domain Eukaryota; kingdom Viridiplantae; phylum Streptophyta; class Magnoliopsida; order Ericales; family Theaceae; genus Camellia; species Camellia sinensis. Next base: position 212,527,448 of record NC_138961.1, on the reverse strand, counting down.
ATAACCCTATGCTTGGTCAATTGGTTTATATTAACCAATAGGATCCATACTATAACTCAATTGTTGAAATGTTGTTGTTGTTTGGTGTGTGGTGGTTTGGTGTTCTAGTTAGAAGCAATTTACATCGTGTAAAATCAAATTTAAGCATGCGCATTTCTTTTAAAAGTCGAGCATCAGGCCAGGTTGGTCCTGATTGCAAAAAGGAAACCAAGTTCACTTGCAGACTAAGCCCAGTGAGCTGTTTATTTTTGGTCCTTGGTTTAATAGAATTAATTCGAATCATGCTGATGTTAAAAATTAGCCAGGTGGCTGATTGGCGGGTTAAAATTTGTTAACTTACGTATAAATTGCTCATCCTGTCTATTATGTATATGCAAAATTATCTTCTACTTGCTTATGCAATATTTCTTTAGCACTGTCACCATTAATTGGATGATATTCAAATTTATTGCGTATTTGTTTATCAATTTAATTATTTTTTATTCTAATTTGTGTAATATGTTTTTGAATAATAGCTAAATTATCTTCCACTTGCCTAAGCAATTCCTTTTTAACACCATCACCATTAATTGGATGATGCCCACCCTTTAATTTTATTGCATTTTTTCCCCTTAATTTGATTCTTTTGTATTTTAATGTGTAATATGGTTATGAATAATAGCTAAATTAGCACCATCACCATTAATTGGATGATATTCAATTTTATTGTATATTTTTTCTTAATAATTTAATTATTTTTTTATTCTAATCCGTATAATATGTTTTTGAATAATAGCTAAATTATCATGCAATTCCTCTTTAGCATCATCACCATTAATTGGATGATATTCAATTTTATCGCATATTTTTTTTCTTAATTTGATTAGTTTGTATTCTAATTTGTATAATATGATTTTGAATAATAGCTTACATTTGATTATTTTGTTAATTTTGCCTTGGGATTTGGAATAAATAATGATATTTTTTGTTTCAATTTATAAAAACTAAAGTTGTATGTTCACTAATATTGTTTTTCAAATTTGTGTTGCATCGAAGGTGGTTTGGTTTGTGAGTTTGCTCCAAAATCAGCACAAATCGACTTGAGCACATCCTTACTTTCAACAAGTAGACAATAAAGTTTACAAGGATGTATTGAAAAATTCTATATCTGTCAAAGGTAGTTTCATTGTTGTGTTTGCTCCAAAATCAACTCAAATTGACCTATGGACACTACTTTCGATGAGTAGACCATAGGTTTAACTCTTTCACCTTTGGTGAATATGTATATTACTATATATATATATATATATATGTAAATCAATCTATATATCTGAAGAGAAGGTGCAATGATGAGTTTATAATAATCTTGTTAATCTGATAATTTTTTAGGACGATTTTATAATCCATTCCCAACACATTTCTCACAAACACCTCTAATCTTGGTTGTTCTTGTATTTTTAGTTTTCATCATGGCTCCCATTGACTATTAAGAACATTTGAAGTCCTGAAACCTGTAATTTTGTCTTGAGTAATAGATTACCTGATAGTTTTCCATCTCTAATTTCTACTGACATTTAGTTGTGTGTAATATTGTATCATGTCTCTATTTTTAAACCCTTGCTCGAGCGGAGACCCTGTTTCTAGCAAAGTTTGACTAACTCTTTTAAGTGTGTACTTGCAACCTCACGTCATTTCAAGTACTCTTAGGCACCAATTGAGCTCATATAAACATGGAATGAGTTAGAAACACATGAGGAAAATTTAATTAAAGTAGAATGGCTATCCAACAGTACTCCAATTGTATGTTTGTTATGTGTTTTGTATAGGTGAACGTCCGAGGCCTAATGACAACATAACCCACTGTGTATAATAACATTATAAAAATATGTTCAAGTTATGTTTACTTTTGAAAATGTTATTGCTATCGAAATTGATATATGATTGATTGAATGGTTTATTGAAACGTTACGATGATTAATGGAATGGTCTATTGAAATGTTATTTGCTTATAATGAATGGAGTTCTATTTTGAAATTGTATTGTGGCATCCATTGAACATAGGCCTTTGCCTAGGGGAAACAATACCACAGCTAGGCCCTTGCCTGGGGTTAACAATATCACAGCTAGGCCCTTGCTTGGGGGTAACAATACCACGGCTAGGTTTGTCAGGACCCAAACTCGCCCCTATAGGTTTAGCATCGTAACCGGCCAGTAATCCTTGGATTACCAAAGGCTATTGAACAAAATAACGTATAATCAAGGGGCTGTGGAAGCAAATATACAAAATACAACATCCACTGAGCTGTGCAGACATACGTGGGACAAAATAATTTAAACTTTATAAGCACACACATGACATCACATAGGTACAATAATTATACGTCACCCTATGTACAGATAACCAAAAACAAACTATTCATTAAACAAGTGAAAACAAAGTGTTGAACGTTCAAAAAGACATAGCCTCATGACTTGACTTGGTCTAGAACCTCCTCGAAAGGTGTAAAGGGTGGCTGAAAAAACAGAATCCCAGGCCATCAACTCTGGCCCTGATCACGTGCTTGGTCACTACATAATATAAATAGTAAGTGGAAGCCTAGTGAATAATAACAAAGTAAAGGGTTTCCATGAATGATGTCCCATATCAACTCCAGAAAACAGATTCATATTTATTTCAGAAATAGAAACAGATCCATATTCATAATCTTGTCCAAATCATACACAAAAATTAGAGTTCATGCTAAATCATACGTGGCACATCCATTAGCGCTAACAGAACAGGTACAGAACAAATTTAGAACATATGGTGGTTATGAATAACCAGTTCCATAAAGGAACCTCTGGATGCAGGTAACAAAGAATATACATGCTGAGCTCCATGATGGAGCCTCCGGTACGGGTAACAAATGACAGACATAATAAGTCCCATAATGGGGCCTCTGATACCGGGTAACAGCTAACAGATATCACATGATGCTAAGGATGTAATGAATACATGTCAAAAATTGGACAATCATTCGTTGTACAGAATATAGCATTTCAGAAAACATATCTTATTTTATCATACAGAAAATAAATAAAGTTGAATATAACTTTGCTTAGTTATTACTCACAGTTAGCTTCAGCTGCAGACAGACAGAGCAAACTAATCAAACGGTTACTGCACGTGACCTAAAATCCTCAATTCTTTGAATCCTAGGTGAATCTTGGTGAATTCTAGCTCAATCTTTCAATTGCCCTTTAGTTGCCTAGCAATTCTTCCTCTTTTTCTTCTTGAAATTAATTCTCCCCTTTAATTCCCTCTTATTCTCACGTTTGTGTGTGCATAGGCTCAAGAATGTGTTGAAATGTAATCAACAAGGATGAGTGGAAGTATAAAAGGTGCCTTATATAGGCTTGGATTGAGTAATTCATTAATTAGACTTAATTGGGCATTAACTTTCCTAATTTAATCATTCTGAATTGAATTTTAATTAAACCTACCATAAAACTCTAAAAACTCTAATTAACACATAAATCAAGTCAATTTTTGAATCGGATGCTGATAAGGCCTTCAATTGCGCAAATCAAAATAGAAACATAAGCAGATTTACCTACGTTAAACAGATATAAACACAAATAATGCAGCACACATGATGCAACATTTCACTTTAATTATTTATTAGGCATAATTAAGCATGGATTAACGTTAATCATGGGTCGGGGTTGTTACAGTCTTCCCTTCTTAAAGAGTTTGGTCCTCCAAACTCGAGTTACCTTCATTCTGGAAGAACATCGGATTCAAAGGAAACAACTCAGGGTATCTTCTCATCATGTCTTCTTCTGTCTCCCAAGTTGCATAAGTTTCTCCATGATTGTGCCAATCAACCTTCACTAACGGAATTTCTTTGTTTCTCAATCTTTTGATTCGACAGTTCACAATTTGTATTGGCCTCTCCTTGTATGTATAATCATCTTTTAGAAGTACATGGGTCAGCTCAATCACATGTAGTGGATCTCTCAAATAATCTCGAAGCATAGAGATATGAAATACATTGTGCATATGTTCCATGACTGGTGGTAAAGTTCCGAGAAAATACATGTGACACGAATGAATGGGTAGAACCAGAATCTATCAACACATATGCATTTTGGACACAGATGAAAATTATACCTGACACCACAGCTTCAGTGTTCTACATATCACCAGGCACTAAGGCAAATACTTGACCTTGTCTCAAAGTTTCTTTCCCAGTTTTAGCTCTTGTATTTGTTTCGGCTGTAGAAGCAGATCCAGCTGAACTTACTGTAGGGCGGTTGGCATTATCAGACCCAAGCCAGCAATCTTTCACTACATGACCTGTCTTGCCACATCGGAAACAAGTACCAGATGCTCGGTAACACACACCCTTATGCCTCCTTCCACAATCAGGACAAACTGGAATAGACCCACTGCTCTAACTCGAGCTGCTTATAGACCCCGTGTTCTACTTTTTACTTACATGAAAACGGCCTTTTTTGAAACTATACCCAGACCTTTTTCCTCTCTATTCTGTTGTTGTTGTTGTTGGGGCCTTACTTTGTCTCATAGCAGCTAGGGTAGCTTCCGCCATTAAGGATCTATCAAGGACTTGTTCATATGTTGGTAACTTCAATACATCTACTCGATCAAATATGTCTAAGTCCAATCCTCTTTCAAATTTGAGGGCTTTCTTATAGTCCGTGTCCACCATGTGAGGAGTAAATCTAGCTAATTCAGTGACCTTAGTCTCGTACTCAGTACGGACATTCTGCCTTGTTTGAGTTCTTGGAATTCAGACACTTTTTGGTCTCGAAAACACTAAAGGAAGTACTTGTCATAAAAGATTTCATTGAATCGAGCCCATGTCATGTTTCCATTGGTGTTCCGAATTAATAACCACCATCTCCGAGCTTCGTCTTTGAGAGTATAGGTGGCCAATAAAACCTTCTGAGTCTTAGTATAGGGAAATACTTCAAACAATTTTTCCATCTCAAGCAACCATGTCTCTGCTTTCAACGGTTCAATTCCATCCAAGAATGTTGGCGGTTTCATCTTCATGAATTTCTGTGTCAGGTTGATAATGTCATTATTATCAGGTTCAACTTGTACCGGCAGAGGTGGAGAAGGCAAAGGTTGTTGTCTCTGCTGTTGTGTCATAGCTTCGGTCAATGCTGCAAGCATCTATTCCATTCAACTCATATGAGCCTCTGAGGATTCACTTGCATAATTTCCCCTTGCATTCTCCATGTTGCTATAGAGACACCAAATAATAATAAACATAGGAATAATCTCATTCATTTCTTTCAATTTATTTGCCCAGATTCAAGTTCAGCTTTCGCATTTATATAGATTACCACACACTCACACATGCAGATGGAATGCCCCTACTTCTTACTAGGACATCCTAAGCTCATATGGACTTGTGTATGCGGTAGAACATGTGCTCTGATACCACTCTATCACAACCCAAACCCGCCCCTATAGGTTTAGCATCGTAACCGGCTAGTAATCCTTGGATTACCAAAGCCCTCTGAACAGAATAACATATAATCAAGGGGCTACGAAAGCAAATATACAAAATACAACGTCCATTGAGCTGTGAAGACATAAGTGGGACAAAATAATTTAAACTTTATAAGCATACACATGACATCACATAGGTACAGTAATTATACGTCACCTCATGTACAGATAACCAAAAACAAACTTTTCATTAAACAAGAGAAAACAAAGTGTTGAACGTTCAAAAAGACATAGCCACATGACTTGACTTGGTCCGGAACCTCCTCGAGAGGCACGAAGGGTGGCTGACAAAACGGAATCCCAAGCCATCAACTCTGGCCCTGATCACGTGTCTGGTCACCTACATGCATAATATAAATAGTGAGCGGAAGCCTAGTGAATAATAACAAAGTAAAGGGTTTCCATGAATGATGTCCCATATCAACTCCAAAAAATAGATTCGTATTTATTTCAGAAACAGAAACAGAAACAGATGCATATTCATAATCTTGTCCAAATCATACACAAAAATTAGAGTACATGCTCAATCATACATGGTACATCCATTAACGCTAACAGAATAGATACAGAACAGATGCAGAACATATGGTGGTTATGAATAACCAGTTCCATAAAGGAACCTCCGGATCCGGGTAACAGAGAATATACATGCTGAGCTCCATGATGGAGCCTCCGGTATGGGTAACAAATGACAGACATAATAAGTCCCATAATGGGACCTCCGATACCGGGTAACAGCTAATAGATATCACATGATGCTAAGGATGCCACGAATGCATGTCGGAAATTGGACAATCATTTATTGTATAGACTATAGCATTTCAGAAAACAAATCTTATTTTATCATACAGAAAATAAATGAAGTTAAACATAACTTTACTAAGTTATTACTCACAGTTGGCTTTGGGTGTAGACAGATAAAGTAGACTAATCAAACGGTTACTGCACGCGACCTAAAATCCTCAATTCTTTGAATCCTAGGTGAATCTTGGTGAATCCTAGCTTAATCCTTCAATTTCCCTTTAGTTGTCTAGCAATTCCTCCTCTTTTTCTTCTTGAAATCAATTCTCCCCTTTAATTCCGTCTTATTCTCACGTTTGTGTGTGCAAAGGCTCAAGAATGTGTTGAAATGTAATCAACAAGAATGAGTGGAAGTATAAAAAGTGCCTTATATAGGCTTGGATTGAGTAATTCATTAATTAGGTTTAATTGGGCATTAACTTTCCTAATTTAATTGTTCCGAATCGAATTTTGATTAAACCTACCATAAAATTCTAAAAATTCTAATTAACATATAAATCAAGTCAATTTTTGAATCGGATGCTGATAAGGCCTTCAATTTGCAAATCAAAATAGAAACATGAATAGATTTTCCTACATTAAATAGATATAAACACAAATAATGCAACACACATGATGCAACATTTCACTTTAATTATTTATTAGGCATAATTAAGCATGGATTAACGTTAATTGTGGGTCGGGGTTGTTACAAGGCCCTTGCTTGTTGAAAACAATACCATGGCTTTTGGATTGATTGAAACACAGAGATCTCTAGTGTTAGACCTTTTTGGTCCATTGTTATTGGAATATTATTACTTCATGGATGTACCACACAAATTGACGTTGAATGATATTGATGATGAAGTTTATTGATTATTGAGAACTGAAATGAGATTTGGTTTGGCAATGTTATCGAACTTCATTCATATAACCTCTTTATTCTGTTATTACTCACTGGGCCCTAGCTCACTATTTACTTATATATGTATGTAGGTGGGCAAGCTGAACATCAAAGTTAAAGAATACCTCGAGTCTTCCCGGGTCAACCTTTTTGAGGAGCTTCTGAACGAAGTAAACTAGGCTCGTATGGAGCCAAGTTAGTTAGACCCCCTTTTGTTTCGCTCAATCGTTTTTGTATTTATGTATATTTTGGGGTTTTGCATAGCAATAAGATATGGATGTTAGAACTTATGTAATGTATGTACATAAAGAACGAATGTTTGCTTATGATTTGAAGTTCTGTTCATAAACGCACAGCTCAATGGATAATTTCTTTTTATTATATTATACTTCCGCTAAGCCCCGTACTTTATATTAAAAGGATTTTGTTTATGGAGGCCATAGGTAATCTATGATTACTGGCCGGTCATGATACTAAACCTATAGGGGCGGGTTTGGGTAGTGACAGAGTGGTATTAGAGCACGAGTTATATCTCACTCACTTGTCCATTGAGCTATAGAGAGTTAAGAAGAGACTTTAGGATTGCATCCATGTGCATTTGAAATTTTGAGTGAGATGATTTCACGATTATATATGCAATTGTGTGCATGAATATATATTATGTTTGTCATAATATAAGTTTCATATAGGAAATGGTGAGAACAAGAGATTATGAGCTAGAGGAGGCGACCTCTTCCAGACTGGATAGAATACAACGAATGATGCAAGACATGGCTGAAGCCATAAGACAACAATAGCAGTGGCAACAACAACAACCACCACCTCTACCCCCAATGCCTGTACCACCTCCGGCTCCAAGGTGTTAGACAGGGGACTGTACTATTGCTTTGACTAGAGAATTCAAAAAGATGTAGCCACCAGTGTTTCATGGCGGAATTGAACCATTGAAGGCCGAGGCTTGGGTCTTAGGGATTGAGGAGTTGTTTGAAGTGTTCCTATGTACTGAAGCTCAGAAGGTACAACTAGCCGCATTCACCTTAGAAGATGATGCCAGGCATTGGTGGATGTTGGTACGCGATAAAAACATGGATATTACTTGGGCTCACTTTTTAGAGATCTTTTATGAGAAGTACTTCCCACAATGTGTGCGGGACAAGAAAATGTTTGAATTCATGGAACTCAAGCAGGGAAACAAATCAGTTGCTGAATATGAGGCTCAATTTACAGAGTTAGCCTGATTTGCACCTCATATGGCAGATACAGACTACAAGAAAGCTAGACAATTTGAGAGAGGTTTGTGTGACCTAATTCTAGATAAAATTAATGTGCTCAAATTGCCAACATATGTAAATGTACTTGATAGGGCACTGATAGCTGAGGGTAACGTGGCTAATCGTAAATAGAATTTTGAGTGGAAGAGCAGAAGATAAAATTTTAATAAGGGGGCAACATCAACAAACAAGAAGTTAAAATCTGGGAGTTCTAGTAATATTGGTTCAAGCCAAGGTGGTAGTTCAATGCCAACTTGTACCGCATGTGGAAGGAAACATTGGGGTGTTTGCTACTGCGCATCAGGAGCTTGTTATCACTGTGGAAAGATGCAAAGGATTACACACAACCACATCGAAGTGCAAATCATGGTACTACCAGTTCAACTAGATCCACTCCAATAGGAGGAACAAATGCAACACCCACTACAACGAGAACTGAACAGAGGCAAGGAAGAATCTTTGGGGACACTCTAAATACTGAGGCAGTAGTGTCAAGTACAACTCCATATGTGGTAAACCTACTTATACTTTAATTGATTCAGGGTCTACACATTTGTTTGTTTCTATGGTTTTTGCTGAAACTTTAAATAGACCCATGGAAACATTGAGTTATATATTATGTATTGCATCACCTACGGGAGGATTTATGTTATGCTCAACTGTATTTGCTGCATGTGAATTATTTCTTGGGAATGTTGTTTTGTATGTTGATTTAATACCTTTAAACATGAGACATTTTGATGTTGTTTTGGGTATGGATTGGCTAGCTAAATACTATGCAACTATTGATTGTGCTTTGAAACGAGTGATATTCCAACCTTCCGGACAAAATGAATTTTATTTCAAGGGAAAAGGGGTAGTTCCACCACCATACCTCATATCTGCCATGAAAGCCCGAAAACTAATGAATAAGGGTTGTCAAGGGTATTTATGTAGTGTAATAACCAAACCAACTATGGACATTATTCTAGACAATATACCAGTGGTGAGAGATTTCGCTAATGTGTTTCCAGATGAATTACTTGGCCAACTTGTTGATAGAGAGATTGAATTTACAATTGATGTAATACCGGGCACACAACCAATTTCTAAAACTCTCTACCGCATGTCCACTATTGAAATGAAAGAATTAAAAACTCAGTTACATGAGTTGCTTGATAAGGGATTTATTCGTCCAAGTACTTCGCCGTTGGGGGTGCCGGTTCTTTTTTTGAAAAGGAAAGATGGCACTCTCCGATTATGCATTGATTACAGAGAACTCAACAAGGTAACAGTGAAAAATAAATATCCATTGCCACGTATTGATGACCTGTTTGATCAGTTACAGGGGGCTCGGGTATTTTTGAAAATTGACTTGAGATTGGGGTATTATCAATTGAAGGTTAAAGCTGAAGATGTTGAAAAGACTGCCTTCCGGATCAGGTATGGACATTACAATTTTTTAGTCATGTCTTTTAGAGTTACAAATGCGCCCACAATAATCATGGATTTGATGAATCGAATTCTTAAACCCTTCTTGGATGAATTTATTGTCGTGTTTATTAATGATATTCTCATATATTCGAAAAGTAGAGATGATCATGAACAACACTTTAGAATGACTCTCCAAACACTTAGAGAAAAACAGTTGTATGGGAAATTCAAAAAGTGTGAATTTTGGCTTGATGAAATCGCATTTTTGGGACACATCATTAATAAGGATGGTATATCCGTTGATCCTCATAAAATAGAAGTAATTATTAATTGGCCTACCCCGACTAATGTATCAAAAGTTCGTAGTTTATGGGATTGGTAGGTTATTATCAAAGATTTGTTAGAGACTTTTTGAAAATTGCTATACCATTGGCTTAGTTGACTCGAAAGAGGGAACCATTTCAGTGGACGGATCAAAAAGAAACTGTCACAACCCAAACCTACTCCTAAAAGTTTAAGTCATGACTGGCCTGTTCAGGGCTCGCCTTTTTCTCACGCCCCTGCCTTTCGGAAAAAGGGGTTTGAAAAGAAATGCCCTCACAGTTTGGACTCTACCTGCGGTTCTGAATCTAGTCTCACAAGTGCAATGTGAAACTGATAAACACCAAAGAGTCCAATCCGACAAATCATTTTTGAAAATCGATTTTAAATCAAATAATGCCAAAATTGGACTGCTTTGCCAGATTACAGAGTCGCCACCTAAATATTTTGTTTTTTGGAAAATTTAGGAAACCCTGACTCGTGCCAAAGCCCACGTGTCCGTCATCACCAAAATTGCCTCGGATTGGGAACTTGGGTACGAGAAGGGAATGTGCTAAAATAAGCACCCCCACTCATCCGATCAAAGATCAGCCTCTACCAATCATGATATGTTCTTTTATAAACCCTATGTGTTTTTATTCCGGTTATTAGCTAACTTTACTATGTGACGCACACACGTAACTAGACTATGTCGCAAGAATTGGAACATTTCAAGTCATGTTTGTTTGCAAAAATGGTTTGAATTTGCTACCCTCAAGTGGGCTAAAACGCGGATTTGCCATCAAACATGATGGGCTTAAAACATGATTTGCCACAACCAAGTGGGCTTAAAACATACATTCATTGAATTGTTCCAATTCAAGCGACAAAGCCTTCATCCACAGGCATTCATGCAGTTTAGCAAATAAGCACATAGTCTCATGGCAAGCATGCGAAACATGGTAATATGGCAATCACACTCATGCAAGTATGCTAAAGCATAAAACTCACCGAGTACTCCAAGCAAAAACAAAAACTAGTTAGAAAGATGCATGATCCTAACTATACAAGATGTCTAATGCAACACATGCGATAATGCAATTAATAGGCTCGGCTACTAATATGGCATATGATTTGCAACAATTTGATAGCATGCTTTGAAACATGTATTCAAAGAAGTATTGAAATTGCAATGCAGTTTGAATGATGCGCCGAGTCTCGGTGCATGCTAGACAAATGAATGATGCAATCATGCAAGCATAAGGTATGCTAATTGAAAATGTCCCTAATCTAACCATCGAAAGTAGTTAAATAAAAGGGAGAAAGATGTGGGGTTGGAAGACATGCACATACGCCCGCATGCTTATTACAACATTATACCCTCGCGAAGGAGGGTCCGAATGAATAGGCTAACTAGCTACGCTAATTAAGCTAACTATTACAACACAAAACTAATTAACTATTCTAGTTAACTAATTATTACAAACCAAATTGAATAACTAGCTACGCTAAGCTAATTAAATATTACAAATTGGAATTGATTAACTAGTTACACTAACTAATTAAGCAAAGCAAGTAAATGGTCTCAAGGGGAAAGGGATGCATGCATGCTCGGCTTCTCTTCCCGAAAATGCCACCGCCTTGCCTTTTGTAGCCTCTATTTGCACTTGCTTGAACACCGAAAATTATGCCAACTCCCAGAACACCTTTGCTCCATCTCAAGAACACACAGAGCAACCTTCTTTCATTGGTGGCCGGTTGGACACAAATGGTGGCTGTTGGCTACCATTAGTGGCCGGTCGACCACCTCTTCCCTAGACTTCTCTTTTTTGCTGCAACAGAGAGCAAACAGAGGCAAAGCAATGTATTCTCAATGAGTGTATGTACTGCTACTCTCGTTATCATCACACAAGCTCAAATGAGTGTAGCTCTTGGCTCTCAAGCCATCAACCAAGCATTTTCATGCATGATGGCCAAAGAACCAAGCTTGTTAATGAGTGCGAAACAAGACTCAACAAAACCACAACCCTATCATGTATGATCAAGGGTGATGGTGACTAAGAAAAGTGGTATGTTTCATCACTTTGAGTATGAAACGTCCCATTTTTCTCGTGTTCGAATTAACGTCCGATCCGAACACATGCAATGCAACATGAAAGATGCTTAATCTTGCCTATTTTACTTATCATGTTTTATTTACTCATTTTACATTACCAATCTATTCTTTAATTGATTAGTTCAAAAGGTGAGTGTTCTCTAATAGAAAGAGGGCTTAAACCAAAAGTACCTTGAGCATGAAAGAGACCTCATGCTATTGGTAATAAACTCCTGAAGAAATCAAATCGTTAGGCATGGGGGTCTCAATTCCACACTCAAGCCAACAAGGGGTTCAAAGTCACTTTCAAAACAAATGAAAGAGTGAAGAATAGAGGGAGATTACAGAGATTTCAATGCTAAAATGGAGTGTGAAATGATACTAAAACATGCAAGCAACTCATGCAATTCATGCTTAAAGGCCTAAAACATTAAATAACCATGCAATACAAGCCTTAAATGACTTAACCAGCCCAAAACAGAGCTAAAACAAGTCAAAACAGTAGCAAAAACATGCTGAAATTAAGCTAACACAAGCTAGAATAAGAGGCCAAAGCATAGCATAAGCTAAACTATCAAGCACAATTGCACTACAAGCATATAAAGTAAGCCTCAAGTGCTCCAACCAGCCCAAAACAGAGCTCAAACATGCCAAGACAAAGCTTAAAACATGCTTGAATTAAGCTAAGTTAAGCTAGAAAATCAAGCTAACATGTGAAGCAACCTAGGCATGGAAGCAAGACACAAGGAGGGGAGGCTAACCCTTCCTATTTTGGACTTCAAAAGTTGATTTTTACCACTGAAATAATTCTGATTTTCAGTGGTTAAAAGGGCCAAAAAGTTTGATTTAAAGGTGGTAAGAAATGGCACAAAAGGCTTCACAAGCCAAAGAACAAAAAAGGGAAGACAACCTCCTAACTCACCAAGACATAAACTACCATTTTCAAACCTCAAAAACAAAGTTTTTCGTAGTTGACAAACCAGGTCAAAACAATACAAAAAGATAGTAACTAAAGTTATGCAAGACAAGTTCAAAAGGTAGGTCTTATACCTCTTGAAGCACAAGACAATTTTAGGCACAAATTCAAGCTCAAAACCCTTTCTAAGGCTCCAAGAAGACCTCCTAGAACCTCAACTCCAAGGTGGTCAAGATTGATCAAGGGTCTATGTGCAAAAGTGTAGAGAAAGCTAACTACAAAGCACAAAATAAGAAGAGAGAGAGAGAGAGAGAGAATTTTGATCTAAATTGTCTAACCTCTCAAAATGGGGGAGAGACCCCCCTATATATAGAAAAACAAGCTTAGAGCTTGTATTCATCCCTTCATACACGTGTATGGAGATGCACTTTAGTGAACAACAGCTAGCACAACTGGTAAACAAATATCTGAAAAAGGAGAAAAATGGCCGCCGGCCATCAATGTGGTTGACTGGCCACCACTGATGGCCGGCAGGAACAAGCCATGGCCGATGGACTATAGGGATGGCGGACAGGCCACCCTTTCCTCCAGACTTGAAGCCACAAGCTCTTGGTCCACAACCAAGCACAAAACAAACAAGTTGAGAGGCTCAAAGGCAAGGCGCTCGGCCGAGAACTTCAGGCACTCACAGCGAACACAAGCATACAAAACCATCGAGTATTCAAACGATGACGTCCAAGTCTTGAGGACAGTAAAAAATGGGGTGTCTACAGTTGCCCCTCTTTGACAGAGCTCGGAAGTCATGAAATGATGGGAGTGAATGTCAAAGCCCAGAGACGACCCATTTTTGATAACGCCAAAGACTTGGACAAACAAGCAAACAAAACAAAGAACGGTTGCGTCCGCAGGCTGCCTACGCATCCCTTTGCAAGGAATTAAACCAGCGTAGTTCTGGGGCAAGATGCAAATGATATGCACGATGCAGAACATAACTTATGATCATGCAATGAGGTTGTAATGAAACATCTAGATGCCAATGTTAAGCAAAGAAATGCTACAACAAACTCATACATAAGCAAGTGAACATGAACCAAACCACATTTCATGCAGAAAGGATGTAAGAAAAATATGCAGGCTTAACTACGCATCACGTAGGAAAGGCAAAGAACTACACAACCCTCGGGCGCACCCGAGGCATGAAACAAGATCCTAATGTGTGACACATGCAAGGAGAGAGATAGTGTGAACCCAGGGACACACCCTAATGTTCCGAACCAAAGAGAATAACGATAAATATTGAAACACGTCCAAATATTATGTAACTAAAACAAAGAGCGGTATAGTCATCGGAACCCATCTGAATGCTTCTAACCAAAGCATCCTAACGCGTCACACGCGAGAGGAGAAGAGGATGGTGTAAACACCGGGAGAACCTGAATGTTTCTAACCAAAAACATCCTAACGTGTCACACGCGAGAGGAGAGAGGGAGTGGTGTAAACATCGGAGGGTAGTATAAACATCGGAGCACGTCCCAATGTTTCTAACCAAAACAGGGTGGTATAAGCATCGGAACACATTCCAAATGCTTTTAACCAGGGGGGTATAAACATCGGAAACACGCCCTAATGTTTCTAACCAAAGCAAGGTGGTATAAGTATCGGAACACATTCCAAACGCTTCTAATCGGGGGGGTATAAACATCGGGAACACACCCTCATATTTCTAACCAAAGCAAGGTGTCGTGTAAACACCGGCCGTACCCAAGTGTTTCTAACCAACAAAGGAGTGGTGTAAACACTGGGCGTACTCGAATGTTTCTAACCAAAACAAGGTGTAGTGTAAACACCGGGCGTACTCGAGTGTTTCTAACCAATAAGGAGTGTGGTGCAAACACCGACATACCCGAGTGTTTCTAAGCAAAACAAGGTGTGGTGTAAACACTGAGCGTACCCGAGTGTTTCTAACCAACAAAGGAGTATGGTGTAAACATCGGGCATACCCGAGTGTTTCTAACCAAAACAAGGTATGGTGTAAACACCGGGCGTACCTGAGTGTTTCTAACCAACAAAGGAGTGGTGTAAACACCGGGCGTACCCAAATGTTTCTAACCAAAACAAGGTGTAGTGTAAACACCGAGCGTACCCGAGTGTTTCTAACCAACAAAGGAGTGTGGTGTAAACACCGGGCATACCCAAATGTTTCTAAGCAAAACAAGGAGTGGTGTAAACACCGGGCATACCCGAATGTTTCTAACCAAAACAAGGTGTGGTGTAAACACCGGGCGTACCCGAGTGTTTCTAACCAACAAGGAGTGTGGTGTAAACACCGGGCATACCCGAGTGTTTCTAACCAAAACAAGGTGTGGTGTAAACATCGGGCGTACCCGAGTGTTTCTAACCAAAAGGAGTGGTGTAAACACCGGGCGTACCCGAATGTTTCTAACCAAAACAGGGGTTCAAGGGACAGGAATGATCTTACCTGGAGTTCCTCTGAATGAACCGTACATACAATATCATCTGGTTACACCAGTTTTGAATGAACCGTACATACAATATCGTGCCTGTATAAGAAAGAAACTTGACAGGTACGATACATATTAAGAATGCATGTTCTATGCAAGACGAATAACCGTGACACAATGTCAGAGGCATGTTTCATGCACAACATGCAAGGAACAAAACAGAAGCATATTCTATGCGGCGTGAGCGAGAGCATGTTCTATGCAGTAGACAGAGTAATGCATATTCTATGCGATAATAGCAAATGCATGGTCGATGCAACAGGTACGAACATTTTCTATGCGAATGTAAGGGCATGTACAAGGCAATACAACGCATCATGCATATCCTATGCAAACATGAGAACAAGTACAATGTAATACAACACAACATGCATATTCTATGCAAAACGACAACAATATATCTTCAATGCAACATGCATATTCTATGCAAACATGAGAGCATGTACAATGCGATACAACACAGCATGCATATTCTATGCGAAATGACAACAATGCATCTTCAATGCAACATGCATATTCTATGTAAACATGAGAGCATGCACAATGCAATACAACACAACATGCATATTCTATACAAAATGACAACAATGCATCTTCAATGTAACATGCATATTCTATGCAAACATAAGAGCATGCACAATGCAATACAACACAACATGCATATTCTATGCAAAATGACAACAATGCAACATTAGTGAATGCATGTTCCATGCGAGAGCAACAAATGCATGCTCCATGCTCGACTAAAGTACAAAATGCGTGACGCACGCCTTACATATACGACGAAAATGTTATAATGCAACATGTTCAAAAAGTAACTCTCCGATCTTGCGATATATGAAAGGATACGAAAAGGATACGCTTCATCCAATAAGAGGAAAACAAGGATCACTAAGAAGACAGTTCAAGTTTCCGCGAAGAGAACCCAAGCTCAACAGTAACTTTTCCTTGCACCTCTCAGGAAACAGGGACCAAATCAGTGGGAAAACGCCAAAATAGGAACATTGGGGACTGGAAGACCACCAAGGAGGGGTGCCGGCCACCCATCGGCCACTCCTAGGCACCATCGGCCATAAGAGGAAGCTATTGGCCACTAGCGGTGGCCGGTCGGCCACAAATGGTGGTTGTCGGCCACCGATGGCAGATTCAGGGGCAAAATGGGGAATTCACCTTGAGTCTTTATATTTACACCCTCACACCTCATTTCCACACAACCCTAAGCTCGAAAATCCTCCTCCTTCCTCTCTAAACCTTCATCCTCCTTAGATCCGAGCAGTACACGCGTTTTCCAACGCCCCATAAACACTTCATTTGCTAAACCCTCGTAGCTTACCCCATTTTGAACCGATCAAAAGTTGATTTCGGGGTTTCCTTCTTGATTTTCACCACTCGGGGTTTGTTTTCCCCAAGTTTCTCTTGGATTCAGTGCCTATAGACGTGCCCCGAGAACTCCCCGGCTCTGCGCTGCAAAGGGCACGAAATCCGTTTTGTTCTTTCGGCTACTATAAGTCCGGACTCGTGTCACGGTTTTGAATCTAATCTCACAAAGTGCAATGTGAGGCCGATAAATCACCAAAGAGTCCAAATCCAGCAAATCGTTTTGGAAAACTGATTTTTAATAAAGAAGTGCCAAACATGGACTGCTTTGCCAGATACAGAGTCGCCACCTAAATATTTTATTTTGGGAAAATTTAGGAAACCCTGACTCGTGCCTAAGGCCATGTGTCTGTCATCACCAAAGTTACCTCGGCTCGGGAACTTGGGTACGAGAGGGGAAGGTCATGCAATGAGCACCCCCGCTCGCCCGATCAAAAGATCGGCCTTTACTAAGTATGATATTTTGTTTTTGAAAACATATGTGTTCTTATTCCGGTTATTAACCTAGAATTACTATGTGATGCGCACAACATACAAGTATAGACTAGATCGCTTAAGTTGGAACAAAACATTGCATGTTCGTTTGTGAAAACGGTTTGAAGTTTGCTACTCGCAAGTAGGCTAAATCGGGGTTTTGATGAATTGTTCCAATTCAAACAATTCAACCTTCACCCACAGGCATTCAGGCAGTTATATCAAATAAGCAGTTAGCCTCATGGCAAACATGCTTTCATGGCAACATTAACACACATGCAGTATGCTAAAGCGTAAACACTCACAGTGTACTCCGAGCCAAAACAGAGAACTAGTTAGAAATCATGTATGATCCTAGTTTATGTTAAGATGGCTAATGCAACACATGCGAGAATGCAATTAAAATAGGCTCGGCTATTCTAAGATGTCATGTGAAATGTAACTTGATAACATGTATTCAAATTGGAATTGAAATACAATGCAGTTAGTATGATGCGCCGAGCCCGGTGCATGCAAAATAGATGAATGAATGCATGCATGCGAAGCATAAGTATGCTAATCAAAATATTCCCTAAAACTAACCATCGTAAGCGGTTAAGTAAAAGGGAGAAAGAAATGGGGGCTAGAAGATATGTATTACACACACGCACACTTATTACAACAGTTGGCCCTCTTGACGGAGGGTCCGAATAAGAAGCTAACTAGCTAATCTAAGCTAATTAAACTAATTATTACATCACAAAATTGAATAACCAGTTACATCTAATTATTACAACACAATTAAGCAGCTAAACGCATTAACTACTTAAGTACAAAATCCAAAGCATAAACTAGCTAGGCAAATTAGCTAAGTAAAGCAGTAAATCAGGAGCCTCAGAGGGAGAAGAGTGTATGCATACTCGGTCGCCTCGTTTGGAAATTCGTCGCGATGCCCCAACTTGCCTCTGTTTGCAATTGTTCTCATAACCTTGCACCAAGCTCTAGAAAGCTTCTAACTCACCTTGGGGACTTGTGGGAAAGCTGCCAACCAGTTGTTGATGCTTCCAGCCACTGGCCGACCACTTTTTGTTGCTGCAGACCAGAAAAAGTGGTCGGCCAGCTAGTTTTTTTGGCTGGCCGGCCAGTTTTTGCTGTACTTCTCCAGTTTGCTGCAATAGAGAGCAAGAAAGGGCATGGCAATGTATTTGCAAGATATGTATGCACAACCACCCTCCCTATCATTTCATGATCTCAAGGGAGTGCGGTTCTCGACCCTCGGGCCACCAATCACGCATCTCGATGCATGATGGCCGAGAGGTGAAATTGCACAATTCAATATGAAATGAATGCACACATAATCACATAAAGCCTAAAACTCTATCATGTATGATCAAGAGCGTCGGCGACCGGAAATTAAGGCACGTTTCATCACTTCAAGTATGAAACGCCCCTCGTTTCCCGTGTTTGGCATACACAATGCAAAGAATAACATAACATACACAATGCGATGTGACCTAAGCATGTAGACAACATGGCATACACAATGCTAAATGCTAAGAACATGGCATACTCAATGCAATGGACAACATGGCATGCACAACGCGATGTAACCTAAGCATACACAATGCAAAATATATGGCATACACAATGCGATGAACATGGCATACACAATGCAATGTAATATAAGCATGCAAACAACATGCAATCAAACATGTTCAATGGACTTAAACCAAAATGGACAGACCTCAGTCATGCCCAAATCAGTGGCCATGATGCCAAATCATTCAAACAACACAAGCAAAGCATGCAAAGGTCCTTAAAGCATGAAGCTAGTAAAGAGGACTACAAAGGGGGCATGCAATACATGGCACAAATGCATGAACCAACCATGGACAGAGCTTAATTAGGTCTAAACAAAGACCAAAACATGCTAAGATGGAGGCTCAAAGACCTAGGCAAGATGGCATACACATTGGTCTATAAGCTAGGCAACAATGCATAACACGCAAAGGCACTTAAAGAGTGAATGGAGTGGGAACATGGAAATGCTATAAGATCTGAAATAACATGTTAAGTGATGCTAAATCATGTACACACCACAAATGAAGCATGCTATGGTACTCAAAACTCAAAGCTAGCATATGTATTTGTACTACAGCTATGCAAAACATGAAGCATATGGTTAAGGCAACCCAAAATAGTTCAAGAACATGTCAAAATGATACTAAAACATGCATGAAAGGAAGCCAAAACAAGCTAACATGAAGGGCCAAAACATGGATCATGCAAGGGCAATATGAGAGGATTACACTACACCTACCAAGACCAAGCATGGGATGGCTTCGCCAACAAAAATCAGAATTATATCATGGCAAAATAACTCTAAAAACATATTGAAATGATATCTCGCAAGCTTAGGCATGAAGGCATACGCAATGATTCATGTTAAAGGCATAAAGGATCAACCCTCCAACGCATTGAATAAGTGAAAGATGAGAGTGTATGACCATGAAACATGGACTGAAATCACATTTCAAATGATGCCAAATCATTCAAATAGGTCAAGCAATGCATGCTAGTGGACTTGATACACAAGGCTAACAAGCTAGAATGCACTATAGCTATACAAAGCATGACATGCATGACCAAAACAACATAAATCAGAGCTAGAGCATGCTAAAACATGGACAAAAGGTTCTAGAAGTTAAGCCAAAAGCATGCTAGAATGACAGGTTAAAGCATGATACACATGAGGCTAGTTCATGGAAATGCACTGCAAGTGCATGGAGCATGCAGGGGGCCATCAAACCCACCCAAAACAGAGTCATGGCATGCTAAAACAACACCAAAAACCTACTGAAATGGAGTCAACATAAGCTAGAAAGACATGCTACTTCATGAAGCATACAAGACTAGTTTATGAAATTTACACTACAAGTGTATTAAGCATGCATGAAGTGGTCAAGGCAACCAAAAACAGTGGCATGCCATCCCAAAATAACCCCAAATACATGCTAAGATATGGCCAACATAAGCTTAATAAACATGCTCAAACATGAGGCATTCAAAGCAAGTATGTAAAACACAAGGAGAAGGGATGACCCTCTCCTATTTAGGACCCCAAAACCACATTTTCACCACTGAAAATCCTCTGGATTTCAGTAGTAGAAAGGTCATGCAAAGGCTAGAACAAGAGCCAAAAGGGATGGCCCAAAACAAGGCCTAACAAGGCCTAAGAGGGGGTAGACCACCCCCAATACAAAAGTGACCTTAAACAAACATGTTAAGGGTTGGAAAAAAAAAACTTTTTACAGTTAAGAGTTAAGCTTAAATCATAATGCATATGGGTCTAAAAGCTTAAGGAAAACAAGGGGTTAAAGGGCTAGAAACTCACCCTTGATGAACACCTTCAAGGCTGCAACTCTAACACACTTTTTGAACCAAAACCAGTCCAAAAACTTCAAAAACAACTTCAAGGGACCTCAGCTCCAAGAGTATGGTGTTTGAGTGTTAAAGTGTGAAGAATATGCACTTTTGAACACAAATATGAAGAGGAATAGAGATGTATAGATATAGATGATATGTATAGCTTTAATACAAAAATCGGAACCTAGAGGAGGAGGGGAGAGGTTCTCCTTTATAGAGAACCAATGCTCAAGCTTGTTGGACAAGCTTGGGGTCCAAGGCCATCCCTCCATAATGGAGGATGGTTCTGGTGTCTTCCAACTGTGCCAGCTGGATGAAAATATCTCCAAAAAGGTGACAAAAAGCAGCCGACCACTTGAAGTGGTCGGCCAGCTACATGAAGTGGTCGGTCGACCACCACAAGTGGTCTCCCAAAATGAAAACTGGTTGGCCATGGTGGGAGAAAGTCTAAAGCATGAAAACAATGCAGTGGTGTGGTGGCCGACCAGAAAAGGTGGCCCAAAGACCAAGAAAACCAGTTGGTTGATCAGAAAACTGGCTGGCGAGGAGGAAAATGGTCTCCAAGGCGAAGAACTGGTCTCCCACCCTTGTACCACCTTCCAAACAAGGAAAACAAGGTTTGTACCAAAAACAAACCAAAAAGGATGCAAGACGAAAGTTTGGGAGGCAAAGCACGCGGCCGAAAGCCTCGAAAACTAGTCTACCGGCACCAAAAGTGGTTTACAACCACAAAAGTGGTCTCCCAGAGCACAGTGTCCCACTAGAAAGAGGTAACAAGGTGTGGTTCAAAAACCACGCCAGACGGAGAACGTTAAGCGGTCTCGAGTTAAGGCGCGCGACCGAAGGCTCCAAAAACCAGAAATTGGTCTCCAAACGATGAAAGTGATCTACGACCACAAGAGGTGGTCTGCAAGACCTCTCCCTCCCTCCAGGGAAGAGAAAAAAGGCTTGGTCCACAAACCGAGCCAAAGCACAAAGAGTTCAAAGGCCCGGAGGCAAGGCTCTTAGCCAAAACTCCAAAATCTTGAAACGAGCACAACATGCACTATCACCGAGCGCTCAATCGATGACGTTTGAGTCTTAAGGTCAATCAAAAATGGGGTGTCTACAGTTTTCCCTCTTTGACAGAACTCGGAAGTCATAGTGACGAGAGTGAATGTCAAAGCCCAGAGACGGCCCATTTTTGACGAGGCCGAAGACTTAGACAAATAGGCAAGATAACAAAGAGATGCGCCTGTAGGCAGGGGCAAGATGCAAATGACATGCACAAAGCCGAGCATAACTTATGATCATGCAAAGAAAGCTGTAATGAAGCAATTATACACAATAAATGCAACAATTTAAGCAAGCGAATACGAACCAAACTACATTACATGCAGAAAGGATGTAAGAGAATTATACAATTCTCGCTACGTCTCACGCGGAGTAAATACAATACCGTCTGGTCGCACCAGCCTCAAATGAACCGTACATACGATATCGTGCCTGCAAAAGAAAGAAACTCGATAGGTACAATATAGTTAGAAACACATGTTCCAAATTACATCAAAATGCAATTCCAATGCGAGATAAACGCGTGCATACACAATGCTGATGGAAACATGTATAGCCATGCAAGCGAAAAGTGGGTGACAACGCAAGTGGAGCATGCATAACAATGCAACCTAAGTATGCGTGACAACGCGGGTGAAGAGGTGCATGACAATGCAACCTAAATGTGCGCATAACAATGCGATGAAGGGGTGTATGACAATGCAACCTAAGTGTGCGCATAACAATGCGAATGAAATACATAACAATGCAAAAGGAATGTGCAAAACAATGCGAGCAAAAATGAGCATAACAATGCAAGTAAAGTGTGCCTGACAATACGAGAGAAACATGCATAACAATGCGACGAGTGGTGTGCATAACAATGAAAGAAGTGATGTGCACAACAATGCATTTGAAATGTGCAACTCCAAAAGTACGTTCGAAGCAGAATACTGAAAAAGGAGATATAAGTCTTAACGCTAGCAATTTGACCTGAACCTTTGAGTTACCTCTCGGAGGGGTCACAAAGTATTCAAAAGGATACACCTTGCTCTTGACGATTAATTGATGAGCCACGCATCAAAGACTTGAATCGAAATTCCTGCGGGGATGATTTTGAGTCGAAAAGTGTACTTTCCTTGCACTTTCTCAAGAGCCGAGGACTCCAATCATCACCAAAACACACAAGGAGGACAATGGGACCTTGGAGATCATCCAAGATAGTGGCCGACCACCTAGAACAATGGCCGACCAGTTGTTGACCACCAAAGTGGCCGGCCAGCTAGAAAAACTGGTCGGCCGACCAGTTTATGAAAACAGGGACAATTTTGTCATTTTAAGGTCGGATCTTTAAGTACACAACTCTAAATCACTTTTCATCACACCTCCAAGGCCGAAATACATTTCTCTTCCTCCCTAGACCCTTTTCCCTCTCAAATCTGCACTTTATACGCGTTTTCCAACACCCCACGCGAAGTTGTTTCGCGAGAACTTTCGATTCTTTTTGTTTTGAACCGATTAGAATTTGTTTTCGGAGCTTTTTTCTCCATTTTCACCACTTGAGGTATGTTTGTCTCGAAGTTTAGCACCTTTTCCCGGGCGTTGACTTTTGTTGACTTTTTCTCTTCCGGAGAGTTGACTTTTGTTGACTTTTTGTAATTTTGGCTCATTTTGCTCATTTTTGCATCTTTTTTCAGATGGCTGACGATATTCCATACGGCGGAGGCTCCCCGAGAGTGGAGGATGAGCTGGACGTTATGCCACTGCCTCCAAGGATTCGGCCGTTCAACCCGGAGAGGTACCACCCGCAGGAGCATATACTACCTCCCAGTACCTTCCATCATTTTACTGATTTCACGCGACGGGCGCCCGCAAACTTACTGCTACGGGAACCTGAGTCTCATCTATCTCATCTTGCACGAGAGGTACGTACTTCACTTTTACATTCCCTGCGAAGTATTTTGCGTTCATTTCATGCTTTCGCTATGTATTTTATCTGCTCGTTCTGAACACATTCACATACACAGTACTTCTGCATGTTCTGAACATAATTTGCACATATCATCCGGTTCACTCGGCACACAGCTCATTCGGGCACATAGCACATTTGGGCACACAGCACATTTTGGGTACACAGTTCATTTCGGGCACACAGCTCCTTTGAGGCACAATGCTCATTTGAGCACGCAGCTCGTTTTGGGCATGCAGCTCGTTTTGGGCACACAGCTCATAACATAGCACATTTTTGGACACGCAGCTCATTTTTAGGCACGCAGCTCATTTTGGGCACGTAGCTCATAAGATAGCACATTTTTGGGTACACAGCTCATTTTGGGCACGTAGCTCATAAGATAGCACATTTTTGGGCACACAGCTCATTTTGGGCACGCAGCTCATAACATAGCTCATTTTGGGCACGTAGCTCATTTTGGGCACGCAGCACATTTGGGCACACAGCTTATTTTGGGCACAAAGCTCATTTTGGGCACGCAGCTCATAACATAGCACACTGTTCAATCTGAACACACAGTTCATAACACAGTATTCTTCTCAATCTGAACACACAGTCCATAACACAGTTTTTGCTCAACTGAACACACAGTTCATAATGCAGTTTTTGTTTAATCTGAACACGCAGTTCATAACGCAGTTTTTGCTCAATCTGAACACACAGTTCATAACGCAGTTTTGCTCAATCTGAACACACGGTTCATAACGCAATTTTGCTCAATCTGAACACGCAGTTCATAATGCAGTTTTTGCTCAATCTGAACACACAGTCCATAACGCAGTTTTGCTCAATCAGAACACGCAGTTCATAATGCAGTTTTGCTCAATCTGAACACGCAGTTCATAACGCAAGGTTTGCTCAATCTGAACACACAGTTCATAACGCAGGGTTTGCTCAATCTGAACACGTAGTTCATAACGCAGTTTTTACTCAATCTGAACACGCAGTTCATAACGTAGTTTTGCTCAATCTGAACACGCAGTTCATAACGCAGGGTTTGCTCAATCTGAACACATAGTTCATAACGCAGTTTTGCTCAATCTGAACACACAGTTCATAACGCAGTTTTGCTCAATCTGAACACACAGTTCATAACACAGGGTTTTGCTCAATCTGAACATGCAGTTCATAACATAAGGTTTGCACAATCTGAACACGCAGTTCATAATACAGGTTTTTTTTTTAAACTTTGCACACAACTCAAAACACTGCTCAATTTGAACACACAGTCCATAGCACAACATTCTATTTAATTTGCACACGGCTCAGAACACTGCTCAATCTGAACACACAGTCCATAACACAGCTTTCTATTTAATTTGCACATGGCTCACAATACTGCTCAATCTGAACACACAGTCCATAACACAGCATTCTTTTTAGTTTGCACACAGCACATAACACTGCTCAATCTGAACACACAGTCCATTACACAACATTCTCTTAACTTTGCACACGGCTCATAACACTGCTCAATCTGAACACACAGTCCATAACACAGCATTCCTTTAACTTTGCACACGACTCATAACACTGCTCAATCTGAACACACAGTCCATAACACAGCATTCTTTTAGCTTTACACATGGCTCATTACACAACACGACTTATTTTGCAACTAAATACATCTGTTCATTTTACATGCAGGTATTGTCTCATTTCACACGGGGTTACGGGTCGATCATTGCTAGGGAGTGGTATATGGAGCTCCCAGATGCTGTCCGACACATTGTGGATGAGGCCGGGTTTGGTCTATTTTGTGCGGGATTGTCGCATCATCCAGCGAGCAGGACCCTTCTGGGCACACTTGTAGAAAGATGGTGGGACACCACCAACTCCTTCTATTTTTCTGCCACCGAGGACATGACGATGACCCCGTATGACTTTTCCATACTGACGGGCCTTGACGTGGCAGGCCAGCCGATCCCATACGATACCGATATGGGTGAGTGGAAGGCGGCTTAGACTTATCTACTCGAAGCTTATCCGCTGCATTACAGATCACCATGCATGATCAGGTATGCCTGGTTCTCCGAGCAGTACAGGGGGACTATGCCCGAGACTATTGAGGCGATAGAGCAGTATGCCCGGGGGTTTTTGATGTTCCTACTCGGGACCACTCTGTTCTCTGACAGGGGGAACACAGTTGGGCTTTATCTGCTCAGTGCTCTGGTAGACCTATCACAGGTCCGACACTTTGATTGGAGTGGTGCTGGCCTCGCTACCCTTTATTGCTACATGAGCGCGATCTCCCGCGAGCGAGGGACCATAGTAAGTGGCTACTGGCGAGCCTGGGAGGTACATTTTGCCCTCTTGATTTACATTTCTATTTTTCATTATCTGTACACTGCACATGGCACACATTGCACACATTACATTCTGTATTGCACATTCCGCACTCAACATTCTGTATTTTCTATACATTCTGTATTCTGACAGCCACTGTCTTGCCTTTTACAATTGTGGGTTTACGCCTACTTCCTGACACTCGCCCTTGAGCTCGAGGTTAAGGCATCTCTCGAGATCCCTTATTCACGCAGATTTGAGGGTCGGCGCCGGTCCAGGCCCAGGGAGACTCTGCCGTATCTTCGACAGTACTTCGACACCGTGCAAGCGACAGGGGTAATCTAGAGCGCTCAGTTCTTCATGCTTTCAATTTTGATTCATCTTGCATATTTATGACATCCAATCAGTTTATGCACTTGCTATCCGCAAATCACCTGGCAGCCTTGGCTGGAGATGCCCGGATATTCTCGGTTCCAGTTCGCTGGGGCATAGGGCCCTTCCCGATACAGGGTTTTGTTTGAGGGACCAGTCGGCAGGGCCTGGTTTCTCGGGGATCGCTTCATGCGTCAGACGATGGGTAATGTCACTCAGGAGATTCCCTCACCGCCTCCACTGGACATGCAGTCCACGGAGCATCTCACTCCTCGGGAGACTGACGACCTTATGCTGGGTGTCGACGCAGTTCTTTTCTTGGAGGAGGAGGAGTACGCGACATACCGCCATACATACTTGATGCCTCCACTGACAGGTGTCCGTACTCTTACGAGGAGGGCTGCTGATATGCCATCATCAAGTCGTGCTCGAACTGCAGACGTCCCTTCGACTAGTAGGACCAGCACTTCGAAGGGTAGGGCTAGAGGGATGCCCTCGACTTACCAGTATGCTGGGTGGCTAGATCTTCTAACCGAGCTGACAGGCTGGCAGTATGGGACATCATACCCGATTCCACTAGAGCCTCCACTACTGGACCATCGATACGTCAGTGACCCTGACTCGCCACCGGTATGCTCCACAGTTTTTATTTATCACTCAGATATTTAGACATTCATTCATTCATTCGTTGATGACTTGAACTTGTATTTGCAACCTCCCAGGGAGTATACTGAGGGTTTACTCGGAGTGGTGGCCTCACTTGAGAGCATGGTCCTACGGAGGGAGACGCTGCTGAACGCCTCCGGCGTTCAGGTACTTTTCAATTTCCTTGCACTTATCATGCTTCTGATGACATATGGAAACTGAACATTTCACCATATTGATTCACTGCATGTGTAGAGCATATCTGACACATCACATTCACATACTATATCTGCATGCATACACTCCATGTATCATTCTTGCATCTGCATCTGATATACATACTCTGGCTGATGTATTCAAAACTGTCCTTTTCAGGTCCCACCTCTGCAGACTAGGCCATCCAGGCCTTCTCGATCAGCTAGGAGAGGGGTCTCGACTCGCGGCCAGAGGGGACGTAGAGCGCCTGCCAGACATGACGAGGAGTCTAGTGACGACGAGGAGTTAGCACATCCACAGTCAGAGACATCTACAGGCAGAGATGACGACTTCGGTTCCGATTCTGAGGACGGGGGTGATGCTGAGGAGGATTCCGAGGACGACGACTCCGATTCAGATAATGGTGCCGGCGGCGGTGGTGTAGAGGCTGCTCAGCCGAAGAGGGTGAAGAGGGCCTCTCGGTTTTGAGCTTGATAGCACTGATGCAGATGCTCCAGCTTTATTTTTCTTTTTACATGTAGTTGTAGCACATTGTACAGTTTAGGTAGTTTTATTTTCTTTTCTTTAAAACTTGTACCCTTTTGTAAAATGTTGTAAAAAGAAGCTATGATGGAATGAAAATGACTTTTGTTAAAAAAGTGTTGTATTTCTATTCTATGCATCACATCGCACCATTTTGCACAAAAATGAGATTGAATGGAAATTGAACATCGATGTATTACCAAGTCAGGTAGTGAACCAACACAACAGACTAAACAACTCGACTCGCTAAGAAACAACAAACCCTTAGCAAGTTTACAACTCGATAAGCAACGAGCAACAACTCGATAAACAAAGAGCAACAACTCGATAAACAAAGAGCAACAACTCGATAATCAAAAAGCAACAACTCAATAAGCAAAACTTAACAACTCGATAAGCAAATGCATTTTGAGACAAACAAAGCGACGGAACGCATCCGAAACAGAGGTAAACTCAGACCTTCAGTACTCTCAACACACAGGAAAGCTAGAGATTCTCTTCTGGAGACAAGGGAGAGCTGGAGGCCACATTTTTGCACATGGTCGACCACTTTTAGAGCTTGTCGACCAGTTTTCTGTTCTGTAAACCCAAAAAGGTAGCTGGCCGACCAGAAAAACTGGCTGGCCGACCAGAAAAAGTGGTCGACCGACCACTTTGCCTGGGGACCTCTAGTTTTTTGACACTTGTCCTCCAAACAGTGCCTTATCCTCTATAAAGGTTCCAGCTTCGTGGTTCCCTCATTCTAACTCAGTTTTGCACCAAAATGAAGACATTTCTTGTCCAAAATCTCACAAATTGGATCGCCAACTTGGATGGCTCGGAAAAGTTAAACTTTCAGGGCTTTGGCACAAATGCACTATTCACGTTGAGTCGCACTCCGCTACATTTTCCGTTCCTTCATGCCGCGGCAAGATGTTGAAATCTGGTAACTCACGTCTTTAGCTTTGGCAAACAAGAGATATGCCCCACTTTTGAAGATTTCCAAGCTTTGATGGAATCCGAATGCAACGAAGAAATCGTGCCCCAGTTCCGCTTTGGCCACGTCCAAACCTTAGGACAGATGTGTGGGCTTACTTTACATGACGCTCGATCATTGATTTGTGATGGAGTGCTGGACATTCCGAGTTTGGTTTATCGGTTTTCTGATACTGGCGACCGCGGCGATCATGACTGGCAGGGTTTTCAGAGACATGCACTTTGCTTGTGCATGCTGTCACATTTCTTGTTTGCCCCAGGCTCTGGAGGGTTTAGCGCTTGTTTGATTGAGGCTGCCGAGGGCTTGAAAGAGGGCAAAAACTGCATCGCTATGACACTAATCGAGACATTGATAGGTTTGGACGCTTTCCATCGCCGAGAGACGGCTAGATTCGCGGGGAGTCCACTACTGCTGCAGGTAATGTTTCCCACCCCATCTCACATATATCTCTCACATCACTCGGCCCACAGGCTCGGTTTTTCTCTCAAAACCATTTTCTCTCCACATACACCTCTCTATTCTTTAATCTCTCATTTTTCATTCCTCCCCAGATATGGTTGATGGATAAACTGAAGGTTGTGGACTCATGCCCAGCATATTCAGCTCGCAGCTATTTCTTCCAGCGACGTCTAGTCGATGCCCCTGATGAGAGATGGTGGTACGAATAGATGCGCAGTTTGACTACTCTTGACATTGCTTGGTGCTGCCCCTGGCTTAATCTACTGGTGATGAGCTACAACATGACTCGCCAGCCTGGGATTCAGTTGATCAGCCTGACAAACTGTGTCCTTTACTTCCCGTTCTAACTCCGGCGTCAGTTCGGACATGATCAGACATGCCCTGAGGAAGGGATAGAGCACCCTGCTGCATTTCCAGTCCGTGGCGCATAATTAGCTCGGTATGCCACAGCATGGAGGACGAGAGAGAGCTTCTGGCCCCCGCTCCCACTTTCAATTGCACCCTCTCTGATGAGTGCATAGCTTGGCTTGATGAAGAGGCGCAGGTTAGGCCTACTTTGGCGTCAGAGGCTTCGATCAGCTCTGGGAGGGGGCGCAGGAACACCTGGCTTTACTATGCCCCGAATTTATTTGCTTTAATCCGTACTTTCAAGTTTTCTTTATGAATGTAATAAAAACAACTTCAATTTGTATTCAAGAGTAGGAGAACTCTGTACTAAAATCAATGTAATTAAAGGTTGTGGGTACTGAAAATTTTCCGTTTGGTCCAAAAATGGTCTAAGTTGTAAAAAGATTAATTTGAGCAAAATCAACTTTTATTAAAACTTTTCAAAACCATTTTCGATATGGATCAAAGCTGGACACGCCCGAGATCTATCACGGAGATGTATAACCCCAGATCCAGCAACTGGAAAGTTACCCCTAGTCTGAATAGCACTGCATGGGAGATCACAACCGAGCTCATGAATGCAGAATAGACAAAGATGGCCAACATGATCACACAGACAAAGTTGATTTGGGAAGTGTTTATGGCTAGACTTCAGAATGAAGTTGCCTACGTATTCCAAAGATGGGAATCATGCCTTACGTAGTTCAGCTTGGGTTCACTCGTGTATTAACACTTTCCTTTTGCGCTCTAACTTTTGCCAAGGCCGCCCTTTCTGGGTTTCAACCTTGCGAGCTCAGTGTTTATTACTTCAAATTTTTCATGCTCTAACTTTTGCCTAGGTCTCCCTTTCGGGTTTTCGGCCTAGCGAGCCACTCAGGGAAAGTATTTCTTCAACTTGTCCATATTGATCGGCTGGGAGAACTCTAGGCCATCTAGGTCTATTAGAACGACAGCTCCACCCGACTAGATAGACTTGATGATGTAAGGACCAGTCCAATTAGGTCTTAACTTGCCCCTAGGGTCGTGGATGGGAGCTCGGTTGTCTTGGAGCACAAGATCCCCCTCTTTCAAATTCCTGGACTTAACCTTCTTGTTGAAAGCCCTGGCAATTCTTCGTTGATAACCCTGGACATGATACAGTGCTTTCAGTCTTCTCTCATCAAACAGCATGAGTTCTTCGAACCTGCTCTGCTGCCAATCTGCCTCAACTATCTGACACTTAGCCAATACCCGTAATGACGGAACCTCAACTTCGATAGGTAGAACAGCCTCCATCCCATAAACCAAGGAATATGGAGTCACCTCGATAGAAGTTCGAATTGAAGTCCGGTAGCCCCACAAAGCAAATGGCAACTCATCTGGCCAATCCCGGTAAGTTTCCACCATCTTTTGTAGTATATGCTTGATGTTCTTGTTGGCGGCCTCAACTGCTTCGTTGGTTTGCGGCCGATATGTTGATGACTTATGAAAAGCCACGTTGTACTTCTCCAACAAATCGATTACCTCTTTCTTGAAGTGGGAACCATTATCCGAAATAATCTCATCCGGAACCCCGTAACGACAGATGATGTTGTTCCTGATGAACTTAGCAACATGCGATGCCTTCAACACCGCATAAGATTAGGCCTCAACCCACTTCGTAAAGTAGTCTATCGCTACCAGAATGTACTCATGCCCATTGGACCCCTTTGGAGCGACAGCCCCAATCACATCAATCCCCCAAACTAAAAATGGCCATGGCGAAGTCATGTTGTACAGCTTAGACGGCGGAATGTTCATGCGATTTGCATGGATCTGACATTTGTGGCATCGCCGGACAAAGCCAATACAATCCTCCTACATGGTGGACAAATAATAACCCTGTCTAAGGATCTTTCAAGCTAACATCACCCCGTTCATGTGTGCTCCGCACTCTCCTCCATGGATGGCCTCCATCAAGCGCTTGGACTCTTCAACATCAACACACAGTTTATGCATCCCGAGATGACCTCTCTTGTACAGTTTACCCCTGCAGACGATGAACTGAGCAGCCATTCTTTGAATTGCCCTCCCATCTTTGGCATTTTTCCCTGGTGGATATGCCTCTTTTTCTAAGAAGTTCCAGACATCGTAATACCAGGGATTCTCATCTTGTACCTCATCTATAGCAGTAATCAACTCGTAAGCCGGCAGGAATTTATGTTCGATGATGATCAGACCCATCTGGACTCCAAAAGGAATGTCTATCATGGAAGATAGAGTTGCTAATGAATCTGCGAACCGTTTGTTCTCTCTTAACAGATGGGCGAAATTCAGCTTCTCAAACTGAGGAATCAGCATATCCAAGGCCTGGTGATAGATTTTCATCTTTTTTTCTTTAACTTTCCAATCCCCTTTAGCTTGAGATACAACAAGGTTCGAGTCCCCGATGACGTCCAACCGTTTTGCCCCTAGTTCTAGGGCGGCTTCTAAACCGTCCATACATGCCTCATACTCTGCCTCATTTTTCAATACTCTGAACCAAAGTTTGAATGCTAAGGGTATGCGAAAATTGTCGGGTGCTATCAGCAACACCCCTATCCCATACTCGTATTGGTTTGACGCTCCGTCAAAGTACATCGTCCAAGTCTCTTCTTCGACATGAAGAATGGCCTCGTCTAGGAACAGATACTCAACTATTTCATCCTCTTCAACTGGATGATCGGCTAGGAACTCCGCTACTGCTCTCCCTTTCACTGATTTGCGTGTCATGTACTTCTGATCGAATTTGGAAAGTAGAAGCAACCAACGGGCTAGCCTACCTGTAAGTGCTGGTTTCTCAAAGAGATATTTGATGGGATCTAATCTCGAAACCAGTATTACGGAGTGAGCTAACAGGTAGTGCCGCAGCTTCCTGGTAGCCCATACCAAGGCCAGACAAGCCTTCTCCAGCGGAGTGTAGCGGGTCTCGTAATCCAGCATTTTCTTGTTCAAGTAGTAGATAGCTCTCTCCACTTTGTCCTCAGACTCTTGTGCAAGCATGCAGCCTATCGTAGTTTCAGTCACTAAAAGGTACAGAATCAACAGTTTCCCTGGCTTAGGTGGTGACAACACGGGGTTATGTAAATATTGCTTGATTTGTTCAAAAGCAGCTTGGCATCGGTCGTCCCATTAGAACTTCTTTCCTTTCTTCAGGAGACCAAAGAGTGGTTCACAAGTCAAGGTTAATTTTGCAATAAACCGTCTTATGAATTACACTTTACCCAGAAAGCCTCGCACCTCCTTTTCAGTCCTCGGTGGTGGCATTTCTAAGATGGCCTTGATTTTAGAAGGATCGACCTCAATACCTCTCTGTGTGATCAAGAACCCCAGCATTTTCCCTACTGTAACACTAAAGGTACACTTCTGAGGATTCAGCCGCAGCCGATACTCTCTGATCTGTTGAAAGAATTTCTACAAGGCGATGTAGTGGCCCTCTCTTTCCTTGGACTTGACAATCATGTCGTCCACATACACCTCAACCTCTTTATGGATCATGTCGTGCAATATTGTGGTCGCAGCCCATTGATACGTAGCCCCAACATTCTTCAACCCAAACGGCATCGCCCTATAACAATAGGTTCCCTACGGGGTGGTGAAGGCAATCTTCTCCCGGTCTTCGGGTGCCATCAAAATCTGATTGTAGCCAGAAAACCCATCCATGAATGAGAACAATGCATCCCAGCAGTAAAGTCCACTAATTCATCATATGCGGCAGAGGAAAGTCGTCCTTCGGACTGGCTTTGTTCAAATCCCTGAAGTCTACACATACCCAAATTCTGTCGTCCTTCTTCGACACTAGAACTATATTGGCCAACCAAGTTGGGTATTCGGATACCAGCAGGAACTCTGCGTCAATTTGCTTGGTGACCTCTTCTTTGATCTTGAGAGCCCAGTCTGGGCGGATCCTTCCGAGCTTCTGCTTAACAGGTCGGGCCTCTGGGTCAACAGAGAGGGATCCGGTGCTGTACAATCTCAGGATTGATTCCAGGCATGTCTTCGTAGGACCATGCGAAAACATCTTTGAAATCTTTTAACAAAGCAACTAAGCGCTTGCGCTCCTCCGAAGACAACGTGGACCCCATCTGGACCAGCCGCGGGTCCTCCTCAGTACCCACATTAATTGTGGTGATTTCATCAACCAAGGGTTTTGCAAACCTCTCCTGCTCTTGATTAAGCAAATATTTCAAAACCAGAGGAATTTCTTCCTCGTCGTTTTCGTCGAAATTTTGAAAGACTTGATTAATGCAATAAATCAAAGGCATAGAAAAGTACTCGAAGGCCACAGCCGCACAATTCTCATTAATCACATCTAAATTGTCTGATTCCTCTGTTACAACAGACTCAAAGAAAAAAAGAAAAAGACGACCTAGACAGGATTGTGGCATCCGGGTTGTCACCCCCAAGAATACCGGACTCAGACTTAGACGGGCTGGAACCTGATTCTGACTCCACAAACTCAGTGGAATTAGATTCCGGCTCACTGCTTGACCCGGTGTTGCTCGATAAGAATCCCTCCTCGTATTGCCAGATGAGGGAGGGTGCGATGGATGCATCCAGAATGTTTGAAGATGGGCTCGTAGCTATTTCATTCCCGATCATGGACACCGAGAAGTTATCCCCCAAGCACTCATGTACGATCGGAGGATCTGAAAGTAGACAAGCCAGTGCTACCCTCATTTCAATCTCTGCGCCCTCGGAATCCTCCTTCTTGTACTGTTCAACCTCAGTTGGTGGGTCTGTCGGCTCTTCGGCAACATCATCCCCAGACAATTGCAAGTCAAAGAAAATCTCGAACCCCAGCTGTAGACACCCCATTTTTGACCATCCTCAAGACTTGGACGTCATCGTTTGAACACTCGATGATCATCCATGTTCGTGTTCGTCTTAAGTTCTCCGAGGCTTCGGTCGCGCGCCTTGCCTCAAGACCTCTCGACTTGTTTGTTTTGTGCTTGGTTGTGTATCAAACACTTGTGTTTTTGCTTCTGAGGGCAGGGAATGGCTTGTTGGCCATCCCCACACCTCACCGGCCTTTGCTTGAGGTCACCGGCCCTGTTTTCTTGTTACCGGCCAAATATTTTGGTCGGTCGGCAATGTTTTTGGTCAGTCGGCCATTTTTGTTGGTCAATCGGCCATATTTTCCAGCCGACCCCTTTCCATCTGCTTTTGGAAGATATTTTTGTATAGAGGGATTTGCTCCCTTGTGTTGGCTTCTCCAAGAAGCTTAGGAATTGAATTCCTATAAAATGAGGGCTTCCCCTCCATTTCCAGAGGTTGAACAACCTGTGACATATGATATATATCACTCTCTCTCTATATCTCCTTCTTTCTCTATGTTTGTGTGCGTAATAGTGTTCAAAAGGGGTTTTTGTTCTTAGTTTTGCACTAAGACACCTAGTGTTACACTATACTTTGGTTGCTGAGGTTTTAAGGGGTTGATTTCAGAGTTTTGAGTTGGTTTTTGATCAAAAAGAGGTGCTGGAGTTGGTGTTCTTGAAGTGTTCTTCAAGGGTGAGAACTTACCTTTTTAATCCCCATTTTTGCTTAAGGTTTTAGGCCTATTTTTATATTGTTTCAAGCTTAGTGTATAACTGATAAAAGTTCCGTATTTTCATGCTTGTTATAGTTGCTTAAGGTCATTTTGGTGTTGGGGGTTGTCTACCCCCTCTTAAGCCTTGTTTGACCCCTTTTGTGCCTTCTTCTTTGGGCTTTGGAACCCTTCGTGTATTGACCTTCTCACCACTAAAATCCAAAGGATTTTTAGTGGTGGAAAAGTGGTTTTGAGGTCTTGTATAGGGGAGGGACACCCCTCTCCCCTTGTGACTCATTTGCTTGCATTTAGGGCTCATAAAGGTAGCATGTTTGCATAGCTTTATTTGGCTCCATTTCATAGGGTAT
Organism: Camellia sinensis; assembly: GCF_055761805.1. Lineage (NCBI taxonomy): Eukaryota > Viridiplantae > Streptophyta > Magnoliopsida > Ericales > Theaceae > Camellia > Camellia sinensis. The sequence goes on along the minus strand of NC_138961.1, from coordinate 212,491,687 downwards.
TTGGTATTAGTCTATCATGTTAGACCTCTGTTTCATGTTGGTTCGATGGCCTATTGTTTGCATCATGCACTTGCTTTGTAATCCCCTCTGTTGTCATAACATGTACCATGCATTTAGACCATCATACTTGCATGTTTTAGCTTGACTTCATGAAGCTCTTATCCATGTTTTGACATGTTTAAGCTTTGTTTGGTGTTGATTTGGTCATGTTTGCCATGTTTTGTATAGCCACCATGTATCCTAGCTTGTTAGCTTTAAGTGTATGAGTCATGAACATGCTTTATTTGGGTTATTTCAGTGATTTGGAATCATTTATCATGATTTTTTAGTCCATGCTCCATGCTTGTATGCTTGCATTTACCATCCTTTCAAAGCTTTGAAGAGTTGTTCTTTTGTGCCTTAAAATAGGTCATTGTGCATGCCTCTTTGTTTAAGTCCTTGGGCTGCCATATCAGTGGGTTTTGGGGCTCCTTTTGGTATATTATAGCTCTATTTTTCTTTGAATAATCCATGCCATGTGTGGTTGAGGTAGTTGTAGTGGAGTGCTCTCTTTGTGGCTTTGAATGCCCCTCATTTTTGTGCCCATTTCCTAGCATGTTTTGGCCTCATCTCATGCATGTTCTAGCATTATTTTGGCCTACCATGGGACTGTTTTGGGTCACCTTAGTGCTTTGGGGTTTGGTTGATATGGCCATGGTTCAAGTCCTTTGACTAGCTTTGAGCTTTAAGTCCATTAGCATGCCATGGTTGTCTTGTTTAGTTGATTTGGCATCACTCTTAACATGATTTCAGAGCTTATTGCATTGTCATATTCTCATGTTTATCACATCTCACTCATATTTGAGGATTGTGCATTGTTGCATAGTTTATGGATCAATGTGTGAACATGCGTGTTTTTCCCTTTCGGCGCCTTAATTCATCACTTTGGCTACTGTTTTGGACGTGGCTGAGATCTTCCCACTATGGTCTAAGTCCATCTTTGTATATAGCCGCATGCTTAACATGGTACATCTTGTTGCATACTTGCTAGTTTACCTTTTGTCACATGCTTGTGTAGGTTGCTTTGCATTTGGCATGCTCGCTACTTTAGCCTTTGTGTGCGTGCTTGAGCCATGTTGCACTTGGCATGTTCATGTTACATTGCATTACTTTGAGTTGGCATGCTCATGTTGCATTGTGTGCATGCATTGCACTACATTTGGCATACTTGTATGCATTGCATTGTGTTTGGTTTGGGGTGTCAAACCAAACATGAGGAATGAGGGACGTTCATACTTGAAGTGACAAAACGTACCTCAATCTTCGGTTGCCGACACTCTTGATTCAACATGATAGAGTGTGTAGCATTCATTTATTTTGTTGCATTCATTCATATTGATTTGCACACTTGACATCTTTGGCCATCATGCATCGAAATGCGCGATTGGTGGCCCAAGGGTCAGGAGCCATACTCCCTTGAGTTCATAGCATGATAGGGAGGGTGGTCGTGCATACATTTGGCTTGCAAATTCCATGCCATGCACTGTCTGTCCTCTGTTGCAGCAAAACCAGTGTTCTGCAGGAAGAAATGGCCGGTCGACAACTTTCAATGCCGGCCGACTACCAATATCCAGCCAGTGATCCCAGTTTTGGTCGATGACCATATTTCCATGGCCGGTGGTGTTTTTTCTTGGCTGGTGGCATCCCAAAGTTCTCAGCGAGTGGTTCAGAAGCAACCTTAGGATTTTCACAATTCTCAGAGGTGCAGAACAATGCAAACAGAGGCAACAGAGGCATGGCAATGGGTTTTCGAACAAGGCGAATCGAGCATGCATCATCCAATCATTCGAGGCGGAGCTGCGGCGACCTCTTTAATTTTATACTTGGATTGTTTTGTAATTAATTTATTAATTAATTAAGGGCTTTGTAATATTTAATTAGCTAGGGTAGTTGATTAATCATTCGGTCTGTATTTTTTATTCGGACCCTCCGTTGAGAGGGTGAATTTGTAATAAGTGTGCGTGTGTGTGTGAATGTCTTTCAACCCCACGTCTTTCTTCCTTTTATTTACTAGCTTTTGATGGTTAGTTTAGGGCATGTTTCAATTAGCATACTTATGCTTGCATGTTTGCATCCATTTATCTGTCTTGCATGCACCGAGCTCGGCGTATCATACTAACTGCATTGTATTTCAATTCTGAGTTGAATACGTGTATCAGTTGTTGCATTTCATATGCCATTTTACAATAGCTGAGCCTATCTTAGTTGCATTTTTGCATGTGTTGCATTAGGCATTTCAGCATAGTTAGGATTCATGCATGATTTCTAATTAGCTTCTTTCTTTGGCTTGGAGTACTCGGTAAGTATTTATGTTTTAGCATCCTTACATGTATGTGAGTGTTAACATGAAAGCATGCTTACCATAAGGCTAATTGCTTATGTGATATAACTGCCTGAATGCTTGTGGGTAAAGGTTGGATTGCTTGAATTGGAATAATTCATCAAAATCCGTGATTTAGCCTACTTACGAGTAGCAAACTTCAAACCGTTTTTCAAACAACAAATATACGATGTTTTGTTCCAAATTAGGCGACCTAGTCTATACTTGTGTGTTGTGCGCATCACATAGTAAAATTAGCTAATTAACCGGAATAAGAACACATATACTTTCAAAACTCGATATCGTTCTTAGTACAGGCCGATCTTCAGATCGGGCGAGCGAGGGTGCTCATAGTTGACCTTCCCCAATTGTACCCAAGTTCCCGAGCCGAGGCAACTTTGGTGATGACGGACACGTGGCCTTAGGCAATGAGTCAGGGTTTCCTAAATTCCTCCAAAATAAATATTTAGGTGGCGACTCTCTATCTGGCAAAGCAGTCCATGTTTGGTACTTCTTTCTTAAAAATTAGTTTTTCAAAACAATTTGCCGGATTTGGACTCTTTGGTGATTTATCGATCTCGCATAGCACTTTGCGGGATTAGATTCAGAAGCGTGACAAACGAGTCCGAACTGTGGTAGCATGAAGCCCAAGGGCACGTCCACAAAGCGCCGTCTCTCTGCATTTAACCATGGCTTTGGGAAGCCGCAGAACAGAAAGTCTTCCCTCTCCCGGACAAAGCGTCCGTTTAGGGTACCCTGGATAGTCCGATGCATCAACTCATAACGCTTCCTCGCCTGCTTAGCTCTGGCTCTTCCGGCCATCTCTTTGCCTTTCCTCACCCTGTTCTCCTTAGTAGGCAGATAACCTAAACCAAACGTAGATGGGTTATACGGCACTTCGGCCGATGCTGTAATGCCTTTCCGGCCACTTCTCCCTAATCCCATCCCGAGGATGTGCTTGAGCTTGTTCATGAGGTACACAGACTGTGCACTGACATATAATCCCTCATCAATAGCCAATATGTTCTGTATAACTCGGGCCTCGACTAGGGTAAATCCTGATAGGAACACATCTTCCGCGCCATGTTCAATCTCCAGAACTGGTGTAGAAATCTTTGGCGGCAGATGGATTGAAGAATTCCCAAAAACTATGGCTACCCCTTTCCCGTGGGGGTACTTCAATATTTGGTGCAGGGTAGAAAAGACTGCCTTCACCTGGTGCAGCCACAGCCACCCTAGGAGTAGATTGAAGGTTGCAGGAACGTCCAAGACATGAAAGTCAATCTCTTGTTGTCCTGGACCAACCTAAGTTGGAATCTGCACAGTCCCCACCACTTCTCTTCTGGTATTGTCATATGCCCTTATCACCTGGGCAGTAGGTACAAAGTCCGCGGGCTTCAACCCGATTGCATATGCCATCCTCGATGGACACACGTTGATAGCAGATCCTGTGTCAACAAGAACCACTGGTATCTATTTTTCTCTACACTCGACAGAGATGTAGAGAGGTTTGTTATGGTTTTCACCCTCAGGCGGCAGCTCCTTGTCAATGAAGGTCAACGTCGAGGAAGCTCTTCCCGAAAAAACCAGCCCTACTAGCTGTTCAGGTGTGGTGCCGATTGATAGCTTGGCCGTATCCATCGCAGAAAGGACAACCTGTCTGTGAACTCTTGAGGCCGTGAGCAGTCCCCAGATGGAGATGTCTGCTTGGATTTTCTTACGTTGTTTCAGCACAGCCTCCTCCTCGAGTAACTTTTCTTTCTGCCTCTCCGCCTCCTTGTCCTTCCTGAACGCCTCTGGTTGATCTAAATGCGGGGGCTTGAAATACCGCCCACTTCTAGTCATGTGGTCCACCTCTCCCACATACCAGGTATCATCCAGTTGCCTTTGCCCCCAATCTTCATCGGTGGGCAAGACACAAGTCGTCGTCTTCCCACCACATTTCGTCGGCCATCGACAAGCAGTTATCTGGTTCTGTTATGACTGCTTCTATGCGAATAGCACTTTCCGTCCCCTCAGGGGCTTTGGCCTTTCTAGCCCTTTCTAGATCTTCAATCTTTTCCTGCTCAAACTACTTTAGTGTAGTCTGCTATTCAGCATCTTCTGTACTCAAAATGCTCTGATCCCGAGCAAAATTCTTAACACCGATGCTCTCCGGCGGTCCATTCTGATTCCCGGCCATTTCGGCCACTTCTGATGTCCCCGTCTCTGACGAACCCTATTCTGGCTGAGGTTGCTCAATAACATCCGGCTCATCACTAAGCCACCCAGTAGCTTCCTCTGACCCTTCCAGATTGAACCAGTTGACAGTCACGTCCCCTTAGTCCTGTTCGTTGAAGAATTGCAGATTCGTGATATCCTCCTCCAGTTCTGCTAGGTCATCTAGGCCCTGATTAGGTCCATCCTCTCGAACTACACAGATCTCTGCCTCCACTGGCAATTCCACCCTTGGCTTAGGCTAATCCGTTGGTGTGATATAACCGCTCAGGTTGCACTCAAAACTCGTAGACCCCTCAGGCTCTGAATCCTCATTACCATCTGCCTCCGCAGTCATCTCAATTCTATCTTTGATAGGAACCACCACCAGTTCAAGTTGGGCTTAGGAGATGTCCAACATGCACAAGTCAGTGCTGTCAGGAATGAACACCTCCGACTTGGGTAGGTGAGAAGGGGTGATATATATGCTAGGGTTGTATGACACAACCCCAGTTTGGATCAGGTTAATGCGTTTGGGAGGTAGAGCTTGGTTATGTGGTGGGAGAGGGTTGGTTGTGACATTCGGCTTCTCTGGAGGCATAATCACCCTGTTGTCGATGAGATCTTGAATCTCATGACGCAATCGAAAGCACTGGTTGGTTTCGTGACCATGTTATTGGTGATAGGTGCAATACTTTGCCAGGTTATGTGGGAGAGGAAGTTTCTGGCAAGGGTCGCGGCTCTAGGGGCTTCAAGTGCCCTTTTTTGATCAAAACCCCTAAGGCCTTGGACAAAGGCATGTATAGTGGGGTGAAGGTTCTTTGGCCTCGAGGGGCATATCTGGCTATTTGCGAGCTACTTCCGGACGCACCGGTAAAAGGCGTAGCTGCAAGGGTTTTTGGAGTGGTGGTGGTGACCATTCCTACATCTGAAGATCTAGCAGCTCCAGCATTGCTTGTGCCTGCATTCGTACTACGGTTGAATGCCCTCTTGGGCTGCTCTCTGTCATGGTCAATCAGACCTTGTTTCATGGCATCCTCGATCTACAACCCAATCTCATGTAGATCTGCGAAGGTGGGTAGGGGGAGGACGATCGTCTTTTGCATGAGCTTGGGCTGGAGGTTGCGCACAACCATCCGTATTTGGTCCTTGTCAACGGGCCTGATGGTCATCATCGAGGTTTTAGCCCTCCAACGGGTCACAAAATCAGAGAAGCTCTCATTCGGCTCTTGCCTAGTTATTTCGAGATCACGAGTTGTGACCTCGATCTGAGTGTTATAGGAGTATTGAGCTATGAAGGCCTCTATCATCTACTCTCAGTTCCTTTTAACAGAGTCCTCCGGTTTGCATACCAAATAGCCGCTACACCCGATAGGGTCCGGCCAAACAGGGAAATCTTCTGCAATCTGGAGAGGCCCATCGGCCTTAGGATATCTGAAAATAGTCACAGGTGCACCATAGGATCCCCAGACCCGTCAAAGCGGTCGATGTGTGCCATTTTAAACCGGTCCAGCAGTGTCACGGCCAAGTCAGTGTATCTATCCTCTATATCCGGAATGGATTTCACGCCTTGAGCCTTCTTGAAATGCTTTTCCAGCTTGCTCACTTTTAGCGTCGTTGGGTCCACCTCTAATTCAAACGGTGAATTCACTAGGTTGGTGGGCGTTTTGGATAGTTAGGGTAGGATTGGGGGCGGAGCTGGCCCCGTTGGCACGTCCGTAGTTTCCTGGACATTTGGTGTCTCCCCGAGTATTGAAACTCTGGGTGGGGGAGGGGGTGTGTGCGAAGCAGATGCCCGGGTTTGTTGCTGTAGCCTGGCAATTAACTCTGCCAGCTGGGTCACTACTTCTGCTTGACGTGCAGCATCCTGCTTCATGGCTTGCATAGTTTCCTGGAGCTGACGCATCATCTCTTCCATGCCTGCCATACTATACTGATCTGTCTGAATAACCGATATATCTGTCCCTGCAGTAGAAACTAAGACCTCAGCCTGTCTATTCAAGGACCACTGGTCTAGCAACCGCTGTACTGATGCACTGCGCCTAGCTAACCTCCGTCTAATAACCGGGGGTAATGAGTGGTACACTGGTGGTCCGTCTATCAGATCCTCGAATCGATGAAGTCTACGACCTCTAACACAGAGTGCTTGGGAAATATCTACCTGGTCGGATGCAATAGTGCTAAACTACCTTGCAAAAAGATAAATAAAGCATAATAAGGAAACAAACAACCCGAAAGTGTAGTGTGCTAGGTTATGAGCTGAATAAATTAAAGACAACACACAGTCGGCAAACCCAAGCTGAAATAACTGTTCTCAAACTCTGATCACTGTTCCCAACCACTATCCCAAAACTGAATCTGATACCCTCAAGTAAAACTTATTTTTCAAATACTGATGCCCGCAGGCCTGATACCCAGACTTGCAAACTGATACGTGCATTCCTGTAGAGGCACACTCTAAAAGCACATAGCAAGCAAATGAGAGCCAAAATACCCCTATGTTGGGGTAGGGTTTCCCTGTCCTATTTTGTCAGGAGCTAGGGTTTCACTACGCACACAGCGGTTTCAAACAACCTACAATCGGCTAAGCAACCTGTCCTAGTTTGGAATAGTCACTATGGATTCTGATATGCACTAGGTCGAATGGTCAAAAAGGGTGCCCCGGTAAAAATCAAGGTTTGTGTTCCCGTCGTGGGAGAGCCCGCAATTGGTCAGCCTTATGGCACGCTTCTTAAAGCAAGCCTCTGGCAAATCGTTCAGGAATAGCATATGGCAAACACGGTGTCCTAGGCGCACCAATGCAAATGCAATGCAAAGAGACACATAAGTGTAATCAAAACAAGATATCATGAGTTCGAGTCAAGTTCTCTAACTACCCAGCAGAGTCGCCAGAAACTGTAGACGTGTCCTGAGAACTCCCTGGCTCCGCGCTGCGAAAGGCGCGAAGTCCGTTTTGTTCTTTAGGCTACTACAAGTTCGAACTCGTGTCACGGTTCTGAATCTAATCTCACAAAGTGCAATGTGAGACCGATAAATCACCAAAGAGTCCAAATCCGGCAAATCGTTTTGGAAAACTGATTTTTAATAAAGAAGTGCCAAACATGGAATGCTTTGCCAGATACAGAGTCGCCACCTAAATATTTTATTTTGAAAAAATTTAGGAAACCTTGACTCGTGCCTAAGGCCACTTGTCCGTCATCACCAAAGTTGCCTCGGCTCGGGAACTTGGGTACGAGAGGGGATGGTCATGCAATGAGCTTCCCCGCTCACCCGATCAAAAGATCAGCCTTTACTAAGCATGATATTTTGTTTTTGAAAACATATGTGTTCTTATTCCGATTATTAACCTAGAATTACTATGTGATGCGCACAGCATACAAGTATAGACCAGATCGCCTAAGTTGGAACAAAACATTGCATGTTCATTTGTGAAAACGGTTTGAAGTTTGCTACTCGCAAGAAGACTAAATCGAGGTTTTGATGAATTATTCCAATTCAAACAATCCAACTTTCACCCACAGGCATTCAAGCAGTTATATCAAATAAGCAGTTAGCCTCATGGCAAGCATGTTTTCATGGCAACATTAACACACATGTAGTATGCTAAAGCGTAAACACTCACAGTGTACTCCGAGCTAAAACAGAGAACTAGTTAGAAATCATGTATGATCCTAGTTCATGTTAAGATGACTAATGCAACACATGCGAGAATGCAATTAAAATAGGCCCGACTATTCTAAGATGTCATGTGAAATGCAACTTGATAACATGTATTCAAATTGGAATTGAAATACAATGCAGTTAGTATGATGCGCTGAGCCCGGTGCATGCAAAACAGATGAATGAATGCACGCATGCGAAGCATAAGTATGCTAATCAAAATATGCCCTAAAACTAACCATCGTAAGCGATTAAGTAAAAGGGTGAAAGAAATGGGGGCTGGAAGACATGCATCACACACACGCACACTTATTACAACAGTTGGCCCTCTCGACGGAGGGTCCGAATAAGAAGCTAACTAGCTAATCTAAGCTAATTAAACTAATTATTACATCACAAAATTGAATAACTAGTTACAATTAATTATTACAACACAATTAAGCAGCTAAACGCATTAACTACTGAAGTACAGAATCCAAAGCATAAACTAGCTAAGCAAATTAGCTAAGTAAAGCAGTAAATCAAGAGCCTCAGAGGGAGAAGAGTGTATGCATGCCCGATCACCTCGTTCGGAAATCCATCGCGATGCCCCAACTTGCCTCTGTTTGCAATTGTTCTCAGAACCTTGCACCAAGCTCCAGAAAGCTTCTAACTCACCTTAGGGACCTGTGGGAGGGCTGCCGACCAGTTGTTGATGCTTCCAGCCACTGGCAGACCACTTTTTGTTGCTGTAGACCAAAAAAAGTGGTCGGCCAGCTAGTTTTTTCTGGCTGGTCGGCCAGTTTTTGCTGCACTTCTCCAGTTTGCTGTAACAGAGAGCAAGAAAGGGCATGGCAATGTATTTGCAAGATATGTGTGCACAAGCACCCTCCCTATTATTTCATGATCTTAAGGGAGTGCGGTTCTCGACCCTCAGGCCACCAATCATGCATCTCGATGCATGATGGCCGAGAGGCGAAGTTGCACAATTCAATATGAAATGAATGCACACATAATCACATAAAGCTTAAAACTCTATCATGTATGATCAAGAGCGTCGGCGACCGGAAATTAAGGCACGTTTCATCACTTTAAGTATGAAACGCCCCTCGTTTCCCGTGTTTAGACTAACACCTATTCCAAACACAAATGCAATGCAACTACATGGCATACACAATGCAAAAAATAACATAACATACACAATGCGATGTGACCTAAGCATGTAGACAACATGGCATACACAATGCTAAATGCCAAGAACATGGCATACTCAATGTAATGGACAACATGGCATACACAACGCGATGTAACCTAAGCATACACAATGCAAAATATATGGCATACACAATGCAATGAACATGGCATACACAATGCAATGTAATATAAGCATGCAAACAACATGCAATCAAACATGTTCAATGAACTTAAACCAAAATGGACAGACCTCAGTCATGCCCAAATCAGTGGCCATAATGCTAAAACCAAGGCACAAAAGGCAAGGCAAACATGCTCAATGTAATGGCCCATCAACTAGGCCTTAGAGCACAACTGTAGACACCCCATTTTTGACCGTCCTCAAGACTTGGACGTCACCGTCTGAACACTCGGTGATCATCCATGTTTGTGTTCGTTTGGAGTTCCCGGAGGACTCGGCTCGCGTGCCTTGCTTGAGGATCTCCGAACTCGACCGTTTAGTGTCTGGTTTTGCACCAAACACTTGTGTTTTGCCTTGGAAGGGCAGGGTAGGGCTTGTGGACCATCCCCACCCATCACCGGCAGTGGCTAGAGGCCACCGGCTGGTTTTTGCTGCCACCGCTAAATGTATATTGCCGGCCGGCACTATTTGTTGCCGGTCAGCACTTTTTAGTGCTGGCCGGCACTCTTTTTGGCCAAGATGGCATTTTTGGCCGGCCGATTACTGTGCATCTGCTTTTGCAGATATTTTAAGACAGCTGTCTTGCTTTGGCTCCCCTCCATACACGTGTATGGAGGGATCTCCCTCTTATGAAGCTTGTCTTGTAAGCTTTACAAGACAAGAAGTGCCATATAGAGAGGAGGGGCTCTCTTGGCTTGAGAGGTTGGAGAGTTTAGATATTTTGAGAGCAAAAACAGCCATTGTTAAGCTCTGGTTTTAGGGTTTGAGTTAGAGACAATCCCTATATCTCTTTCCCTCTCTTTTGTACACTAGGTGTTTTGTGTCTTACTATTGCACACAAACACCTAGTGTTTCACCTTCCTTTGGCTCTTGAGGTTCTAAGGGACTGGTTTTGAAGTTTTGGTGTTGGATTCAAGCTAAAGGAGGCCATTGGAGCACCATTTGTGAAAGGATCATCAAGGGTAAGAAACTTACACCTTTATTTCCCATTTTTGCATTGATTTTCTACCTATCTTAGAGCTGTTTTTATGCTTATTGTATAACATAAAAAAGTTCTGTTTTTAGGCCCTCTTTATTGTTTATTAAGAGTGTTTTGTTGTTTGAGGGTGGTTGACCCCCCTTAGGCCTTGAAAGGCCTCATTTTGGGCCATTTTGTGCTAGCTCCGGGATTTTGGTGTTGGGGTCTCTTCACCACTGAAATCTTGAGGGATTTCAGTGGTGAAGATGATGCCTTGAAGTCCTAAGAAGGAGAGGGCCACCCCCTCTCCTTGTTGTCCTTGAAAAGGGCATGTTTTGGCCTCTTGAGAGAGCATTATGCTTGAGTGTGTGTTGAGCATGTTTAGGTTGTTTTTCATGCTTATATATCCATAATATAACCTGATTTTAAGTTGGTGTTGGTACTCCATGCATGCTCAGCATAGTTGCCTTGTAATGCCTTGTCATGCCTTAACATGTCTTAGGTTGTTAGCCTTTGTTGGAGCATGTTTTAGGCTTAGTCTTGTGAAGATTTTGTGCATGTTTTGCCATGTTCTAGGTCTGTCCTAGGTTTTTTGGGTTGATTTTGGCATGCTTGATATAGCTCCTTTGTATTTGGGCTTGTTGGCCTTGAGTATGCGCATGTGTAGCATGACATCTTTGCATCGATTTGGTGATTTGGGGTCCCCCCACATGTTATTTCAGTCTCATTTCCATGCTTGTTTGATTACCTTGCATGCCTCTTTAATGCTTTGGAAGCTTGTGTAGCAATGCTCCATGTTTTGGTGTTTATGCATGCCTTTGTTTTTGAGTCACTTAGATGCCATCTAAGTAGTCCTTTAGCTTTGTTTTAACATGCTAAACCTCTGATTTTGGTCCTTCCTTTTATGCCATGTTTGGTCTTGTTAAGTGTAGTTCAATGCTCCTTGGATTTGCTTTGAGCATTTGGACCATTTGTTGCATGTTTGGCTTGATTTATTGCTTGGTTTGGCACCATGATTTAGCATGATTTCAATGCTTATGTTGCATGCTAATTAGTCCATGATTCCCCCTTTCAAGTGTGCTTGAGGGTTGTCTAATTTATGCTTAAGGTTTGGACCATAACATGTGTATGTGCGCATGTGTGTTTGGCCTCCATTTTTGGGCATTTTGGCTACTGTTTTGGGCCTTATTAGAGCTGCCTAATCCATGTATAAGTCCATCTTTCCATTAGTTTGCATTGCCATATGTATGCTTGTATGCTTGCATAAGCTTGTCACCATGCCATGTTGCATCCTTAATTTGTATGCTTAGGTTGCATTGCATCTTGCATGCATGCCTTGTTCCTTGACTTGATGATAGGAATTGGGCCTTGTTTGGTTGGATTTGGTTTGCATGCATTTGAAATCAAATTTGCATACTTGGTTCTTTGGGCCATCATGTATGGAAATGCGTAATTGGTGGTCCGAGAATCGAGGCACATGCCCCTTTGAGTCATTATCATGATAAGGGACATGGTTGGTGCATACATGCCTTGAATTGTGCTGCCATGCTTTGCCTTGCCCTCTGTTGCTGTCATTTGCAGATTCTGCAGGAACATTCTGCCGACCGGCAGTGTAAGGTGCCGGCCGGCAATCATTTATCTGCCGATGGCTTCATTTTGTGCCGGTGGCCACATACCACTGCCGGTGATGATCCCACTCAGCCGGTGGCACTTCCCAGTACCCAAGGATGTAGTCCTGAGGTTTTGGCAGCCTCCAAAGAAGTGAAGGAAGGAAAACAGAGGCAGCCTACACATGGCGGTGCGTTTCCCGAGGCGGTTTATCTGTTTTCTTAGCTTAATTTAATTTGTTAATTAAATTAATTAATTTGTAATATTAATTAGCTTGCGTAGTTAATTAATTTGTAATATTTATTTGGTCCCTCCGAGTGAGGGCAAATCTGTAATAAGCGTGCGTGAGTGGTGTGTATGTCTTCCAATCCCCACTTCTTTCTTCCCTTTTACTTACCTGCTTTGTTGGTTAGTATTAGGGCACGTTTAAATTAGCATACCTTATGCTATGCATGCGTGCATCCATGCATTTGTACTACATGCATTAGGCTCGGTACATCACGCTAACTGCATTTGCACTTCAATTCAAAAATTGACTATGTGATAGTTGATCGCATTTCATATGCCATGCTTAGATTAGCCGAGCCTATGTAATTGCATCCTGTATGTGTTACATTAGGCAATTCAACATGAACTAGGACATGCATGTTTGCTAACTAGTTTACCTTCTTGGCACGGAGTACAATGTAAGTATTTTCGCTTTAGCATCTCGCATGAGTGTGAATGCTACCATGACAGCATGCTTAACATGTGGCTAGATGCTTATGTGTTATAAAATGTTTTGAGTGCCTATGGGTGAAGGTTGGATTGTTTGAGTTGGAAAAACTCATTGAAATCCGTGTTTTAGCCTACTTGCGAGTAGCAAATTCGAAAGCATTTTCAAAACGAACGGATATGCAATGTTTCTTTCCAAATTAGGCAATCTAGTCTATACTTGTTTGCTGCACGCATAACATAGTAATTCTAGGCTAATAATTGGAATAAGAACACATATTGTTTTCAAAATCGGATATCATGGTTAGTAGAGGCCGGTCTTCGGACCGGGCGAAAGGGGGTGCTCATAGCTGACCTTCCCCGATCGTACCCAAGCTCCCGAGCCGAGACAACTCCGGTGATGACGGACATGTGGCCTTCGGCATCGAGTCAGGGTTTCCTAAATTTCCCCATTTTAAAAATATTTAGGTGGCGACTCTGTATCTGGCAAAGCAGTCCATGTTTGGCACTACTTTTTAAAAAAAATCTGTTTCTCAAAACGATTTGCCAGATTTGGACTCTTTGGTTCAGATTAAGAACCGCGACAACGGAAAATCGCGAGTCCGAACTGTAGCGGCGGGGTCCCCCCTCGCGGACTTGCTACAACAACTCTCAAGAGTGCTCAAAGAGTGATAAATATGGAAGTGTAACAACATTATAAGCTCTGAAATAAGGTATGAAATGTTGCCAAATCATTCAAACAACACAAGCAAAGCATGCAAAGGTCCTTAAAGCATGAAGCTAGTAAAGAGGACTACAAAGGGGGCATGCAATACATGGCACAAATGGATGAACCAACCATGGACAGAGCTTAATTAGGTCTAAACAAAGACCAAAACATACAAAGATGGTGGCTCAAAGACCTAGGCAAGATGGCATACACATTGGTTCATAAGCTAGGCAACAATGCATATCACGCAAAGACACGTAAAGAGTGAATGAGGTGGGAACATGGCAATGCTATAAGCTCTGAAATAACATGTTAAGTGATGCTAAATCATGTACACAACACAAATGAAGCCTGCTATGGTACTCAAAACTCAAAGCTAGCATATGCATTTGTACTACAGCTATGCAAAACATGAAACATATGGTCAAGGCAACCCAAAATAGTCCTAGAACATGTCAAAATGATACTAAAACATGTATGGAAGGAAGCCAAAACAAGCTAACATGAAGGGCCAAAACATGGATCATGCAAGGGCAATATGGAAGGATTACACTACACCTACTAAGACCAAGCATGGGATGGCTTCGCCAACAAAAATCAGAGTTATATCATGGCAAAATAACCCCAAAAACATATTGAAATGATAGCTCGCAAGCTTAGGCATGAAGGCATACACAATGATTCATGTTAAAGGCATAAAGGACCAACCCTCCAACGCATTGAATAAGTGAAAGATGAGAGTGTATGACTATGAAACATGGACTAAAATCACATTTCAAATGATGCCAAATCATTCAAATAGGTCAAGCAATGCATGCTAGTGGACTTGATACACAAGGCTAACAAGCTAGAATGCACTATAGCTATACAAAGCATGGCATGCATGACCAAAACAACATAAATCAGAGCTAGAGCATGCTAAAACATGGACAAAAGCTTCTGGAAGTTAAGCCAAAAGCATGCTAGAATGACAGGTTAAAGCATGATACACATGAGGCTAGTTCATGAAAATGCACTGCAAGTGCATGGAGCATGCAGGGGGCCATCAAACCCACCCAAAACAGAGTCATGGCATGCTAAAACAACACCAAAAACCTACTGAAATGGAGTCAACATAAGCTAGAAAGACATGCTACTTCATGAGGCATACAAGACTAGTTTATGAAATTTACACTGCAAGTGTATTAAGCATGCATGAGGTGATCAAGGCAACCAAAAACAGTGGCATGCCATCCCAAAATAACCCCAAATACATGCTAAGATATGGCCAACATAAGCTTAATAAACATGCTCAAACATGAGGCATTCAAAGCAAGTATGTAAAACACAAGGAGAGGGGATGACCCTCTCCTATTTAGGACCCCAAAACCACCTTTCCACCACTGAAAATCCTCTGGATTTCAGTGGTAGAAAGGTCATGCAAAGGCTAGAACAAGGGCCAAAAGGGATGGCCCAAAACAAGGCCTAACAAGGCCTAAGAGGGGGTAGACCGCCCCCAACACAAAAGTGAACTTAAACAAACATGTTAAGGGCTGGAAAATAGAACTTTTTGCAGTTAAGAGTTAAGATTAAATCATCATGCAAATGGGTCTAAAAGCTTAAGCAAAACAAGGGGTTAAAGGGCTAGAAACTCACCCTTGATGAACACCTTCAAGGCTACAACTCCAGCACACTTTTTGAACCAAAACCAGTCCAAAAACTTCAAAAACAACTGCAAGGGACCTCAGCTCCAAGAGTATGGTGTTTGAGTATGTGTTTGTGTGTTAAAGTGTGAAGAATATGCACTTTTGAACACAAATATGAAGAGGAATGGAGATGTATAGATATAGATGATATGTATAGCTTCAATACAAAAATCTGAACCTAGAGGAGGAGGGGAGAGGTTCTCCTTTATAGAGAACCAATGCTCAAGCTTGTTGGACAAGCTTGGGGTCCAAGGCCATCCCTCCATACACGTGTATGGAGGATGGTTTTGGTGCCTTCCAACTGGAGCTGGATGAAAATATCTCCAAAAAGGTGACAAAAAGCAGCCGACCACTTGAAGTGGTCGGCCAGCTACTTGAAATGGTCGGCCGACCACCACAAGTGGTCTCCCAAATTGAAAACTGGTCGGCCATGGTGGGAGAGAATCTAAAGCATGAAAACAATGGTGCTGTTTGGTGTAGCTGTTAAAACAGATTATAGATTATAGCTTAACAGATTATAGATTATGACTTTAATCAGAAGCTGTTAATCTGTTTGGTATAGTTGTTAGATTATAGATTTAAATTGCTGAGTAGTGTTTGTTAAATAAGCTGTGAAGTAGCTTTTTCAATTAATTTTTATTTTTTATTATTCACTATTTGTCTACATTTCTCATAAAAAATAATAATAATATTTTATAGTCCATTTGGGTCTTTTTCTATTTTTTAAAAAATAAAAAATAAAAAAATTTAGGAGTGTAACCGTGAATTAACATGTCCACAGCAGAAGCTGATACTCAAAAGCAAAGGGTGAGCAGCTTCTCAAAATTAACTTTTTTGACTTAAAATAAGTTGTTAGAATCAGAAGCTGTTTGAAATAAGTTTAACCAAACAGTCCAAAATAACTTTTTAAAAGTTAGAAGCCATAAGTTTGCTCAAAAAAGCCCCACCAAACACCCCCAATGTAGTGGTGTGGTGGCCAACCAGAAAAGGTGGCCCAAAGACCAAGAAAACCAGTTGACCGACCAGAAAACTGGCTGGCAGGGAGGAAAGTGGTCTCTAAGGGGAATAACTGGTCTCCTACCCTTGTACCACCTTCCAAACAAGGAAAACAAGGTTTGTACCAAAAACAAACCAAAAAGGATGCAAGACGAAAGTTCAGGAGGCAAAGCACGCAGCTGAAAGTCTCGAAAACTAGTCTACTGGCACCAAAAGTGGTTTACGACCACAAAAGTGGTCTCCCAGAGCACAGTGTCCCTCTAGATAGAGGTAACAAGGTGTGGTTCAAAAACCACGCCAAACGGAGAACGTTAAGCGGTCCTGAGTCAAGGTGCGCGGCCGAAGGCTCCGAAAATCAGAAACTGGTCTCCAAACGAGGAAAGTGGTCTACGACCACGAGGAGGTGGTCTACAAGACCTCTCCCTCCCTCCAGGGAAGAGAAACAAGGCTTGGTCCACAAACCGAGCCAAAGCACAAAGAGTTCAGAGGCCCGGAGGCAAGGCTCTCAGCCGAAACTCCGAAACCTCGAAACGAGCACAACAGGCACTATCACGGAGCGCTCAACCGATGACGTCTGAGTCTTAAGGTCGGTCAAAAATGGGGTGTCTACAGTGCCCTTTCCTGGACTCCACCCTTTCCTTCCATTTTCTGCTTCCAAGAGTTGACTTTTGTTGACTTTTGGCATTCCCCGCCCATGTTCCACATTTTCGACCACTTTCTCATCTTCCTTTGAGATGAAAGACGACATCCCACACAACGGAGCTTCACTAGAGATGGAGGTAGATCCAAAGTTTGAGCCACTGCCACTCAGCATTTGACCTTTTAACCCGGCGACGTATCCTCCCGAGATACATATGCTACCACCTGATAGCATTCGACAGTTCAGGGGATTTGCACAAGGCGCACCGGAGGACCTCTTACTGCGCGAGCTGGAGTCACATTTATCTCATGGCGCCTCCGAGGTATACACTTCTTCATTTTCCGCAATGTACGTTGCATTTCTTGCATAGCTCACATTGTATTTAATCTGTTCATCGCAAACACATTTATGCACTATATTTCTTACACTGCATTGCATCTGCTTGTCCCGAACATACTCTTGCACTATATTTCTTACACTGCCTTTTATCTGCTTGTCCTGATCATAGGGGGATTCACGCACCATCCGAGGATACGGGACCACATTAGCGAGGGAGTAGTACATAGAGCTCCCTGACGACGTTCGCCACATCATTGACGAGGCCGGCTTTGGCTCATTCTGCATGGGGCTCTCACGCCTCATAGCGAGCCGGCATCTATTGGGCACTTTGGTAGAGAGGTGGTGGGATACCACCAATTCCTTTCACTTCTCTACTGCTAGGGAGATGACGATGACACCCCTTGACTTCTCTTTGCTCACTGACATAGAGGTGGGGGGTCATCTAATTCCTTATGACACCGATATGGGTGAGTGGAAGGCCGCTCAGATTTACCTGCTGGGGATTCGCCCACCTATCTCCCGATTAGGGATGGTTCGATACTCCTGGTTCGCAGACCACTACAGAGGGACAGCACCAGCGACCCGAGAGGAGATCGAGCAGTATGCCCGAGGTTTCCTGATGTTCCTGCTTGGCACTAGCCTGTTCGCCGACCAAGCAAACACCATTGGGTTATACCTCATGAGCGCCCTGGTGGATCTATCCCGTGTTTGACTCTACGAATGGGGTAGCGCTAGCTTGGCCACCTTATACGGATACATGAGCTCGACCTCCTGCAGGAGCAGACATCTAATAGAAGGCTATTAAAGGGCCTGGGAGGTATGCCTTACTTTTATGTTTTGCATTTCCTATTGTGATTTCTTCTTTGCATACTCTGTACACTGCACACACACTGTTTGCCTTCTGCTTTGCATACATTTGTACACTACACACACACTATCTACCTTCTCCTTTGCATACTCTGTCTATTGCACACTCACTGTTACCCTTTCACTTTCTGTAGCTATGGGTGTACGCCTACTTTCCGAGACTTGCCCCACAGCCAGAGGTGGAGATGCCGCATGTTGTGCCGTACTCTCACCGGTATGACGGGAGATGCCAGCGAAGGTCCCGGGAGTCCTTCCCCTTCTTCCGTCGATACTTTGATACTGTGACCGTGGCTGAGGTAACTCAAGCTTCTCTGCTATTTCCATTTTCCTTTGATTCTGACTCATATCGCAATATTTGATGATAGCTAACAATCTGCACACTCTCTATTTACAGATTACTTAGCAGCCTTGGGCGATAATGCCTAAGGGAGCCAGGCATCGGTTCGTTGGTGCCCGAAAGGCTTCTCGCTTCCGGTTTGTCGGCCATGGTTCTTAGGGGAGCGGTTTTTGCGCCAAACCATCGGCTTGCCCGAGCCGGAAGTTCTGATGCCGCCTCCGACATACATGAGAGCCACAGAGAAATACACTTTCCAGGAAATGATGGATTTAACCTAAGGCTGGGACACCGACTTCTTCTGAGTCGAGGGTGATTACACAGCCTTCATCCAGTCATACCTCATGCCACCCCTGACCAGCACCCATGGAGGTGAGGGAGCGAGGGCTCCAACTGCGAGAGAGAGAGGCAGAGGGGCCGTGGCAGCCAGGACCCATAGCAGGAGAGGTTCTAGGGCGAGATAGAGGACTGGGTGGCCAGAGCTGCCTACCACACTCATCTACCGGCGACATACCGAGGAGGCTTGCCAGATTCCCATTGAGCCCGCACCAGCCGGGCATGAGTTTGTCGGGGTTCGAGGCCCGACTCCAGTATGTACCATACTTTGCTTTTTGCATATTTACTTCATTTCAGTTATGCTTTATAGAACACTAATCCTCTCAATGCACTTGCAGGCACCCATAGAGTACACCGGGCAGGCCCTCAAGCTAGTGGCTTTCCTAACGGAGATGGTGCAGAGGAGTATGAACCTACTCAGCCTCTACAAGATTCCGGTAATTTCCTTCAGTTTTCACTTCGTGTCATCAAACTTCCTACCGATACATCAACATTTCAAACATAATCTATTCCACACTGCACTGATCTAACACACTGCACTCAAACACTACATTCAAACACTGCATTCGATACTGCACTCAAACACTGCATTTGATATACACCACGATTGATGTATTTGACAAACTGCCCTTTTCATGATCCCAGGCACATTGGACGTTCCAGCGAGAGCTACAACGGGACTATATGTACCTCCTCCGCCAGCAAGGAGAGACAAACGGGAGGCTTCGGCTCGCAGCTGAGGCAGAGCTAGAGGCACCCGTGACGAGAGTGGCCCTTTAGAGCCCATTCTAGACGATGATGATAATGAGATGAGTGAGGATGAGGAGGCAGCGAGTCCACAGTCAAAGTCATCTAAGGACAGAGAGGGCGACGTTGGCTCAGATTCTGAGGACGGAGATGATCTTGAGGCCAGGTCATCAGCTAGCTCAGATATGGGGACCTCTGACAGTGGCGCTGATGGAGATAGTTTTGAGTCCATGCCCAGGAAGAGGACGAAAAGGGCCTCTCGATCCTAAGGTGGATGGCACTGATCTAGATGTTTTTGTTTAGTCTCTTTTTTCTTTTTTTCTTTTAGCTAGTAGCGTTAGCACATTGTATAGTTTTATTTTCTTAAAAACATGTACCCTTTTGTAAAAAGAAACCATGATTGGAATGAAAATTAGCCTTTTGATGAAAAAGTGTTGCATTTCTTCTCTTTTTTTTTGCATTCTGAGCATCGCATTGCACCATTTTACACAAAAATGAGATTTGATGGAATTTGAACATTGTACACTATATTGGCAACTTCTTAATCAGGTAATGAACTGACCAACACATAACAACAGACTAAAACAACTCAATGAACAACTATTGCAACAACTCGATAAACAAAACAACAACTCGATAAGCAAAACAACATCAATACAACTCGATAAGCAATAACAAAACAACTCGATAAACAAAGAGAAACAACATAAAAAGTGACTCAACAAAACTCTTAAAATAAGGCGGCAAAATGCACCAAGAGTAGAACAAAACACAGGTTCTCAGCACTCCCAACACATAGGAAAGCCATAGGAATTAGGTCGGCTATAGGCAGAGGTTGTCGGCCACCAAAAGTGGTTGTCGGCCACTAGCACTGGCCGGTCGGCTACAAAAGTGTCTGGTCGGCCACCAACACTGGCCGGTCGGCCACTAGTGTAGGGAACCTCCAGATTGCTGCCACCTGTCTTCCACTTAACACCTTGTCTTCTACAAAAGTTGGGAATTCGTAGTTTCTTCATTCTAACTCTGTTTTTGCCACAAATGGAGCCATTCTCCACCGAAAAACTTTCACTTTGGATTGCAACTCTGGATGGCTCGAAAAAGGTGAATTTTCGGGGTTTCGGGATAAAGGCACTATTCCCGTTAAGTCATACCCCGCTGTGTTTTCCATTCCTTCATGCCGTGGCTAGAAGTTGGAACCCGGTTACACATATTTTTAACTTCGGGGGGCAAGACCTATGCCCTCCGGTTGAAGAATTCCAACTTTTGATGGAATCCCAGGGTCACGAGGAAATCCTGCCCCAGTCTCATTTCAGCCACATCCAGGCTTTAGGACAGATGTGTGGGCTCACTTTACACGATGCTCGATCTTTGGTTCACAACGGAGAACTAGACATTCCCAGTCTCATTCATCGATTTTCTGATGCCGGTGATCGTAGCGACTGCCTTTGATAAGGTTTTTAGCAGCATGCCCTTTGCCTGTGTATGTTGGCTCATTTCCTATTTGCCTCTGGCTGCGGAGGGTCTAGTGTTCGCTTGATTGAAGTAGCCCAAAGCTTGAAAGAGGGCAAGAGCTGCATTGGCCTAACACTAGCTAAGACTTTGATGGGCTTGGATGCTTTTCATCGCCGGGAGACAACCAAGTTTGCAGGAAGTCCACTACTCTTGCAGGTAATGTTTCTCACCCTTCGCACATGTGTTTCCCATATCACTCGGCCTTCAAGCTCTGATTTTCTCTCAAAAACCCTTTCTCACTTTTCTCTCCACATTCACCTCTCTATTCTTTAATCTCTCTTACTTTTCATCCCTCCCCAGATATGGCTCATGGATAAGTTAAAAGTAGTGGACTCTTGCCCTGCATATTCAGCGCGCGGCTATTTCTTTCGCCAAGGGCTAGTTGATTTCCCAAACGAGCGATGGTGGTGCCATTGGATGTACCACAGGTCTGCTGTCGACATTACTTGGCGTTGCCCCTGGTTTGATCTGCCCGAGATGAGCTACAACATGTCTCGAAAACCTGGCATTCAGTTGATTGGCTTAACACATTGTGTCTTCTACTTTCCATTCCAGTTCAGGCGTCAGTTCAGACATGACCAGACTTGCCTAGAAGAGGGGGTAGAGCACCCGGCTTCATTTTCGATCCGAGGCTCACAACTAGCTCAATATCCCACTGCATGGAGGACAATAGAAGTTCTAGCTCCCGCTCCCAATTTTAGTTGCGTCCTTTCTAGCAAATGCATAGCTTGGCTTGCGGATGAGGCGCAAACTGGGCCTACTTTAGCATCTGAAGCTTCCATAATCTCTAGGAGGGGACACAGGAACACCTGACTCATCGATGCCCCAAGTTTATTGATTTGATCTGTACTTTCAAGTTTTCCTTTTGAATGTAATAAAAAGCTACTTCGATTTGTATCAAGCGGTAAAGAACCCTGTATTAAAATCAATGAAATTGAAGGTTGTGGGCACTGAAAATTTTCCTTCTGGTCCAAAAATGGTCTAAGTTGTAAAAAGATTAATTTGAACAAAATCAATTTTTATTAAAACTTTTCAAACCCATTTTTGATAAGGATCACAACTGGACACGCCCGGAATCTACCCTTGAGATGTACAACCCCAAATCTAGCAAACAAAAAGTTACCCCTTGTCTGAATAACATTGTACTGTATTGTAACTAGCTCCCATGGTGAAGACCACAACCGAACTCTTGGATGCAGAAAAGAAAAAGATGACCAGAACAATCTCATGGACATAGTTGATTTGGAAGTGTTTAGGGCTAGACTTCAGAATGAAGTTGTCTACGTATCCCAAAGATGGGAATCAAGCCTTACGTAGTTTGGTTCAGGTTCACTCGGGTATTAACACTCTCATTTTACGCTCTAACTTTTGCCAAGGCCGCCCTTTCTGGGTTTTCAACCTTGCGAGCTCAATTTTTCTTATTTCAAATTTTTTTTGTGCTCTAACTTTTGTCTAGATTGCCCTTTCGGGTTTTCGGCCTAGCGAGCCACTCAAGGATAGTATTTTTTCAACTTGTCCATGTTGATTAATTGGGAGAATTCAAGGCCATCTAGATCCATAAGAATGACAGTTCCACCCCGACCAAATAGATTTGATGATGTAAGGACCAGTCCAATTGGGTCTGAACTTGCCCCTAGGGTCGTGGATGGGAGCTCGGTTGTCTTTGAGCACCAAATCCCCTTCTTTCAGATTCCTGGACTTAACTTTCTTATTCAAAGGCCTGGCGATTCTGCGTTGATAACCTTGGACGTGGTAAAGTGCTTTCAGCCTCCTCTCGTTGAACAACATAAGTTCCTCGAACCTCCTCTGCTGCCAATCTGCTTCTGCTATCTTGCACTCGGCCATAACCCTCAATGACGGAACCTCTACTTCAATCGGCAGAACAACTTCTATTGCATAAACCAGAGAATACAGAGTTGCCCCAGTAGATGTTCAGATTGATGTCTTGTAGCCCCAAAGAGCAAATGGCAACTTGTCTGGCCAGTCCCTGTAGGTTTCCACCATCTTCTGTAGAATGTGCATGATGTTCTTGTTGGCGGCCTGAACAGCTCCATTGGTTTGCAGCCAATATATGGATGACTTTAGAAAAGCCACGTCATATTTCTCCAACAAGTCGATCATTTCTTTTTTGAAGTGGGAACCATTGTCTGAAATGATCTCATTCGGGACCCCATAACGACAGATGATATTATTCCTGATGAACTTGGCTACGTGTGATGCTTTCAGCACTGCATAGGATTGGGCCTCGACCCACTTTGTAAAATAGTCTATTGCCACCAGGATATACTAATGTTCGTTTGAGCCTTTCGGCGTAACTACCCCAATAACATCAATTTCCCAGACTGAAAAAGGCCATGGTGAAGTCATGTTGTATAGCTTCAACGGCGGGATGTTCATGCGATTTTCATGAATCTGGCATTTGTGGCATTGTCGAACAAAACTGATACAATCCTCCTCCATGGTTGACCAATAGTTACCCTGCCTGAGAATCTTTCAGGTTAGCATTACCCCGCTTATTTGCGATCCGCATTCTTTTCCATGGATGGCCTCTATTAGGCGCCTCAATTCTTCTGTATCGACGCACAGCTTGTGCATTCCCAGATGGCCTCGTTTGTACAATTTACCCCCGCAGATGATAAACTGAGCAACCATTCGCCGTATTGCCCTTTTATCTTTGACATTTGCCCCTAGTGGATATAAGCCTCATTTTCCAAGAAGTTCTAGATATCATGATACCAGGGGTTCTGATCTTGTACTTCATCTATCGCGGCAATCAACTCGTAGGCCGGCACATACCTCTGCTCAATAATGATCGAACGCATCCGGGCTCCCAAACGGATGTCTATCATGGAAGATAGAGTTGATAAAGCGTTAGCGAACCTGTTGTTCTCTCTTAACAGATGCGTGAAGGCTAGCTTCTCAAACTTGGGAATCAGAACATCCAGGGTTTGGTGATAGATTTTCATTCTTTCTTCCTTAACCCTCCAATCTCCTTTCGCTTGAGACACAACCAGGTTTGAGTCCCCAATGACGTCCAACCGTTTTGCCCCTAATTCCAGGGCAGCTTCTAAGCCAGCGATACATGCCTCGTATTCTGCTTCATTGTTTGATACATTGAACCGGAGTTTGAAAGCTAAAGGTATGTGAGAATTGTTGGGTGCTATCAGCAACACCCCTATCCCATAACCATACTGGTTAGATGCTCCGTCAAAGTACATTGTCCAAATCTCTTCCTCAACCTGCAAAATAGCTTCATCTAGGAACAAATACTCTACTCCTTCATCCCCCTCCATTGGGTGATCGGCTAGGAACTCTGCTACCGCTCTCTCCTTCACAAACTTGCGCGTCATATATTTCAAATCAAATTCAGAGAAAAGAAGCAACCAACAGGCTAGCCTACCCGTAAGCGCCGATTTCTCGAAGTGATATTTGATGGGATCTAATCTCGAAACTAGAATTATAGAGTAAGCTAACAAGTAGTGCCTCAACTTCTTGGTAGCCCATACCAATGCCAAGCAAGCCTTCTCCAGCAGGGTGTAACGGATCTCATATTCCAGCATCTTCTTGCTCAGGTAATAGATGGCTTTCTCCACTCTATCCTCAAATTCCTGCGCAAACATGCAGCCCATTGTCGCGTTGGTTACTGACAGGTACAAAATCAACGGCTTCTCCGGCTCTGGTGATGACAACACTGGCAGGTTATGAAGGTACTATTTGATTTGCTTAAAAGTAACCTGGCATCAGTCATTCCATTGGAATTTCTTTCCTTTCTTCAAGAGACCAAATAGTGGTTCACAAGTCAAGGTTAGTTTTGCAATAAACCGTCTTATGAATTGCACTTTACCCAGAAAGCCTTGCACATCCTTTTCAGTCCTTGGTGGTGGCATTTCTAGGATGGCCTTGATTTTGGAAGGATCAACCTCAATGCCCCTTTGTGTAATCAAGAACCCCATCATTTTCCCTACTGTGACACCAAAAGTGCCTTTCTGTGGGTTTAGTCGCAACCGATATTCTCAAATCCGGTGGAAAAATTTCTTCAAGGCGGTGTAGTGGCCCTCTCTTTCCTTGGACTTGACAATTATGTCGTCCACATACACCTCAACTTCTTTGTGGATCATATCATGCAAGATCATGGTTGCAACCTGTTGATAAGTAGCCCCAACATTTTTCAAACCAAACGGCATCACCCTGTAGCAGTAGGTTCCCCACATCATAGTGAAGGCAGGGGGTACCATCGAGATCTAGTTGTACCTGGAAAACCCATCCATAAAGGAGAGCAACGCATGGCCTGCGGTGAAGTCCACCAATTTGTTGATGTGTGGTAAAGGAAAGTCGCCCTTCGGACTGGCTTTGTTCAGATCTCTGAAATCCACACACACTCGAATTCTGCCATCTTTCTTTGGTACCGGAACAATGTTGGCCAACCAAGTAGGATACTCAGATACTAGCAAGAACCCTGCGTCTATCTGCTTGGTGACCTCTTCCTTGATTTTCAGAGCCCAATCCGGGTGTATTCTCCGAAACTTCTGCTTGACGGGTTGGGTCTCAAGGTCAAGAGGGATCCGGTGCTGTACAATCTCTGGATCGATTACAGGCATGTCTTTATAGGACCACGTGAAACATCTTTGAAATCTTTTAATAAAGTGACTAAGCGCTTGCGTTCCTCCGAAGACAACGTGGACCTGATCTGGACCAGGCGCGGATCCTTCTTGGTACCCACATTAACTGAAATGATTTCATCAACCAGGGGTTTTACAAACCTCACCTCCTCTCGATCTATCAAATGTTTCAAAACGAAAGGAATTCTTTTCTCATCGTTTTTCTCAAAATTTTGAAAGTCGTGATCAATGCAATATACAAGTGGCACAAAAAAGTACTCAGAAACAGCAGTGGTACCATTCTCATTCAAAGCTTCCAGCTCGTCCAATTCCTCGGTTACAACTGACTCAAAAGAAAAGGAAAAAAATGACCTGGACAAAACAACAGCATCCGGGTTATCAACCCCAGGAATACCGGACTCTGACTCAAAAGAACTAGAATCTGATTCCGACTCCACAGACTCTGTGGAATCAAATTCCAGTTCACTACTTGATTCAGAACTGCTAGACAAAAAGCCCTCCTTGAACTGCCAAACGAGGGAGGGTGCGATAGATGCATCCAAAATACCACCAAAAAGGTACACAACCGATTGATCTCCGATGACGGAAACGGTGAAGTCATCCCCCTAAGCTCTCCGGTGTGATCTGAGGATCTGAAAGGAAACAAGCCAGCGCTGCTCCCAACTCAAGTTCACTGCCATTGGACTCATCCTCTGTACTGTGTTCAGCCTCAGCTGGTAGGTCAGTCTGTTCTTTTACAACTTTATCGCCTTGCAGCTGTAGGTCGAAGAAGATCTCAAAGCTGGGCAAATGCCGCTTCCCATAGTTCATCCATGGCTCAGGAAAATCGCAAAATAGGAAATCTTCCCCCTCCCGGACAAAGCGATCGTTCAGGGTTCCTTGAATGCGTCTATGCATCAACTCATAGTGCTTCCCACTTTGCTTAGCTTTGACTTTTCCAGCCATTTCCTTTCCTTTTCTTACCCAATCCTCTCTGGTAGGCATGTAACCTAAACCAAATGTATGAGGATTATGTAGCACTTCGGCCAATGCAGCAACGCCCTTCCGGCCACTCCTTCCCAATACCATTCCGGGTACATGTTGTAACTTATTCATGAGGTAGACTGATTGAGTACTGATGTATAACCCCTCATCAATAGCCAGGATATCTTGCACCACCCGGGCCTCAGCCAAGGTGAACCCAGACAGGAAAACATCTTCATCGCCGTGTACAATTTCCAGTACCGGTGTAGTGACTTCTGGCGAAGGATGCATAGAAGAATTCCCAAAAACAATAGCTACCCCCTTCCCATAGGGGTACTTCAGCATCTGATGAAGTGTGGAAGAGACAGCTTTCACTTGGTGTAGCCACGGCCGTCCAAGAAGTAAGTTAAAAGTGGCCAATACATCCAGGACGTTGAACTCAACATCCTATTATGCCGGGCCAACCTGCGTTCTGATCCGAATAGTCCCCATCACTTCCCGACTTGTATTGTCATAAGCCCAAATCACCTGGGCCGTTGGTACAAAATCTACTGGCTTCAAGCCAATAGCATAGGTCGTGCGCGATGCGCACACATTAATTGCAAACCCGGTATCAACCAAGACGACTGGTATCCACTTCTCTTTACATTCAACACAGATGTATAGTGGTTTGTTATGCTCAAAGTCCTCAAGCGGCAATTCCTTATCTGTGAAGGTCAAAGTCGGCAAAGCCCCTCCTAAGAAGACCAGTCCCACTAACTGCTCAGGGATTGTGTCGATAGAGAGCTTAGCCTTATCCATTGCTGATAGGACAGCTTGTCTGTCCACCCATGAAGCCATGAGCAATCCCCAAATGGATATGTCTGCTTAAATCTTCTTCAGCTGCTTCAATACAGCTTCTTCTTCCAGCAGTTTCTCCTTCTACTTTTCTGCCTCCTTATCTTTCCTCATTGCTTCTGGTTGGTCCAGGTGTGGGGGCTTAAAGTACCGCCCGCTCCTGGTCATGTGATCCACTTCCTTAGAATACCATGTATCATCTAGCAGATTATGTCCCCAATCTTCATCCGTGTGGGCAAGATGCAAATCATCATCTACCCACCACATTCCTTCGGCAACCGGCAAGAAACTATCTTGTTCTGTTGTAAATATTCCCACATCCGCATCACAGTCAATCCCCGCAGGGCCTTTAGCTTTTCTAGCCTTCTGATCGTTCTCAATACTTTCATGCTCGAACTGCTTCAGCGCGGCCTCCTATTCTGTATCGGTTGTACTAACGCTACTCAATTCTTGAGCACAATTCTTAGTACCAGTGCACTTCGGCAACTTTTCCTTGTCATCGACCGTTCTGGCCGTTACAATAGTTCCTATTTCCAACTCTTCCTGCTTTGGTTGAGACCCCTCATCAACATTTGGTTCATCACTGAGCCATCCCGTATTGTTCGTTGATCCGTTTATATCAAACCAGTCAATCTGTACACTCTCCAGATCTTGTTCATCGAAGAACTGCAAATTACTGATGTCCTCCTCGAGCTCGGCTAAGTCATCCAGTCCCTGGCTTGGTCCGTCCTTCCAGATTACATTAACCTCCATTTTCATCGGTAATTCTACCCCTGGACTGGCCTGACTTGTTGGCACAATGTAGCGGCACCGGTTGTAGTCCTCTTCAGTTAAGCTCATGGAGCCCTCAAGCATGCCTTCTTTTACCATAGCCACCACCATAGGTTCGGGTTGGGATATGGACGCGCTCATCATGCACAAGTTCGTGCTTTCTGAGATGAACAATGCTGGCTTGAGTAGGTGGGAGGGGGTGATGTATATACTGGGGTCGTATGAGATAGCCAGTGTTTGGATAAGGTTTATTTGCCGGGGTGGAGGGGTTTGGTTATGTGGTGGAAGAGGATTTGTAGTGACGCTAGGCTTTTGAGGAGGCGCTGTCACTTTGTTGTCAATGAGATCCTGAATCTCATGACGTAATCTAAAGCATAGGTTAGTTTCATGACCATGCTGCTGGTGAAAGGGGCAGTATTTGGCCGGGTTGTGTGTAGAAGGGAGGGGATTAGGCAATGAGCGCCCGTGGAGGTGAGGGAGCAAGGGCTCCAGCTGCGAAAGAGAGAGGCAGAGGGGCCGGGGCGGCCAGGACCCATAGCGGGAGAAGTTCTAGGGCGAGACAGAGGACTGGGTGGCCAGAGCTGCCTACTACACTCATCTACTAGCAACATACCGGGGAGGCTTGCCAGATTCCCATTGAGCCCGCACCAGCCGAGCATGAGCTTATCGAGGTTCGAGGCCCGACTCCAGTATGTACCATACTTTACTTTTTGCATATTTACTTCATTTTAGTTATGCTTTATAGAACACTAATCCTCTCAACGCATTTGCAGGCACCCATAGAGTACACCGGCGGGCCCTCGAGCTAGTGACTTCCCTGATAAAGATAGTGTGGAGAAGCATGAACCTACTCAGCCTCTACAAGATTCCGGTAATTTCCTTCAGTTTTCACTTCGTGTCATCAAACTTCCTGCCGATACATCAGCATTTCAAACATAATCTGTTCCACACTGCACTAATCTGACACACTACACTCAAACACTGCATTCGATACTGCACTCAAACACCGCATTCAAACACTTCACTCAAACATTACATTTGATGTACACCACGATTGATGTATTTGACAAACTACCCTTTTTAGATCCCAGGCACATTGGACGTTCCAGCGAGAGCTACAACGGGACTATCTGTACCTCCGCCGCCAGCAGGAAGAGAAAGACGGGAGGCTTCGGCTCGCAGCCGAGGCAGAGCTACAGGCACCCGTGACGAGAGTGGCCCTTCAGAGCCCATTCCAGACGATGATGATGATGAGACGAGTGAGGATGAGGAGGCAGCGAGTCCACAGTCAAAGTCATCTGAGGACGGAGAGGGCGACGGTGGCTCAGATTCTGAGGGCGGAGATGATCTTGAGGCCGGGTCAACAGCTGGCTCTGATATGGGGGCCTCTGACAGCGGCGCTGATAGAGATAGTTCTGAGTCCATGCCCAGGAAGAGGATGAAGAGGGCCTCTCGATCCTAAGGTGGATGGCACTGATCTAGATGTTTTTGCTTAGTCTCTTTTTGTTTTTTTTCTTTTAGCTAGTAAAGTTAGCACATTGTACAGTTTTATTTTCTTTAAAAAATTTACCCTTTTGTAAAAAGAAACCATGATTGGAATGAAAATCAACCTTTTGATGAAAAAGTGTTGCATTTTTTTTTTTTTTTTTTTTGCATTCTAAGCATCGCATTGCACCATTTTACACAAACGGGATTTGATGGAATTTGAACATTGTACACTATATTGGCAACTTCTTAATCAGGTAATGAACCGACCAACACATAACAACAGAGTAAAACAACTCAATGAACAACTATTGCAACAACTCGATAAACAAAACAACAACTCGATAAGCAAAACAACATCAATACAACTCGATAAGCAACAACAAAACAACTCGATAAACAAAGAGAAACAACATAAAAAGTGACTCAACAAAACTCTTAATATAAGGCGGCAAAATGCACCAAGAGTATAACAAAACACAGGTTCTCTGCACTCCCAACACATAGGAAAGCCATAGGAATTATGTCGGCTATAGGCAGAGGTTGTCAGCCACCAAAAGTGGTTGTCGGCCACTAGCACTGGCCGGTCGGCTACAAAACTGGCCGGTCGGCCACCAACACTAGCCGGTCGGCCACTAGTACAAGGAACCTCCAGATTACTGCCACTTGTCTTCCACTTAGCACCTTGTTTTCTACAGAAGTTGGGACTTCATAGTTTCTTCATTCCAACTTTGTTTTTGCCACAAATTGAGCCATTCTCCACCGAAAAACTTTCACTTTGGATTGCAACTCTGGATGGCTCGGAAAAGGTGAATTTTGGGGGTTTCGGGATAAATGCACTATTCCCGCTAAGTCGTACCCCGCTGTGTTTTCCGTTCCTTCATGCCGTGGCTAGAAGTTGGAACCCGGTTACACATATTTTTAACTTCGAGGGGCAAGACCTATGCCCTATGGTTGAAGAATTCCAACTTTTGATGGAATCCCAGGGTCACGAGGAAATCCTGCCCCAGTCTCATTTCAGCCACATCCAGGCTTTAGGACAGATATGTGGGCTCATTTTACACGATGCTCGATCTTTGGTTCACAACGGAGAACTAGACATTCCCAGTCTCATTCATCGATTTTCTGATGCCGGTGATCATGGCAACTGCCTTTGATAAGGTTTTCGGCAGTATGCCCTTTGCCTGTGTATGTTGGCTCATTTTCTATTTGCCTCTGGCTGCAGAGGGTCTAGCGTTCACTTGATCGAAGTAGCCCAAGGCTTGAAAGAGGGCAAGAGCTGCATTGGCCTGACACTGGCCGAGACTTTGATGGGCTTAAATGCTTTCCATCACCGGGAGATAACCAAGTTTGCAGGAAGTCCACTACTCTTGCAGGTAATGTTTCCCACCCTTCTCACATGTGTTTCCCACATCACTCGGCCTTCAAGCTCTGATTTTCTCTCAAAAACCCGTTCTCACTTTTCTCTCCACATACACCTCTCTATTCTTTAATCTCTCTTATTTTTTATCCCTCCCTAGATATGGCTCATGGACAAGTTAAAAGTAGTGGACTCTTGCCCTGCATATTCAGCGCGTGGCTATTTCTTTCGCCAACGGCTAATTGATTTCCCAAATGAGCGATGGTGGTGCCATTGGATGTGCCACAGGTCTGCTGTCGACATTACTTGGTGTTGCCCCTGGTTTGATCTGCCCGAGATGAGCCACAGCATGTCTCGAAAACTTGGCATTCAATTGATTGGCTTGACACACTATGTCTTCTACTTTCCATTCTGGTTCAGGCGTCAGTTCGAACATGACTAGACTTGCATAGAAGAGGGGATAGAGTACCCGGCTTCATTTTCAATCCGAGGCTCACAACTAGCTTAATATCCCACTGCATGGAGGACAAGAGAAGTTCTGGCTCCCACTCCCAATTTTAGTTGCGCCCTTTCTAGCGAATTCATAGCTTGGCTTGCGGATGAGGCGCAAACTGGGCCTACTTTAGCACCTGAAGCTTCCACAAGCTCTGGGAGGAGACGCAGGAACACCTGACTCATCGATGCCCCAAGTTTATTCCTTTGATCTGTACTTTCAAATTTTCCTTTTGAATTTAATAAAAAGCAACTTCGATTTGTATCAAGCGGTAGAGAACTTTGTATTAAAATCAATGAAATTGAAGGTTGTGGGCGCTGAAAATTTTCCTTTTGTTCCAAAAATGGTCTAAGTTGTATAAAGATTAATTTGAACAAAATCAACTTTTATTAAAACTTTTCAAAACCATTTTCGATAAGGATCACAACTGGACACGCCCGGAATCTATCCTTGAGATGTACAACCCCAAATCTAGCAAACAAAAAGTTGCCTCTTGTCTGAATAGCACTGCATTGTATTGTAACTAGCTCCCATGGTAAAGACCACAATCGAACTCTAAGATGCAGAAACGAAAAAGATGACCAGAACAATCTCATGGACATAGTTGATTTAGAAGTGTTTATGGCTAGACTTCAGAATGAAGTTGCCTACGTATCCCAAAGATGAGAATCAAGCCTTACATAGTTCAGTTTGGGTTCACTCGGGTATTAACACTCTCCTTTTACGCTCCAACTTTTTCCAAGGCCGCCCTTTCTGGGTTTTCAACCTTGCGTGCTTAGTTTTTCTTATTTTAAATTTTTTTTGTGCTCTAACTTTTGCCTAGGTCACCCTTTCGGGTTTTCGGCCTAACGAGCCACTCAAGGATAGTATTTCTTTAACTTGTCCATGTTGATTGGTTGGGAGAATTCAAGGCCATCTAGGTCTGTAAGAATGACAGCTCCACCCCGACCAAATAGATTTGATGATGTAAGGACCAATCCAATTGGGTCTGAACTTGCCCTTAGGGTCATGGATGGGAGCTCGGTTGTCTTTGAGCACCAAATCCCTTTCTTTCAAATTCTTGGACTTAACTTTTTTGTTGAAAGCCCTGGCGATTCTGCATTGATAACCTTGGACGGGGTACAGTGCTTTCAGCCTCCTCTCGTCAAACAGCATAAGTTCCTCGAACCTGCTCTGCTGCCAATCCACTTATGTTATCTGGCACTCAGCCATAACCTGTAGTGACGAAACCTCTACGTCAATCGACAGAACAACATCCATCCCATAAACCAGAGAATACGGAGTTGCCCCAGTAGATGTTCGGATTGATGTCCTGTAGGCCCAAAGAGCGAATGGAAACTTGTTTGGCCAGTCCCTGTAGGTTTCCACCATCTTCTGTAGAATGTGCTTGATGTTCTTGTTGGCGGCCTCAATAGCTCCGTTGGTTTGCGGATATGTGAATGACTTGTGAAAAGCCACATTGTATTTCTCCATCAAGTCGATCACTTCTTTTTTGAAGTGGGAACCATTGTTTGAAATGATCTCATTTAGGATCCCATAACAACAGATGGTATTATTGCTGATGAACTTGGCTACGTGTGATGCTCTCAGCATTGCGTAGGTGTGATAACCCTGTTCCGTATTATGCTAATTGATCTTATTTAGGATTGTGATTATGTGTTTAATATGATTTTGAGTGTTATTTATATGATTATATGTGATTTTGAATTTCTATCTATTCACCGTAGGAAAACCTGTCTAATTTTCTGCTTTAGAATTTAAATTGAAGGCCTTATCGGCTACCGAAAACGAAATTGACTACGCCATTGTGATTGGCGTAATTTTTAGAGCCTATGGTGAAATTTAATTAGAAATTGATTTGGATCAAAATAATTAGCTTCAGAACGATTAATTAAGCTCAATTACTTTACCTAACCAAATTTAATTAAGAGAGACTATAAAAGGGCCATGTTACACTTAATCTCACTCCCTATGACACTACAAGAAATTGCATTTTTCGCAACGCAACAAAATATGTTGCTAAAAGGGAAAATTCGTTGGCAAAGAGTTTTGCCAACACACAAAGCTACGTTGGCAACCCGTAGGCAAAAGTGAGTCGGCAAAAAGTTTTTTGCCGACGAAATTATCATTGCGTTGGTAAAAGTAATGCCTTTAGCGACAAACATAGTCGTCGATAAAAGCTTTCATCCATTGTCGGCAATTTACCTTGCGTCGGTAAAAGTCATTCAAATATGATGATTGTGTGGCACTTTTCGCGACACAAATTTGCGTGGGCAAAAAATATACTTTTAGCAACAAAATATGCGTCGGCAAAAGTAAACTTTTCGTGACACATTTTGCCGACGATTTGTTTGTCGATAAAGTTTTACTTTTGGCAACGACAAATTGACATTGACAAAAAATACACTTTGAGCAACACATTTACCAACAAGTTGTTTGTCGAGAAAACTTTACTCTTTGGCAACGACAAATTTGTAGCGACAAAAATAATTGAAAATCATTTATATTTTTTTTATAAGATTTACAAATTTACAAGAGGCATTCCTCAGGCACCACTATTACAAACTAATAACATTGATATGAAATCACCTAAAGTTGATGTACAGGCAAAAAAACACTGCTGATACTGCTTTTAGAAGCAGTGTATAAAACCTAAAAGGTTAAACTCACTAAAATACCCAAATACATCCAAATTGTGAACCCACAGTAGAAACAATAGATAACAAAATGAAAACATAAAACTAACAACGACAGGCAAAAAGGCATGACAATCACCCACAAACTTACAACCACCCAAATATCTATTGCACATTGACTACCTTGGCTTCCCTAAGCTCTTTTCTTGTCTCTCAATGGTCCCCTTGGAATTTTACTAAGAACCTTGGCATCAAACACTGCATACTGTTTCTTGATCTTGATCATTGCTTTCTCTGAAAACGAATCAACCTGGTCCTCGTACTTCTCATACAGTATAGGCACCGTGTGTAGCAATATGAAAGCTGTTTCATCACAATCACAATAATTAAGACTAGATATAGTCTATAAACAAAAACCTACATTTGATATATCAAAAAAAAAAAAAAGGTTTGTTGTCATTACATATGTAGAGCGATGTCAAGAAATTGCAACAACTTCCCAAAATTGAAGATATCACAAGCCAACAATCACCTATTCACCAAAACAGTCTCTTAGAAGATAATAATTAAACACACACATGCAAGGATTGAGCATCACCCTTGGCATACAAAATTCAAAAATTGGTTTAGACCAACTAATGAATTCCAACATCAACAGGCACTAGGAATCAAATTCATTTGGCAAATAGGCCAAAGAAAGAACCAGCTAAGAAGCATGGACACTTTAAAAAAGTTAAAACAACTTGGAATCCAATAATAAAACGAATACAATGTAAATTTATATTGTGGAAATATGCAAGGCACACCAAATCAAAAAATTACTTAAAAAATCAATCTCAAACACCATCCAAGTCTCTAGTGTCAACATCACTAGTAGTGCTGTTACCAAATAAATCAATTACCAAAAAAAAATGTTTGATTCCTAAAAAAAATAACATTATATGTTTATGTGCTAACAATATATATATTTGAAAATTATTTACGGTGGGAACTAAAAAATAAACAATAAATCATACCTTATGGTGGGCCATCTAGGAAAACAAGAAGCAACATGCAGCAGCAGCAGTAGCAGCCACCAGGCCAGCAGCAAACCAGCAGCTGCAATAGACCAGCAAACAACAACCATCAGCCACCAGTAGCATCAGATGTTTGATGCAACGGTTGGCATCATCGACAGTATCCATTGTAATTGTGAAATTAACTAATAATCAATATTGAAATACAATCTGTATAAGAGATTGTTAAGAGTAAATAAAAAAGTACTATATATGTTAAGGTGTAAGCGGCAACTAAATGATGAGATTATTTTTTCTTCTGCTAAGGTCACAAGCTCAATTCTTTCTGCACATTCCGCACACGATGAGTGCTAGGCGTTAATTACTGCCTTGAGTCTATACTCATGGAGGTTAGGCACTGGTCAAATAGGAATTTCGTATGGTGCAGTTATACAGTCTTTCAGAAATGATGATGAATGTAGAGGATGATGGACAAGTTTTTAATTCTTGTGGGGCAGTAGCCCTTGCATACATTGTACTGTACGTGGGAAGAAGTTATGTTTAATTATTCTTTTAAGAGTATCCTATAAGTCTCTGACTCTTTACTCTTGAATGATAAGGTACATTAGCTATGTGTTTATATACATATATAGATGTAACTGAAAAGATGTCATCACAAAGCTTTATGGAATACCTATTCTAACAAGAATTAATTAGGAAACTGAATTTTTGAAATGCTGAATGCTGTCATGAAATTTGTGTATGTATTTAGCAAGTAAAACTGCATTTTAGTGGAATGGTAGCGCTGAGGAAATTGAAACTCTCTCTCTCTCTCTCTCTCTCTCTCTCTCTCTCTCTCACACACACACACACACACACACACACACACACATCAACAAACTTGATATACTTTTCATCGCACAGTGAGAAATAACTCGCTTTATTTGTTTCAGTTTGTGATTGAGAACCATGTCCTCCCTTGTCTCTACCAACTTCTCACACAATATCACAAAAAAAGCATCAAGAAAGAAGCTTGCTGGACAATTTCAAATATCACTGCTGGGAATAGAAGTCAAATTCAGGTATATAGATTCCCTTGCATATCCATCCATTCAGAAGAATTTATGTTGCCAACTATGAATATATTACCAGTTTTGTATCAATCTCTCTCTCTCTCTTTCCTTGCCTGTGTTATGTTGGTTAACAATGATTCTTTTGTGTTGTATCAACACCCTCAATTTATTGGTGAGCGATGGTGCATTTTTTAATCCTTTCAATATAGCTCTTGCTTAATCTGAAATGATTTCTATACTAATGGTTCTGTAAGAAAGGGTCTGGTTTTCTAGTCCATTTGGGTCAGTTGGTTAAACTTGTTTTTATTGTTAATCTTTTCCTAGTTATATCATGATTTGCCTTTAGAGATTTTGAGATAGAAATTTGGGTAAGGAGAGGAACACACACTCATCATAGCTGTTTCTGTATGAAACCACTCTTGTTCTGTTTTGCTTGAAAAGATTTTAATATGTTATATTTGTTGCTACTAAGTAATTACATAGTTCCCTTATAAAACGTCATGAGGTGAATCGGATACAAAAGCAAACAGCTGTAGCAATGTTTGTGCTATCTTTTTCTATAATGGTGGAAGCAATCTGTTACAAAGTTGCCAAAAGGAGTAAATGGTTGGATTCAATATTTAGAATGAATCTGGACCGCACTATTTTTTTGGGTATTTTTTTGTGTCTGATTTCTTGGTTCTACGGGTTTTGTAGGCCTCCTTTTGTTTGAAGGAGTTTTTAAACATTGTTTTTGTTTTTCTTGTTTCCAACTGTCAGCCAGGATTTTTGTTCTGGCAGATAGGTTGAATTTGTTTCATGGAACTATTTGTGAAGTGTAAGGCTTTTTTAACTTGTGGTTTTCATAGTCATTTGTATTTTCTATATATTGATGTGACGGAAAATATAACCATGATTTGTTTTTATGTGAAATGAGTTAATTTTCACATGTGATATTTGTTAATCATTTGGTGCATTGATTCTATGATGATGTAGTGATTAATTAAGAAAGTATAAACAAATTTGCAAGTGTTAAACAAATTTGCAAGTGTCCATAAGTCTATAGAAGTTATCTTAGTGCTAACTTTTTGTGTCAATTCGATTACTTTATTTTATCGTTTGGGTCTAGCACTTGATTCATGTTTTTGTATATATATAAATTAATCTAGTGTTTTAAGGTGTGTTCTTTAAATATTATTTTGGAAACGTATAGTAAATTGGGGGATGACTTGAAAACCAATTACTCTGTTTGGTTGATCAATGACTAATTAGATTGAAATTGCACCAATATGCCTAATACATATTGTTCTAACTCTTTCTTCATCAGTTTCTTCAGATTGAAGCAGACGGTGGATTAAAAGTCATGTGGGAAGTAGTTGAAAAGAGTAGTACTAAACTTATAAAATTTCAATTCACTAGTGTGGAACTAATGAATTTCAAAATCATGAAATTTGAGTTTTTGGCAATTTTTTCGTTAGAACCTACTATGCATTCTAATTTTTGCATTTTCCTTATCAGAAGCACTACTGCTCTCAAAAAAAATATCTGCCAGACCCCACCCAATCCTTAACAAGGCACACAAGGAAGAAAAGTAGGCTGCTCAAACACTGTTCTCTATCAACCAAAACACCTAGAGCATCAAAACCATAAACCAGGACTTAGGGATCTAGGGTAATACATCCATGATCCTAGTCAGCATTCCTAGTAGTAGAAAACCCAGAAAATTGCTCTGAACAGGACTCGATGAACAGATCCGGAAAAAATACCCATTCTTGCTGAAAAATAGAGAAATGAAGAAAATATATATCTAGACAGCTTAGATTAAAAAATGAAAAATATAAGAAAATAGATAGATAGTAAATAAATTTCATCTTCCACATGAGAAATCAAAGCTAATAATTTCCAAATGCATCATAATTCACAACTGATTTAAATCCATAGCTTTAAACAACATTGAGTTAAAATTTCCATGAATCAAAGCAACAACTCTGTGAAGCTAACCGTATTTTCTGCCGATTGATGTGTAAGTCTCTTCGACAGGTTTCACCAATTGCAAAAGAGTGCCACCAGCGTCCAACAACAATGCATCATATGCTCTCTTAACCAACCTCCCTGAGAAAGGGGGGAAACCTAAACAGGGCTGTTTGGAAGTTGAGAAAGTGACAGAAAAGGAAAAGGAAAAGGAAAAGGAAAATAAAAAAAAATAATGCAAATTACGACAGGAAAATACACATAACAAGGGTGGAAGAGAAGGAAGAGGATCGAATAGATGAATTTGTCAACACAAATAGAACAAGAGAACGAGATAGAGAAACTCACCACGCCGGAGAACCACCGCGGTAACGCCGACGGAGATCGCCGCCACTAGATCGTTGCCTTCGCAAATCCAATGGAGATCTTTGCCTTCGCAAATCCGATGTAGATCGTTGCCTTCGCTACTATGTGAGTGAGAATGAGATTGAAAAGACCGTGAGATTGAGAACCCTAAACACAACATATGGGTGGGGAAATGGGAAATGGGCGGGTACCCATTCCCAACCCATATCCTATGGGTATTTAAAAATCCCCACTTAATTAATTCAATGGGTAAAAAAATTGAAAAAAATCCATATATGTGGATAGGATCTCCATAGATATCCATAGGGTAGGATCCCCACTGCCATCTCTAGCAATTGGTTAGGTTTCTTTTAATTTCAAACTTAAACTTGAGATAATTTATTTAAAGGGAAAAATTATTTGTTGATTCTAGGGCATGACGTGATTATGTCCTAGGCTAATCATAAATTTCTACATCTCTTTATATTTTTCAATCACTCAATATAAAATGATAGACTTCATCCCTTTTACCAATTACAATATATGTAGACCTCCTTGTGGCACTGCCACTAAACTAACTAATAACTTCTCATTTAAAGATGTCATTATTAGTCTCGTTTTGATAATTTAAATTTTTATTTTGTAAATCTCTCTATGTATATCATTTATAGGAAAAAAAATAATTTGATAATTGTAACATGTTTTTTTGTCATACTTATCTTTGAAAAAAAATGAACGATGAATAAGTTATTTAAGATAGACCATTAATTTTTTAAAGATAAACATTACAAAAAGAAATTTACTATGAAATTTAATATGATTATACATAAAATGCCCTCTACAAAATGATAATCTAACCACATTCTTTGGAAAAGTTTTAATTATCTCAAATTAGCCATCTCAACTTAAGAGTATGTTTAGGCTTGATGGGTTCATTTTGTGATCTAATTCAATGATCACTTTAATTTTACAATTCAATAATTAGGATATTTAAAACTCTTTCAAAAGTTATAAAAAAACACAAATTACTAAATCACCTCGTTTCACTAGCAAAACTTTTACCGACGAATTCTGTTGTCGTCGCTAAATGTTTAACTCTTTGCCCACGCCAACTTGTCGTCGCCAAAAGTA
This sequence comes from Camellia sinensis, assembly GCF_055761805.1. NCBI lineage: Eukaryota > Viridiplantae > Streptophyta > Magnoliopsida > Ericales > Theaceae > Camellia > Camellia sinensis. Next base: position 212,452,015 of record NC_138961.1, on the reverse strand, counting down.
AGCACACTAATAGCAACGCTCATTGTGTTGCTAAAAAATAAGCTTCGTAGCTAAAACTTTTGAAATTTTGGTGCCAACAAATAGTTTTGGCGCTTAAAGAATGTTATGCTTTTTTAGCGACGATAGTAAATTGCATCGGTAAAGGTCTACTTTTACCAACAAAATTCATCACTGTGTCGCCAAAAATATACTTTTGGCTATGAAAAATTGACGTTGTCGCCAAAAGTAGTTGCCAAAAGTGCAATTTCTTGTAGTGTGAACTCATAAAATCTGAAATTCCACTAGAGACAAAGAGAGGGTAACTCAAGATTTAACTACAATTGTGAGGATTGAAGCTCCTAGGTGAGTAATTAAGCAAAGATTTGTGAGTATAAGTTGTAATTTTGTGAATTTAAGGTTAAATGGTAATCAAGAATATGAATGAAGTTGATTTTGGTGAATTTGGGGTCAATGAATGCATGCATGTAAGAAATTGCCATGAATTTGTATATTTGAACATAAAGTGTATAATTCATATTGAATTTTGATTGAAGTTCAAGCTTTTGATCACCTTTTCACCATTTAGATTGAGAATAGAGGTTATATCCCACATGCAAGAACAATTCATAAAGGTGTGGGTTTTGAATGCATGAATTTGATGTGTTGGAAGTAAGTTTGGTGTAATTTGAGCATGCATGTAATTGATTCATGAGAATTGAGCTTCATAATGTTGTAATTTCTCATTTGTATCATGTTAGAGGATGTGTATGTGAAGTATGAGCCACATTATGCAAGTTACATCAGTTTGAATGCAAGTTTGAAGCTCAAACAGCTTACTGAAAAACCCAGAATTCGGTATGTCTGCTCAAGCAGGGTAATGGCCACTCGAGCGTGAAATGCTAGTTCTCAGAACTTTTGCAAACATGGATGTCCGCTCGAGCGAGGATATTTACGCTCGAGCGTCAAGCCATGTAGTTTGACTTTTAACTCGAGCGTCCGAAGTCACGTTCGAGCGTAAAAATGAGGCAACCAGTATTTTTACAGACCTAGTGGGTCCGCTCGAGCGGCCAAAGCCATGCTCGAGCGAGGAGCCCTGTTTCAGAAATTTTGTAAAGATGTTCTATGTTTCATTTTCCGTTCTCTTTCATTTATAAGCACTCTTAGGCATGCATTGAACATTATAAATGAGTTAAAAGGATAAGAAATGGATTGAATCGTTTGTGACCCATATGTGTTATGTAATGTGTAGGGTCAAGCTCAAGGGTGAATCCACCGGCAGAACACTGTGAGTAATATCTTAGCAAAGATATTTTGAAGTATATTATCCGTTCAATTGCTTGCTCTTATTCGAGTTTCATAAGCCTGCTAATTTGAATGATTGGGCCAAAGGCCGTTTGACATGAATGATTGGGCCAAAGGCCGTCTAACATGAACGATTAGGCCAAAGGCCATTGGATATGAATGAATGGGCCAAAAGTTGTCGAGTATGAGTGAATTGGGCTCAAGGCCGTTTGATACATTTAGATCTTTAGTCGTTTGATACATTAGATAAAAACATGAATTGGGCCCAAGGCCGTCTGACGTAACTGTTTCAAAGTTTGTTCATGTATCTTCTTTACTTGGTATTATTCACTGGGCTTTCGCTCACTCTCATTCATGTGTCTGTAGGTGAGCCAGGAGATGTTCAAACCCAACCCCAGTGACGTATGTGAGAAACAGTCGCATTTTTGAGGAGTCTGCCCATACGTCTCACGCACGAGACTAGTTTTCGCCCCTTTTGTTCCTTTATTGTATTTTTGCTATGTCGGCAAAAACATTGAATCACTTTTTGTATATGAGTTTTGTTTGGATGAATGTATAACTGAAGTTCCTGGATATAGATTAACTCTATGTATATTCGTGAGTTATCATGAAATGTTTTTGAATTGATTTTGTTATGCCATGTAGGCACAACTCTATAGACAAAGCTTTAAATTGCTTCTATTTTGGCCCATTTACTCTGTTGAATCCGTTTTATTTGGTTTGAGGCTGTAGGTAATCTCTTGGTTACTGGCCGGTTATGTCCTTAACCCATAGGGGCGGGATTGGGTCATGACAGTAGGATTGGGCCTCGATCCACTTTGTAAAATAGTCTATTGCCACCAGGATATACTCATGCCCGTTTGAGCCTTTCGGCGTAACTGCCCCAATAACATCAATTCCCCAGACTGAAAAGGCCATCGTGAAGTCATGTTGTATAGCTTCGACGGCAGGATGTTCATGCGATTTTCATGAATCTGGCATTTGTGGCATCGCCGAAGAAAACTAATACAATCCTCCTCCATGGTTGACCAATAGTAACCCTGCCTGAGAATCTTTTGGGCTAACATTACCCCGCTCATGTGCGATCCGCACTATCCTCCATGGATGGCCTCCATTAGGCGCTTTAATTCTTCTACATCGACGCACAGCTTGTGCATTCCCAGATGGTCTCGTTTGTACAATTTACTCCCGCAGATGATAAACTGTGTAGCCAATCGCCGTATTACCCTTTTATCTTTGGCATTTGCCCCTAGTGGATAAGCCTCATTTTCCAAGAAGTTCCAGATATCATGATACCAGGGGTTCTGATCTTGTACTTCATCTATCGCGGCAATCAACTGGTAGGCCGGCACATACCTCTACTCAATAATGATCGGACGCATCCAGACTCCCAAAGGGATGTCTATCATGGAAGATAGAGTTGATAAAGCGTCAGTAAACGTATTGTTCTCTCTTAATAGATACGTGAAGGTTAGCTTCTCAAACCTAGGAATCAGAACATCCAGCGTTTGGTGATTGATTTTCATCCTTTCTTCCTTAACCCTCTAATCTCTTTTCGTTTGAGACACAACCAAGTTCGAGTCCCCAATGACGTCCAACCGTTTTGCCCCTAATTCCAAGGCGGCTTCTAAGCCAGCGATACATGCCTTGTATTCTGCTTCGTTATTTGATACTTGGAATCGGAGTTTGAAAGCTAAAGGTATGTGGGAATTGTCGGGTGCTATCAGCAACACCCCTATCCCGTAACCATACTGGTTAGACGCTCCGTCAAAGTACATTGTCCAAATCTCTTCCTCGACCTACAGAATAGCCTCATCTGGAAACAAATAATGTACTGCTTCGTCCTCCTCCACTGGGTGATCGGCTAGGAACTCCGCTACCGCTCTCCTCTTCACAGACTTGTGCGTCATATATTTCAAATCAAATTCGGAGAGAAGAAGTAACCAACGGGCTAGCCTACCCGTAAGCGCTGGTTTCTTGAAGAGATATTTGATGGGATCTAATCTCGAAACTAGAATTACAGAGTGAGCTAACAGGTAGTGCCTCAACTTCTTGGTAGCCCATACCAAGGCCAAGCAAGCCTTCTCCAGTGGGGTGTAATGGGTCTCATATTCCAGCATCTTCTTGATCAGGTAATAGATGGCTTTCTCCACTCTATCCTCAGATTCTTGCGCAAACATGCAGCCCATTGTCGTGTCGGTTACTGATAGGTACAAAATCAACGGCTTCCTCGGCTCTGGCGGTGACAACACGGGTGGGTTCTGAAGGTACTGTTTGATCTACTCAAAAGCAACCTGGCATTGGTCATCCCATTGGAATTTCTTTCCTTTCTTCAGGAGACCAAATAGTGGTTCACAAGTCAAGATTAATTTTTCAATAAACCGTCTTTGAATTGCACTTTACCTAGAAAGCCTCGCACCTCCTTTTCAGTCCTTGGTGGTGGCATTTCTAGGATGGCCTTGATTTTGGAAGGATCAACCTCAATGCCTCTTTGTGTAATCAAGAACCCCAGCATTCCCTACTATTTCACCAAAAGTGCATTTCTGTGGGTTTAGTCGTAACCGATATTCTCTGATCCGTTGGAAAATTTTCTTCAAGGCGGTGTAGTGGCCCTCTCTTTCCTTGGACTTGACAATCATGTCGTCCACATACACCTCAACTTCTCTATGGATCATATCATGAAAGATCGTGGTTGCAGCCCGTTGATAAATAGCCCCAACATGTTTCAGACCAAACGGCATCACCATGTAGCAGTAGGTTCCCCATGGCGTAGTGAAGGCAGTCTTCTCCCTATCCTCGGGTGCCATCAAGATCTGGTTGTACTCGAAAAATCCATCCATAAAGGAGAGCAACGCATGGCCTGCGATGAAGTCCACCAATTCGTCGATGTGCGGTAAAGGAAAGTCGTCCTTCGAACTGGCTTTGTTCAGATCTCTGAAATCCACACACACCCAAATTCAGTTATCTTTCTTTGGCACCGGAACAATGTTGGCCAACCAAGTAGGATACTCAGGTACTAGCAAGAACCCTGCGTCTATCTGCTTGGTGACCTCTTCCTTTATTTTCAAAGCCCAATCCAGGCGTATTCTCCAAAGCTTCTGCTTGACGGGTCGAGTCTCAAGGTCAAGAGGATTCCAGTGCTGTACAATCTTAGGATCGATTCCAGGCATGTCTTCGTAGGACCACGCAAAGACATCTTTGAAATCTTCTAATAAAGTGACTAAGCACTCGCGTTCCTCCAAAGATAACGTGGACCCGATCTAGAACAGACGCGGATCCTTCTCAGTTCCCACATTAATTGAAATGATTTCATCAACCAGGGGTTTTACAAACCTCTCCTCCTCTCGATCTATAAATGTTTCAAAACCAGAAGAATTCCTTCCTCATCATATTTATCAAAATTTTGAAAGTCATGATCAATGCAATATACAAGTGGCACAGAAAAGTACTCAGAAACAGTAGTGATACCATTCTCATTCAAAGCTTCCAGCTCATCCAATTCCTCGGTTACAACCGACTCAAAAGAAAAGGAAAAAGACGACCTGGACAAAACAACGGCATCCAAGTTATCAACCCCAGAAATACCAGACTCCGACTCAGAAGAATTGGAATCTGATTCCGATTCCACAGACTCTGTGGAATCAGATTCCGGTTCACTACTTGATTCAGAACTGCTGGACAAAAAGCCCTCCTCGAACTGCCAAACGAGGGAGGGTGCGATAGATGCATCCAGAATACCACCGGAAGGTTCCACAGTCGATTGATCTCCGATCATGGAAACGGTGAAGTCGTCCCCCAAGCTCTCCGATGTGATCTGAGGATCCGAAAGGAGACAAGCCAGCGCTGCTCCCAGCTCAAGTTGACTGCCATTGGACTCATCATCTGTACTCTGTTCAGCCTCTGCTGGTAAGTTAATCTGTTCTTTTGTAACTTCATCACCTTGCAACTGTAGGTCGAAAAAGATCTTAAAGCCGGGCAAACGCCGCTTCTCAGAGTTCATCCATGGCTCAGGAAAGCCGCAAAATGGGAAATCTTCCCCCTCTCGGACAAAGCGGTCATTCAAGGTTCCTTGAATGGGTCTATGCACCAACTCATAGTGCTTCCCACTTTGCTTAGCTTTGACTCTTCCTACCATTTCCTTTCCTTTTCTTACCCAGTCCTCTCTGGTAGGCGTGTAACCCAAACCAAAGATACGAGGGTTATGTGGCACTTCGGCCAATGCAACAACGCCCTTCCGGCCGCTCCTTCCCAATCTCATTCCGGGTACATGCTGTAACTTATTTATGAGGTAGACTGATTGAGCACTGATGTACAACCCCTCATCAATAGCCAGGATATCTTACACCACCTGGGCCTCAGCCAAGGTGAACCCAGACAGGAAAACATCTTCATCGCCGTGTAAAATTTCCAGTACCAGTGTAGTGACTTCTGGTGAAGGATGTATAGAAGAATTCCCAAAAACAATAACTACCCCCTTCCCGTGGGGGTACTTCAGCATCTGATGCAGAGTGGAAGAGATAGCTTTCACTTTGTGCAGCCACGGCCGTCTAAGAAGTAAGTTAAAAGTGGCCGGTACATCCAGGACGTGGAACTCAACATCCTGTTGTGCCGGGCCAACTTGCGTCCTGATCTGAACTGTCCCCATTGCTTCCCGACTTGTATTGTCATAAGCCTAAATCACCTGGGCTGTTGGTACAAAATCTGTTAGCTTCAAGCCAATAGCACAGGCCGTGCGCGACGGGACACATTAATTACAGACCCGGTATCAACCAAGACGACTGGTATCCACTTCTCTTTACATTCAATAGAGATGTATAGTGGTTTGTTATGCTCAGAGCCCTCAGGCGAAAATTCCTTATCTGTGAAGGTCAAAGTCGGCGAAGCCTCTCCCGGGAAGGCCAGTCCCACTAACTGCTCGAGGGTTGTGTCGATAGAGAGCTTAGCCTTATCCATTGCTGATAGGACAGCTTGTCTATGCACCCGTGAAGCCATAAGCAATCCCCAAATGGATATGTCTGCTTGAATCTTCTTCAGCTGCTTCAATACAGCTTCTTCTTTTAGAAGTTTCTCCTTCTGCTTTTCTGCCTCCTTATCTTTCCCCGATGCTTCTGGTTGGTCCAGGTGTAGGGGCTTAAAGTACCGCCCGCTCCTGGTCATGTGATCCACTTCGTCGGAATACCATGTATCGTCTGGCAGATTCTATCCCCAATTTCCATTCGTGTGGGCAAGATGCAAATCATCATCTTCCCACTACATTCCTCCAGCAACCGACAAGCAACTGTCTGGTTCTGTTGTAAATATTCCCATATCTGTATCATAGTCAATCCCTGCAGGGCCTTTGGCTTTTCTAGCCTTCTGATCATTCTCAATTCTTTCATGCTCGAACTGCTTCAACGTGGCCTCCTATTCTGTATCAGCTGTACTAACGCTACTCAATTCTTGAGCACAATTCTTAGTATCGGTGCTCTTCGGCAACTTTCCCTTGTCGTCGACCGTTTCGGCCATTACAGTAGTTCTTCTTTCCACCTGTTCCTGCTTTGGTTGAGACCCCTCATTAACATCCAATTCATCACTGAGCCATCCCGTATTATTCGTTGATCCATTCATATCAAACCAGCCAATCTGTACACTCCCCAGATCTTGTTCATCGAAGAACTGCAGATTATTGATGTCCTCCTTAAGCTCGGCTAAGTCATCCAGTCCCTGGCTTGGTCCGTCCTCCCGGACTACATTAACCTCCATTCTCGTCGGTAATTCTACCCCTGGTCTGGCCTGACTTGTTGGCACAATGCAGCGACACGAGTTGTATTCCTCTTCAGTTAAGCTCGTGGAGCCCTCACGCATGCCTTCTTCTACCATAGCCACCACCACATGTTCGAGTTGGGATATGGACGCGCTCATCATGCTCAAGTCTATGCTTTCTAGGATGAACAATGCTAGCTTAGGTAGTGTAGACCGCCCGGAACTTGCTACACACGCAAGGGCGCGAATTGGGTTCTTAGCTACTACAATTCGGACTCTTGTCACGGTTCTGAATCTAATCTCACAAAGTGCAATGTAAGACTGATAAATCACCAAGGAGTCCAAATCTGGCAATCGATTTTAGAAAATCGATTTTAATCATAAAGAAGTGCCAAACATGGATTGTTTTTCCAGATTTCAGAGTCGCCCCCTAAATATTTTGTTTTAGGAAATTTAGGAAACCCTGACTCGTGCCTAAGGCCACATGTCCGTCATCACCAAAGTTGCCTCGGCTCGAGAACTTGGGTACGAGGGGGGAAGGTCATGAAATAAGCACCCCCGCTCGCTCGATCAAAGGATCGGCCTCTACTAAACATGATATGTTGTTTTGAAAACACATGTGTCCTTATTCCGATTATTAGCTAACCTTACTATGTGATGCGTAGAACACACAAGTATAGACTAAATCACTCAACTTGGAACAAAACATCTTATGTTTGTTTTTCGAAAATGGTTTGAAAGTGCTACTCGCAAGTAGGCTAAAATGCAGATTTGCCACCCTCAAGTGGGCTTAAAACATGATTTTGCCACTCCGCAGATTGGGCTTAAAACTCACATTTCGATTAATTGTTTCAATTCAAGCAATAAAGCCTTCATCCACAGGCATTCAAGCAGTTATAGCAGTTAAGCACATAGCCTCATGACAAGCATGCTAAATATATGGCAACACTTACACACATGCAAGGATGCAAAAGCATAAACACTCACAGTGTACTCCGAGCCAAAACAGAAGCTAGTTAGTAATCAATGCATGATCCTAGCTATGTCAACAATGCCTAATGCAACACATGCAAAATGCAACTAAGTAGGCTCGGCTATCTACGATGGCATATGAATGCAACACTCGATAACATGCTTTGAAACACGTATTCAAGTAAGTATTGAAATACGATGCAGTTTGAATGATGCGTCGAGCCCGGTGCATGCAAGACAAAATGAATAATGCACGCATGCAAACATAAGTATGCTAATTGAAAAATGCCCTAAACTAACCAACAAAAGCTGATAAGTAAAAGAGAGAAAGAAGTGGGGGTTGGAAGACATGCACCACACACACGCACACTTATTGCAAAATTTTCCCTCTCGATGGAGGGTCCGAATACAAGCTAAGCTAATCTAAGCTAAGCTAAGCAATTAATCTAATTAAGCTAATTAGACTAATTATTACACAACCAAATTGAATAACGAGCTTTAACTAATTATTACAATACTTAACTAATTAACAAATTAACTAAGTTACAAAAAAAACAAATGCTAACTAACAAGTAAACATTTAAACTAAGTTGCTCCAGCTCTATTTGAAGAAGAAAAAGATGCATGCTCGCACTCGGTTTCTCGCCTCGAAACACCTTCCGGTTGCTCTCTTGAGGCTCTGTTTGCAGGGTGTCTTCCAGTTCTTGTTGTTGAAACTTACCAAAATAGTGCTACGGAGTGCACCAGTGGCCTGCCGGCCATGAATGGTGGCTGCCGACCCCCCTGTCGGCCAAGGATGAACACTGCTGGCCACAGATGAAAGGGTGCCGGCCATGAGTAAGCAGGTGCCGGCCACTGGTGTGTTATGACACCAAGCTGCAATAGAGCACAAAATAGAGAAAATTGAGGGTCTCCCTAGAACATGTATGTACTATGCCCTTCCATATCATCTCAAAACATCAAGGGAGAGGCATAATTGGATCCAAAACCATCAATCAAGCATCGCAATGCATGATGGCCAAAGATCCAACTTGTACAAATTCAATAAATGCATGACAAACAAGACACTTAGACCATCTCCTTATCATGAGAGATCAAAGGCAATGGAGACCAAGAGAGATTGGCTCACTTCATCACTTCAAGTATGAAATGAACCAATCTTCCTCGTGTTCAATACGACATCTGATTGAACACAATGCAAAGCAAGCAACACATGTTTATCTTAGCATGTCAAAGACACTAAACTATGCAAGCTAAGCATGCAAGACATGTTATGGGGCCAAGAGCACTAAAGCAAGCAAAGAGCATCATACAAAAGGCATGCAATATAATGCTCAATGGACTAAACCAACACCAAACATACCTCATGCATGCCAAAACAGTGGCCAAAATGATCTGAAATGATAGTATGAATGGCAAGGGAATGATGCTCATGCAATGGCTCGCAAGCTAGGCATTCAACACAACTCTCAAACACAATCAAAGAGTGATATGCATAAGAATATAGCAATGATATATGCTCTGAAATCAAGTGTTAAATGATGCCAAATCATCCAAATATCTCAAATAAGGCATGCTAGAAGGCCTAAGGCACAAGGCTAGTAAAGGGGACTATACGAGAGGCATGTAATACATGGCACAAATGATTAAACCAGCCATAGATAGAGCTCAAGTAGGTCTAAACAAAGACCAAAACATGCTGGGATGGGAGCTCAAAAGCCTAGACAAGCATGCATACGCATTGGTCCATAAACGAGGCACAAAGCACAACTCACAAAAGCTATGAAAGAGTGGAATATGTGAGAATGTGACTGTAGACACCCCATTTTTGACCGACCTTAAGACTCAGACGTCACTGATTGAGCGTTTGGTGATGTTGCATAATGTGCTCGTTCAGAAGTTTCAGAGTTGCGGCCGTGAGCCCTGCCTCCGGACTTCCGAACCCTCTTTTGTGCTTTTCCTCGGTTTGCGAACCAGGCTCGGTTTTCTTTGTTTCTTTTCCTGAGGGGAGGGAGAGGTCCCGTAGACCATCTCTCAGTGGCCGTGGGCTACATTTGGTGGCCGTAGGCCATTTTGCCCATTTTGGAGTCCGGTTTCCGATTTTTCGGGACCGTTGGCCGTGTGCCCCGGTTCGGGACCGCTTAATCATCTCCATTTGCTCCGATTTTTGGCATACATCTTATTTTCTCCCTTTTGAGGGACACTGGGGTCTGAGAAACCCACTTCGTGGCCGAATGCCACTTTCGGTACTTAACAGCCCATTTTCGGGACCCCGAACTGCGCGTTTTGGCCCCCGAACATTCGTTTTGCAACGGTTTTCGTTCATTTTTGGCAGGTGCCTCTGTTTTATCACCGGGAAGGTCGTAGAAGGGTGGGAGGCCAGTAATTGTTGCAGCAACCAGTTATATATCCTCCGACGCCCTCCGATGCCCGTTTTTCGCACTTCCGGGCTAATGTTGAACACCTTGGGGCCACTTTCTTGAACTTTGAACCACATACTTGTGATGTACACACATGGGAGGACCCTAAAAGTTGGTGGCTGGCCACTAATGTTACTTGACCCTTTTGAACCCCTCCTTCCGGGCTAATGTTGAACACCTTGGGGCCACTTTCTTGAACTTTGAACCACATACTTGTGATGTACACACATGGGAGGACCCTAAAAGTTGGTGGCCGGCCACTAATGTTGCTTGACCCTTTTGAACCCCTCCTTCCGAGCTAATGTTGAACATCTTGGGGCCACTTTCTTGGACTTTTAACCACAGGGTTGTGTTGAGGGCACATGGGAGGACACCATTATTTGGTGGTCGGCCACTAAACCAACTTGACCCTTTTGACCCCTAGCCGGCCGGCCACCTGAAACAAAAATACATGGCCGGCCATGATCCTCACACTGTTCACTTTACAGCTGTATAGCTTTATCCCCCAGAAAATATCCCAATCCGGGGGATATTTTGTGGGGGAAAACTTGCCTATTTTCCCCCACCTTTTGCCCCTCCTTTACTCCCCCTTTTTGTCCATATAATCAGCTGGCAACATTTCATACAAGGGTTAGAAAAAATTGTCTTCAAGCCTTGAGACATAATCATCCCTCCATCTCTCTCATTTTCCTTGAAAACTCCAAGTCCTACATCTTGTTTCCTTCATCACCACCAAGCTCTACCACCACCACTCCAATCCAGCAGCAAGGGGAGGAATTCCAGCAGCTAAGAGGCAACAAATTTGGCCCAAGAAGAAACAAAAGAATTGGTCTTCAAGGGTGAGTTACAATTTCCCCTTTTTGGCCCTTTTCTTGGATCTTTTGCAAGCCATACATGCTTATTGTTTTGAGCTCCGACCAAAACTGGAAAGGTCATTTTTTTGAGCTTATTTTCATGTCTCATTAAGGGCTCAACCCTGTTTGAGCCCCCCATCTTGCACTTGCTTCAATACCCTCTTTGTATGTCAATATTTCGCATGCTTTTTCTAGCCTATGTGTGATTTGTTTTGGAGTTTCTCATGAACTTTAAGTAGGCTTATTTTGAGCCCCTCTTCAACATTGAAGAAGGGCTCATCTTTGTTTGGGACCTCCATATACCACTTGTCTTTATATCCATCTTTGGTCCCCTATTCTTGTATGACTTGGCAGCCTATCTTGGTTCCATTTTTGGTCATTTTATAGAGCTATAAAAGTTCTTATTTTGGCCCATTCTTCATGTTTCATTAAGGGCCTTTCATGGTTTGAGTCATATTTTATACACTTCATGTTATATCTCTCTTTTAATCCTCATTTTTGCATGTTTTGGCAGCCTATCATGCTTCGGTTTTTGGCCTTTTTATAGTACTAAAAATAGTCTTATTTTGGCCCATTATTCATGTTTCATTAAGGGTATTTGGCTGTTTGATGAATATTTTGCATACTTTGTGTTATAGCCACTTTTGAGCCTCATTTTGCATCGCATTTCTAGCATGTTTGTATACTGTTTTGGAGTTTTTACAGTTCTGTAAATAGTCATATTTTTGGTCCCTCTTCAATGTTGTAGAAGGGAATATTTCATTTTGGGCTTTGCATATACCACTTGCCTCTTTGGCCACCTTTTGGCCCTTTTTCTTGCATGGGAGTGCAGCCATACTTGTGTTTGTTTTTGGGGTTTTTACAGTTCTGGAAAATATCATATTTTGGGCCCCTCTTCAACTTTGTTGAAGGGCCCTAACCTGTTTGAGGACAGCAGATGTGAGTTGCTTCTTAATCTCGCGTTTAGGGCCATTTTTGCATGCCATTGTTGCCCTATCTTTGCTTGCTGTTTGGCCATGTTTTGAACTGGAAAAGTGCATATTTAGGGGCTGCCTTGCTTCTGTCTATTCATTGCATGTGCCAATTTTGTATGTTTGGTATAGCTATAGGCCATTTCGGGTGCCAAAATTCATATTTCGGGACTATTCCCTGCATCGGGTGTGTTTTCGCCTCATTTCGGGGCTGTTTTCCCCCACTTTTCATTGCTGAAAATCCATTAGCATGTTTGCATATGTCATTTCCATGCCATTGCATTGCGTATGCCATTGCCTCGGTATGCGTGCCCGTGTGCACACATTTTGAGGCAATTCATTTTCGTCTATCGGCCTCTTATGTAAGTGCGGCTGAGGCTCTCTCATGTTAGTATAAGTCCATGTTTCATTCTATATGCCATTTCCATGCCATTGCATTGCGTATGCCATTGCCTCGGTTCGCGTGCCTATGTGCACGGATTTCGAGGCACTTCATTTTCATCCATCGGCATCCTATGTGAGTGTGGCTGAGGCTCTCTCATGTTGGTATAAGCCCATATCATGTTTTCATGTCATTTGCATTGCATATGCCATTGCCTCGGTATGCGTGCCCGTGTGCACGCATTTCGAGGCACTTCATTTTCGTCTATCGGCCTCTTATGTGAGTGTGGCTGAGGCTCTCTCATGTTAGTATAAGTCCATGTTGCATTTTCCATGCCATTGCATTGCGTATGCCATTGCCTCGGTTTGCGTGCCCGCGTGCACGCATTTCGAGGCACTTCTTTTTCATCCACCGGCCTCTTATGTGAGTGTGGCTGAGGCTCTCTCATGTTAGTGTAAGCCCATATCATATTTCTCTATCATTTGCATTGCGTATGTCATTTTCTCAGTTTGCGTGCCCATGTGCACGCATCTCGAGGCATCTCATTTTCACAGCATAGTGCATACTAGGTTGTATCTTAGATCGCATTCATGTATTTCCTCGACTTGCGTGCCCGTGTGCACGCATTTCGAGGCATCTCATTTTCATAGCATTGTGTATATTAGGATTGTATCTTAGTTGCATTTCATGCATATCATGCATATTGCATCGTGTTCGGAATAGGAGTTAGCCCGGGCACGGGAAACGAGGTGCATTTCGTACTCCGAGTGACGGAATGCGTCTCAATTCCCCAGTCACCGACACTCCGGATTATCCATGATGGAGTTAGGTTTTAGCTGTGTTTTCATGTGCATTCATCCTATATTGAATTGTGCATTTCGAATCCTCGGCCATCATCCCTCGGTATGCGTGATTGGTGGCATGAGGATCGAGGCATGCATATATTTGTGAAAATACATTGCTATGCCCCTTTCCTGCTCTCTGTTGCAGCAAAATGAAGAATCAGCAACTTTTCGGGACTTGGCACGCTTTTCAAGAATAACTGCTAAACAGAGGCTAATTGGGGCATCCCGGTGGATTTCCGCGCAAGGCAGCCTAAATGTACATCATTCATCAGAAGCAAGGCAGTCCCTGGCTGGCACGCCAGTTTTTACAGTTTTCTTAGTTAATTCATTAATTAATTAGGAATTTGTATATTATTTGGACTGTAATATTCTTTCATTTGGAACTGTATTATTTATTCGGACCCTCTGCGCGAGGGCACAACTGTAATAAGTGTGCGTGTGTGTGATGTATGTCTTCCAACCCCACGTCTTTTTTCCCTTTTATTTACTTGCTTATGATGGTTAGATTAGGGCATATTTCAATTAGCATATAGTATGACAGCATGTTTGCATCATTCATCTGTTTTGCATGCACCGGGCTCGGCGCATCATACTAACTGTATTGTACTTTCAATTCCGAATTGAATACATGTTAGCTGTAGCATTTCATATGCCATGTTTAGAATAGCCGAGCCTGCTATAGTTGCATTTTGCATGTGTTGCATTAGGCATTTCTGTATACTTAGGATTCATGTATGATTTCTAATGAGTTTCTGTTTTGGCTTGGAGTACTCGGTAAGCTTTATGCTTTAGCATCCTTGCATGCGTGTGAGTGACTGCCATGAATAGCATGCTTACCATGAGGCTATGTGCTTATATGATATAACTACCTAAATGCCTGTGGGTGAAGGTTGGGTTACTTAAATTGGAATAAATTATCAAATGTTTTAAGCCTACCTGCGAGTAGCAAACCATCTGTCAAATAAACGAACATGAAAAGTTTTGTTCCAATTCAGGCGACCCAGTCTATACTTGTGCGCTGTGCGCATCACATAGTAACCTAGGCTAATAACCGGAATAAGAACTCACAATGTTTTCAAAAATAGATATCATGGTTAGTAGAGGCCGATCTTTGATCGGGCGAGCGGGGGTGCTCACGAAGTGACCTTCCCCAATCGTACCCAAGTTCCCGAGCCGAGGCAACTTTGGTGATGACGGACACGTGGCCTTTTGGCACCGAGTCAGGGTTTCCTAAATTTCCCAAAATAAAATATTTAGGTGGCGACTCTGTATCTGGCAAAGCAGTCCATGTTTGGCACTTCTTTCAAAAAATCTGTTTTCTCAAAACGATTTGCCGGATTTGGACTCTTTGGTTCAGACGTAGAACCGTGACTACAAATCGAGTCCGAACTGTAGCGAGGTCCCCCGCGGGCTGGTTACAGTGACTATGCTATACACACTGAAATCATGTGAGAAATGAGGCTAAGGCATGCAATCATCACAAGTAAGCATGCAAGAGGTCTTTGAAACTCAGAGCTAGCCAACGCCCTTATACTACAACCATGCACAACAAGCCCCACATGGCCAAGAACACTCAAAACAGAGCTAAGACAGGTCAAAATAATAGCAAATACATGCTGAGATAGAGCTAACACAAGCTAGGATTAGAGGCATGAAGCATGGCGCATACTAGGCCAACAAAGAGGATTACACTACAAGTGTGAAAACCAAGCAAGAGGTGACTCCACCAACCAAAATCAGAGTTAAGGCATGTCAAATAATGACCAAAAACATGCTGGAATGGAATCAACACATGCTAGAAAGATGAGCTAAAACATTAAGCATACAAAGCTAGTTTGCAAGGATTACACTACAAGTGTAAGAATCAAGAAACCAATGAGCAAACCAACCAAAAATAGAGCTAAGGCAGGTCCCATAAGTCACAAAAACAAGCTTGAGCTAGGTCATAAAAGAGTAAAAGAGCATGCTCAAGTATGAAGCCAACAATGCATGCAAGCGAGACAAAAGGGGAGGGGGACCACCCCCTCCTATTTGGGACCTCAAAACACACTTTCCACCACTGAAATTCCTCTGGAATTCAGTGGTGAAAAGACCAAAACAAGGTGGTCTTAAAGGCCTCAAAAGATGACACTAAGCAAAGCAAGATAGGCCACCAAAGGGGGTAGACCACACCTAACTCAAACAAAGCCTCAAACAAACATCTTAAGCATTTAAAAACAAGACTTTTTGTAGTTGAAAGCTAGGCCTAAATTAACATGCAAGGATGGCCAAAGGCTTAAGCAAAACAAAGCTTAAAAGGGGCTAGTCTCTTACCCTTGAAGAACAATGGCAAGACAGTAACTTTAGCCACAATTTTTGAACCAAAACCAGTCCAAAGTCCTCAAAACAAGCTTTAAGGTGCCTCAGCTCCAAAGCAAAGGTGTTTAACTAGGCGTTTGTGTGCAAAAGTGTGAAGAAATAGCACTTTTGAGCACAAAATAGCACAAATATATATATATATATATATATAGAGAGAGAGAGAATTCTAGAGAGAGATATTTTTGTGTCTCAAATTTTTGAACCCCTCAAGAAGGAGGAGAGAGCTCCCCTTTTATAAGCAATGCAAGCCAAAAGGCTTGCTCAATCCATCCATACATGTGTATGGAGGATGGATCAGTGAGCCACAGCAGGCTCAAAATATCCAAAAGATATCTGTTGAAATCAAGGTGATGTGCCGGCCAACAATGGTGGCCGGCAGTGCCCCATTGATGGCCGGCAGGGCCTATCAATGGCCAGCAGGGCAGAGTGGATGGCCAGCAAGGCATCACAAGAACCAATATGGAAGGACCAAGTTATGGTCCAAAAATGGGGCAAAAATGATGTAAGGTTTGGAAAGCTCAAACCTGTGACATTCTGTCGTGAAATGCGAGTATTCGGCGAGCAAACAAGCTTGCCACTGGATGTACCTACATGAACATCCAAGTCTTCAGGACGGTCAAAAATGGGGTGTCTACAGTTGCCCCTCTTTGATAGAACTCGGAAGTCATAAAATGACAAGAGTGAATGCTAAAGCCTAGAGACGACCCGTTTTTGACAAGGCCGTGGACTTAGACAAACAATCAATATAACAAAGATAGAGACGCGCCCGCAGGCTGGGGCAAAATGCAAATGACATGCATGATGCAGGAGCATAACTTATGATTATGCAAAGAGGGCTGTAATGAAATAACTAAATGCAAATGTTATGCAAAGAAATGCTACAGCAAACTTGCACACAAGCAAGTAAACACAAACCAAACCACATCTCATGCAGAATGGATGCAAGAAAATATGCAATCTCAGCGAACGTGTCATAGATACACAAAGTGAGCATGTGTGATAGATACACAAAGCAAACATGTGATAGATACACAACATGAACATGTGTGATAGATACACAAAATGAGCATGTATGATAGATACACAAAGCGAACGTGTGATAGATACACAAAGTGAGCATGTGTGATAGATACACAAAGCGAACGTGTGATAGATACACAAAATGAGCATGTGTGATAGATACACAAAGCGAATGTGTGATAGATACACAAAGTGAGCATGTGTGATAGATACACAAAGCGAACGTGTGATAGATACACAAAGTGAGCATGTGTGATAGATACACAAAGTGAGCATGTGATAGATACACAAAATGAACTAGGGTGTGATAGATACACAAAGTGAACGTGTGATAGATACACAAAATGAGCATGTGTGATAGATACACAAAGCGAACGTGTGATAGATACACAAAGTGAACATGTGTGATAGATACACAAAGCGAACGTGTTATAGATACACAAAGTGAGCATGTGTGATAGATACACAAAGCGAACATGTGATAGATACACAAAATGAACGAGAGTGTGATTGTAGACGTCCCCGAACGCCCCGGGAGGATGAGTCCCGTTCTGTTCATTTGGGGTTACTACAGTTCGGACTCGACTTGTGTCACGGTTCTTAATCTGAACCAAAGAGTCCAAATCTGGCAAATCGTTTTGAGAAACAGATTTTTGAAAAAGTAGTGCCAAACATGGACTGCTTTGCCAGATACAGAGTTGCCACCTAAATATTTTTAAAATGGGGAAATTTAGGAAACCCTGACTCGGTGCCGAAGGCCACATGTCCGTCATCACCGAAGTTGTATCGGCTCGGGAGCTTGGGTACGATCGGGGAAGGTCAGCTATGAGCACCCCCTTTCGCCCGGTCCGAAGACTGGCCTCTACTAACCGTGATATCCGTTTTTGAAAACGTTATGTGTTCTTATTCCATTTATTAGCCTAGAATTACTATGTTATACGCGCAGCAAACAAGTATAGACTAGATTGCCTAATTTGGAAAGAAACATTGCATATCCGTTTGTTTTGAAAATGCTTTGGAATTTGCTACTCGTAAGTAGGCTAAAACACGGATTTCAATGAGTTTTTCCAACTCAAACAATCCAACCTCCACCCACAGGCATCCAAGCAGTTTATAACACATAAGCATCTAGCCACATGTTAAGCATGCTGTCATGGCAATATTCACACTCATGCGATATGCTAAAGCGGAAATACTTACATCGTACTCCGTGTCAAAACAAAGAACTCGTTAGCAAAACATGCATGATCCAAGTCCATGTTAAGTGCCTAATTTATCGCATACAAAGTGTTGCTAGAATAGGCTCGGCTATCCTAAACATGGCATGTGAGAATGCACAACTATCACATATTCAGTTTAGAATTTGAAGTACAAATGCAGTTAGCGTGATGTACCGAGCCTAATGCATGCAATACAAATGCATGGATGCACGCATGCATAGCATAAGGTATGCTAAATTAAACGTGCCCTAATACTAACCATCAAAGCAGGTAAGTAAAAGGGAAGAAAGAAGTGGGGATTGGAAGACATACACACCACCCACGCACACTTATTACAGATTTGCCCTCGCTCGGAGGGACCAAATAAATATTACAAATTAATTAACTATGCAAGCTAATTAATATTACAAATTAATTTAATTAACGAATTAAATAAACTAAGAAAAGCAGATAAATTGCCTCGGGAAACACGCCGCCATGCGCAAGCTGCCTCTGTTTTCTTTCCTCTGCTCCTCTGGAGGCTGTCAAAACCTCAGGACTGCATCCCTGGACACTGGGGAGTGCCACCGGCTGAGTGGAATTACCACCGGCACTGGTGTGTGGCCATCGGCACAAAATGGAGTTGTCGGCAGAGGAAAGATTGCCGGCCGGCACCTTACACTGCCGGTCGGCAAAGAAAGCCTGCAGAACCTGCAACTCACAGCAACAGAGTGCAAAATAAAGCATGGCAGCACAATTCAAGGCATGTATGCACCAACAATGTCCCTTATCATGATAATGACTCAAAGGGGCATGTGCCTCGATTCTCGGACCACCAATTACGCATTTCCATACATGATGGCCCAAAGAACCAAGTATGCAAATTTGATTTCAAATGCATGCAAACCAAATCCAACCAAACAAGGCCTAATTCCTATCATCAAGTCAAGGAACAAGGCATGCATGCAAGATGCAATGCAACCTAAGCATACAAATTAAGGATGCAACATGGCATGGTGACAAGCTTATGCAAGCATACAAGCATACATATGGCAATGCAAACTAATGGAAAGATGGACTTATACATGGATTAGGCAGCTCTAATAAGGCCCAAAACAGTAGCCATAATGCCCAAAAATGGAGACCAAAACATACATGCACACATACACATGTTAAGGCCCAACACTTAGGCACAAAGCAAGCAACATTCAAGCACACTTGAAAGAGGCAATCATGAACAATTGGCATGCAACGCGAGCTCTAAAATCATGTTATAAAATGATGCCAAATCACATTAAACAAGACAAGCAAGTGCATGCAAGCATGGTCCAAGTACTTGAAGCAAGTCATGAAGCTTTGAAGCATGTTTATCACAACAAACATGGCATGCATTAAACTACTAAAACAGATTTTTAGCATGTCAAAACAAGGCCAAAGGACTTCTTAGATGGCATCTAAGTGGCTCAAATACAGAGGCATACATAGACACCAAAACATGGAGCATTGCTACACAAGCTTCCAAAGCATTAAAGAGGCATGCAAGGCAATCAAACAAGCATGGAAATGGGACTGAAATAACATGTGGAGGGACCCCAAATCACCAATTCGATGCAAAGGTGTCATGCTACACATGCACATACTCAAGGCTAACAAGCCCAAATACAAAGGAGCTATATCAAGCATGCCAAAATCGACCCAAACACTTATGGACAGACCTAAAACATGGCAAAATATGCACATAATCTTCACAAGACTAAGCCTAAAACATGCTCCAACAAAGGCTAACAACCTAAGGCACATTAAGGCATAAACAAGGCATTACATGGCAACTATGCTAAGCATGCATGGAGTACCAAAACCAACTTAAAATCATGTTATATTATGGATATATAAGCATGAAAAACAAACCAAACATGCTCAACACACACTCAAGCATAATGCTCTCTCAAGAGGCCAAAACATGCCCTTTTCAAGGACAACAAGGAGAGGGGGTGGCCCTCTCCTTCTTGGGACTTCAAGGCATCATCTTCACCACTGAAATCCCTCAAGATTTCAGTGGTGAAGAGACCTCAACACCAAAATCCCGGAGCTAGCACAAAATGGCTCAAAATGAGGCCTTTCAAGGCCTAAGGGGGGTCAACCACCCTCAAACAACAAAACACTCTTAATAAACAATAAAGAGGGCTTAAAAACAGAACTTTTTTATGTTATACACTAAGCTCAAAAACGAATTTAAGATAGGTATAAACAAGGTGCAAAAATGGGGAATAAAGGTGTTAGTTTCTTACCCTTGATGACCCCTTCACAAATGGTGCTCCAATGGCCTCCCTTGGCTCCAAACCAGTCAAGAACCTCAAGAACAAGCCCTTAGAACCCTAGTTTCAAGAGGAAGGTGAAACACTAGGTGCTTGTGTGCAATAGTATGGACTAAAACACACACAAGAGTAAATATAGAGATAGGATGTGTATGCAACTCAAACCCTAAAACCAGAGCTTCTCTCTGTGTTTTTCCCTCTCTAAAATGTCTAAAGTCTCCAACCTTTGCAACAAGAGAGAGAGCTCCTCTATATAGAAGCTTCTTGTCTTGTAAAGCTTACAAGACAAGCTTCATAAGAGGGAGATCCCTCCATACACGTGTATGGAGGGATGCAAAAGTAAGACAGCTGTCTAAAAATATCTGCAAAAGCAAATGAACAGCAATCGGCCGGCCAAAAATGCCATCTTGGCAAAAAAGAGTGCCGACCGGCACAAAATAGTGCTGACCGGCAACAAAAAGTGCCAGCCGGCAATAAAAATTGCCGGTGGCAGCAAACACCAGCCGATGGCCTCTAGCCACTGCCGGTGGTGGGTGGGGATGGTCTACAAGCCCCACCCTGCCTCTCAAGGGCAAGATGCAAGTGTTTGGTGCAAAACCAGACACTAAACGGTCGAGTTCGGGGATCCTGAGGCAAGGCGCGCGAGCCGAGACCTCCGGGAACTCCAAACGAACACAAACATGGAAGATCACCGTGTGTTCAAACGGTGACGTCCAAGTCTTGAGGACGGTCAAAAATGGGGTGTCTACAGTTGCCCCTCTTTAACAGAACTCGAAAGTCATAACAATGACGGGAGTGAATGTCAAAGCCCAGAGACGACCCATTTTTGACAAGGCCGAAGACTTAGACAAACATGCAAGACAAACAAAATATGCGCCCGAAGGCAGGGGCAAAATGCAAGACAATGCACAGAGCCGAGCATAACCTATGATCATGCAAAGAAAGCTGTAACGAAGCAAACATGCGACAGTTTTAAGCTAGCATACCAAACTACACTACAATGCAGAAAGGATGTAAGAGAATTATGGAATTCTCAATACGTCTCACTCGGGAGATACAATACCTGTGCGGCTCGTCTGGTTGCACCAGCTTCAAATGAACCGTACATACAATATCGTGCCTGCAAAGAAAACAAACTTAACAGGTACAATATTGTTAGCAACATGCATGACAATGCAAATGTGGATGCAAAACGAAATGCAATATATACAAAACAATGTATAAACAATGCAAATGAAGATGCAATGTAATTGAAACAATGCAAGCTACATGCAAAGCATATGAATCATGATCCAATCATGAGCGGTTCGAAACCACACCTATGTCAAATAGATTGATGGAGATAACAAGTCTGTCTACCATAGAACGGTCAACTAAACTATGAGCATTGTAGACAGACGCAAGAACAAGTATTGGGTGGAATTGACATAAGTGGGGAAACGACCCGCTGGAGAAAGGACTACGATCCTAATGCCGGATGCAAAAATTACACTACAATGTAATACATGAATATGGCACGCAGGCCAAACCAAATCTTGCCTAGGAAAGGCATGTACACATACAAGCCATGTGTAACACAGAAAAGGTGCCGCAACCCTCAACCAACATATCAGCGTGGAATCGGCGCGATACACATGTAGAACTGTGTTTTAACATGAAAAGTAAGGGCACATACCAGACCAAGCTCAACCTGGAAAGGCGCAAGCCATAGGCGGAAGGTGATGCAATGAATGCATGCAATCTACAATGCAATATCTACAAATATGCAATGGAGTGGATATGGATACAATGGATATGGCACGCAAGCCAAACCAAATTTTGCCTAGGAAAGGCATGTACACGTACGAGCCATGTGTAACACAGAAAAGGTGCCGCGACCCTCAACCAACATATCAGCGTGGAATCGGCGCGATACACATGCAGAACTGTGTTTTAACATGAAAAGTAAGGACACATACCAAACCAAGCTCAACCTGGAAAGGCGCAAGCCATAGGCGGAAGGCGATGCAATGGATGCATGCAAGCTACAATAGAAATGCATGACAATGCACTATGATGCAATGACTATATTTGCAGTTTTCCCTATCTTACCAATAGGGCGATATACTAGGTTGGTTCAGTATCCAGGACTGAGGCGCAGACAAGCTGTCTCAATCTATGGGGTTTCCATACAGATTTCAAGCCGAGGATACACCCCTGGGTATTTAAACCAGACTTTAGTCTCGGAACTCCCGAACCTTTGCGTTCTAGGCATAAGCCATTCGAACTCTAGTTTCCACCATCCCAGTTGGACTTTTAGGAACTCACCGCGAACATAGGCAGGTGGCTTTACCAGACCACCAAAAGTCGTTCGGGCACGACGAACACCAAAGGAATTGCACCTTTAGAGGATTTAAGGTCTCCTAGACCGGGATGCAAAATGTATGCATGACTATGCATGTTTTTTTGTTTTTGTTTTTTGAAATGCAAATGATGCAAGTGATGCATGTTGCATGGAATGCGCGAAAACACGCGGCTTAAGACATGTACAAAGCAATAGTGTGCACACCAATGCATTAAAGGTCTTGAACCTTCCAAGGATTTAAGGTCTCCTAGACCGTACGTGTTTAAGGTCTCGCCAGACCGTCGCAAAATGTAAGTGTGACACACATGCCACACGGAATGCAAAACGAAACAAATGAGACACGTGTGTCTCATAAGATGCAAAAATGATACAAGTGGACTTACACGCTACGCGAAGCCGGTTTTGAAAGTTGGACTTATACGCTACGCGAAGCCGGTTTTGAAAGTTGGACTTATACGCTACGCGAAGCCGGTTTTGAAAGTTGGACTTATACGCTACGCGAAGCCGGTTTTGAAAGTTGGACTTATACGCTACGCGAAGCCGGTTTGTGTTCAAAACAATGCAATGTACTAAAAAGTACAAGTGAGGTGCGCAAAATAGCGCGAATGTAAACTGCACAAAACAGTGTGATGGTTTGAAATGCACAGAACAGTGCGATACGCAGAACAGCGCGAACAATTTGCGATGCACAAAACAGTGCGATTGATATGCGATGCACAAAACAGTGTGATGATTTGAAATGCACAAAACAGTGCGACAGTTTGAAATGCACAAAACAGTGCGATGCGCAGAACAGCGCGAACAATTTTGAAATGCACAAAACAGTGCGATGCGCAGAACAGCGCGAACAATTTTGAAATGCACAAAACAGTGCAATTGATATGCGATACACATGGGGCAACTTTTGGACCTTGTAAAAGTCAAAAGGATACAAAAAGGATACACCCTGCATGGGTTGGAGTGCTACGCACGGCAGACACTACCCGAGGTCAAAACGGAGGCCGGTTGAGCGTCGGGAATGCACTTTCTTGCACTTTCTTGAGCTATGAAGACCAAAAACTCCTCACATGGCCTAAACAAGGCTGTGGGAACATCACCGGCCGGGAGGGGAGGCCACCGGCTGGCTGCCGGCATCAAAATAAGTCCATCGGCACAAAAAAGTGCCGGCCGGCACAAAACATTGCCGACCGGCAAACAATTGCTGATGCGGGGCAGTTTTGACTTTTCACCCTGGGCGTTTTAAAATAGGGTTTTAAACCCTATTTTCTCATTCCTCCTCCACCGAAATCTCTTGCTCTCTCTCTCTAGAGCGTTTCTCTCTCCCTTTTCGCCCGTTTCTTCGCGTTCTACGCCCATTTCGTCGTCGGATTCGCGATTTCCTTCGCGTTTCAGACATTTTCAACCGATCATATTCTTGTTTCGGTGCCTCGTTTGGCATTCTCGCCTTTTCGGGGTTTGTTCCCCTTGTTTTCCTCTTCATTTCCGTGCCTTTTCACATTCCGGCCTTCCCGGCCATTTCCGACCCTCTTGGGAGTTGACTTTTCAGTTGACTCTTCGCATTCCGGCCCGGTTTTCCTTTTCCCGGCCATTTTCTCATCATCTCGGATATGGCGGACGACATTCCACGTGGCGGGACTCCCCCGGACCACGAGATGGATCTCGGGGTCGAGCTCTTACCACTGAGCGAGCGCCCGTTCGACCCGGCGACCTACTAGCCGGCGATCCATGTTCTGTCCCCCGACGGCCTGCGTCAGTTCCGGAGCTTTGAGAGGCATGTGGCGCCTGAGCTACTACTGCGTGAGCCTACCTCCCACCTTTCATTCGGCACTTCCGAGGTAACTCTTTGTCTTCTGCTTTACTTTCCGCAATGTAGGATACAAAAACTGTCATAGTTAGTTGTATTCTTTAACTGCTGAAAACTGATATGCTGTAGACTGTAGTTGACTGTAAACATACATACAACTGACATCTGCTTGAGACTGACACATGCACACGCACTGCACTAGCCCCGAATCACTCAAACACACTGCACTCACTGTATTTCACTGCATACACACTGGCACCCAGTATTTGTCTGAATCTGTTAGATTTGCACACAATGCTATATCTGTTCTGAAACACCCAAACACGCTGACACAGCACACGTATTTCACTGCAAGCACACCGGCACCCGGTATTTGCCTGAAACTCGTCAAACTTGCACACATGCTTTATCTGCTTTTTCAAAACTGCATTTTGAATGTTGTCTCGCAATTGTTATTTTCTGTTTACAGGAGGGTTCCCATACCATTCGCGGGTATGGGAATACTGGTGCACGGGAGTGGTATGATGAGCTCCCCGACGCAGTTCGACGCATCGTGGACCGGGCGGGCTTCGGCACCTTCTGCCGAGGGCTCTCCAGATTGTCCACATGCAGACCTCTCCTCGCCGCTCTGGCGGAGAGGTGGTGGGACACCACCGATTCTTTTCATTTCTCTGCTGCAGGGGATATGACGATGACCCCTCATAATTTCTCGATGCTCACTGGCATCGGGGTAGGGGGGGATCCGATCCCTTTTGACATAGACATGGATGAGTGGACCGCCGCTCAGGTCCATCTACTGGGGGAGGCGCCACCCCTAGCTTGCCCAGGTTTCGTCCGATACTCCTGGTTCGAGGTCCAGTTTCGAGTCCAGCCCGTGTTGGAGGAGGAGGCGCAGATGACCCCGGAGGACGTGGAGAGGTATGCTCGCGGCTTCCTCATGTTCCTGTTTGGGACTACCATCTTCGCCGATCGGGCGAACACCGTGCCTCTCTGTCTTCTCAGCGCACTGGTGGACGTCCGGGACATTCTGCACTATGATTGGGGCGGCGCTGCTCTGGCCACCCTTTACGGGTACATGAGCTCGGCTTCGCGCGGCAGCGGCCAGCTACTTGGAGGTTACTGGCGGGCTCGGGAGGTACACTTCTTCTCCGCTTTTTCATTCCTGTCTCGTACTTTCTGTACTATGTACACTGCACACACTGTAGTCCACTTTACACTTGCTGTATACTGTACACACGGCACACACATACATTCTGCTTTACACTGACTGTACACTGCTCACACTGTACACTGCACACAATACACTGCACAACACAGGGCTCTGCCATTTCTGCTTTATCTAACGGTCATGCTGACATCTGTTTTGCAGTTGTGGGTTTACGCCTACTTTCCTAGGCTTGCCCCCATGCCAGTTGCGGAGACTCCTCTGGCCGTCCCGTTTTCGAGTCGTTTCGACGGGAGATGCACCCGGCGACCATGGGAGACATTCGGCTTCTTCCGCCGATATTTCGACACCATCACCCCCGCGGAGGTATGCTTTACTTTCAGTTCATTTAAGCTTCGCTTTCCAACTGTATATTTCAATAACAGTAGATAACAAACTGTCTGTCATTTTCAGATCACATGGCGGCCGTGGGCTCCTATGCCGGCGGCGATGCGGGGTCGGTTTCCTGGTGCGGAGGAGACCTCGCGTTTCCGGATTTTGCTTGAGGTCCCGGTCTGTCGGGCTTGGTACCTGGGGGAGCGTTTTCTACGCCAGACCCTAGGGTTACCTGAGCAGATAGTCCCGGTTCCCCCTCCTGCAGACATGAGGGAGACCGAGGGGCTCACCACTGAGCAGCTGGATGATTACTCCATCGGTTGGGAGGAGGCCGGCTTCCGAGGCACTGGAGACTATCAGGAGTACGTGCGGACGTACCTGATGTGCCCCCTGAGCGGCCGTCGAGCAGAGGGGGCCAGGCCTGTGGCATCGGCGGCTGGGGCCGGAGCGGGAGCAGGGGCTGGATCTTCGAGGAGGGCCTGGGTCCGTGGTAGGGGCGGAGTGCAGGGAGGACGGGGAGCTGGCTGGCCTGCCCTGCCCGCTGTACTGACTTTCCAGGGGCAGGGTGGGTCGACCTATCAGATCCCCTTCGCCCCTCCACCGGCTGGTCACGAGTTCATTGATGTCCCCGACTTACCTCCGGTACGTATTACTGCATTTTTGTACAGTTATTCATCTTAGTTTACTTGATATTCCACAGAATATTGATGCATCTGATACTTTTGCAGGCTTCTTCTGGGTACACCCGTCAGCCGTTGGCGATGAATGCCTCGATGATGGGGATGCTCCAGCGGACATTTGATCTCCTAGCCCTCTACAGCATACCAGTATGTCCTTCTGACACTGGCCTCAAACCATTTATATACTACTTTACATAATCTGATGCACGGCACAACACCTGATACACTGGTCTCACAATATCTGACACACTGCATGCACTGCATTCTGCACTGTACTCTGTACTGATAAACTGCTCACGGCATTCCTACACTGTACTCGGCATTGCATTCTGCACTGATAAACTGCTCACGGCATTCTCACACTGTACTCATACACTGTATTCTGCACTGATAAACTGTCTACAGTATACTGATGCATTTCCCTTTTGTGTACTTTTTCAGCCTCCTTTCCAGATTCCCATGGCAGGAGGTGCTCCAGCTGGGCCTTCTGTCCCTGCCCGGGGGAGAGATGAGGGGGGCAGGATATTTCCCCGTACCAGGGGAGGGCGTACTCACGTCGGGAGTAGTTCGCGAGCTCCAGTCCCGGATGATGACGACGACGAGGAGTCAGAGGCGGAGGCAGAGGCGGAGTCCGAGTCATCGGAGGAGGAGACCGGAGACGGTTCTAGCTCGAGCTCTGACGACGATGCTGATGATGCTCCTGGACCCTCGTCCAGGAAGAGGACTAGGACGGACTGACGGCCCCTGGAGTTACTCGACAGAGATGCGGATTTTTGCTATCTTCTTTTTTCTTGTACTTTTCTTTTTGTTGGTAGATAGATTACCTTGTACTGCCGCAGGCAGATTTTTGTTTCCAAAACTTGTACATTTGAAAAGATAATGAAATGAACAGATTTTTGCTTAAAAAGTGTTACATTCACATATCTCATGTATTGCATCGCATCTCATCATGTTACACCTCAATGTAAATGAAATTGATTGGTTGTCTGAAAATTAAACACTCGCACTGCAATAATCAGATAACTTAAACAGCCAACAGCCAAAATAACCCAAGCAACCCACTGCCTGATCCTTAGACACACAGCCCTTACTCTGTTAGGGATTAATCTGCATACAGTCCATAACACAGCATTCGGTTCATTCTGCACACGGCAAATTCTGAACAAATGGTCCAATCTAACAGGATGGACCTCAAAGATGGAACCAGCTAAGGTTGAAATATGCTCGAATGTAGAGAATGGCACAGCATTCCGAGCATAAATGATTTTTGAAATTGAATGAGGGTCTTTCAAACCGGGATATCGAGCCTACAACTGAACACAGCGGGGAGGACTGAAATATAGGTGCACGACCTAAACACAACGAGACACGCTCGGAAAAGACTAAAAACAAAAGCCGAGAGCGTCAAATCAAAGAAACACGACACACAGACGCGTGAACGAAGATGGGGTACCTCAGATCACGAGGGGCCAGTTTCTCTAGGCATTGTTTCCCACCCTTTCTGATTTGTGATTCTCACATCACTCAACTCTCAAGCTCGGATTTTCTCTCGAAACCCTTTTCCTCACTTTTCTCTCAACTTACACCTCTCTATTCTTCATTCTCTCATTTTCCATCCCTCCCCGGGGTGACTGATGAATGAACAGGGAGTTGCGGGTTCACGCCCGATGCCGTTAGCTCACAGCTATTTCTTCTGGCGGGCAGAGCGCCCTTCTGGCAAGTACGTCGATGACGGGGGAAAGACAGAACGCCTGGCTCGACTGTGCCCCTAGTTCATCATTTTAACCATTCTT
Source organism: Camellia sinensis (assembly GCF_055761805.1). Lineage (NCBI taxonomy): Eukaryota > Viridiplantae > Streptophyta > Magnoliopsida > Ericales > Theaceae > Camellia > Camellia sinensis. The sequence continues at coordinate 212,423,495 of NC_138961.1, read as the reverse complement.
TGTTTTTGCTTTCTACTAAAACAGTTTTGATCAAAATGAGAGTCAGATTAACGTACTTGTTCGATTTTTGATTTGAAAAGCATGCAAGTCAGGTAGCAAGCACTGAAAGTTTTCCTTTTTTGGGTCCAAGACAATGGTCCAGTTTTGGAAAATGGGATAGTTTTCGAGAAAATAGTCAACCTCAGTAAAAATTTTCAAAAACTATTTTTCAAACAGCTGATGCTCAACAAGCATGGAACTTACTCTTCGAGACGCGCAACCTCGGATCAGAGGCAATGGAAAATTGCCCCTGGTTTGAAGGGGGGTGGGAGGCAACGGAAAGTTGCCCCTAGTTTGAATGGCGTCTCACGACGGCTTGTGGCAACGGAAAGTTGCCCCTTGTTTGGGATGGTGCCGCAGCAATCCGCAGACAGTCTTCATTGGCGGTGGTCGAGCTCTTGGACTCTGCGATGACGAAGACGGTCACAACACATATATGGACACAATCACCTTGAAGGGTGTTGGCCACTGGACTTTGGGGATGAAATTGAAACCATTGCATGGACTGAGACGCTATGAAAGCGTTGGGGGCTGGACTTCGTGATGAAGTTGCCTACGTATCCCAAACATGGGAATCAAGCCTCACGTAGTTCCGGTTAAGGTACACTCGGGTATTTTAACCTTCACTTTGTTTGGCTCTCACTTTTGCCAAGGCGCCCAATGCGGGTTTTCGACCTTGCGAGCTTCTTTTCATCTTCTATTTCTTTTTTCTTGCATTTTTCTTTTTCTTTTCTTTTTTGTATCTTTTGTCTTTTCTTTTCTTTTCTTCTTTTTTGTATTTTTGCTTTTTTGCTATTTTTTGCTTTTCTGTATTTTTCTCTTGCTCTAACTTTTGCCTGGGTCGCCTTTCTGGGTTTTCGACCCAGCGAGCCTCTCAAAGGGTAAAAAGTGTAGCAAGTCCATGTCAAATGGTTTTTTGAATTGAAGCCCCTCTGTATCTAAGAGAACGGCTGTTGCACTGATTTACAGAAGAATCCATCACGGTTGCTCCACGAGCTTCTTCCGGCGAGATCCACTCCTTCTGATTTGGCTTTTGGTGCCTCTTGCTCGAGGGCTACTTCGAAACTGGCCATACAGACCTTTCACGGCGTTTGTCCGTTGAACTTTCTGAACGTTCTGAACGGGTTCAAAGTCGGAAAACAAATAGGTTGAATCTTGAGGCTGAGAGCGATCCTAGGCTACGCGACCTCAAGAGGGATTCCACACAAGTCTTCACAGGGCCGCGTAAAACATTTGCTTTTGAAAGTTTTTAAGAAAACGACAAATCGCTCGAGCCGAAGATAGTGCGGAACCAATCTGGATCAGGCCAGGGTCCTTCTCAGTACTCACGCCGACAAGCAAGGTTTCATTCATAAAAGGCTTAGCACGCCTTTCTTTCTCTCAAAACGATCAAAATTTTGCAAAACCCGAGGAATTCCTTCCTCTTCATTTTTATCACCGCAGTGTTCAAAAGTTTTTTTGTGAAAAACTTAGGTTAATGCAATGAGTTTGGCGCGCGGGAGAGCAGGCGAGATGTACTGTCAGCCCAATCAAATTCTCTGGCACTTATGCTGAAAGTAAGCATGAAGTTTGAGATAGCAACAGCTGTTTCAATCGGCTCTGTTGGTGCAACTGGCCCCTCGGCAGAAACAGACTCAAAACAAAAACAGATAATAATTACAAAACAAAATGGTGTTCGGGACAACAACCCCAGAATCACCTGGTATTATATACAACGGGGACTGACTCGATACAACCAGACAGACCTTTAAGCAAAAAAGACTGACTCAAGACAAAGAGACAGACTCAAAACAAAAGACTGACTCGACATCCAAGCCAGGATTTACAAAACTCGGTTTCACCGATGCTCAAAAATGCGTACCAGACGCTTCAAAAACACACCAAATGTTGCCCGCAGGCGGTCCACTTCACATACTCGCAGTATCTGAGCCCTCGAAATCCAACAACTGAGTGGTGACGGGCTTGCCTGAGGTGGGTGGGAGGATAACCTTGTTATCAATCAAATCCTGCACTTCATGACGAAGGCGGGAACATCCATCGGTACTGTGACCGGACTGTTGATGGTACGCGCAGTACAAGGTAGCATCATGAGTGGCGGGGAGATTCTTCGGGAGTGGCCGAGGCTCCAAAGGCTTAAGATGCCCATTCTTCACCAATATTAGCAATGCCCTAGACAAAGGCATGTGGAGGTCGTGAAAGACCCTGCGCCCTCGGGGCAGGTACTTTGCAGTTTGAGGATTCTTGCCAGATGCGCTGGCGAAAGGGTCGGCTGGCATTGCCTTGGCTTTTTGAACCTTTCCCGGTGCAGGGTTGGGAACGACAGGAATTGTCTGGGCATGACGGGGTCCATCCCGATTTTCTACCTGGCTTGAACTGCCTTTGATTGGAGTGGGGAAAGCATCATCCACAGCTTTGATCACGATTGCAGATGTTTGTTGCTTGTTCATCCCTCTGACTTTCAGAGCCTCGACTGCCCACAGCAGTTGTTCAATAGGGTCGGTATCTACCTTTGCCTTGTCTTTTCCTCTGGCCTCAGCCTGATCAAGGGTCTGGGTCGGTGCTGGTATGTCGCAGCTGTAGCTGGAAGCCACCTCTGGCTGGCTGAGCTCTATCACAATCCGCCCCAGTAGCGAGGGCTCCTGTGGTACGAAATTCCCGGCATACGGCGCCGCTGGCGGTGAAGCCGACATTCCATAAGCCAGATCGGCCACGGACCTCTGGAGGTCACCTATCATCCCCATCAATTCAAAGGTGGTGGGCTCACGAGCCTGGTATAACTGGGGAGCCCAGACCGGGTGCACGACGGGCGACCTGGGTAGATGTGACATACTGATGCTGGCCTCACTCTGCGGAGCGGTCCCCTGCTCCAATGCAGCCGTCATAACCACAACTTCTTCTGTATTTTGTGCCGCCATAAATCCTACCTCGGAAAGTGGGAGATACCGACTATTCTGTATCAACTCTGCGACTCCCTGAACTGAAAGGAGAAAAACAGACAGCATTTCAGCCCAAACTGATCAAACACGGGTGTAGCCAAACAACTGTACCCTACTGCTGATCACTGTTCCTAGATTTCTGTTCCCAAAATACTGAATCTGATACCCACGGATAACTGATTCCTGATAACTGATTCTCAACAATACTGATTCTGGTGCCCTCGGGCCCAATACTCAAACTTGCAAACTGACATATGCGTTCCTGTAGAGATACACTCTAAAAGCACATAGCAAGTAAGTGAGAGCCAAAACACCCCTATGTTGGGGTAGGGTTTCCCTGTCCTATTTTGTCAGGAGCTAGGGTTTCACTACGCACACAGCGGTTTTCAAACAACCTAACATCGGGTGAGCAACCTGTCCTAATTTGGAATGGTCACTACGGATCCGAACATGTACTAGGTCGAATGGTCAAAAAGGGTGCCCCGGTAAACCAGGGTTTGTGTTCCCATGCTGTCAGAGCCCATAGCCGGTCAGCCTTATGGACATGCCTTGACAAGACAAGCCTCCGGCAAACCGTTCAGGAATGGCAGATGGAAAACACTGTGTTCCTAGGCGCACCAATGCACATGCAATGCAAAGAAACACATAAATGAAGTCAAAACAGGATATCACGAGTTCGAGTCAAACTCTCTAAAACTCCCCAGCAGAGTCGCCAGAAACTGTAGACGTCCCCGAACGCCCCGGGAGGATGAGTCCCGTTCTGTTCATTTGGGGTTACTACAGTTCGGACTCGACTTGTGTCACGGTTCTTAATCTGAACCAAAGAGTCCAAATCTGGCAAATCGTTTTGAGAAACAGATTTTTGAAAAAGTAGTGCCAAACATGGACTGCTTTGCCAGATACAGAGTCGCCACCTAAATATTTTTAAAATGGGGAAATTTAGGAAACCCTGACTCGGTGCCGAAGGCCACATGTCCGTCATCACCGGAGTTGTCTCGGCTCGGGAGCTTGGGTACGATCGGGGAAGGTCAGCTATGAGCACCCCCTTTCGCCCGGTCCGAAGACCGGCCTCTACTAACCGTGATATCCGTTTTTGAAAACGTTATGTGTTCTTATTCCATTTATTAGCCTAGAATTACTATGTTATGCGCGCAGCAAACAAGTATAGACTAGATTGCCTAATTTGGAAAGAAACATTGCATATCCGTTTGTTTTGAAAATGCTTTGGAATTTGCTACTCGCAAGTAGGCTAAAACACGGATTTCAATGAGTTTTTCCAACTCAAACAATCCAACCTCCACCCACAGGCATCCAAGCAGTTTATAACACATAAGCATCTAGCCACATGTTAAGCATGCTGTCATGGCAATATTCACACTCATGCGATATGCTAAAGCGGAAATACTTACATCGTACTCCGTGTCAAAACAAAGAACTCGTTAGCAAAACATGCATGATCCAAGTCCATGTTAAGTGCCTAATTTATCGCATACAAAGTGTTGCTAGAATAGGCTCGGCTATCCTAAACATGGCATGTGAGAATGCACAACTATCACATATTCAGTTTAGAATTTGAAGTACAAATGCAGTTAGCGTGATGTACCGAGCCTAATGCATGCAATACAAATGCATGGATGCACGCATGCATAGCATAAGGTATGCTAAATTAAACGTGCCCTAATACTAACCATCAAAGCAGGTAAGTAAAAGGGAAGAAAGAAGTGGGGATTGGAAGACATACACACCACCCACGCACACTTATTACAGATTTGCCCTCGCTCGGAGGGACCAAATAAATATTACAAATTAATTAACTATGCAAGCTAATTAATATTACAAATTAATTTAATTAACGAATTAAATAAACTAAGAAAAGCAGATAAATTGCCTCGGGAAACACGCCGCCATGCGCAAGCTGCCTCTGTTTTCTTTCCTCTGCTCCTCTGGAGGCTGTCAAAACCTCAGGACTGCATCCCTGGACACTGGGGAGTGCCACCGGCTGAGTGGAATTACCACCGGCACTGGTGTGTGGCCATCGGCACAAAATGGAGTTGTCGGCAGAGGAAAGATTGCCGGCCGGCACCTTACACTGCCGGTCGGCAAAGAAAGCCTGCAGAACCTGCAACTCACAGCAACAGAGTGCAAAATAAAGCATGGCAGCACAATTCAAGGCATGTATGCACCAACAATGTCCCTTATCATGATAATGACTCAAAGGGGCATGTGCCTCGATTCTCGGACCACCAATTACGCATTTCCATACATGATGGCCCAAAGAACCAAGTATGCAAATTTGATTTCAAATGCATGCAAACCAAATCCAACCAAACAAGGCCCAATTCCTATCATCAAGTCAAGGAACAAGGCATGCATGCAAGATGCAATGCAACCTAAGCATACAAATTAAGGATGCAACATGGCATGGTGACAAGCTTATGCAAGCATACAAGCATACATATGGCAATGCAAACTAATGGAAAGATGGACTTATACATGGATTAGGCAGCTCTAATAAGGCCCAAAACAGTAGCCATAATGCCCAAAAATGGAGACCAAAACATACATGCACACATACACATGTTAAGGCCCAACACTTAGGCACAAAGCAAGCAACATTCAAGCACACTTGAAAGAGGCAATCATGAACAATTGGCATGCAACGCGAGCTCTAAAATCATGTTATAAAATGATGCCAAATCACATTAAACAAGACAAGCAAGTGCATGCAAGCATGGTCCAAGTACTTGAAGCAAGTCATGAAGCTTTGAAGCATGTTTATCACAACAAACATGGCATGCATTAAACTACTAAAACAGATTTTTAGCATGTCAAAACAAGGCCAAAGGACTTCTTAGATGGCATCTAAGTGGCTCAAATACAGAGGCATACATAGACACCAAAACATGGAGCATTGCTACACAAGCTTCCAAAGCATTAAAGAGGCATGCAAGGCAATCAAACAAGCATGGAAATGGGACTGAAATAACATGTGGAGGGACCCCAAATCACCAATTCGATGCAAAGGTGTCATGCTACACATGCACATACTCAAGGCTAACAAGCCCAAATACAAAGGAGCTATATCAAGCATGCCAAAATCGACCCAAACACTTATGGACAGACCTAAAACATGGCAAAATATGCACATAATCTTCACAAGACTAAGCCTAAAACATGCTCCAACAAAGGCTAACAACCTAAGGCACATTAAGGCATAAACAAGGCATTACATGGCAACTATGCTAAGCATGCATGGAGTACCAAAACCAACTTAAAATCATGTTATATTATGGATATATAAGCATGAAAAACAAACCAAACATGCTCAACACACACTCAAGCATAATGCTCTCTCAAGAGGCCAAAACATGCCCTTTTCAAGGACAACAAGGAGAGGGGGTGGCCCTCTCCTTCTTGGGACTTCAAGGCATCATCTTCACCACTGAAATCCCTCAAGATTTCAGTGGTGAAGAGACCTCAACACCAAAATCCCGGAGCTAGCACAAAATGGCTCAAAATGAGGCCTTTCAAGGCCTAAGGGGGGTCAACCACCCTCAAACAACAAAACACTCTTAATAAACAATAAAGAGGGCTTAAAAACAGAACTTTTTTATGTTATACACTAAGCTCAAAAACGAATTTAAGATAGGTATAAACAAGGTGCAAAAATGGGGAATAAAGGTGTTAGTTTCTTACCCTTGATGACCCCTTCACAAATGGTGCTCCAATGGCCTCCCTTGGCTCCAAACCAGTCAAGAACCTCAAGAACAAGCCCTTAGAACCCTAGTTTCAAGAGGAAGGTGAAACACTAGGTGCTTGTGTGCAATAGTATGGACTAAAACACACACAAGAGTAAATATAGAGATAGGATGTGTATGCAACTCAAACCCTAAAACCAGAGCTTCTCTCTGTGTTTTTCCCTCTCTAAAATGTCTAAAGTCTCCAACCTTTGCAACAAGAGAGAGAGCTCCTCTATATAGAAGCTTCTTGTCTTGTAAAGCTTACAAGACAAGCTTCATAAGAGGGAGATCCCTCCATACACGTGTATGGAGGGATGCAAAAGTAAGACAGCTGTCTAAAAATATCTGCAAAAGCAAATGAACAGCAATCGGCCGGCCAAAAATGCCATCTTGGCAAAAAAGAGTGCCGACCGGCACAAAATAGTGCTGACCGGCAACAAAAAGTGCCAGCCGGCAATAAAAATTGCCGGTGGCAGCAAACACCAGCCGATGGCCTCTAGCCACTGCCGGTGGTGGGTGGGGATGGTCTACAAGCCCCACCCTGCCTCTCAAGGGCAAGATGTAAGTGTTTGGTGCAAAACCAGACACTAAACGGTCGAGTTCGGGGATCCTGAGGCAAGGCGCGCGAGCCGAGACCTCCGGGAACTCCAAACGAACACAAACATGGAAGATCACCGTGTGTTCAAACGGTGACGTCCAAGTCTTAAGGACGGTCAAAAATGGGGTGTCTACAGTGATAGATACACAAAGCGAACGTGCGATAGATACACGAAATGAGCATGTGTGATAGATACACAAAGCGAACGTGTGATAGATACACAAAGTGAGCATGTGTGATAGATACCCAAAGCGAGCATGTGATAGATGCACAAAATGAACGAGAGTGTGATAGATACACAAAGCGAACATGTGATAGCTATACAAAGTGAGCATGTGTGATAGATACACAAAGCGACCATGTGATAGATACACAAAATGAATGAGAATGTGATAGATACACAAAGCAAACGTGTGATAGATACACAAAGTGAGCATGTGTGATAGATACACAAAGCGAGGATGTGTGATAGATACACTAAGTGAACGTGTGTGATAGATACACAAAATGAACAAAGTGTGATAGATACATTAAGTGAACATGTGTGATAGATACACAAAAGTGAACAAAGTGTGATAGATACACTAAGTGAACATGTGTGATAGATACACAAAAGTGAACAAAGTGTGATAGATACACTAAGTGAGCAAGTGTGATAGATACACAAAGTGAACAAAGTGTGATAGATACACCAAGTGAACATGTGTGATAGATACACAAAGTGAACAATCTTAAACGGAGCTTCCCTGAATGAACCGCACATCCAATATCGCCTGGTTGTGCCAGCCTCAAATGAACCATACATACAATATCGTGCCTGCAAATGAGAGAAGTTTCACAGGTACAATGCAATACAATGCATGTCTCATACGAGATGAATGATCATAACATGATGTTTGAGGCATGCTCAATGCAGAACATGCAAGAATTGAAATAGAAGCATGTTCTATGTGAAACGATCAACAAGACGTATTCAATGCAACATGCATATTCTATGCAACATGATAATGCATGTTCAATGCAATCAATTCAAAATGCATGCTTAATGCAACATGCATTCTACGCAACAACAAAAGCACATTTGGCAAAGCTGACTCAAAGGCAACTCCCGATTCACTTCTCGGAGAGTTGCAATATGTTAAAAAGGATACACCTTGTTTGTGTTGATGGGTGATGACTCTTGTGCATCATGAACACCATTCTGAGCTTCCGCAGAAACACTTTGAATCAAATTTTGCACATACCCTGCATAATTTGGAATCCAATGACACATATCAAAGAAACAGAGGCCTATGAAGCTTGTAGGACCCCGCCAGCCATGGGGGAATGCCGTCGGCCACCCGCTGGCCATCGGTGACAACCGTCGGCCATCGATGTGCCACTGCCAACCATCGATGGCAGATTCGGGCTTTTTGGTCTTTTCGGCCATGAGCCTTTAAATACACCCAAAATCACTTCATTTCCTCCACACCCCTTGCACAAAAATCATTTCCCTTGCTCTCTAGGTGCGCCTTTTCTCTAGATCCGCGCATTCCATGCATTTCCCAACACCCTAAACAACCTTGAATCGCTAAAACCTCATTGTTCTCTTCGGTATGGACCGATTAGAATTTGATTCTGATGCCTGCTTCGTCATTTCCACCATTCAAGGATCATTTCCTTCGAGTTTCTCCCAAGGTTAGTTCACTTTTTCAGGGTGTTTAATTTTCTTTGACTTTTCTCTCTCTTAGGGTTTGATTTGTTCAAAGTTTCGCCATTTTGCTCATCTTTTCTCATTTTTGCTCATTTTTGCATCTATCTCAGATGGCTGACGATATCCCGCATGATGGGGGCTTCCCCGCACTCCCTCCGGTGGAGCTTGCCGCGAACTTTGCGGCCGAGCCGAAGGTCGAGCCTCAGCCTTTACCACTGAGCGTACGCCCCTTTGACCCTGCAAGGTATCACCCGAAGAATCACATTGTACCAGTGGCGGAAGGCATCCACGCCTTCACTGATTTCGATGAGGACACGCCAGATGACCTCCTCCTGAGAGAGCCCAGGTCTCACTTGTCAGCCATTGCTGTGGAGGTACCAACTCTACTTTTCTGTAGTATTACTTTCAACTATTTGTATTTCTTGCACTGTTTTGATCTGATTGCATCACATACCTTGATCTGACTATATTTCATGCATTGCTGCTCTGCTTTCAACTGTACTTCGCACATCACTGGTTGTCCTCCAATAAGATCCTCAAATCGGTAAATCCTCCTATCTCGGGTCCAAAGTGCTTGGGGGGTAACTGCCTCGTCTGACGCAATTATGAAACACTACCTTGAAAAAAGAAAAATAAAGCAGAAGAAACAAAAATTAGAAAACACACAGCACCTCGGCTTAAACAGAGACAACACACAGTTGAAATCATAGGCTGGACGACTGTACTCAGACACTGACTTCTGCCCCAAATTTCAGCCTCAAAACTGATACCCTCAAACTGATACCCAGACTTGCAACTGATACATACATTCCTACAGAGTTTCACTCTAAAAACACATATCAAGCAAGTGAGAGACAAAACACCCCTATGATGGGATAGGGTTACCCTGTCCTAATCTCATCAGGAGCTAGGGGTTCAATACGCAAACAATCGGTTTCATACAATCCTGCATTTGGGTGAGCAACCTGTCCTAGTTCGGAACAGTCACTATGGCTTCCGATATGCAACTAGGCCGATTGGCCAAAAAGGGTACCTCAACAAGACTACCGAATATACCTCTCACACCTAACACCGAGAAGTGAAAGGAGGATCAAACGGCACAGCGGTAGTCCAGATCCAAGGCTTGTGTTCCCATCGTGGCAGAGTCCGCAACCGGTCAGCCTTATGGCACGCTTTTCCAAGCGAGCCTCCGACAAACCATTCAGGAATAGCAGATGGCAAACACTGTGACTTAGACGCACCGATGAAAATGCAATGCAAAGAAACACATAAGTGTAGATAAAACAACATATTATGAGTTCGAGTCAAGTTCTCTAAATCCCGAGTAGAGTCTCCAGAAACTATGGGCTCACCTTTTTCTCGCACCTCCGCCTTTCGGAAAAGGGGTTTGAAAAGAAAGGCCCTCACAGTTCAGACTTTACCTGCAGTTCTGAATCTAGTCTCACAAGTGCAATGTGAAACTGATAAACACCAAAGAGTCCAATCCGGCAAATCATTTTGAAAAATCGATTTTAAATCAAATAATGCCAAAATTGGACTAATTTGCCAGCTTACAGAGTCGCCACCTAAATATTTTGTTTTTTGGAAAATTTAGGAAACCCTGACTCGTGCCAAAGGCCACGTGTCCGTCATCACCAAAGTTGCCTCGGATCGGGAACTTGGGTACGAGAGGGGAAGGTCCTGAAATGAGCACCCTTGCTCGCTCGATCAAAGATCGGCCTCTACTAATCATGATATGTTCTTTTATAAACCCTATGTGTTCTTATTCCGGTTATTAGCTAACTTTACTATGTGACGCACACACGCAAGTATAGACTATGTCGCAAGAATTAGAACATTTCAAATCATGTTTGTTTTACAAAAATGGTTTAAATTTGCCACCCTCAAGTAGGCTAAAATGAGGATTTTCCATCAAACATGATGGGCTTGAAACATGATTTGCCACAACTAAGTGGGCTTAAAACATACATTCATTGAATTGTTCCAATTTAAGCAACAAAGCCTTCATCCACAGGCATTCATGCAGTTTAGCAAATAAGCACATAGCCTCATGGCAAGCATGCGACACATGGCAATATGGAAATCACACTCATGCAAGTATGCTAAAGCATAAAACTCACCGGGTACTCCAAGCCAAAACAAAAACTAGTTAGAAAGATGCATGATCCTAACTATACAAGATGTCTAATGCAACACATGCGATAAAACAATTAATAGGCTCGGCTACTAATATGGCATATGATTTGCAACACTTTGATAGCATGCTTTGAAACAAGTATTCAAAGAAGTATTGAAATTGCAATGCAGTTTGAATGATGCGCCGAGCCTCGGTGCATGCAAGACAAATGAATGATGCAATCATGCAAGCATAAGGTATGCTAATTGAAAATGTTCCTAATCTAACCATCGAAAGCGGTTAAATAAAAAGGAGAAAGACACGGGGTTGGAAGACATGCACACACACACGCACGCTTATTACAACATTATGCCCTCGCAAAGGAGGGTCCGAATGAATAGGCTAACTAGCTATGCTAATTAAGCTAACTATTACAACATAAAACTAATTAACTATTCTAGTTAACTAATTATTACAAACCAAATTGAATAACTAGCTACGCTAAGCTAATTAAATATTACAAATTGGAATTGATTAACTAGTTACACTAACTAATTAAGCAAAGCAAGTAAATGGCCTCGAGGGGCGAGGGACGCATGCATGCTCGACTTCTCTTCCCGAAAATACTAGGCCTCTATTTGCACTTGCTTGAACACCGAAAATTGTGCCAACTCCCAGAACATCTCTGCTCCATCTCAGGAACACACAGAGCAACCTTCTTTCACTGGTGGCTGGTCGGACACAAATAGTGGTTGTCGACTACCATTTTGGTGGCTGTCGGCCATTTCTAGTGGCCGGTCAGCCACCTCTTCCTTGGACTTCTCTTTTTTGCTGCAACAGAGAGCAAATAGAGGCAAAGTAGTGTATTCTCAAGGAGTGTATGTACTGCTACTCTCCTTATCATCACACAAGCTCAAAGGAGTGTATCTCTTAGCTCTCAAGCCATCAACCAAGCATTTTCATGCATGATGGCCAAAGAACCAAGCTTGTACAAGCTTAATGAGTGCGAAATAAGACTCAACAAAACCACAACCCTATCATGTATGATCAAGGGTGATGGTGACTAAGAAAAGTGGCACGTTTCATCACTTTGAGTATAAAACGTCCCATTTTTCTCGTGTTCAAATTAACGTCCGATTCGAACACATGCAATGCAACATGAAAGATGCTTAATCTTGCTTCTTTTACTTGTCATGTTTTATTTACTCATTTTAGATTACCAATCCATTCTTTAATTGATTAGTCCAAAAGGTGAGTGTCCTCTAATAGAAAGAGGGCTTAAACGAAAAGTACCTTGGGTATGAAAGAGGCCTCATGCTGTTGGTAATAAACTCCCGAAGGAATTAAACCATTAGGCATGAGGGTCTCAATTCCACACTCAAGCCAACAAGGGGTTCAAAGCCACTTTCAAAACAAATGAAAGAGTGAAGAATAGAGGGAGACTGCAGAGATTTCAGTGCTGAAATGGAGTGTGAAATGATACTAAAACATACAAGCAACTTATGCAATTCAGGCTTAAAGGCCTAAAACACTAAACTAGTGAAGCCCTTTACACTACAACCATGCAATACAAGCCTCAAATGACTTAACCAACCCAAAACAGAGCTAAAACAAGTCAAAACAGTAGCAAAAGCATGCTGAAATTAAGCTAACACAAGCTAGAATAAGAGGCCAAAGCATAGCACAAGCTAAACTATCAAGCACAATTGCACTACAAGCATATAAAGTAAGCCGCAAGTGCTCCAACCAGCCCAAAATAGAGCTCAAGCATGCCAAGACAGGGCCTAAAACATGCTTGAATTAAGCTAAGTTAAGCTAGAAAATCAAGCTAACATGTGAAGCAACCTAGGCATGGAAGCAAGACACAAGGAGGGGAGGCAAACCCTTCCTATTTTGGACTTCAAAAGTTGATTTTTACCACTGAAATAACTCTGATTTTCAGTGGTTAAAAGGGCCAAAAAGTTTGATTTAAAGGTGGTAAGAAATGGCACAAAAGGCTTCACAAGCCAAAGAACAAAAAATGGAAGACAACCCCCTAACTCACTAAGACATAAACTACCATTTTCAAACCTCAAAAATAGAGTTTTTTGTAGTTGAAAAACCAAGTCAAAACAGTACAAAAAGATAGTAACTCAAGTTATGCAAGACAAGTTTAAAAGGCAGGTCTTATACCTTTTGAAGCACAAGACAATTCCAGGCACAAATTCAAGCTCAAAACCCTTTCTAAGGCTCTAAGAAGACCTCCTAGAACCTCAGCTCCAAGGTTGTCAAGATTGATCAAGGGTCTATGTGCAAAAGTGTAGAGAAAGCTAACTACAAAGCACAAAATAAGAAGAGAGAGAGAGAGAATTTTGATCTAAATTGTCTAACCTCTCAAAATGGGGGAGAGACCCCCCTATATATAGAAAAACAAGCTTGGAGCTTGTATTCATCCCTCCATACATGTGTATGGAGATGCACTTTAGTGAACAACAGCTAGCACAACTAGCAAATAAATATCTGAAAAAGGAGAAAAATGGCCGCCGGCCATCAATGTGGCCGACCGGCCACCACTGATGGCTGGCAGGCACAAGTCATGGCCGATGGACTGTGGGGATGGCTAACAGGCCACCCTCTCCTCTGGACTTGAAGCAACAAGCTCTTTGTCCACAACCAAGCACAAAACAGACAAGTTGAGAGACTCAAAGGCAAGGCGCTTGGCCAAGAACTTCAGGCACTCAAAACGAACACAAGCATACAAAACCATCGAGTGTTCAAATGATGACGTCCAAGTCATGAGGACGGTCAAAAATGGGGTGTCTACACCTGTAATTAGGCCTCAAATCAAAAATCAAAGAACATAATTAATTCCACAAAGGGGCCTAAAATGAAAACAATTCAATAATACAACGTCCATTGAGCCGTGCGTATATGCCAGGATCATTACACATCTTTCCTTAATAGGAGAAGTTCATATGCGCTGTTCAGATATAATTACAGTCCAAGGCAAGTACATGTACAATTAGTGAATGACCCAAAATTTACATGACCATAAAATGTTCAACAAAAACCACCAAAACATTACAAAAATGTGGCACTAAACTCTATAAGAAACAAAAAGACTCCACTTGGACTTAACCAAAAATTTCCATAAAAAGACGCCTCAAGCTGACCTAGGGCTGACCTCCAAGCTGACCACCTACAAAACATACATGAATACGAAATGAGCCGAGCTCAGCGAATAATAATGTATTAACGCATATAAACAAACGTGTGTCTTGCAAAGTGTAAAGCGTGTACGCAACTCATGTTTGTCCTTTTTATTAATGCATTTCAAAACAGCCTCGGGCCCAATCATAATAGCAGAACGGCCTCGGGCTCAATAATAACAGAACGTAAATAATTCACATCTCATACCTACATTTCATATTCCAATTCTTGTAGTTCACTTATTCAAATAAAACATAACTTCAGAGAATCACACATTAATGTATCAAAATAAATACAGGTGAACATATATTCACAATACTATTACTCACAGTGATCCGGTTGTGTAGCAGTCCCTTCCGGCGAATGACCTACACATCCTACACATAAATTGATAAGTAATGTATTCCTTTCTTAGCTTCTTGCCTTTTATCTTTCTTTTGTTTCGTTCAGTTTCTATTCATTTTTACGTGTTTTGGAGGGTATGAAATATACAGAGTAACAGGTTCAGAAGGTCGAAAGAGGTGTCAAAAAATAACACAACTTTTCCTCTCTTCCCACACGTGCGGCCCAACACGTGCATTTATTTCAGAAGCCAACATTTTCCTCCCCTATCCCGCACGTGCGGCTAGGCATCCTGCACGTGTGGCCATGGGCCCCGCACGTGCGGTCCTAGGCTCTGCTATGCAGCCCGAAAATGCAATAAAAATGAGCTTACTAAGGGCATTTCTAAGGCACCAATCAAGCAACACCACTTCAAAATCATGGTATATGAGCATGATAAACATTAAATCGAAACCCAATTGGATCAAAACTTCCTTCAAATTCCAATTAGAGGCCCTAACTTTCATAATTCTTCATCTTTTCATATCTATACATATATATATATATATATATGAGACCAAAGCATGCAAGAAATAGGATGAGATAGTAATTTCTTAGAATCCAACTCAAATCAAACTCAAAATGAAGGAACCAACTCGCAATAAAACAAAATGTAAAGATTACGGGTATGTTTGGTTTGGCTTTGTAGAGTGATTTTGGAAAAAAATTTCTAAAAAACTTGTTTAGTTTGTAATTTTTCCAAAACAATTTCCAAAATCACTTTATCTCTCTTACACATCAATCAATCACTTTTTCTCTCTCATCTCTCCTTTTCAATCACTTTTTCTCTCACATACATCTACTTAATTACAACAAACTATCAAATCATTCCAGACTCCCAAACTCCAAAACTACTTTCAAAATACACAACCAAACAAACCAAAAAAATTTCTAAACTCTCTTCCCAAAATAATTTTTAAAAACTACTCTCTCAAAACCAAACCAAACGTACCCTACATGTTCACTTCCATGAAATTTGTTCAATCAAATTCATAACTCATAAACCTTAATCTCTATGAGCGTCAAAGCTTCATTTTAGACCTTCTTTTACTCAATTGAAGAAAGATTGAGAGGTATATAGGTGATTTCCACTTACCTTGAGCTAATTCTTTGATTCTTCTTTCATTTTCTTCAATCTCCCAACTCCTATGTTGAACCCCTCTTCTTCTCTCTCTTGTTCTCTTCTTTCTTCTCTATTATATGGTATTTTTGGCTAAGTCACCTAAGCCTCTTGTAGATATATCTATCTCTTTTAAGCTTTGAGTCAAAATTGGACTAAATTAGGAAATTAGTCAAATGAAGTCAATTAAAGCATTACGAATCAAATTCTTACAGAACTTCATATTATGTTCTAAAAATCATGCTAATCATAACTGTAAAGTCAATTTCAGTTTATCGCGCCTCTAAGGTTTTCAATTTACAGTCTAAAGGTCGTAATTTCAACAGATTTTCTCATAATCAACAGATATAATTTCAAAATTATATAATCCATACATTAAAACATAGAATTTCATGTCAAACATATAAACAGGCATATAATCACACATCTAATGAGAGATTTAAGCATATGAGAGGGTCAGGTTATTACAAAAATAGCCTTTCAAGAGTTAAAGATAAGATTGACTACAGCTCCAATTCTTACTATTCCCTCAGGTACCGAAGGTTTTGTAATCTTTAGTGATGCATCTTATAAGGGTTTGGGTTGTGTTTTAATACAAAATGGCAAGGTGGTTGCATATGCCTCTCGACAGTTGAGACCACACGAGAAGAACTACCATACACACGACCTAGAACTTGTTACAGCTATGTTTGCACTGAAAATATGGCGTCACTACCTGTATGGAACCAAATGTGAAGTGTACACCGATCATAAAAGCTTGAAGTACTTTTTCACTTAGAAGGAAATGAACATGCATCAAAGGCGATGGCTTGAATTAATCAAAGACTATGATTTGCAAATCCACTATCATCTGGGTGAAGCCAATACTGTGGCAGATGCACTTAGCAGAAAGAATGTGGGGAATCTTGCGTGTTTGCTCACAAATCAAAGAGAGCAGCTACTAGAGTTGAAAAACTCGAAATTGAGGTGGTGCCTTTTGAACAAGATAACTTGATAGTCATAATGTCTGCATAGCCTGCCATTATTGAAGAAATTAAGCAAAAACAAATGAATGATGAGCTTTTGAAGAAGATTCGTGATGAACTTGACATCAAGCCTAAATCGGGATTCACAATTGAAGATTCTGTGTTGGAATTTCAAGGGAGATTGTGTATTCCAAATGATGCAGACTTGAAAAGAAAAGTTTTAGAGGAAGCCCACAAGTCAATGTTTGCTATGCACCCAAGAAACACCAAAATGTACCAAGATTTGAAGTTAGTATATTGGTGGCCCAACATGAAAAGGGAGATTGAGAAACTGTGGACTACCCAAACTCACTCCGCGCGCGAGGGCGCGAATTGGGTTCTAGCTACTACAGTTCGGACTCTTGTCATGGTTCTGTATCTAGTCTCACAAAGTGCAATGTAAGACTGATAAATCACCAAAGAGTCCAAATCCGGAAAATCATTTTGGAAAATCTATTTTAATCAAAAAATGCCAAACATGGACTGCTTTGCCAGATTACAGAGTCGCCACCTAAATATTTTGTTTTGGAAAATTTAGGAAACCCTGACTCGTGCCTAAGGCCACGTGTCCGTCATCACCAAAGTTGCCTCGGCTCAGGAACTTGGGTACGAGAGGGGAAGGTCATAACATGAGCACCCCCGCTCGCCCGATCAAAGGATCAGCCTCTACTAAACATGATATGTTGTTTTTGAAAACACATGTGTTCTTGTTTGATTATTAGCTAACTTACTATGTGATGCGCACAACACACAAGTATAAACTAAATCACTCGATTTGGAACAAAACATCTCATGCTTGATTTCGAAAATGGTTTGAAGATGCTACTCGCAAGTAGGCTAAAACGTGGATTTGCCACGCCCAAGTGGGCTTAAAACATGATTTGCCATAAACAAGTGGCTTAAAACGTACATTTTGATGAATTGTTCCAATTCAAGCAATGAAGCCTTCATCCACAAGCATTCATGTAGTTAATCACTTAAGCACGTAGCCTCATGGCAAGCATGCTATTATGGCAGTCACTTACACACATGCAAGGATGCTAAAGCATAAACACTTACAGTGTACTCCGAGCCAAAACAGAAGCTAGTTAGTAATCAATGCATGATCTTAGCTATGTCAACAATGGCTAATGCAACACATGCAAAATGCAACTAAGTAGGCTCGGCAATCTAAGATGGCATATGAATGCAACACTAGATAACATGCTTTGAAACACGTATTCAAGAAAGTGTATTGAAATACAATGCAGTTTGTATGATGCACTGAGCCCGATGCATACAAGACAAATGAATGATGCATGCATGCAAGCATAAGGATGCTAATTGAAATATGCCCTAAACTAACCATCAAAAGCTGATAAGTAAAAGGGAGAAAGAAATGGGGGTTGGAAGACATGCACACACACACGCACCCTTATTACAACATTTGCCCTCTCGACAGAGGGTCTGAATAAAAGCTAAGCTAATCTAAGCTAAGCTAAGCAACTAATCTAATAATCTAATTAGACTAATTATTACACAACCAAATTAAATAATAAGCAATCTACTTACTAATTGTTACATCACTTCAACTACTTAACAAATTAGCTAATTAAATTACAAATTGAGGCTAACTAACAAGTAAGCATTAAACCAAGCTGCTCCAGCTTTGCTCAAAGAAGTAGAAGATGCATGCTCGGTTTTTGCCCCGAAAAGCTCTCCGGTTGCTCTCTTGAGGCTCTGTTTGCAGGGTGTCTCCAAGAACTTGCTACTGAACTATACCAAATCAAGGCTGGGGAGTGCACCAGTGGCCTGCCGGCCATCTGCCGACCAAGAGTGGGCCTCTGCCAGCCAAGGATGGAAGGGTGTCAGCCATCAATGTGGCACTATCGGCCACTGGTGTGCTATGACACCATTCTGCAACAGAGCACAAAAACAGAGGAAATGGAGGATCTCCCTAGGGCATGTATGTGTTGTGCCACCCTATATCACCTCAAAACATCAAGGGAGAGGCATTATTGGATCCAAGACCATCAATCAAGCATGCAATGCTTGATGGTCAAAGATTCAACCTTGTACACATTCAATGAATGCAATGCAAACAAGACCCTAAGACCATGGCCTTATCATGAGAGGTCAAAGGCAATGGAGACAAAAGGGATTGGCTCACTTTCATCACTTTGAGTATGAAGTGGACCAATCCACCTTGTGTTCAATATAACGTCCAGTTGAACACGATGCAATGCACACAAACAACATGCTAATCTTGGCATGAAACGCAAGACTCTAACACACAAACAACGCATGCACAACATGTTAAGAGACTTAAGCGTCAAAACTAGCGAAGGACATAACACTAGGACCGTGTAATACAATGCTTAATAGAATGAACCAGCCCCAAATAGTCCTCATGCATGCCAAAACAGTGGCTGAAATGCGATGAAACTTAAGCACAAGAAGCAAGAAAAGCATGCTCAAGTTATGGCTCGCAACCAAGGCACAAAGCTCAACTCTTAAACGCATTGAAAGAGTGACATAAATGAGAGTATGGCATGGCTATATGCTCTGAAATAACATGTTAAATGATGCCATGTCACAAAAACATCACAAATAAGGCATGCTAGAGGGCTTAAAGCATAAGGCTAGCAAAGGGCTCTACATAAGAGGCATGCAATACATAGCGCAAATGACCAAACCAACTATGGACAGACCTCAACCATGCCAAAATAAAGGCCAAAACATGCTGAAATGGTGGCCCATACGCTTAGACAGGCATGCACACGTATTAGCTTATAAACAAGGCTCAAGTCACATCTCTCACAAAACATTGAAAGAGTAGAACATGTGAGAGTGTGACTACACTATACACACTGAAATCAAGTACGAAATGACGCTAAGGCATGCAATCATCACATTCAAAGCATGCTAGAGATCTCAAACACAAGGCCAGTGAAGCCTAACTACACTATAGCTATACAAAGCTAAGCATATATGACCAAGACCACTTAAAACTGACCTCAGGCATGTTTAAATCAATGGCAAAAATGTGCTGGAGAAAAGCTAACACATGCTAGAATGATGAACTATAAGCATGAAGCATGTTAGCCCAACAAGCATGATTGCACTACAAGTACCAAAAGCATGCAAGAGGTGACCCAAACACCCAAAATCAGAGTTAAAGCATGTCAAATAATGGCCAAAAACATGCTGGAATGAAGCCAATACATGCTAGAATAATATGCCAAATCATGAAGCATGTTAGGCTTATGAGTAAGATTGTACTACAAGTACATGAAACATGCATAAGGTGACTCAACCAAGTCAAAATAGAGCTACAACATACTGAAATAAGACAAAAAATAGGCTGAGATCAAGCCAACACATGCTAGAAAAATATGCTCAAGTATGAGGCCAACAAGACATAGAACCAAGAAGCAAGGAGTAGAGGCCACCCCCTCCTACTTTAGACCTTAAAACATGGTTTCTACCACTAAAATTCTTCTAAGTTTTAGTGGTACAAAGGCCAAACAAAGGGTGCCTCTAAAGCTTCAAAAGATGGCACCAAGCTTAAACAAAAAAGGCACACAAGAGGGTAGAACACCCTCAACACCAAATAGGCCTTAAACAACCATTTTTAACACTTAAAAATATAAGTTTTTATAGCTGAAAGCTAAGCCAAAAGAAGCATACAAAAATGGCTAAACACTTAAGCAAAACAAAGCTTAAAGAGGGTAACTACTCACCCTTGAACAACCACAGTAAAACAGTCACTTCTGAGGCAAAAACCAAGCTTTGAGAGCTCAAACAAGCCTTATGGAATCTCAGCTTCAAGGTCAAGACGTTAGGCTAAGAGGGTTGTGTGCAAATATGCCAAGAACATTCACTTTCAAACACTATAAAGCATAATATATATATATATATAGAGAGAGAGAGAGATCTAGAGAGAGAGAGATATTTTGTCTCTAAAATTTATGAACCCTCTCTAAGGGGGAAGCACCTCCCCTTATATAGCCAATGCAAGCAAAAGCTTGCTTGACAAGCTTAAACTTGCCTCCATCCATCCATACACGTGTATGGAGGATGGTTCAGTGAGCCACAGCTGGCTCAAAATATCTAACATACTATCTGTTAAAACATGGTGGCCGGCCGGCCATCAATGGTGGCCGGCAGTGCCTCATTGATGGCCGGTAGGCCTCATCAATGGCCGGCAGGGCTTAGACCATGGCTAGCAGCCCTTGATCATGGCCGGCAGTGCACTAAAACAAGCAATAAGGAGGGACCAAAGCATGGTCCAAAGATGGGGCAAAAATGAAGCAGGGTTTGGAAAGCTCAAACCTGTGACGTTCCGCTGTGAAGTTCGAATGCTCGGCAAACAACCAAACTTGTTGTTGGATGTACCTACAAGCACAACCAAGTCTTGAGGATAGTCAAAAATGGGGTGTCTATAGGAGATTGCCAACTTCAACTCTAAATGCTTACAATGTCAACAAGTGAAAGTGAAGCATCAAAAACCAGCAGGTTTGCTTCAGTCTCTTCCTATCCCGGAATGGAAATGGGAAGATATCACTATGGACTTCGTTATTGGCCTACCTCGAACACTTAGAGGTATGGACTCTATTTGGGTTGTAGTTGATAGACTAACTAAGTCTGCTCATTTTCTTGCTGTAAAGACTTCTTTTACTGCATATAGACTTGCCACTATCTACATTGATGAAATTATTCGACTGCATGGGGTTCCTGTGTCTATTGTATCATATAGGAATCCTAAATTTGTTTCAAGATTTTAGCATAGTCTACAGGATGCAATGGGAACATAATTGAGGTTTAGTACAGCATTTCATCCACAGACTGATGAACAAACCGAGAAGACTATTCAGACCTTAGAAGACGTGCTTCGTATGTGTGTTTTGGATTTTCAAGGCAGCTGGGAAACATATTTGCCATCGGCTAAGTTTGCTTATAACAACAGTTTTCACGCAAGTATCAATATGGCACCATATGAGGCACTATATGGCAGAAAATGTAAGTCGCCAATTTGTTGGACAGAGGTTGGTGATAGGGCTATTTGTGGTACCGAACTTGTGCAAGAAACGACTAAAAGGATCAAAATCATTCAGCAAAGAGTCAAAACTACACAGAGCCAACAGAAAAGTTATGCGGATCAACGAAGAAAAGACTTAGAGTACGAAGCGGGAGATCATATTTATCAAAGTAACACCGATGAAAGGGCAGACGAGATGGCAGAACTAGTATCTACCAATGGAGAATCCATAGATATATATATATATATATAACAGCTTGTTATGAGCCAATCCTTCTGGCAGCAGCTCTTTGTCAGAGAAAGTGAGCATTGGCTTGGCACCACCTGGAAAGACCAGGCTGTAGACACCCCATTTTTGACCGACCTCAAGACTTTGATGTCATCGTTTGTGCACTCGGTGATTGCGCATGTTTGTGTTCGTTATGAGTTTCCGGGGGTTCCAGCTGAGCGCCTTGTCTCAGGGCCTCTTAACTCTTTTCTTTTTGGTTTGCTTTTGGACCATGCCTTGGTGCGTTTGCCTAGAGGCAAAGAGAGGCATGTAGGCCACTTTTTGTGGCTGTAGGCTACTTATCTCTCTTGTGGGCCACTTGTAGTGACCCGTAGGCTAGTTTTCAGGGCTTCCGACTGAGTGCCTTGTCTTGTGGCCTCTTAACTCTTTTCCTTTTGGTTTGCTTTTGTGCCATACCTTGTTACCCCTTGCCTAGAGGGAGCGGGGAGGCTGTCGGCCACTTTTGGTGGTTGTAGGCCACTTTTTCCTCCTGTAGGCCAGTTGAAGTGGCCTACGGCCATTTTTCTACTTTTGCAGATATTTTTGGTGCCAGCTGTGCTAGTTGTTGGCCACTGAATACATCCTCCATACACGTGTATGGAGGGATTGGAGCAAGTTCTAAGCTTGTCAAGGAAGCTTTACCTTGCATTGCTTATATAAGGGAAGCTCTCTCTCCCTTCTAGAGGTTCAGATTTTTTAGGAGCAAAAAAAATATCCCTCTCTCACTAGAATTCTCCCTCTCCTCTCTATATTGTGCTTAGAAGTGAGTGTTCTTGGCATATTTACACACAACCCTCTTACTCTAACATCTTGACCTTGGATCTGAGATTCCATAAGGCTTGTTTGAGCTCTCAAAGCTTGGTTTTTGCCTCAGAAGTGCCTGTTTTGCTGTGGCTCTTCAAGGGTGAGTAGTTACTCTCTTTAAGCTTTGTTTTGCTTAAGTGTTTAGCCATCTTTGCATGCTTCTTTTGGCTTATCTTTCAACTATAAAAACTTCTATTTTTAAGTATTAAAAATGGTTGTTTAAGGTCTTGTTGGAGTTAGAGGTGTTCCTCTCCTTTTTGTGGCTTATTTTGCTTTACTTTGTGCCATCTTTTAAGGCCTTTCAAACAATCTTGTTTTGACCTTTTAACCACTGAATTCTAGAGGAATTTCAGTAGTGAAAAGCTTGTTTTGAGGTCCCAAATAGGTGGGGGTAGTCCCCCCTCCTGTTCTCTTGTTTGCATGTGTTGATGGCCTAATTATTGAGTATGTTTTTCTAGCATGTGTTGGCTTGTTCCCAGCTTATTTTTGGCCTTATTTCAGCATGGTAGAACTCTATTTTGGCTTGGTTGAGTCACCTCATGCATGCTTCTTACACTTGTAGTGTAATCTTGCTATTTAGCCTTGCATGCTTGCTACTTTGGCTCATTATTCTAGCTCATTTTGGCTATGCTCTCACATGCTTTTACTTTAGTTTTAGCATGCTTTAGCTCTAATTTTAGTTGGTGAGGTCACCTCTTGCTTGGTTTTTGCACTTGTAGTGCATTCTTGCCCACTAACCTAGCATACTTGATGTTTTGGCCTATTGTTCTAGCATGTATTAGCTTGATTCCAGCACATTTTTTATAATGTTTTGACCTGTCCTAGGTCTATTTTGAGTGTTCTTGGCCTTTTGTGGCTTGCCTTGTATGGCTATGGTGCAAGTGCCTTAGCTAGTCTTGAGTTTTGAGCACCTTAGCATGCTATATTTGTGATGGTTGCATGTTTTGGTATCATTTAGCATGTAATTTCAGAGCATATACATGTGTCATGTTCTCACTTCTTTCACTCCTTGAGAGCTTTTGAGAGTTGTGCCTTTGTGCCTTATTTGTGAGCTACCAAAGGAGCATGTTTTCCTAGTCTTTTGAGCCTTAGTTTGAGCATGTTTTTGCCATTGATTTGCCATGATATAACTCTATTTTTGGCTGGTTTGGTTACCTCTTGCATGCTTCTTGCACTTATAGTGCAATTTTGCTCATTAGCCTTGCATGCCTGGTGTTTTAGCCTTTCATTCTAGCATGCGTATGCTTCACTCCAACATGTTTTTGGCTCTAATTTAGCATGCTTTAGGTCTGATTTAAGTGATCTTGGTCATGTGGCTCATGCTTGGTATAGCTATGGTGTAGTTAGCCTTCCTAGCCTTGAGTTTTGGGGCCTTTAGCATGCCTTATATGTGTTGTTTGCATGATATAGCATCATTTGACATATGATTTCAATGCCTACATCTCTGCTATACTCTCTTATTTATCACTTCTTCATTGTGTTTGAGAGTTGTGTTTAATGCCTAGCTTGCGAACCAATGCATGAGCATGTTGTTTTAGCTTTTGGTGCTTCATTTTCAGCATGATTGTGCCACTGTTTTGGCATGATGTAGGTCTATCCATAGTCGGTTTGACCATTTTGGATTGATAATGCATGCCTCATGTGTAATACACTTCACTAGTTTTGATGCCTTAGCCTTTAAACATGCCATGCATGCATTGCTTGCGTGATAGAGCCTTGTGCATGCCACTCTAGCATTGATAGATCAGCATGTTGTTTGCATGTGCGTTGCATTGCATTGTGTTTGGATTGAACGTTAATCCAAACACGAGAAACGAGAGGCGTTTCATACTTGAAGTGATGAAACGCGTCTCATTTCTTGGTCACCGTCCCCCTTGATTGTGCATGATAGGGTGGAGGCCTCTTGAGTCTTGTGTGTTTCTTATGCATTTATTAACTTGTATAAACTCGGCTTCTCAGCCATCATGCATTGTGATGCTCGGTTGGTGGCCCGAGAGCTAAGTACCACACTCCTTTGAGCTTGAGAAATGATAAGAAGGATGGTTGTACACACATACCCTGCAAATACCTTGCTTTGCCCCTTTTGTACTCTGTTTGCAGCAAAATTGGAGTGTGCAGGAGCAAGTGGCCTACAACCTCCTTAAGTGGCCGACAAGTGGCCTACAGCCTCCCCTGGCACCAGCTTGAAGATGGTTCAAAGTGGTTTTGGTTCTGGAGCAAAAGCAGCCTAGGAATTGGTTCAGCGTTCAGGAATCAAAGCAAATGCAAACAGAGGCAACCGGTGGTAAGGCGACGGGATTTCAGGAAGAAACAACTGAGCATGCATGCATTCCTCGCCCCGAGGCTCCTTTTAACTGCTTTGCTTAGATGGTTAACTCGTAGATTCTGTACTTAAATAGTTAATGCGTTTAGCTATTCATTTGTGCTTGTAATTAGTTAACTTGTTAGTTAATTAGTTTTGTTTTGTAATAGTTAGCTTAATTAGCGTAGCTACTTAGTTCTCTTTCATTCAGACCCTCTGTCGAGAGGGCACAAATGTTGTAATAAGTGTGCGTGTGTGTGTGAATGTCTTCCAACCCCATGTCTTTCTCCCTTTTACTTATCAGCTTTTGATGGTTAATTTAGGGCATATTTCAATTAGCATACTAATGCTTTGCATGCGTGCTTCATTCATTCGTATTGCATGCAGCGGGCTCGGCATATCATTCGAACTGTATTGAATTTTAATACTTACTTGAATATGTGTTTCAAACCATGTTATCGAGTGTTGCATTCATATGCCATCTTAGAATAGCCGAGCCTATTTAGCTGCATTTTGTATGTGTTGCATTAAGCATCTTAACATAGCTAGGATCATACATTGATTTCTAACTAGTTTTATTTCTTTGGCTTGGAGTACACTATAAGTGTTTACGCTTTAGCATCCTTGCATGTGTGTAAGTGATTGCCATGTTAGCATGCTTGCCATGAGACTATCTGCTTAAGTGCTTAACTGTATGAATGCCTGTGGATGAAGGCTTCATTGCTTGAATTGGAACAATCATCAAAATGTGAGCTTTAAGCCCACTTGAAGTGGCAAATCATCATGTTTTAAGCCCACCTTGTTTGGTGGCAAATCCGTACTTTAGCCTATTTGAGGGTAGCAACTTCAAACCACTTTTTAAAAAAACAAACATGAGATGTTTTGTTCCAACTTGAGTGATTGAGTCTATACTTGTATGCTATGCGCATCACGTAGTAAGTTAGCTAAATAACTAGAATAAGAACACATGTGTTTTCAAAACAACATATCATGATTAGTAGAGACCGATCCTTTGATCGAGCGAGCGGGGGTGCTCATTTCAGGACCTTCCCAAAACAAGTCAGGGGTTTTGAAAATTTCCCAAATTTCCTAAAATAAAATATTTAGGTGGCAACTCTGAAATCTGGCAAAGCAGTCCATGTTTGGCATTTTTTATTAAAATCGGTTTTCCAAAACGATTTGCCGAATTTGGTCTCTTTGGTAATTTATCAGTCTTATATTGCACTTTGTAAGATTAGATTCAGAACCATGACAAGAGTCCGAACTGTAGTAGTTAGAACCCAATTCGCACCCTCTCCGAAAGGAAGGTGCGCGGAGAAAGTTTCAGGCGGTCTACAGCCACAAGTTGCTCAGGCATAGTATCAATGGACAATTTAGCTTTATCCATTACCAACAATACTGCCTGTCAGTGCACCCGTGAAGCCATGAGGAGTCCCCAGATAGAGATATAAGCTTGAATTTTCTGGAGCTGTTTCAGTACTAACTCATCTTCTAGTTGCTTTTCTTTCTGTTTCTCGGCCTCCTTGTCCTTTTTAGGAGCCTTTACTTGATCCAAGTGCGGTGGCTTAAAGTATCATCCACTATGGGTAAGATGGTCTATCTCTTCAGCATACCATGCATTATCCGGGATATAACCTCTCCAATCTTCGTCGGTGTGGGCCAAACACAAATCATTGTCATCCCACCACTCGCCATCAGTTGTCGACAAGCAATTGTCAGGCTCCATTTGAATCATTTTTACAGTGCAAGTATCCCCCTCAGGGCGACAGGCAGTTGCAATTTTTAGGCTATTCTCAATCCTTTCTTTCTTTCTTAAACTGCATTAGCATAGCTTCCTATTCAGTATTCACAACACCCACTTCTTGGGTTGCGTTTCCCGCACATGTGCCATCTGACAGTTTTCCTTTCTCATCAGCCTTCCTGGCCACTGCAGCTATCTATGCTTCCTTTCCCTCTGGTTTCATCCCAGTTTCTTCTTTCTTGTCGAGCTCGTCACTCAGCCACCCAGTATTATCTGTTGTTCCGTTCAGGTCAAACCACCCAATTTGTATATCTCCTTGATCATGCTCATAAAAGAAATGCAGGTTATCTAGATCTTCTTCCAGATCTGCAAGGTCGTCCAACCTTTGGCTCGGGCCATTCTCTCTGACCACATTGATGCCTGTTGAGGCTGGTAACACCACCTCAGGCCTGAGTTGAGTAGTATGAACAATATAATGGCTTGGGTTGTACTCACTTTCAGATGAGTCCTCGGGGACATTCCGATAGCAAACCAATACCTCCCTCCGAGGTCAACATCTCTTCTACCACAGGTGTTGTCACCGCTGATTTGGGAAGCTCAGGTTGTAGGGTAGATGTGTCCATCATGCACAAGTCTGTGCACTCAGGAATGAACAACATCGGTTTTAGTATGTGGGAGGGGGTAATATGTACGCTGGGGTCATAAGAGGTGGCCAGTGCATGGATAAGGTTAAGGTTTCGAGGTGAGAGGACTTGATTATAGACTGGGAATGGATTTGTGGTTACATTTGGTTTCTAAGGTGGATCGATAACCTTGTTGTCAATGAGATCCTGAATCTCATGACGTAATCAGAAGCACTAGTTGGTGTCATAACCGTGCTACTAGTGAAAAACACAATACTTTGCGGGGGTTATGCTTGGGTGGAAGAGGGTCAAGAAGTGGGTGAGGTTTTAAGGGTTTTAAGTGCCCTTTCTTAACTAGCACTTGCATGGCTTTGGATAGGGTCATGTATAGTTGGTTAAAAGTCCTACCCTGAGGTCAGGTAGGGTTGGATGAGGTTTGTGGGCCGACATTGGCAAAGGGGTTGGCAGTTTTTGTGGTGGTGACAACACTTATATCCGATGGCCTCGCAAATATGCTACCACTGCCAGCATTGGAACTGCAAACAAACGGCCTTTTTACCGACTCCTTCTCATCTGTAATAAGCCCTTACTTCATGGCATCTTCGATTTGCACTCCCATTTCATGAAGTTCTGTGAAAGTAAATAGAGGTAGAACAATCATCTTCTGCAGCAACTTGCCATGCAAATTCCGGACAACCATTTTTATCTAATCCTTTTTTGAAGGTCGAGTGGTCATCATGGAGGCTTTGGCCATCTGTCTTGTCACAAACCCTCATTCAGCTCTTAACGTGTTGCCTCAAGATCACGAGTTATGACCTCAATCTGCGTATTGTAAGAGTACTGAGCAATGAAGGCTTCGGCTATCTCCTCCCAATTCTGTTTGATGGAATCTTCCAACTTAGCATACCAAATGGACGCTATACCCGACATGGTGCAACCAAAGAGAGACAGCTTCTGTAGTCTAGTTAAGCCTATCGGCCGCAAGATATTTGAAAACAGTCGCAAGTGAACCATCGAATCCACGGAACTGTCAAAACAATCAATGTGCAGCATCTTAAACCAATCCAGCAATGTAACCACAGAATCAGGGTATCCATCCTCTATGTCTGGAATAGAGTTAAACCCTTGCGCACTTTTGAATAGTTTCTCTAGTTTAGTGACTTTAAGCACCGTTAGATCAACTTCGAACTCGAATGGTGCCTCAGTTTGATAAACCTGGGCTCTAGAGGCTTGTGCTGGGATAGGTTCTGCTGGATTGCCCTTGTTTTCTTGAACATTGGCAGTATTAGCAATGGCTTTGGGTGCTAGGATAGTTATGGTGGGTACAAGGATGTAGAGGCCACGGCCGGCTGTGGTGGCTGCTACTGTAACCTGGTTATGACCTCGGCCTGGCGGGCTGTAACCTCAGCCTAACGGGCTGCATCATACTGTAAGGTCTCAACTATCTGTTGCAAGTGGAGTAGCAATTCCTTGATATTGGCTAGGGGATACTGTGCCATTGAAATAGGTGACTGGTTTTGAATCGGACTTGAAGTGGATGACTACTATTGAATCAGACTGAACACAGGTGAGCTGAGAGGTGATTGTTGTAAGAATTGGATTGGCGAACTCTGTCTGGTTCTCCTCCATCATGTAACCGATGAGAGTGAAGTAAACACGGGTTATCCTCGAACAAGATCTCTAGCCTTGCAAAGTCTTCCGACTCGGGTCTAGAGTACTTAAAGGATATCTGAACTTTTTGAAGCTATGGTTTAAACTACCTAGCAAAAGAAATAAAGTAAAAGAGCAGCAATCAAAAATCGCACAGCACCTCAGCTAAGAGTTTTATCAGCACAGACATGATCAAAGCTGTAGGACTGTACTCCACACTGAATTCTGTTCCAAAATAGATACAACCTTGCAACTGATATGCACATTCCTGTACAGTTTCACCGTAAAGCACATACCAGTTAAAAGAGAGCCAAAACACCCCTATGAGGGGGTAAGGTTACATTGTCCTAGTTTTGTCATGAACTAGGGTTCACTATTTCAATCAAGTGGTTTCACGCAATCCTGCAGCTGGGTGAACATCTTGTCCTAGTTTGGAACGGTCTCTATGGCTTTTCTATATGCAACTATGCCAAATGATCAAAATAGGGGTACCTCAGCAAGACTACCTAATATACCTCTCACACCTAACACCGAGAAATGAAAGGAGGATCAAACGGTACAGTGGTAGTCTAGATCCAAGAGTTGTGTTCCCAACATGGCAGAGCCCACGACCGGTTAGCCTTTTGGCAAGCTTTTGGGCAAGCCTCCGGCAAACCGTCCAGGAATAGCAAATGACAAACACAGTGACTTAAGCGCACCAATGCAAAGGTAATGCAAAGAACATATAAGTGTAGATAAAATTTCACATCATGAATTTCAAGTCAAGTTTTCTAATATCCCCAGCAGAGTCGCCAGAAACGGTGGCTTGCTTTTCGTGCTCCTTTCGGATACGATAACCCTACAATTTGGGCTACCGTGATTCTAAATCTGATTCCACAAGTGCAATGTGAAATAGATAAACACAAATGAATCCAAATTTGACAATTCTTTTGAAAAATCGATTTTGAATCAAAATGCCAAAAATGGACTGTGTTGCCAGATTACAGACTCACTACCTAAATATTTTTGAGAAATTTAAGAAACCTGAGACTCGTGCCAAAGGCCACTTATTCGTTATCACCAAAGTGTCTCGGATCGGGAACTTAAGTACGAGAGGGGAAGGTCATGAATTGAGCACCCCACTCACCCGATCAAAGATCGGTCTCTACTAATTATGATGTGATTCTTATTTACATTATATGCTCTTGTTTCGATTATTTAAGATAACATTACTATGTGACACACACGAGTAAAAAATAATTTGCAAAAGTTGGAATACTTTAATTCTATGTATGTTTGAAAATTGTTTGAATACGTGCCACTTGAAAAAGTGGGCTCATATACACATTTATCAAATCATCCTAATTCAAGCAATTAGCCTTCATCCACAGGCATTCAAACAGGTATATCACTTAAGCACTTAGTATGATAACCCTGCTCCGTATTATGCTAATTAATTTTAATTACGAATGTGATTATGTGTTTGATATGATTTGAGTGCCATTTATATGAATATATGTGGTTTTGAATTTCTATCTGTTCACCGTAGGAAAATCTGTTTGATTATCTGCTTTAGAATTTAAATTGAAGGCCTCATCGGCCACAGATACCCAAATTGACTATGCCATTGTGATTAGCATAATTTTTAGAGCCTACAGTGAAATTTAATTGAAAATTGATTCGGATCAAATTAAATAGATTAAATTGATGAAATAGTGCTCAATTAATTAGTGTTAATGGAATTTGATTAAGAGGGGCTATAAAAAGGGGCATTATACACCCACCTTCCTTTAGTTTTGAGCTCAAGATCAGATTTTATACTCTAGAGAGAGAGGGAGAGGCCAGCTCTAGAGAGAGAGAGAAGGAGAATTATGTGTTTGGCTCAAAGTTGTGAAATTGGAAGCTAAACTCAAAGAACTTGGGTGTTTGAAGCTCCTAGGTGAGTAATCAACCCTTAATTCATGAGTTTGAGTTGTGATTTTATGAATTGAAGATTAAATGGTAAGTTAGATCATGAATTGAATTGATTAAGTTGAGATTGAAGTCCATGTGTTCATGCATGAAGAGAATTGCTATGAAATTACATAATCTAGCATGTAATATATGAATTATGAAAGATTGAGCATTGAAGCATACATGCAAGCATAGTTTTGTTGAGTTTCATGGTTATGAGCATCATTGGTGCCATTTGAAATGGAATTGAAGTCAAAAATTGACATGCATGTCTGATTATTGGAGATATGGAACTTATATGAAGTTTGAATGCATGGGTTTTGATCATACAAAAAAAATGAGGGTTATTTGAGAACTAGATGATGATTTTGAACAATTTGGTGTCATATTCTTATATTCTCATGTAATATAATGTGTTTGCATGTTTTTGAACCGAAATCATGAGTTTGGAACCTTTGAACATCAAAATTGAACTTCAAGAACAGTTCTGGAAAACCCAGAATTTGGCATGTCCACTCGAGCGGGGAAAGCACCGCTCGAGCGTGAAATGCGAGTTCCCAGAACTTTTTGCAGACATTGATGTCCGCTCGAGCAGGGAGCCATGTGGTGTGACCTTCAGCTCGAGCGTCCGAATTCACGCTCGAGTGTAAAAATGAGGCAAGCAGCATTTTTGTAGACCATGAGGGTCCGCTCGAGCGGTGGAACCCACGCTCGAGCGGGGACCCCTGTTTCAGAAATTTTGTAAAGGTGTTCTGTGTTTCATTTTCCGTTCTCTTTCATTTCTAAGCACTCTTAGGCATGCATTAAGCATTGTAAATGAGTTAAAAGGATAAGAATGAAGCCTAAGAGGATTATATGAATTAAGAATGGAATGAATCGTTTATGACCCATTATGTTCATGAAATGTGTAGGGTCAAGCACGAGGGCAAATCCACCGGCAGATCACTGTGAGTAATATCTTAATAAAGATATCCGAAGTATTGTTATTTGTCTAATTGCTTGCTTCCATATAAGTCTTATAAGTTTGTTACGTTGAATTGGGGACAAATATTTGTTATGCCATATGATTGGGCCAAAGGCCGTTGGATACAATTGACTGGGCCGAAGGCCATTTGACATGAATGATTGGGCCAAAGGCCGTCCGACATGAATGATAGTCTGACATGAATGATAGTCTGATATATGAATGATTGGGCCAAAGGCCGTTTGACACGAATGATAGTCTGACATATGAATGATTGGGCCAAAGGCCATCTGACATGAATGATAGTTTGATATGAACGAGTGGGCCAAAGGCCGTCAGATATGAATGATTGAGCCGAAGGCCATTGGGTCTGAACAATTGGGCCACAGGCCGTCAAATATGAATGATTAAGCCGAAGGCCGTTGGATCTGAATGATTGGGCCAAAGGCCGTCGGGTACGAACGATTGGGCCAAAGGCCGTTAGACATGAATGGATGGGCCAAAGGCCGTCGGGTATAAGTTAATTGGGCCCGAGGCCGTTTGATACGTCTAGAACTCTAGTCAATTGGTACATTAAATAGAAACATGAATCGAGCCCAAGGCCGTCTAATGTAACTATTTCAAAGATTGTTCATGTATCTTCTTTATTCGATATTATTCACTGGGCTTTCGCTCACGCTCATTCATGTCTATGTAGGTGAGCCAAGGGACGTCCAAACCCAGCCTCGATGAAATATGTGAGAAACAGTCAAGGTTTTGAAGAGTCAGCCCGAATGTCTCACACATAAGACTTACTTTCGCCTCTTTTAATCTCTTGTTGTAATCTCGTTGTGTTGGCGAAATGTTGATTACCTTTGTATATAAGTTTTGGCTAGGCTGACTACAACTTGGATGATCCTGTTATGTAAAGTTTATATGTTAACTTCCCTTTTGATGTGAGTTATTAACCAATACTTATGTGAAATGTTATGATGTGCATGTAAGCACGGCTCTATGGACAAAAGTTTTAAATTTTGCTTCCGTTTGGCCCCTTTACTCTAATGAGTTGTGTCTTGTTTGGTTTGAGGCCATAGGTAATCCCTTGATTACTAGCCGGTTATGTCCTTAACCCATAGGGGCGGGTTTGGGTCATGACACTTAGCCTCATGGTATCATGCTTGACATGGCAACAATCACACACATGTGATATGCTAAAGCAATGAATGCTCACCTAGTACTCCAAGGCAAACGAAAAGAAAAGAATTAGAAAAATACATGCTCTAACTATGTACATGACTAATGCAACACATGCAATATGCAATTAATAGGCTCGGCTACTAGTTATGACATGTGAATCAACTTGATAGCATGCATTTTGAGCACGTTTTCGAAGAAGTAATAAATAACAATGTGAGTTAGAATGGTGCGCCGAGCCTAATGCATGCAAGAGAAATGAATGCTTTACACATGGAAAATGCTTAAACGAAATATGATGCTCTACACTATCCATCATAAGCGGGTAAATAAAAAGGAGAAAGACGTGGGATTTGGAGACATACACATTATTACATATTGGTCCTCGCACAAGAGGGTCCGAATGAATGGACTAGCTAATCTAAGCTACTTAACTAGCTATTACAAACCAAAATAGAATAAATTAACTACACTAGCTAATTATAACAAATTGGCCCTCGCACAAGAGGGTCTAAATAAATGAATTAGCTAAACTACTTAACTAATTATTACAACGCAAAATTAATTAGCTACTTTAACTAATTAATTACAACACAATTATAATAATACAAAAGACTAACTAAGTAGTTACACTATAGAATTAATTAAGCTAAGTAATTAATTACTCTAACTAATCAGCCCCGAGAAGTAAGGAATGTTCATGCATGAAGGTAGTTTCCACCCCAAAATGCCTATGTTTTACTGCCAAAAGGGTTCTGTTTTGCAGTCAGAAAATTGCTCTGTTTTGCAGGAAAAATTGTACTACCTGGCTGAAAAAGGTAGCCAGTCGGCCAGAAGGGTGGACGACCATACAGAAAAAGTAGTTGGTTGGCCACTAGTTTGTGGTTCTGCCTTGCTACAACAGATAAAAAACAGAGCACAAACAGAGCATTTTCAGGAGATGTCTGTCCACCTTACCTCTCCTTATCATCAAATAGCTCAAAAGAGGGGTTGGCTTAATTCACAAGCCATCAATTGACGTAAATTCATTGCGTGATGACTTATGAACCAAGGGATACAATCTCAATAAATGCACAATGAAAGACTCACGAACCTCCTCCCTATCATGATATTGATCAAGGGAAATGATTAACATTGACTCTTGAACTGTTTTCATCACTAACAAGTATGAAACGACTAAGACTCAATGGGTTCAATTAACGTCCGATTGAACTCAAACCATTTTATTATCTTGCTCCATTTTATTTCAATTTTAATACCTCTTTTAATTGCCTTTCCATTCCTTAAGCCTTTTAGTCCAATAATGAAGATTAAGTCCACTAATGGAAATAAGTGTCAAACAAAGGGTTGTTTTGGGCATGAGAGAGATGTCATGCCATTGGTAATAAACCTCCAAAGAGATTAAACCATTAAGCACAACGATCTTTATCTCAAGCTTAAACAAACAATCGGTTTGAAATGACTCTCAAAGCAAGGAAAAAGCCAAGAAATGAGAGACGTACAGACATGATTAGAGATGAACACAAGTATGGAAAGCTTGAAATAAATGCTATCAACTCAAATAGATTGGTGTCTAATGCCTAAAACACCAAACCTATGAGGACCGTTACACTACAAGCATGCAATACAAAGCGTAAATGACATGAACAACTTAAAACAATCCTAAAATAGGCTAAAACAGCACTGAAATTAAGGTAAAAATATCTACAAAAGTAAGCTAAAATAATGGAGCAATTAAGCTAGTAAACAAGCCAAATGAGAGGAGGCTAACCCCTCCGTTTTTGGGACTTCAAAACCACACTTTAGCCTCTGATAAATCTCTAAAAATCAGTGGTAAAAAACTCAAAAAAAGATAATGAAAAGGTGGGAAACACAAGGGTAAAAGCGTAGAAGGCAAGGTTCAAAGAGGGGTGGTCTACTCCTCTACCCTTAATGGCTTTACACCACAAGTTTCAGCCCACAAATATAGGTAAAAAATGGCCTCAAAACAGTAAGAAAAGATAGGGAAAAAAATGGTACAAAAGAGCTAGGATGTATACCTCTTGAAGAGGAGTGATCCTTTGAATTACAAACCACCAATTTCACACCCTCAAGAGCTAAAATGCAAGCTCAAACACCTCAACAACGAACCCTCAAGATTTGGGTTAGAGAGTCTAGGCAAAGGGTATAGAAATTGCAAGGGAGAGTGAGAAATATTTTCCAAGACTTTTCTTCATAAATTTTTTCTAACCCTAAATTATGAGAGGCAGTCATCTATATATATAAATATATGAGACTATCTCGAAAATATCCATACAGACACAACTGGCGCAGTGCATGCTTCTGTGGGGATAGTTGGCACAACTGGCAAAAAGATCTGTGTTTTTACACAAGTGGCCGGATAGCTATACACCATTTGTGGCCAGCAGGCCACTAGTGGGTCTGTAGGTCCCTGGATGGTCAGACTTGAAAAACTACTGTGTTGGTCCAAAAACAAGGCACAAGGTTTCTGAGGCTCAAAACTGAGGTTTTCTGCTGAGGAAATCGAGCATTTGGACAAGCGTGTAAATTCATCATTGGGTGATCAAATCAGTGGCGCCCAAGTCATAAAGTAGTCAGAAATGGGGTGTCTATAGTTATCCGATGGTTTTTCATCTCTATTTTCTACTAATATTTACTTGTGGTTGTAAGCATACCATCCTACTTACACCTCCTGGTTTGTTTGTCATTTGGACCTTAGTTTTTATTTATTTCAACATCTCTCTAATCTAGCATGTATGCTAGGTCCTAACTGTGTTGTTCCTAAAATTTTCTGTATTGTGTATAATTCATATAGTTTTAGGTGATAAGTTT
Source organism: Camellia sinensis (assembly GCF_055761805.1). Lineage (NCBI taxonomy): Eukaryota > Viridiplantae > Streptophyta > Magnoliopsida > Ericales > Theaceae > Camellia > Camellia sinensis. The sequence continues at coordinate 212,387,370 of NC_138961.1, read as the reverse complement.
TGACATGTGCTTTTTGTTATTGTGATTATTTATTTTGCTTTGCATTTTTAGATCTTGAGTGGGTTAAATTGCATATAAGCAATTACAATTTGTTTCCTTTTTCTTTGTTTATGGGAATTTTTTTAATTATATTATGAATCAGTGCCTTTGGCCAGTTTGTAGCGTTAAATAGAAATGTAAGGAAATACTATGGTAGATCATATTAGTGAACTTCTTCAACTGATTTTGTATTTTCATCATGATTAGTGATTGATTGCTGAATGTCCCTTCTATCTGCTTAGATTGCTCGGTAAATTATTGTGTAGTAATCTTATCACCACTTTGCCCCTACTTCCATGCATTAGATGTTTTAGTTGTTTTGGTTCCTAAATGTAATTATTAATCCCTAGATTTAGTGGATTTCAATGATATTGTTGGCTGAAGGTTGGTCCTCTTGTAGTCTAACAAAAGAACTGACTTGTGTCTCATCTATGTTTTCTAATGTGGTTTTTATCATTTTTGTTTGTTTTTCCCTTTCACCCGATTCTGCTATGGATTGAGAATTGGGGATTTTAAATAAGAATAATCTTCTGCTACATTCTGCGTGATTTGGAAATTCATGTTTTATGTTGATATGCAACTCTTAGTTTTTTTGGCTTGTCGTTTAAAAACTGTAGACCTCTTATTTGTATTGTTTGTTTGTTTGTTTTGTGAAATTACGTGTTGAGCATTGGAAGATTTTTCATAGCTCTATGCTTGGATCAATTGGTTTATATTAACTAATGAGATACTATAAATTGTGGTGTGTGGTTTGGTGCCCTAGTTAGCTGCGATTACTTTTTTGTATAATCAAATGTGGATATCCTGAGTTGATATCTTGATGCATCTAATGGATTGTGAAGTCTAAGCTTAAGGTTTATGGTGGTTTGTGTTGGATGATTTCTTAGCTTCTATTATGTTTGTGTGTTGCATTGTTCTCCTTGCTTTTGTTTTTCTTTTTTTTTTTTTTTTTTTTTGAGGAATACTCCTTGCTCTGTTAGGGTTTCTTTAGGTAGATGTTTTTAAGTGGTTGTTTGGAAATTTGGTTTCTTTAGTTGCTTTTTTGGCTTTTTATCTTTTTTATGAGATGGGAAAAGGTTAATGTGTTTAATGGTCTTTTTTAGTCGAATAGATAATTGTGAGGATAAAAGTGACTGATTGATGTAATGATTTTTTTTTTTTTTTTGTTAAGGGGGTTGAATTTGTTGGCTTTTTAAGTTTTTTGTGATTTTTGACTTTCTTAATAGAACCACCTCTTGCCAAACATGCCTTTGAATATTGTTTTAGATTGATAATGTGTTTCTTACGTTCTTGTTATGTACTTTTGTTGTACTGTTCGCACTAATATTTCCTTGTTTATTGAAATGAAATATGATGTTAAGAACTGTCAATAAGTATACGAGATTCCCTTGCCTCTTCCTCGCTCGTCCTTTTTGCATTTTGGATTCTTTGCGTTATTATGTAGTTCTGTGATTGCACTTTGGTCCTAAATAGTTTAAATAAATATAATATTGACTGCAAGGATTAGAATTTCCTTGCATCAAGTCCCTTGTTCACTTGAACTTGATTTGTTTCCATGTCATTGTTTTGGTTGTTGTGCATAATTTTCATGCCTTTCAACTATGGGTATGCAAAAAAAACCACCTAATTGCCCAGCCACACCAATACAAATTGACCTAAAACAACCTATGCAGTTTGAGAAGGCAAGTGTGTTGGGTAAGGTAGGTTAGATGTGTAGGGCTGAGCAAAAAAATAAAAATAAAAACTACAAATTGCTTTGATCTAGATCAAATTGTATGTTTTAATTTGATTTTTTTCAATGTGTAGTTTCGTCTTGATTTTTAAAATAGGCTAGTTGTTCCTAATGGTTTTGTTTATGTTTGTATCAGTTAGTAAGTATGGTTTGCTCAAGTTGTAACTCTCAATTTTTGCTAGTGTATTTTTTTATAATAGTAGAAATAGTTTTAAATAATTGGATAAATAATTATTAGGTTGTGCATACAATTTTATTTTCTTGTTGTGAATAATGAACAAAATAAATAATTGTTGTTCCAAATTGAACAAAATTGCGATATACTAGTTTGGTTTGGTTTTATAATTTTCGTGGTTTGATTTTGTTCCAAATTTTATGGAATCGTAATAGTTGGGTTTTGGGTTTAATTAAGCCAATTCAATCCATGCTGGCTCCTAGTTAGATGATAAAAATTAGTGGATTGATCAATTTAAGGGGTTATAATTTGTTAACTCGCCTATGGAATCAACAAGTCTATATGTACATTCATATTTAACTCTCTTTACTACACAATTTTTCCTTAGCACAATCCCCATTAATGGGATGACAGCCACTCTTCAATTTATTGAATATTTTTTTCTTAATTTGATTATTTTGTATGTTGATTTGTGTCTTATGAATTTGAGTGATAGCTCACATTCAATTAATTTGTTAATTTATGATACTAATGGGCACCTAAAGGGGCCCAGCCCACGGCTCAGGGCCCAGCTCACGGCCCAGGTGTTAAAGCCCAATAACTTTGAGAAGCCAATGCTGGCCCAGGACCAATAACATTCAAATACTTATCTGGTAAGGAATTAGCCACGTAAGCAGACAAAGATCCTATAAAGTTATTGCACCCACACATCAGCCATTTAATGAGGCCACTATAGCATTAAATGTAGCAAGACCCCCCACGCTAGAGTATGCAGAATCACCATGAACAATGTTAACTAGGTCATAGACTTTCGATCAACACAACAGCTTAGAATGGACAAGAAAATGATGAGCAAAGAATATAAGGAAGCCTTCGAGATACGTTAGAGGTTAAGTTTTTCATTCCCTTCTCCTCTCTCTCAAAAAACCAACTATTATCTCCCTTGGTCTAACTTAATCGTCGGAGTGTCCGTCAAGGGACTACTCTCCCTTTGGACCTTCTTGCAGGCACACATCAAAGATTCAATAGCCAACAGACTCATAGAAGACACGGGCCGGTCCAACCTATCCATCATTGATCCCATAGCATCATCAATTTATAAATTGACTCGCGCTGTTAGTTTGGAACTGTCAAAATATTCAACGAATGATTTTGAGGATGGGTGGGTTTGGCAATGTATTTGTGGAGAAATGGTTTGGAAATACTCTTCTGATCCTGGGGGACGCTCGTGATCCTCTGCTAGTCACCTGAAAAGGAATAAACACTCCGGTCGAGGGTGCCAGAATTAGCACTCTAACGGGCAAGTCAGTCTCTACACTCAGGATTACTTGTATTCTAAGTTAAGCTTAATAGTTCTCACATACCTTTCTTTGACTGTTGTTCCTTTATTTATACCCGTTTCCAGGGCCTCAGGGCCTGGTCCACTTTTTGCTCACTATCTGCTTATTTATTCGGCCCCATAGTTACTCGGCCCATTTCTTGTATTCGGCCTCATAATTGTACAGGTTAGGGCCGAGTAATGTCTATCTTCTAAAGCATATGCTTCTGATTCTGCTAATTATTCGGCTCCCACAATTGCCCCCCAAACTCTCCATTGACGGCAGTTAATTGGTGTGTTTGGTTTCGAATTTGAAAATTCAAGAGAAACATAAATTAGGCGACTTCACCTATCCCGATGTGAATGTCAGAACACACACGCCTTTTGGTCATCATTATACGTTCCCGCCTCATTTGTGCATCTTTTGCATTTATTATGATTTGAAACTTTAGTCTCTTCGAATGCATACTTTTTGAATATTCGAGCCTCTTGGATTGCTAGCCGGAATCCCTCATCTATTTCACGTCTTCTGCAACTTCTTCCCGTCTCTCCTTGTCTCCTTTGCCTCTCGTAAGTTTTCTTCTCTTCTCTTTGTAATCCTATTTTCCGTGTTCATTTTTTATTTAGAATACCTCCGAGTCCTTACTAGAATGGCTAAGCATTTGAAAGACCTCCTTTCCGAGGGTTGTATTTCTGGGTTCCGGCGACATTTTTCTATCCCTGATGATGTCCATATATCTCTAGTGACGGACAATACCCTTGATATGAAGAGGGAGGACCAAAATACCATCGTCTTTCCCCTCCTATCCATTACGGAGGGCGGGGTTCGCTTTCCCCTTCACCCATTTCTTAGGGCCGTCCTCCGTCATTGGGGTCTGATTCCTTCCCAATCCAATGTGAATTTCTTTCGAATCATAATGGGAATCGTGGAATTGAACCGGCACCTTAGGATCAACCTTGGCATTCCGGCGATTCGGCACTGCTACGCTTTAGCCAAATCCTCCATTCGGCTCGGGTGCTACTTTCTCAGGGCCAAGGACACCGACCATCACTTGGTAACTATGCTTGCCAGTTCTGGAAAACGAGTTGGCGATGTAATGGTCAATGTCCGAGGCAACTGGGAATTCGGCGAGGGCGAAGATCGCCTAGACCCTATTCCCAGAAAGAGGGGCGAACCAGGTTTCCGTGTAACTCGTTGTGTTTATTGATCTTTCTTTTATTCGGCTTTTTCTTCAAATCTAATCCTTTGTTTTTGCAGGCAATAAGTTGAAGAAGATTCTGACCTCGGCTGATGACGCAATCCTTGCGGAGATTAAGACTGCATTCAAGTATTTTGGCCGTCCAAACGTACAGAAGAAAGAGAGAGCCACCCATATACTCCTGCGGTACAAGCCCACTTATACTACATTCTCGGCCGCGGACGACATTCCGATCCCATCCAGTGAACACCACCTTACGGCTCTTATCTTCTCCAGCTTCAAGACCCTTAGGCAAATTGGTTTCGAAGCTTCTGATTCGGAGCAAGATGTAGAGACAGTGGTCGAGGTAGTTGCCGAACCAACGAGAGAGTTCGTTGCGGAGGCTGAAGAGGTCGACGAGGCTCTAAACTCGGCGTTTGAGGCAGCCGGTCTTAACTAGCCTGACCCACTATCCACTTCGGGTCAAGTGGAGTTTTCCTTCGGAGATATTTTTATAGATTTGGGAGATATACTTGGCGATTTTTCTGAAGGTATGGCTGGGGAAAATCTAACGCAAATGGCGCGAAAGAGAAATACCGAACGCATGGCCACGGGATAGAAAGTCGAGGCCACCCGTTCTGGACCTGCCCCGATTGAATCTTCACAACCCGTTATTGTAGAAGAGATGGCTCAAATTGTTGTGGCCGAGTCGGATAAGGAGGCCGAACAGCAGATTCCAAATGAACGGCCGATTCAAGAAGAGCGGGACAAAAAACATACCGCTGAGGGAGAGGCCGGCTCGGAGGAGAGCCCTGCTGACAAACGGCCTCGTCTAGAGGAGTCAGATGTGGTTGTTCCTTTTGTTGTTCAACCAAAGATCAAAAACACGCCGATCTCCTATGACGCATCTGCCTTGAAGGATCCAGCTGTAGCGTTGAGCTTGGCTGCCTCAGTCTTGTTGCCAACTAACAAGGTCACCTTTCGAGCAGAGCCGGATTTGGTAGCTATAGCGTTAGCTGTCCAATCGGCCCTTCTGGTATGTGACTTGATCTTTTTTACTCCTTGTTTGGTTTGGTTTGCATACGATATTTCTTGGTATGTGATGATCCCGACTCCTTATTTTGCAGACGGTTGGAAGGATAGCCAAACTAGGCTGCCGCCAACACGATGCCGTTGAAAGAATTGGCCGCCTGAAGTCGGAAGCTGAAGGTGAGAGGAGTAGAGCCGAGTTCGAAGCGATGAGAGCCGCGATGGAAAGTGCTCAAGCCGAAGATGAGAAGGAGAGGGCTCAGACTGCTGATCGGCTCAGATCCGACGCCGAGGAGAGAGCGAACACGAGCGAGGAATCGCTCAAGTTAGCCAATGAGGCACTTGCCAAGGTGGAGGCCGAGTTGGAAGAGTTGAGGAAGGCCAAGGAAAAAGCTGACTCTGAGGCTTCTACGGCGTTCGAGGCTGGAAAGAGCGCCGCCCTTGAGAACTACGTAGAAGAAGTCCCCAAATTCGAGAATCGGGGATTCAAACATGGGTGGCTCAAAGCCCTTGCTGTCGCTGGAGTTGCATTGGCTATGCCAATTCCATACGAGCAAGTGGACGTTGAGCCACTTGAGTCTGATCCCGAGGATTGATTTGAGAGACATTCTAGTTTTATTAAGTATTTTCAATTTCAATGTATGTTTTTGTTTAGTAGATTTCTGTTAGTTCAAGGTAATTTTCATGTATAAATTAGTTACTATCTGCACTCAATTTATTAATGAAAATTTCCTTTTCATTTCACTATTAGTTGTACACAGTTTTTGATTTTAATGAAGAGTTTTACTTTTCACTACCTTGGATAAAATGATTACTGTCTGTTGTGCTTGCTAACTATTGATCCGATAGAAAGTAGGGTCATAAGATGAGTAGATTAAATATCCCACTGCATAGTTGCTAATTGGATAACAATGTAACTTAGCAATTAATTTAACCTTAATTTATCCAAACAAGTAAATCAACTCAGGGCCCCGTCGCATGCCCTTGCCCCAGCTGGTTCATGAACATTAAACGCCGAATAACATGAACATATGAATATTGTATTGATGAGTCGATGCGTGGAACGGCTGGGGCACTCAAGCCGACAAGATTGATGAATCTGCCCTTGCCCCAGCTAGTTCATGAACATTAAATGCTGAATAACATGAACTTATGAATATTGTATTGATGAGTCGATGTGTGGAACGGCTGGGGCACTCAAGCCGACAAGATTGATGAATCTTCCCTTGCCCCAGTTGGTTCATGAACATTAAACACCGAATAACAGTGGTTGATGGATGATTGGGGCATATGACTCAGTCGACGCGGGGCTGTTGAGGTTTCAGTATTAATGATATTGCCTCGGAGGTGCTGCCCTCGTAGGGAATAAATGGGCGCGTAGACTTCTCTTTGAGTTCCTATTTATATGCTCAGTCAGTAACTCAGTCCAGCTCTTTGAGGAAGGTTAAACAAATGCGTATGTCAAGTAGACTTTTCTTCAATAGCAGGGGGGAAGCAAGGACGCTAGCTGAGCTGGGAGGAGATATGAGTCAAACTGGTGAACCGTCACGCACAGGAAGTAGGACTTCGAGGGATCGGGAGAGACTTCAATCTCCTCGTCGTCAAAGTAGGTCGCCCAGGAGGGATAAGCAGCCTCAGGGCAAAGCTCCTCAGCCCAGTTCTGGAAGGGAATCCGACGTGACTCCATGCCCATTGAGTTTTGCGGTCTTCGTGGGGAATAGACCAATGACGGAGGCGGACTCGATCGTTCAAGATCCAAATGTGGCAGTCGAGTTCGCCAGACAGATTTTTCCACCCGAAGTCCAGCAGTCGATGGTAGGATGGCAGGACTTCGAAGTGTTTCGCGAAGGCGTTCACGGGGCGGTGAAGGGGCAGTACACAACTTATGAAATTGGCATGCGTCTCCGTGCCGCTCGGCGCAATATAGAGCAAAGAGATGAACGCATTCGGAAGTTAAAAGCTCGTGCGGAGAAGGCCGAGCGTGAGCTAAGGAAAATCAAATCTGCCGAGTCGCCAACCCAATCCGGTTGTGGGAGGGTGACTTAAAGGCTGATAAGTGATGATATTGCTGATCGAAACACGGCTAGCATGTTCGCGATTGAGACAGCGAGGGCCGCGGCCTATGAAAAAGGTTTCCATGACGGCCGAAAGGTCGAAATTCAGAAGACCAAGGAGAAACTCACCGAAGAGGTTTGCCGATGTGAAAATCGTGGATTTTAGCACGGTTGGATCAAGGCATCTCAAGCCGCGGAAGCTCTCCGAGCGTCAGGCATTGATTCGGCATCGCCGCTCTACCAACGTAATCATTTTCCGTTTTCCGTCTTTGAAGTCGAGCAGAGCAAGGATGAGAGCAACGCCATATAAAAATACTCATTGGGATGTTTAAACGCAAATCGCATTCAAAACTATGTAATCATTGCCTGATTGAATAAAATGTTTTATTTTAAATGTGTTTTGTTGTAATTTTCATTCGGCACACACGTGTTTGCATGTTTTATGTTTGATTGTATAAATGCATGAAAATTGAATATTTATTCGGCATACACGTGTTTTGTTTTTCATTGTATAAACATTGACCGGCCCGAGACAACTAGGCATTTCATTCCAAATGTTTATATGCTTTGATGTATAAACGGGTTTTGCCGGCTCGATATGAGAGCATTCTACATTAAGTATTTAATCGACATAATTATGTTACGCACGGCCTGAACATCCGTGAAGGGCGCTCCGAATTCGGAAGCTTAATCGGCCCAATGACGTCATGCGCCGATGGGGCTCCGAATCTGGAGACTTTATTTGGCCAATCGTGATATCCACGAAGGGCACTCCGAATTCGGAGGCTTAATCGGCCCAAAGACGTCATGCGCCGATGGGGCTCCGAATCCGGAGACTTTATTTGGCCAATCGTGATATCCACGAAGGGCGCTCCAAATCTAGAGGCTTTTTCGGCCCAAAGACATCATGCGCCAATGGGGCTCCGAATCCGGAGACTTTATTTGGCCAATCGTGATATCCACGAAGGACGCTCCAAATCCGGAGGCTTTTTCAACCCAAAGACGTCATGCGCCGATGGGGCTCCAAATCCGGAGACTATTTGGCCAATCATGAAATCCACGAAGGGCGCTCCGAATCTGGAGGCTTAATCGGCCCAAAGACGTCATGTGCTGATGGGGCTCCGAATCCGGAGACTTTATTTGGCCAATTGTGATATCCACGAAGGGCGCTCCGAATTCGGAGGCTTTTTCGGCCCAAAGACGTCATGCGCCGATGGGGCTCCAAATCCGGAGACTATTTGGCCAATCGTGATATCCAAGAAGGGCGCTCCGAATCCGGAGGCTTTTTCAGCCGAAAGACGTCATGCGCCGATGGGGCTCCGAATCAGGAGACTATTTGGCCAATCATGATATCCACGAAGGGCACTCCAAATCCGGAGGCTTTTATCGGAACACCTTTAAACTGGATTTTGTAGTGAGTAAATAGGGATCTTTGCATTACAGAAAATGAGATGTACATGGCGAACCGTTCAGAACAAGCATCATGTCCCACAAGTCAGGTCAATGATAAAATTTGCATAAATGTGTGGAATTCCAAGGCCGTGGCAGACTCCTTCCTGACATGTCTTTGAGCCGATATGCCCCTACTCCCGCGATCGAATCAATCTGATAGGGGCCGTCCCAGTTAGGATGCAATTTTCCATCCGCCGGTTTCTTGGCAGTTGGAAGCACCTTCTTCAGGACCAACTCTCCTGGTGTGTAGCGGCGCAGCTGAACACGTTGATTATACGACTTAGCAAGCTACTGTTGATACCGAGCCATGGATACGAGGGCACGGTCTCTTCGTTCTTCAATCAGAATCAAATCCAAGGCCAGCATCATGTCGTTTTGGCCTATATCAAAAACTGTCGATTTCAAGGTTGGGAGGCTGATCTCCTAAGGTATGATTGCCTGGGTCCCAAAGCATAAGGCAAACGGCGTTTCCCCAATAGATTGTCTCGGCGTAGTTCGATGAGCTCACAAGACACTCGGCAATTCTTCGACCCATTTGCCTTTAGCTTTCTCCAGCCTCTTCTTGATGCCGTCCAAGATGGATTTGTTAGAGGCTTCAACCTGACCATTGCTTTGTGGATAGGCCGGGGTGGAAAAGTAAGGCCGGATACCGTACTTGCTGCACAACTCTCGGTAGACGCCACAATCGAACTGGGTGCCGTTGTCTGAGATAAGTGCTCTCGGAATACCAAATCGTGTGATGATATTTCTCCAAATAAAGCCCTTCACGTCGGTATCTTGGATGTGTGTTAGTGCCTCTGCTTCTACCCATTTTGTAAAATAATCTATCGCGACAATCAAAAATCGCTTGTTACCCGGGGCACGAGGCAGTGGTCCGATGATGTCAAGTCCCCATTGGGCGAACGGCCAGGGACTGGTTATGGAGCTTAGCTCTTCAGCAGGCAGGTGGGTCAAAGGAGAGAACTTCTGGCACTGTTCACACTTTTTCACGTAACATTCGGCATCTGCTCTCATTGTCGGCCAATAATACCCTTATGTCACGGCTCGATGAGCCAAGGACCGCCCGCCAGAATGGGCGCCACAACTGCCCTCATGTATTTCAGTCAGAAGCTCCTCAACTTTGTCCGGGTGCACACATTCCAAATATAGACCAGAGAGGGATTTTTTATAAAGTCTTCCTTGTGGATCCAAGTAGTATCACAGGCTTTGTTTCACAACTTGTGGGCTTCTTTCTTGTCCTCTGGGAGCTGTTTGGAAGACAGGAATGCAGCAATGGGATCCATCCAACTCGGTCCAGATTCTATAACGTTGACCTGGACTTCCTCCGAATGGCCAATGCTCGGCTTCAGGATGAAACCTACTTCGATGGTCCGTTTAATCTCTGAGTTAATGACGGAGGCTAGGCAAGCAAGGGCATCTGCATGTGTGTTCTGAACACGTGTTATCTGGTTCAATTCATGATGGTCAAATTTTGCTAGCAAGGAGTTGGTTGTTTTCATGTAAGCCACCATACGGTCGCTTTTTGCCGCGTACTCTCCCGTTAGCTGATTGATCACCAGTTTTGAATCGCAAAATACAAGTAAACGCCGAGCACCCAGAAGATGTGCATTCCGCAAACCGGCTAGAAGGGCTTCGTTATTTGACGCTTCGAAGCCGAGCTTGATAGCCTGCTCAATTATTGCGCCGTCGGGAGCCATGATAACAACTCCGGCTCCGCTGCCCCACCGATTGGATGATCCATCACAATACAACTACCAAATGTCCCCAACATAAATTCTCCAGTTCGGCTTCGGTCAAATTTCATTGGACTTGAAATCAGCAAGACCCCCAGTGAACTCGGTAACAAAGCCAGCAAGCACCTGTCCCTTGATTGAGGTTCTAGGTAGAAACTGAATGTCGTACTGGCCGAGTTCAAGAGCCCACTTTGAAACACGTCCTGATGCTTTTGCACTTCGTAATACTGATCGGAGGGGATAGTCTGTTAGCACCCCAATGCTATGTCCCTGGAAGTAATGCATCAGTTTTCTTGCCGTCATGACTAGGGCTACGATGAGTTTTTCCAACGGAAGGTAGCGTGTTTCGGCGTCAACCATTGTCTTGCTCATATAGTACACTGGCTGCTGCTCCCTCAGCTCTTCCTTTATCAGTACGGCGCTGACAGCCCTGTCGGAAACTGCCAGATACAAATTAACGGGTCACCAGCAGCGGGTGTTGTCAAGAGTGGTACTGAGCGGAGGTAGGTCTTGAGGCCGTTGAAAGCGGCTTCGTATTCGGCGGACCATTCAAAAGCCTTGCCCTGCCGTAGTGTATGAAAGAATTGTCGGCAGCGATCTGTGGACCGACTGATGAACCTGTTGAGCGCGGCGACCATCCCCATTAACTTTTGAACTTCCTTGACCGATCGAGGGGAGCCGAGTTCTAGGATTGCTGTGATTTGCCTTAGGTTGGCTTCGATTCCTCGGTGGTTAACAATGTACCCCAAGAATTTGCCAGAGCCGATCCCAAACGCACATTTGGAAGCGTTCAGCTTCATTCTATATTTGCGTAGAATGCCGAATGTCTCTTCCAGATCAGCTATATGATTCTGCTCTTCCTTGGACTTGACCACCATATCGTCAATGTAAACTTCCATAGTGTGGCCGAGTTGCTCTTTGAACATGGCAGTGACCAGTCTTTGGTAGGCTACCCCTGCATTCTTTAGCCCAAAAGGCATAATCTTGTAGCAGTAGGTTCCTCTTGGGGTGAGGAATGCAGTTTTGTCCTGGTCCTCTGGATGCATGGCGATTTGATGGTAGCCTCTGTAAGCATCGAGGAAGCTCATACGTTGATGGCGTGCCGTCGTGTCTACAAGTTGATCAATTCTGGGTAGGGGAAAGCAATCCTTGGGACAAGCTTTGTTTAGGTCTGTGAAATCACCGCACACTCGCCAAGTCCCATTTTTCTTCTTCACCGCCACTGTATTAGAGAGCCATATAGGGTAGGTCACTTCCCTGATTGCCCTGGCGTCAAGCAATCTGTCAACCTCCTCGACAACGGCGGCAGTGTGCTCTGCGGCTGATCGCCGGCTTTTCTGGATGATCGGCTTGCGCTTAGCATCAACATTCAAACGGTGCTGTGAAACTGACGGATCTATACCCGGCATCTCATATGGAATCCACTCAAAGACATCGAGGTTGCTGAGTAGGAAAGAAATTAGCTGTTGTCTGTCAGCTTGATTCAGGGATGCGCCGACCATGAAAAACTTGTCTGGGCTTCCATTGATTTTAACTCGGTTCAAGCCTTCCGTGGCCTTTTCATTTGGCAGCCGCCCAACATCGTCGAGGCTCTCTCAATCCGACACCTCAATGGAATTCACCTGTAGCTCCTTTGGCATTTTTTCAGCAAGAAGGTAACATGCTTGTGCCGATTTCTGGGAGCCACGAATTTGCTCAATGCCGCGTTCTGTCGGGAAGCGTAGCAGCTGATGATAGGTGCTTGGCATGGCCTGCATAGTATGCAACCAAGATCGCCCCATGATGAGATTATACGGCAACGGTAACTTGACGACCAAGAACTCCACGGCCACTGTTTCGGAGCCCGCTCGAATGGGTAGTGTAATTTTTCCCAACGGGTATTCTGGATTGGCGTTAAAGCCAAATAGAGGATAAAGAGCCGGGGAAAGGTCCGATTCAGAGAAGCCGAGTTTGATGAATGTCTTGTAGTACATGACTTCCAATGTGCTCCTTGGGTCAATGAGTATGCGCTCAACGGTGAACCGGTTTACACGTAACTCAATTACCAAGGGATCAGTGTGGGGCAGTGTCACTCCGGCCAAATATGAATCATCAAAAGTAATGCTCGCTGCTTGATGGGGCCGTTTAGCCGGAGTGAGTTGATTTTGAGGGTCAGGATTCGACTGAATGGTATGCATTGCGGATGAAATTGGCAGGCTATATATCATATAGATCACGCCAAGTGGAGGGGAATCCTGTTTTAAGGCTATTACTTTGGTTGAGCTGCCTTTTCAGACGTACTGCTGTAGCCGACCATCCTGTACCAATTCCTCCAGGTGATCCTTCAAGGCATAACAACTCTCAATATCATGGCCATGATCTTTGTGATACTCGCACCGCCTATCCCCCCTTCCGTGTCGGGAGGTCCCACCATTTTTGACGGCCAATTAAAGAACGGAAGATGTTAGATTTTGGACATGACCGTGCTGATTGGCTCTGACAACTAGGTACATTTCTTGTCGGTGCGCCTTGTGCGCTTGCTATCGACTTGCAGCTGTTCACTTGCTCGGTGGGAGCATTGGTCGCTTGATTGGTGAGAATCTCGTCTCTTATCTCGTTTTGCCCGATGCTGTGGTTCAGGGCTTTGAGGTGCTACAGAGTTTAACAGCTGAGCAATTTCAGCAGGAGCCGTCTTGTTGGGCAAATTTCCAACTTTAACCCGCAAGGCATCATCTTCCACCCTCCAATATTCTTCAACTTTCTTCATCAATGACCAAACTGTTTTGGGGGGCCGTCTAGTCAAAGAGCTGCAGAGGGCACTGTCGGGATACAGCCCCATCTTGAAGGCGGTGATGGCCATGGAGTCATTGCAAGCATCGTCTACCAGATTAAAACATTCCCAGTACCGCGCCGAATACGCGTGAAGGGTTTCCCCCGGTTGAATCTGCATTGCCCAGAGGGAATCGGCTTGCTTTGGCTGGACCTCATTAGTGATAAACCTCGCCTTAAAGGATTTTTGGAGTTGGTGGAAGCTTTTAATCGAAGCCAACTCCAGTTTATAATACTGACAGCTAGTGGTCCCAAACTACTCGGAAATATTCTACACATGAGAGCCTCATCGTCTACATGCAACGTCATGGCTTGCTTATAATGGCAGATGTGATCGGTGGGGTCTGATTTACCGTCGTACAAGGTGAATGACAGTGCTTTGAATTTCTTGGGAAGCACTGCCTTTGCAATCCGTCGTACAAAGGGATCGTGCTGGTCTTCTTCATCTGAACTGTTTCTTCTTCGCTTATGCCTTATACGGGGACTTTCTTCAGAAGAACTAGTAGTTTCAGGTCGCCCCTTCTTCTTGGGCTCCGGGGATAATGAGTCGGAGTCATTTTCAGTGTAGTCTTGTCGGGCTCGGGGTCGTTGACCACCTGCCCTTGGAGGTCGCTCGAGATCTAGGCGTACAGCTTGTTTGGAGTTCGCCACCTCCAAGGCTAGATCTTGACGGAGACGTTCGTTCTCAGCGATCATGTTCTCCAATCTCTGTTCATTTTGCTTTGCATGTTCCATGATCGCCTGCATTGTCTCATGCTCCGAAGTCAAGGGTGAGGCAAAATTCAAAGCACGTCTTGCGGCGATAGTCTCTGGTCCAAGCATGGTTGTTGGAGTGAGGTCGTCTCTCTGCGTGGTTTCATCGGTGACTATTGGAGGGTCTTCTGTTATGCCCACCATGGATGTATTTGAGTATTCCCACAGACGGCGCGAATTGTGGAGAAGTGGTTTGGAAATACTCTTCTAATCCTGGGGGACGCTCGTGATCCTCTGCTAGTCACCTGAAAAGAAATAAACACTCCGGTGGGGAGTGTTGGAATTAGCACTCTGACAGGCAAATCAGTCTCTACACTCAGGATTACATGTTGTAGGAGCCGAATAATTTTGGACCAACAGGAGAGGACCAATCCGGTCCAGAACATAACTTCTATTCGGCATTGACCCTATCCAATTTTGGGGCCGAATAAAAGAGCCGGCATTCCTACCAGTGAAACAAGGGTCGTGTAGAAGTACATGGCAAGGACTAGGAGTGGACCAGGCCCCAAGGCCCCAAGAGAATACTATAAATACAAGATCTTCAGTCCTAAAGAGGTATGTAAGAATTACTATGCTTAGCTTAGAATACAAGCCTCCTTGAGTGTAGCTACTAACTTGCCCGTCGGAGTGCTAATTCCGACACCCCCGACCAGTGTGTTTATTCTTTTTCAGGTGACCAAAAGAGGATCACGAGCATTCCCCAGGATCCTGAAGAATATTTCCAAACCACTTACCCACAATTGGCGCCGTCTATGGGAATACTCAAGCACATCCATGGCGAGCGTAACGGAAGATCCTCCGACGGTCACTGTCAACCCTATACCTCACGATGAAACTACTCCAACAAACTTGCTTGGACCAGAGACTATCGCCGCACGACGTGCCTTGAATTTCGCCTCACCCTCGACTTCGGAACACAAGACAATGCAGGCGATCATGGAACAAGCAAAGCAAAATGAACAGAGGCTGGAGAACATGATCGCTGAGAACAAACATCTTCGTGAAGATTTGGCCTTGGAAATGGCGAAGTCCAAACAAGTTGTGCGCCTAAATCCGGAACGATCTCCGAAGGCAGGTGGTCGACAACCTCGAGCACGACAAGACACTGATAGCGACTCCGACTCATTATCCCCGGAGCCCAGGAAGAAGGGACGACATGAAACCACCAGTTCTTCCAAAGAAAGTTCATGTACAATGCAAAAGCGAAAAAGGAAAAGTTCTGACGAAGACCAACACGACCCCTTCGTACGACGGATCACAAAGGTTGCGCTACCAAAGAAATTTAAAGCACCGCCGTTCACCCTGTACGATGGTAAATCAGACCCCACCAACCACATCCGCCACTACAAGTAGGCCATGACATTGCATGCAGACGACGAGGCCCTCATGTGCCGAATATTTCCCAGCAGTTTGGGACCATTGACGGTCCGGTGGTATTATAAACTGGAGCCGGCTTCGATCAAAACCTTCCACCAACTACAGAAATCTTTCAGGGCTAGATTCATTACCAACGAAGTCCAGCCAAAGCAAGACGACTCCCTCTGGGCAATGCAAATCCTGCCAGGAGAAACACCAAGAGCTTATTCAGCGCGATATTGGGAATGCTTTAACCTTGTCGATGATGCTTACAACGACTCCATGGCCATCACTGCCTTCAAAATGGGACTACACCCAGATAGTGCCCTCCGCAGTTCCTTGACTAGAAGACCCCCCAAAAAGTCTGGGGGTTGATGAAGAAAGTAGAAGAATACTACAAAGTGGAGCCCTTTCCGAAATCGCTCAGCCAATAAGTTCCGCACCACCTCAAAGCCCTGAACCACGACAGCGGGCTAAACGAGACAAGAGACGAGATTCTCACTGATCCAGCGATCGATGCCCACACCAAGCCAATGAGCAACTGCAGGTCGATAGCAGGCACACAAAGCGCGCTGACAAGAAATATAGGAAGCTGTCAGAGCCAATCAGCTCAATTATGCCCAAGATCCAACATCTTCCATTCTTCAAATAGCCGTCCAAGATGGTGGGACCTCCTGACACGAGAAGGCGGGACAGACGTTGTGAATATCACAAAGATCACGGTCATGATACGGACAGTTGCTATGCCTTGAAAGACCACCTTAAGGAATTGGTCCAAGGTGGTCGGCTCCAGCAACACGTCTGGAAAAGCGCAATCAGAACTGTCGCCCTTCGGTAGGAGTCACCTCCCCTCGGAGTTATACGTATGTGTAGACACCCCATTTTTTACCGTCCTTAAGACTTGGACGTCACCATTTGAACACTTGGTGATTACCCTTGTTTGTGTTCGTTTGGAGTTCCCGGAGGTCTCGGCTACGCGCCCTGCCTCAGGATCTCCGAACTTGACCGTTTTGTGTCTGGTTTTGCACCAAACACTTGTGTTTTGCCTTGGAGGGGCAGGGAATGCCTTGTGAGGCATCCCCACACACCACCGGCAGTGGCTAGAGGGCACCGGCTGGTTTTTGATGCCATCGGCACTTTTTGTTGCCGGTCGGCACTGTTTGTTGCCGGTCGGCACTAAATTTTGTCAAAATGACATTTTTGGGCAGCCGACCACTGTTCATCTACTTTATGTAGATATTTTGTGCCAGCTGTGATAGCTGGCACCAACTCTGCTTCCCTCCATACACGTATGGAGGGATTTCCCTCTAAGCAAGCTTGTTGTATAAGCTTTGCAAGAGGGAGTTCTATAAGAGGAGAGGCCTTCTCCTTGCTCTAGGTTAGAGACTTTGAAGGCAAAACCAGAGCTTCCACATATAGATACACCCTATCTCTATATTTCCCTCTCTCTCCTCCTTGGTGTGTGTTTCTTGGCCTAAAAGTGTGATTTTACCTTCCTTTTGCACCAATACACACACTATTACACCTTGCTCCGAGATTGAGGACTTTGAGGGTTGATTCTTGAGTTTTTAGGCTGTTTTTTGATCAAAAGAAGGGGGCTGCCTTGGCTGTTCTTGAAGTGTGCTTCAAGGGTGAGCATTTTACTTTAGTTTCCCCAAACTTGCACTAGTCTTTTACCTATCTTACTTGCTGATTTAGTTTTTGTGCATAACATAAAAAAGGCTTGTATTTTCATGCTTAAGAACTTTCATTAAGAGTCTGTCATGGTTTGAGTTCAAACTCACCCTCTTAGGCCTTATTTGGCCTTTTTGTTGCCTCTTTGGTAAGGCCTTGTTTGCTTAAGTGTTTTGGTCTTCTCACCACTAAAAACCAGTGGATTTTCAGTGGTGAGGAAGGTGGTTTGGAGTCTTGCATAGGGGAGGGACACCCCTCTCCCTTCATTGTCTTGTTTCCTTGCATTTTGGCTTAAAAGGGTAACATGCATGCTTGATCATTTTTGGCCCATTTCAGAAGTTTTTTGGGTGTTTTGGGTCATATGTGATCTCTGTTTTTGGCCGGATTTGTACCCATTTGCATGCTTAATATACTTGCTTTACATTCCTCCATTTGGCCTAGAATTGTATCTTGTGTTTAGGCCATGATTCTTGCATGTGTAGGCTTGGTTCCATGAAGGTGTTGGCATTATTTTACCATGTTTAAGGTCTGTTGGCCATTTATTTCAGTCATGCTTGCCTTGTTTGGTGTCACCTCTTTGTGTTTTGGCTTGTAAGCCTTGAGCATATTGACCTCCAACATGCATAGCTTAGGCCATCCTCATGATTTACCATCATTTAGGGTCATATTTCAGCCTATAAATCATGCTTGTATGATGCATTTGTGACCTCTTCCATGCTCTTAGGGTGTACCCTTTTATGCCTAGAAATGAGTTTTGGTGGGTGCATTTCATGGGAGCCACCTAAGCTGTCATATTAGGAGGTTTTGGAGTCCCTTTTTGCATGTTAAAATTCTGTTTTGGCTTGTCCAAGTCATGCCATGAGTGGTCATGTTGGTGGGAGTGAAGTGCCTCCTTTTTGTGCCTTAACCTTAAGACTATTGGCTTGCTTGTTAGCATGAGTATTGGTCCACCTTTTGGACACTTTTGGCCACTGTTTTGAGGTGGGTTAAGGTCTGCCCCTTTACCATTTTAAGCCACCATTGCATGCTTTGTTCATGTTTGTTGCATGGTTGCTTCATTAGGTATTGTAGCATGATTATTCTATTGCTTAAATTGTCCATATTTACATTGCATTTGCATCTTGTATGCCTAACATTGCATACTTGCCATACTAGTTGCATGACACTTGGTATGCCTTGTATCTTGATATCATGTTGCATTTTGAGCCATGTTTGCATAACATGCATTGCATTACTTGGTTTGGGGTGTCAAACCAAGTATGAGGGTTAAGGGGCGTTCATACTATAAGTGATGTAATGTGCCTTAACTCTCGGTCACCGGGGCCTTTGATTTCGACATGATAAAGTCTTGGTCCTCATTTGTGTGATTGCATGCATTTTTACATCAAGTGGCAAGCTTGATCTCTTGGGCTATCATGCACCATTGATGGCTCGAGTATCGAGGGCCATGCTTCCCTGAGTTCAAAGCATGATGGGAAACATGACCATGCTCACATGTGCCTGAAATCCCATGCCATATACTGTCTGTTCTCTGTTGCTGTCAAAACTGTCTCCTGTAGGAAGTTTCTGTCGACCGGCAGAATTCAGTGCCGACCAGCCTTTGGTGAATGGCCGATAAATTCAGAAGCAGCCAGTGGAAATTATGCACTGCCGGTGGGAATTTTCCCCAGCCGGTGGTCCTCTGCAGTATGCAATAAACCTGTCCCAGCACTTTGGAATTTTTCAGAGAGATAGGGCAGTGTAAACAGAGACAGCCTTGGAATGGTACAGACTTTCCGGGCAAGGCGGGTTTGAGCATGCATCATTCGCGTATCTCGAGGCGGAGGCTGTGGCTATCTCTCTCCTTCATTTTGCATTCGTTCTATTAATTAAGTAGAAATTCTGTAATAATTAATTTATTTGTTATTCAGACTATAATATTTATTTGGTTCCTCCGCGCGAGGGCAAATCTGTAATAAGTGTGGGTGAGTGTGTGTATGTCTTCCAATCCCACGTCTTTCTTCCCTTTTATTTACCTGCTTATGATGGTAGACTAGGGCATATTTAAAATTAGCATACCTTATACAATGCATGCGTGCATTCATACATTTGTCCTGCATACACTGGGCTCGGTACATCATGCTAACTGCATTTGTATTTCAAATTCCAAATTGAATACGTACATCAATTGGTTGCATTTCACATGCCATGTTTAGGTTAGCCGAGCCTACTCTAATTACATCTTGCATGTGTTGCATTAGTCAACTTGACATGAACTAGGACATGCATGTTTGCTAACTAGTTTGTTGTTTTGGCACGGAGTACGATGTAAGTATTTTCGCTTTAGCATATTGCATGCGTGTGAATGTTGCCATGATAATGTGCTTACCATGTGGCTAAGTGCTTATATGAGATAAACTGTTTGAATGCCTGTGGGTGAAGGTTGGATTGCTTAAGTTGGAGAAACTCGTTGAAATCCGCATTTTAGCCTACTTGCGAGTAGCAAATTCCAAGACATTTTCCAAAACAAACGGATATGCAATGTTTCTTTCCGAATTAGGCAATCTAGTCTATACTTGTTTGCTGTGCGCATAACATAAGTAATTCTAGGCTAATAACCGGTTTAAGAACACATAACGTTTTCAAAAACGAATATCACGGTTAGTAGAGGCCGATCTTCGGATCGGGCGAGAGGGGGTGCTCATAGCTGACCTTCCCCAATCGTACCCTAGCTCCCGAGCCGAGGCAACTCTGGTGATGACGGACATGTGGCCTTCGGCACCGAGTCAGGGTTTCCTAAATTTCCCCATAAAAAATATTTAGGTGGCGACTCTGTATCTGGCAAAGCAGTCCATGTTTGGCACTTCTTTCCTAAAATCTGTTTTCTCAAAACGATTTGCCAGATTTGGACTCTTTGGTTCAAGATTAAGAACCGTGACACAAATCGAGTCCGAACTGTAGTAGCGGGGTCCCTCGCGGGCACGTGCTACAGTATGATATACAGTCTTCCAACGCCACATACCGTGCATGCAATCCATTCATCCCCCCACGAGCAACACGCACAAACGAAACAGCCCCACCAAGCGCCGAGCATTATCTTCAACGATTCCGATCTTATCAGCATAACACTCCCCCATATTGATCCATTGGTTATTGAACTACACGTGAACCGATTTACCGTTGAACGCGTCCTCATTGACTAGGGGAGCACTTCAGAGGTCATGTATTACGAGACCTTCATCAAACTCGGCTTCAACGAATCAGACCTGTCTTTGGCTCCTCATCCATTGTTCGGCTTCAACGCGAATCCGGAGTA
The DNA here is from genome assembly GCF_055761805.1 of Camellia sinensis. Classification (NCBI taxonomy): domain Eukaryota; kingdom Viridiplantae; phylum Streptophyta; class Magnoliopsida; order Ericales; family Theaceae; genus Camellia; species Camellia sinensis. The sequence continues at coordinate 212,366,774 of NC_138961.1, read as the reverse complement.
TCTGTTGGGAAAAATCACGTTACCCGTTCGCGCGGGCTCCCAAACGGTGGAAGTGGAATTCCTGGTCGTCAAGCTCCCTTCGCCGTATAACCTCATTATGGAGCGGACTTGGTTGCATACTATTCGGGCTGTACCAAGCATCTATCATCAGCTGCTACGCTGCCCGACCGAACACGGCGTTGAGCAAATCCAGGGTTCCTGGCAATCTGCACAAGCATGCTATCTCCTTTCTGGAAAGACACTAACAGAGACGTAGGTCAACTCCATTGAAGCGTCAAATCAAGAGTCTCGATGAAGTCGGACGGCTTCGTGATAAGAAGCCACGGAAACTGTAGGCGATACCGGTAGTAGCTTCTCAAGACGTCTAATCAACGCATCCAGCTGCGCCGCTGCACACCGATAAAGTTGCCCTTAAAGGTATTTTTGGACGATAGAAGGCTGGTTGATGGAGAATTAGGCACGAGTTCTATCATAAAACCTGACTTGTGGGAATGATATTGGTTCTGAGCGGCTCACCATGTACACTTTCCACTTCTGTAATGCAAAGATGCCTGTTTACTAACTCTACAATCCAGTTCAAAAGCCTCCGGATTCGGAGCGCCCTTCGTGGATGTCACAATTGGCCAAATTAAGTCTCCGGATTCGGAGCCCCATCGGCGTATGACGTCCTTGGGCCGATAAAGCCTCCAGATTCGGAGTGCTCTTCGTGGAAGTCATGATTGGCCAAATTAAGTCTCCCGATTCGGAGCCCCATCGGCGCATGACGTCCTTGGGCCGATAAAGCCTCCGGATTCGGAGCGCCCTTCGTGGATGTCACGATTGACCAAATCAAGTCTCCGGATTCGGAGCGCCCTTCGTAGATGTCACGATTGGCTGAATTAAGTCTCCGGATTCGGAGCCCCATCGGCGCATGGCGTCCTTGGGCCGATAAAGCCTCCGGATTCGGAGCCCCATCGGTGCATGACATCCTTGGGCCGATAAAGCCTCCGGATTCGGAGTGCCCTTCGTGGATGTCACAATTGGCCGAATTAAGTCTCCCGATTCAGAGCCCCATCGGTGCATGACGTCCTTGGGCTGATAAAGTCTCCGGATTCGGAGTGCCCTTCGTGGATGTCACGATTGGCCGAATTAAGTCTCCGGATTCGGAGCCCCATAGGCGCATGACGTCCTTAAGCCGATAAAGTCTCTGAATTCGAAGCGCCCTTCGTGGATGTCACGATTGGCCGAATTAAGTTTCCGGATTCAGAGCCCCATCGGCGCATGACGTCCTTAGGCTGATAAAGCCTCCGGATTCGGAGCGCCCTTCATGGATGTCACGATTGGCCAAATCAAGTCTCCGGATTCGGAGCGCCCTTCGTGGATGTTACGATTGGCCGAATTAAGTCTCTGGATTCGGAGCCCCATCGGTGCATGACGTCCTTGGGCCGATAAAGCCTCCGGATTTGGAGCGCCCTTCGTGGATGTCACAATTGGCCGAATTAAGTCTCCGGATTCGGAGCCCCATCGGCGCATGGCGTCCTTGGGCGGATAAAGCCTCCATATTCGAAGCCCCATCGGTGCATGGCGTCTTTGGGCCGATAAAGCCTCCTGATTCGGAGCGCCCTTCTAAAATGAAAACATTTACACATCTAAGCAGGGATATGTAGGCTGAAACTAGTACAATCACATGAACAAGACAAAACGTGCCAGCATTCAAAGTAAGATGCTCAAATTAAACATACAAAAGTTCAGAACGCGATAAATTTTTGGAATGAAAAATTTTATTTAATTAAACGGTAATTACAAAAAACGCCATCCGCATTCGAAGCATTACAACATCTATTCTCATACGACATCACGCTGTACAAGCGGCAGCACCAAATCAATGCCCGCTGATCAGAGGGCACCCGCAACTTGAAAATGCTTTGATCTGACCGCGCTCAAGTTCACGATTCACCCCAACGAGATAATCGCCCTTGAGGCGGAAACCTTTGGCACCATAGACAATGTCAAGGCCAAGATCCAAGACAAGAAAGGAATTCACCACGAAAGCAGTAATACTCAACGGCCGTGGAGCTACGTCGGCCCCATTTCTTGGTCGCGGTTACGAACAACTTTGCCATCCCTGTTTCTCCTTTCGAGGTGATCTGCTTTGACGACTTAAAGGCTGATGTTTCTTGAGCACCCTGCCTCCCGTGCGAGTGTCTTCCCCGCTGCAATTCATCGCAATATCAGACTCAACCAGAGACCGAGCTTCTTCCCTGCTAAAGAAAACCTCTATTCGACAATCACACTTACATAACCCTACATAACAAAATCGTTCTAAAACGAGTCTGTGCACAGAAAGCGAAATCACTGGAGCGACAAATCCGAGGCTATTTCATTAACACTAAACGACGGACGCCAAGCGACATTTGCCGCAGCCACTTCATGCACTAATTTCGGCCTTGTTAAAACGGCCTAAATTATATAAACGGCAATTATGGGCGAATGCCTTGAAGTCCATGTACTGGCTGGGGCAAGGGCAGATTTATTAATCTAACCGGCCGAGCATCTTGGCCCCATGCCGATCAATACGTGCCACAGCCACTTCATGCACTAATTTCTACCTTATTAAAATGGCCTAATTATATAAACAAAAATTATAGATGGGCCGACTGTTTTCGGAGTCGGAGCCCCATCGGCGCATGACGCCTTCAGGCCGAAATGGCCTCCGCAGAAAATACGCATGTGCCGAATAAAATTTTCAACGGAGCAAAGTTGGAATAAAATGAGTACTAATATAAATAACAAGTACGCTACAGATTGAGAACTAAGAATTTTATTAAATTCGGCGAATAAATACATAATTTCACTTTCAATCTACATAAGCATTACAAGGATTTCTTGGATTCGGCAGCTTCTTCGTCATCGCTCTTCTCAATTTTGAATACGGAGAAGGAAAAATCATTCTGTTGATACAACGGAAACGCCGAATCCAACCCTCCCGATTGGAGACTCGTAGCTTGCTGAAGCGCCTTGATCCAACCGTGCCTAAATCCACAATTTTCACATCGGCAAACTTCTTCGGTGAGTTTCTCCTTGGTCTTCTGAATTCCGACCTTTCGGCCGTTATGGAAGCCTTTTTCATAGGTCGTACCCCTCGCAATGTCGATCGCGAACATGCTAGCCGTATTACGATCGGTGATCGCATCGCTAATTAGCCTGAGTAACCCTCTCTTCAATAACCAGATTAGGGTGGCTGGTTGATTGGGGCCCGCCAGACTTGATTTTCCTTAGCTCGCGCTCGGCCTTCTCGGCGCGAGCTTCTAACTTCCGAATGCGTTTATCTCTTTATTCTATGCCACGACGAGCAGCGCGGAGACGCATGCCGATCTCATAAGCCATGTACAGTCCCCTCACTGCCCCGTGAACGCCTTCACGAAACACTTCGAAATCCTGTCGACCTACCATCGACTGCTGAACTTCGGACGGAAAAATCTGTCGAGCGAACTCGACTGCCACATTCAAATCTCGAATGATCGAGTCCGCCTCTGTCATTGGTCTAGTACTCACGAAAACTACAAAACTCAATGGGCGAGGACTCGCATCAGGTTGCCTGCCAAAACCAAGCTAAGGAGACTTACGCTGTGGCTGTTTGTCCCTCCTGGGCGACCTACTCCGACGACGAGGAGATTGGCGCCTCTCCCGATCCCTCGAAGTCCCACTGCCCGTGCGTGAAGGTTCACTGCTTCGACTCATAGCTCCTCCCAGCTCAGCTAGAGTCTTTGTTTCGCCTCTGTTGTTGAAGAAAAGTTTATTTGACATTTGCACTTGTTCAATCTTCCTCAAATAGCTGGACTAAAATGCTGAATAAGCACATAAATAGGACCCTCATTCACGAAGTACACGCCCATTTATTCCCTACGGGGGCAGCACCTCCAAGGCAATCCCCTTAATGTTGAAGTGCCAACTACCCGGCACCGAACGAATCATATGCCCCAATCGCATCTATTCGGTGTTCTATGATCTTGAACTCGCTGGGGCAAGGGCAGATTTATCAATCTAGTCAGCGTAAGTGCCCCAGCCATTCCCCGAATCGATGCCTCAACACAAGGTTCTTATGGACATGTTATTCGGCGTTCTACGATCTTGAACTCGCTGGGGTAAGGGCAGATTCATCAATCTAGTCGGCTTAAGTGCCCCAGCCATTCCCCAAATCGATGCCTCAACACAAGGTTCTTATGGACATGTTATTCGGCGTTCTACGATCTTGAACTCGCTAGAGCAAGGGCAAATTCATCAATCTAGTCGGCTTAAGTGCCCCAGCCGTTCCCCGAATCGATGCCTCAACACAAGGTTCTTATGGGCGTGTTATTCGGCGTTCTACGATCTTGAACTCACTGGGGCAAGGGCAGATTCATTGTTTTAATCAGATCGCTAAGCTCAGTCGGTTTGTAAGTCTGTCGTCTCACGTAGTCTTGGAATTTTGTCCTAACCACTAATTCTCCGAATTATTTACTCATACAACAAACAATACGAGAAATATCTTGGAAGCATATGAAATTTTCATTCATAAATTGGGCGCTAACAGCAGACATTTTACATATGAAAATCCAACACATATGAAAATCTACTAAACAAAAACAGACATTGAAATCGAAAAAAAAGCTAACAAAACTAGAATGTCTCCCAAATCAAGTCTCAGGGCCAGACTCAAGCGACTCAATGTCCACTTGCTCGTAGGGAATTGGCGTGGCCAATGTAACTCCAGGGGCAGCAAGGGCTGTGAGCCAGTCATGTTTGAACCCCTGATTCTCGAACTTGGGGACTTCTTCTACATAGTCCTTAAAGGCAGAGCTCTTCCCAGCCTCGAACGTCGCCGAAAACTCAGAGTCGGCTTTCTCCTTAGCTTGCTTCAACTCTCCAAACTCGGCCTCCAGCTTGGCAAGCGCCTCCTTGGCTAACTTGGGCAACTCCTTGCCCGCATTTGCCCTCTCCTCGGCATCAGCCCTAAGTTGATCAGCAGTTTTAGCCCTTTCGTTCTCAGCCTCGGCTCGCGCGCTTTCCATCGCGGCTCTCATTGCCTCGAACTCCGCCCTGCTCCTTTGACCCTTGACTTCAGACTGCAAACGACCAATCCTTTCAACAGCATCATGCTAGCGGCGGCCCAATTCTGCGATCCTTCTAACCGTCTGCAAAACAAAGGATCGTCATATGCCAAGAAACATCAAATGCAAACCAAACCAAAGATTCAGTCACGTACCAAAAAAGCCGACTGGGTGGCTAATGCTATTGTCCCCAAATCCGGCTCGGCACGAAACGTCACCTTGTCAGCCGGTAAGGAGACCGAGGCAGCCAGGCTTAGTGCCATAGCTACATCTTTCAGACCCGACGCTTCGGAGGAGATCGGCATAGTTTTTATCTTTGGCTCAATAACAAAAGGAGTAACCAGAGTTGACTCCTCCAACCGTGGCCGTTTTTTCAAGGGGCCCCCTTCGAAGCCTTCCTCACCCTCAGTACCTCGTTTTTCACCCCGATCCTCTGAAATTGGCCGAACTTCCGTAATCGGGCACTCAACCCCCTTTTCCGTCTCGGCCACGACAACGTGAGCTGTTTCTTGTACGACAACGAGAGCAATAGATTCAGTCAGGACAAGTTCGGAACAGATGGATACGGCCTTTTGTCGGGCGGCCATGCGTTCGGCATTCCTTTTTCGTGCCATCTGCATAAGATTATCCCCGGCCATATCCTCAGAGAAATCGCTGGGAAGATCTCCCAAGCTCGTAAAGATATCTTCGGCGTCCCCTCGGCCTGATGTAAACGGAGGATCAAGAGAGTTCAACCCGGCTTCCTCAAAGGCCGAATTAATGGCTTCGTCAACTTCCGCGGCCAACTCCTTCGGGTCCTCGGTGATAGGTTCGGCAACTTGTTCTTCTACGTGCTCAGAATCAGACGATTCGAGGCCAATCTGCCTCAAGTTTTTGAAGTTGGGGAAGATGAGGGCTGTCAGTTGGTTATCGCCTCGCACGATCGGAATATTATCTGCCGCCGAGAACGTTGTGTAGGTTGGCTCGTACCACAAGAGAATATGGGCTTCCCTCCCTTGTTTTTGAAGGTCTGGACGACCGACGAACTGTAGTGCGGTTTAATTTCTGCGAGCACAACTTCTTCGTTTGAAGTCAACACTCTCTTCAAGTCACTGCCTGCGTAGACAAAACGATTAGGTGAGCTAAAGTGCCGAATACATGCATATATAAGTAACAGAAACAGTGATTTGGTCGGCCACCTGGTTCGCCTTTTTGCCTCGGCACAAGATCTAGGCGATCTTCCCCTTTGCCGAATTCCCAATTACCGCGGACAACGACCATCACGTCATCGACATGCTTGCCAGAGCTAGCAAGCATGGTCACTAAGTGGTGGTCAGTGTCCTTGGCTCTAAGGAAGTAGCGTCCCAAACGGCCAGTAGACTTGGCTAGGACATAATAGTGCCGAATGGCGAGAATACCTAAATTAACTCTAAGATGCCGATTTATCTCTACAATGCCCATTATGATGTGAAAGAAGTTCACATTGGGCTGGGAAGGAATAAGACCCCAATACCGAAGAACGGCCCTAAAAAATGGATGAAGAAGAAAACGGAAGCCGCCCTCAGCAATTGATAGGAGAGGAAAGACGATTGTGTTCTCATCTTCCCTCACCATATCAGTAGTGCTGTCTGCCACAAGTGATAGATGGACGTCGTCAGGGATGGAGAAGTGGCATCGAAAGCCGGAGATTCGATCCGCAGAAAGGAGCTCCTTCAAATGTTTCGCTATTCTTGCCGAAAAAAAAAATGTAGGAGAAGAAAACTTACAAGAGGCGAAGGAAAGATCAAGAAACAAGGGGTTGCAGAAGCCGCGGAATGCAGGAGTCCCACTGGAAGACGAGCCAGATATCTTCGAAGAATTTAGAGCATACATTTGAAGAGACAAATTCAAATCGCATTAAATGGAGGCAGCGTACGAAGGGACGGGAAAGCATTATAATGACCAAGAAGCATGTACGCGTTCTGACATGCATCGGGAAGAGGAATAACTGCCGGATTTCTAACCTCCTGACTAAAAGCCAAACACGGCGACTAACTGGTGCTAGTGGGGTGTTTGGGGGGCAATTGTGGGAGCCGAATAATTTTGGACCAACAAGAGCGGACCAATCCGGTCTAGAACATAACTTCTATTCAGCATTGACCCTATCCAATTTTGGGGCCAAATAAAAGAACCGGCATTCCTGCCAGTGAAACAAGGGCCATGTAGAAGTACATGGCAAGGACTAGGAGTGGACCAGGCCCCAAGGCCCCAAGAGAATACTATAAATACAAGATCTTCAGTCCTAAAGAGGTATGTAAGAATTACTATGCTTAGCTTAGAATACAAGCCTCCTCGAGTGTAGATACTAACTTGCCCATCGGAGTGCTAATTCCGGCACCCCCGACCGGAGTGTTTATTCTTTTTCAGGTGACCAGAAGAGGATCACGAGCGTTCCCCAGGATCCTGAAGAGTATTTCCAAACCACTTACCCATACATGTATTTTAAGTTAAGCTTAATAGTTCTCACATACCTTTCTTTGACTGTTATTCCTTTATTTATACTCGTTTCCAGGGCCTCGGGGCCTGGTCCACTTTTTGCTCACGATCTGCTTATTTATTCGGCCCCATAGTTCAATAGTTACTCGGTTTATTTATTGTATTCGGCCTCATAATCGTGCAAGTTAGGGCTGAGTAATGTCTATCTTCTAAAGCATATGCTTCTGATTCTGCTAATTATTCAGCTCCCACAGCATTAAAAAAAAAAATCCCCTAATCTGTCAAAGGTACCAAACTAAAACGACTTGAGCACACTTGTACTTTCATTAACAATAAACTTAATTACGATAAACTGAAAAATTCTTAGTCTATCAAAAGTGGTTTAGTTGATGAATTTGCTCCAAGACTAGCTCAAATTGACCTGTGCGCACCCTTTACGTTCAGCGAGTAAGCAATAATCTTAACTATTTCAACTTCAGTGAATAATAGTTTGCTTATGATTTTTGTTAAATTAAAAAGAAAAAAAAATAGATAGTGTTTATAGATTCGAAAAACATTTTTATTAAATACCTAAACAGTTCAGAGACCACAAGTACATAGAGCAAAATAACTTTGCTAACATTTTGTTCTCAACTTTAATCTTACAAGATGATATTCTAAATTGAATAGAATCATGTTTTATTAGTTCAATCTAGTTTGATAATAAGATTTTAATAGTTTGGTTTAGTTTAAAATTGGTATAGTTTAAGTTTTATGAAATTGTAAATAATAATTCTGGCTTTTGTTATTTAGATTTTAAAATTTTGTATGGTGATTGATCGACAAGTAAAAATTTGTTAGCTTGCTTATAAATCGATCTTGTATGTAAATATAAAATAATCTTCTACTTGGGTATGCAATTTCTTTCTAGCACCATAACCATTAATTAGTTGGTGATGAGCAGCATCACCATTTTTTTTTTTTTTTTCCAATCAGCGAAAATCAGTTGTTAGTAGTTAGATTGACACCTATGAGAGTTAGTTTCTCCACCATTATAAAGTATGAAAGTGTTTGTCTTCTAACTCAACAGGGTCGGCCCTGGCATAATGATGGGTCGTTGAACACACCAAAATTAAATACTAAACTATACCAAATTCTTTCAGAATAATGACAAGTCCAGGTATCGATCCACAGGGACAATTGTGAAATTAAACTAATGTAATTGTTAAATTCCTAAATTAATTTTGATAAAAAGATTGATTGTTCATAGCCTAAATTAATAACAAATAAATTAAACTAAGGAATTAAATTATCAATAATAAATGAAATTGGGTTTACTGAATTGGGGGAAAAACTAGGGCAAAGAGTCCACCACTAGCCACGTAATTAGGGTTTCTAATTGAAATCAATTATACTATGGTTTGAACGGATTAATGCTTCGCAACTACAAGCTCAAAGCATTTAACAAGAAGATCGTCACATTCAATGTACGAGCACGAACCATCTCAAGTAATACGAATCGTTCACTCTAAACTAAGGTAGTGACACGACTCGTTCCTCGTAGCATGGTTCGTCTCATACCTTGAATGTGAAGGAATAGAAAACTCATGTATGGATAACATTCAACAATCACAAAAAGTCAAATATTTGAAGAGATAATGAAAAAAATATATAAGAAACTTCTAAATCACCATACAAATGTTCAAACCTTTACATAATTAAAAATAAAAAAGAAAACTAAATAATTACGTGGTTAGGGTTTCATCAAAACCCTAGAAAATGAGACTAGCCACTCATGGAGGGGTGGAAGGAGGTAGATGGAGAAGAAACCACCATGGGAGACATTCTTGAAGCTTTGTGTTTCTCTTTCCTTCCAAACCCTAGCCTCTCCCTTTAGGTCAAAACAAGTTCCGAACCCTACCAAAGCCTTTTCCTTGCCTTTGTATACTTCTACTCACTTCCAAACAGGTTTAAAACGTCAGTTTGACTTTTCTAAAAAAAGTCAACGCACGTGCAGAAAAGTCAACTCACGTGCGAAAAGGTCAACGCACGTGCAGGAAAGTCAACGCAAGTGCGGAAAAGTCAACTCTGTCCAAATTCTGTCTTTTTGCCCATTTTATGCTCCGACGATGTACAACCTGATTGACATTCAATACACATAAAGTATACAGTTTGACCAGCAAGTGAAGTTAAGAGATTCTAATTAACGGCCTCAATGATGTACATTTCGGCCTTAATCACAAAAGCGCACCAGGCCATGGCTTTGGGCTCCTCAAAATAGACCCAAAAAATGCCCCCCCTCCTATTATAATTTAGTGTAATATATTAGGTATGTTTTAAGTCTAAAAAAAATTAAAGAAGACCCAAACTAACTTAAAATAAATTAATCTATTAAAAAATTAAAAGGTCTATTCAAAATTAAAAGGCCCAAACTAAGAGTTGGTTACTTCTTCTATTTTATTGATCAAGCCCTTTGTTCACTCAAAAATAGGTTCGAACGATTCAAAGTATATGAGACAAACTTTGGCTTTTTCTTTGACTTGAAAAGTGCAGCGATGAATTGTTGAAAGCGGAGTGTGTGAACCTTGAAAAAATTTTAAAACATGGTGAGATTTCCAATATTGATGGAGCTAAAAGTCTTGAAAGAAAGATTGCCAAAAGAAGTCAATAAACCAATTGAAGTGTTCGATCATCTACAGTTGATGGTAAATTGTTTCCCAAAAGAAGTTAATAAACCAATTAAAAAAATTTCATTGAATGAAAAAATATAAATGTGAAGGGGGCCCCAAATAATCTAGTGATATTTATTAGTTGATTATCAGTTTTGAGCCTCAAAAATCTCAGGGCCGGGCCTGTAACTCAACTCCCCGTTAGTCATGGTTATCATTAATTTTATTGAATATCTTTTTCTTAATTTGATTATTTTGTAGGAGTATATTAATTGGTGTTATATGATTTGGAATAATAGCTTATATTTGATTATTTTGTTAATTTTTCCTTAGGATTCAAAATAAATAGTTATGTTTGGCTAGAGGGTTGGGATTAAATTAACCTATTAAAAGACAAAATAGGCTAAAAATCTAAATCATAATTATTTTATTTTATTTTTTTACAAAATTATAAAAAAAGTCAAAAGTTCATCCTAGATGATTTTTTTTACTCAAGTTAAAATAACTAAAGAGTCAAAAAAACAGGCTAAAAAAACTATTACCAAATGAAGGCTTTGCCAATGCGCTTGCTCAGGGGATTCAATGGCTCCGTTTGGTAGAGCTGTGGGAAAATAATTATAACTTATAGCCTAACAGCTTATAGCTTATAACATAAGCTGATTTTTGACTTATAAATTAAGTTTCACCTCCTCCACTCAAAGAATAAGTTGATTTTTGACTTACAAAAAGCTAGAAGTTGTATTGTTAAGCTGAACCAAACATATTAAAATAGCTTAAATTAAGCTAAAAGCTGAAATAAGATAGAAATAAGCCTTACCAAACAGGGCAATAATCTGGTAAGCTTATCCTTTGAGCTCTTATAATTGATGCTAATAGTTAGGCTTCGTTTGGGAATGTACTACTAATTTTTTTTAATTTTTTAACTAAATATGAGATTAAAAAAAATTAGTATGCTTAGAATGAATTTTTGATTTTTTACAAAAAAAAAAATTACAAAAAATAGAGAGGAAAGAGAATATACTCTCTAGGAATTTTTTTTAACTCATAGGAGGTGAGTGTAATGTATGCAAACTAAAAATTATGTAAGTAAAACCTAGACATAGAACATAATAGAAATTTTGAGATTATTTACATTAAAAAATTGGGAATAATTACCAATAGGTCCTATGGAGCGAGCTTATTTATTCACAAGGCACGATTAATTAATTTATTTGTCCCTTGTTTTGATAATATGAAATTTTGAAACTTAGGTTAAAACCTGGTTTTTTTTTTTTTTTGGCTTTTTTTTTTTAAAAAAAAAATGTGTAAAAAAATAAAGAAGTGATGTGACCGAAAAAAATAAAAAAATTAATAAGCTAGCTTTTAACCTTATTTCCAAAATAGGCCTTTTGGATGCATTTTGTGTTTGGAAAACGATTATTAGTAATCATACTTTTAAATTTATTAAAATGATAAATAATTGGGAAATCTTGGCCTTGGGTTTTGTTTATAAGTTTTGATTTATTTTTAATTTTTTTGAATTAGTTTGTATTAAAATATGATGTGAGGGGTGTAAGTAGTAGAATTGTTTTTTTTATTTTTTTATTTTTTATATAAAAAGTTTACAATTGAAAGTTAAAGTAAGATATTTTGATAAATAAGTTAAGTTCACAAGATCTATTCGTATTTATCCGTTAAATTTAACATCAAGGGATTACTTTAAAATTTAATGTAAATAATAATTTGTTTATATGTAATTTTAAATTCAAATTAAAACCATTATCACAAAATTGTGAATTTAATTGTAAAATACTGTTGGCCAATTTTAAGAACCAAACCAAAAAGTACATTTAAAAAAATAGAACATATATTTTGGTTTGGAGCAGGCCCCATTTACAAACTTTTTTATATTTTTTAATTATCAGCCCTAGAATCCGTAGCAACAACTTATTTATATCAGCCCAAGTCACCGCCTTAGTTTAGGGCCGAGTGACCGACTTAGTTTAGGACCAGCTGTTCGTTCGGTGTTACAAAAATCGGCCCAAATCCGATGGGTTTTATATTTTGGGAGGCGGTTCGGGTACCGGTGTTCAGGGTACGAAAGTCCACGAAACACAGCAAGAAGCCGTCAATCTGAAGCACTCATCGACATCGACGAACCTGAGCAGAGCAACAGCGAAACAGAGAGTGATAGCTTCTCTGGACTCGCCGGAACCCTAATTTGTTTTGTATTTAAAATCTGTAGAAGAACAATATGGGGAAGAAACAGCACAGCAAAGATCGAATGTTCATCACAAAGACGGAGTGGGCCACCGAGTGGGGCGGCGCCAAATCCAAAGAAATCCGCACCCCTTTCAAACGCCTCCCATTCTATTGCTGCGCGTAACTTCTTCTTCTTCTTCTTCTTCTTCTTCTTCTTCTTCTTCTTATGCATGAGTTTGAATGTGTTTCTGATTTTGAACCATCTTTATCTGTGTGAATTTGAATGCAGACTCACTTTTACACCGTTCGAGAACCCTGTGTGCACCGACGATGGCAGCGTCTTTGACCTAATGTTGGTCTCCCTGCAATTCAGTTGTTGATCAATTCTAAGTATTGCTTTTTTGATTTATCTTTATTCTAAGCAAATTGTTTCGTTCTCTATTGAAATTCTAGTTATTGGAATTTGAATGTAGGAACATAATCCCTTACATCACTAAATATGGTAAACATCCCGTTACCGGTGCTCCTCTGAAGCCACAAAATCTAATCCCCCTTGTTTTTCACAAAAATTCCGAAGGTTAGTTTTCGTTCTAATGACTAATCAAGATTTATTCTTTTTAGTTGTCAATTGAAAAGCTTAATTGCTCTTATATGTTTTATATAATTGAATTTACAAGGAATGGGTGGTTATGTTGTTACTGAAAAGGGTGAAATTGCAGCAAAACATGGCAAAAACTGAAAGTTCCTGTAATTTTCTTCCTCTTTAAATGATTTGTTTGTAGTTTCAATGTAAATTAATGAATCTGTTGTGGAGTACTATGCAGTTGGCTGAATGTATGAAAAGTATACTGAAATGGTTTGAGATGCAAGCATGCTATGGATTTTTTGTTTTGTTTTTGTGTTCTTTTCCTAGCCAACAAAGGGAATTTGTTAGCGTAGTGCTTTTGGAAAAATTGTTGCACATAGAATTGGTGTGTGTTGAGTAGCTTCTTCAACAAGGTGCAAACATTTGTTGACATTGGAATTTGCAGGTAGTGTTAATAATTCACGAGTGTGGTATGGAGAAAAGATAGTGAAATTAACATGCTTATTACTGATCTCTGATGTTGATAAGCTGTCAATGTTTGCCAGTCATATGTTATATTTGAAAGTGATTTTATTTGACCAAATCTCAGGTGCTTGGAGCTTGTCTAGAAGAGTGTGGACTAGCTCATAACTTGTTTGTGTATCGGGTTTTAATATAGTGTTTCTTATGATTAAGTCATTCTAATATGCTGAATAATGCAGTAGTTTTCAATAATTCCTTTCATTAAAGCTGTATTTTTCTAGCAGACTGTGTTACATATTCTTGACTGGTGGGGCAATTGTAGGACTAGAGCGTGAGTACTGAATCATAGGAATTCGGAGCTTGATAATCTGTGAGTAATATGTTGCAGTTAAAGTTTCATCTTGGTAGTTTCTTTGTCCAGCTGAGATCTCCAAGGACCACGTCAGTTTTTCAGTTGTTTGGCTTTGGAACCAAATAAGACATGGTCTCCTGGTGGCATTATGTTATCATTTTCTATTCGAAAAATAGGATGTGTTCCAGGAGAAAGTACACTGAAAGAGGAGGGGACCTCCTGAAGAAAGAGGATAGTTTGTCAAGGGGAAAAGAATAGTGGTACAAAGATTGGTGGGGGAGGGAGAAAAACAAATATTGAAGTTAGTGTGATGTTTGATAGTAACATTTATGTCATGAAAGATAAAAGAGTGGTGTCCGGAGAAGATTATTTTAATTGATCTGAAAAGTGTAATAGATATGCTAAGATCTGCATATCAACAGTAATCTTACTGTAATAAATTAGTTATGATGGCAATTTGCACCTTAAGATTTTTATGGTCTTTTGTTTTAGGGCAAATGGACATCTGGATTGTTAGGTTGGCATAATTAATTTCAAGTCATTTTTCTTTATTTTTCTGCAGGTGAGTATCATTGCCCTGTACTGAACAAAGTTTTTACTGAATTTACACACATTGTTGCTGTAAAGACTACAGGAAATGTTTTCTGCTATGAGGTTTGTTTATTTATTGATCATCAATATTAGTAGTCTTTCGTTGTATGTTCTTTATGTGTGAAGTGATCTACACCTCTTCCATTTGTCTTTGCTTCATAGGCAATTAAAGAATTAAACATCAAAACCAAGAATTGGAAGGAGCTTCTCACTGATGAAACATTCACTAGGGGAGATCTTATAACAATTCAGGTAATTAGTGGCTTTGGCATGTGGTATCCTAGTTGGTTGTATGTTTACAATACTCTTCTAATTTTGTGAAGTACTCATGACGGACACATGACACTTGGGAAGGGTATGAGATGTGTTTGATATACTTAGTTGTACATGTTGGACATCCACTTCACATACGATTTCAATTTTACATGAATTGCTCTATTTTAATTTGTAAACATTATTTTGTCTTTAAAATTATTATTTAAGAAATATGAAATTTAGCCATGCGCTGTTGTCTTTGGATATTTGAATTAGATTAATTCGACACTATACGACACTCGACACCTGTTTTTGAGTCCATGTAACTTACTTGGTTGTGTTGAATATTTGTACTTAACTTTTCACTACAAGATGTGATGACGTTGTCCTTGAATTTTGGGTGTGCTCTGCAGAATCCTAATGCACTTGACAGCAGGGTTCTCGTGGATTTTGATCATGTAAAAAATAGTTTGAAACTTGATGATGAGGGTGAGCTATAGTCTTTATCTTTTATAGGTTGTAAAACTATTTTCTTTTTTTTTTTTCCCCTCATGATCTTATTTTTTTGGTTTTTCTGTGCTAGAACTAATGAAAATGAGCTCCGATCCAACCTATAACATAAATGTTTCTGGGGATATCAAACAGATGCTGAAGGAGCTTGGAACTGAGAAAGGAAAAGAAATTGCATTGCATGGGGGAGGTGGAAACAAGGCTCAAAATGAAAGAGCTGCTGCTCTTACTGCTATATTAGCTGCGAGGTCACGTATCAAAGAAGATTCTAAATCAGATACCAATGGAGAGGCTACACCCAAACAGACTTACAGTATTGTAGATGCTGCTTCCGCTTCAGTACATGGAAGGAGTGCTGCAGCTGCAAAGGCTGCATCAAGTGACAAAACTGCTGCTCGGATAGCTATGCACATTGCTGGTGAGAGGACCCCAGTGAATGCAAAAATGGTCAGTTTTTCCTGAACTACAAATCTCTCATGTGCTTTATAAAGATTTCTGCACTAGTGATTGCTTGATAAATTCAGTTAATTTAATATCTGTCACTGCAATGCATGTTTTGGATACATTCATCG
The DNA here is from genome assembly GCF_055761805.1 of Camellia sinensis. Classification (NCBI taxonomy): domain Eukaryota; kingdom Viridiplantae; phylum Streptophyta; class Magnoliopsida; order Ericales; family Theaceae; genus Camellia; species Camellia sinensis. Next base: position 212,351,094 of record NC_138961.1, on the reverse strand, counting down.
CTCTGCTCTTTGTCAAGATTTTATCCAAATCTTTGTTATTGATCATATAGTTTGGTTTTGAGTCTCTTAACAATTAAATTGGAGATTCTAAGAGTGGAGCATGAGAATATGATTGGAAGTAAAAAAGGCTTGCTACACCTTTGGTTATTTGACATCCTAGTTGTGTGGCACTTATGTGGGGCAAAAATGAAAATCTTTGTTACGTCTCAAGAATTCATGTAGAGAGACTAATGTTGTTGAAGTTTTGAAATGCAGGGCTATCCTTACCAAAGATAAAATAGTAAGCTAAGTAATATTGCGTAATAAAGTATGGATTAAATTCAAGTCAACAAAGCGTTGTCCCTATTTTGGGGGTCACAACACAAATCATGTTATGACACATGGGTATTATGCTAGTTATCACTGCTCATACATGATGACTTCCTGCTTTGCTTATTCGACTTAAAATTCTATCACTAGTTGTTAACTTAAAAGACACTACCATATAATAAATCATCTTTTCTTTTCTTTTTTTCCCAAAGGCATTGAACTTGAATTGTTTCACGACTTGTGGGTGCAGTTCATTTTTATTGCCTTCAGTGCAGATTCAGTTTAAACATTGGTTGTCATTCATTTGGCCAAGAAGTCCTTCATTTTATTTTCGGTCTGTCCTCATGGTGCAAGCAAGTAGTTGAAGAATGTATACAATCATAAACCTAGTCTGTGGTATACCCCTAATTGAGGAGGAAGAGAGATACTATAAGATGGTGGGATATGGATTGATTGGATGTATAGTGAAGAGCAAGAGCCTGTGTGTCATCACCTATTTTATTACGGAATATGAAACTGGTGTTTTTGGGTTGTCTTTGAAGGGCATCTGTACTCTATGGTCACCTAGGCTTGGAGGCTTTCATGATCTGAATATATTTTTTTGTAAAAGTGTTAGTATGCTATTTATTTGTTTAATTATGGGAAAAGATTTGTGTTACTCAATCTCTTGTCGGGTACCATCATGGGACCGTAAGTAACAGTATTACAACGTGAAGTATATATGCTTGGTAGGTTTTAACATCACTTACGATTCTTGTTGGGACTTTTCCAGGTAAAGAGCCGTTTCACCACTGGTGCTGCTTCACGATCCTTCACTTCAACTTCTTATGATCCTACCACAAAAAATGATTTTGAATATGTTATGGCTGAGAAAAATCCCAAGAAGAAAGGATACATTCAGTTGCATACCACACATGGTGATTTAAACATTGAGCTGCACTGTGATGTAACTCCCAGGGCATGTGAGAACTTCATCACACTTTGTGAGCGTGGCTATTACAATGGAGTAGCTTTTCATAGAAACATTAGGTATTGTGTTAAATAGCTTTTTGTCTTTCAATTTACTCAGGTACTGTTTCTTGCATCGTTATATTTTGAGGTTGATGGATTACTGTTATTCACTTTTATATAGGAATTTTATGATTCAAGGTGGTGATCCTACCAGCACTGGGAAAGGAGGCGAATCCATATGGGGAAAACCTTTCAAAGACGAAGTAGACTCGAGGTTGCTTCATTCTGGAAGGGGTGTTGTTAGCATGGCAAACAGTGGACCCCACACAAATGGTTCACAGTTTTTCATTCTATACAAGTCTGCAGTTCATTTAAACTTCAAGCATACGGTTTTTGGTGGAGTTGTTGGTGGTATGACTACCCTTTCAGCAATGGAAAAGGTTCCTGTCGATGACAATGACCGGCCTCTGGTGAGTCATAATGTGCAGTTTTTTCTTTTAGAATCATTATGCTTGAATCGAAAATACCTGTTATGTTGCTGCCCCACCAAATGAATGGATTTTTCATGGTTGTTGGAAAATCTTACTTTAAAATAGCAGAATTTGGTTCCTTGTATGGGCTTGAGACAATTTAGTGTGACATGCCAAATTTGAAATAAATTAAGAACAGATATTTGGCTTGGTGACCTCTTTATTGCACTCAAATACCTAGGAGACCTTGTCAATATTGATTAATTGAAAACTGGTTTCGCATGATGTAAAGGAATAGATTTGAGAAAACTCTTCTCTGATTTGAAAAACCAAATATATCGCATTGCGCTTTGAGCACTCACTGTGCATTGGTTTTCCTGTCAATTGACCAATTGTGATTGGAGTTATAAGGAGAATATATCTTGTTAAGAGGAGTCCGATAATAGAGTCTAAGCCACTTGCAAATGGACTCGAGTTTACGTCAAGGCTAACACATAAAGAGTTAGCTTATGTGGACTCTTCTAAATGTATGCAGTATCCATGTTATACACTCGACACTTGGGAGAGGGTATTAGATTTGTGCCCAATATTTTTAGTTGAACATATTTTAGTAATTCAAGTTAACCGTAAAATTATGCATAAAATCTCATATTATATGTAAATCTTGTGAACACCAATTTACCATAGGAAATGAAAACGTATATTAGAAAATATATTTTCTGTGTCCACTTGTCTTTGAACATGAGAATTAGATGATTCAAACATTTAGATACACACCCGCACCCTAGTTCATGTAAATAGGCTGTGAGTCATTTACTAAAGTTTTTGTATTAAACTCTCGATCTAGTGACAGGCAGGGTGGCTTGTGGTCCTTAACCAAAGGGAATTATTGTTCCAATGTTTTTTTTTTTTTTTTGGTATTATTGTGTTCATATTACTTACTTTATTATTGCAATATTCACATGGATGATTATATATGATTGAGTAATTGATTATAAGATTAATGAACTGGGCAAACTCTAGGCAGAAATGTGTTTACCTCTTCCTTTTTGGGAAAAAAGAAGGAAATATTCAATTGGAGACCTACATGTTTAACCTGTCTCGGTTGTGTTTGAGGAATATAATGGTTTTGTGTACGATGTTTGACATGGTGGAAATATTGAGCTACATGGGCAGTAAGTTTTGATATTCTTCTTTGTTGGCCTTTGGTTATTCCACCATGCTCTAGAGAAATGATGAAAGCAATGATATTGCAGGAGTTCAGGTCAAGTTTTTGCTTATCATGAGTATGTGTTTTTGTAATTTTGTGCGTGAAGATGTTTTGGGCTCATCATTTTGTAAAGTAACAGGAACAATTATCTTTGTTGATAGTAGCAGTTATTGTGGGAACATTCCCCTCAAAAGAGCAGAAGATTTTAAGTCAAATGTACATCTGTGTATATTCAACCCCACAAAAGCCAGCAAACAGGCCCACAATATCCCAGCTATTCAAAGACCTTTCATCCATCCCAGTATCTATTTTCAGATGTCCAATGTTTTGTATTTTTACTTAATCCAAACATAATATAACAATGCTCCAAATGGTTCTTTTTCACCATTTTTGTCACGTTTTAAGCTTTATAAGATGTGTGCCTACTGAATAATCTTTTGCTCTGTATCCATTTTTCTATCAAACCACACTATCCAAAACTTGCCTTAACAAAACTTAGTGAAATCACAATTGAAGATTAAGATGTGTTGTATAACAGTATAGAATTCAGCTTGTTTTTGACCAACCAGAATCTCCTTAGTATGCCTATCTGCTTGCCAACCTTTGCTCAATCACCAACGAAGTACAAAAAAGTGCCAATATGTATGCCTGCTGTCCCCTAAAAGATGTGCCCATAATTCTCTGGTAGATAGTTCCAGTTGCGATCTTGTATGCACATTAAATTTTGTCATCTTTTGAAGGTAGACACATGACGGTCTTCTCTACTATTGTTTCTTTACAGGAAGATGTTAAGATAACTAGTGTAACAGTATTCGTGAATCCATACACAGAGCCTGATGAAGAAGATGAACAGGAGAAAGCAAAAGATAAGAATGCTGATGATGAAGAGAATGTTAGTTTCAGTCCCTTTGATTTCAGATTAATAGAAACTTTATGCTTCCTTTTTTCCCCCCTTCCCTGAAAATAATCACGTTTTCTCATTTGTTACATTTCAGGACAAGATTGGGTCATGGTACACCAATCCAGGAACAGGGGCAAGTGAATCTGGATCTGTAGGTGGTGGCATTGGCAAGTACTTGAAGGCGAGAAATGTGCAGGCTGAATCTGCTGCTGCTGCTGACACTGGTACGCAGGCAATTGCTATAGCAAAGAAAAGGAAATTAGGTTTAGCAATGGGGGAATTTAAAGACTTTTCTGCCTGGTAAGGTTTTCCACGTTTACCATATTTCAGACTTGAACGCTTGACCTGGAGGTGTAGCCCAGCAGTGTAACATGTTTGTTTGAGTGAGAAAAAGGAAAAGGAGGAAGAAAGAGAGATTTGGAATTACTCTATTCATTACATTTGTATTTTTAGGTCGTACAATACCATGCATCCAGTCAGAAATTGTATTAGAAATTCTTGTGAGTAAATACAGATTTTTTTTCCTCTTATTAGGTGAGGTTGATGGTATAACTACAGTTTTCCATGCATATTTTCTCCATTTTTTTTTTTTTTCTTTTGCTTTGTGTTTGTACCTAGATCATCCTCACACTTGGCAGGCACCATGTCACCCCTACCTAGGAGATGCTGTCTCCACGTGGCTAGCCCTTAGAGGTGCCAAATCCGCTAATTAGATTATTGGGGTCATGTGCGCCAAGAGGAGGCATAGCCAATGCACTAGGTGGACAACTCAAAATATGTGGAATCCCAAGGCTTGGCCTAGAGCATCACTCGGCCACCCTTGCTCGGTAGTGACGTGGTGGGTCGACCCTCCCATTGAATCAACCAAGTGGCCCTTTGCCAAGTCATGATCCTCTGATCCCTAACTCTTGATCAAGCCGAGGCACCAGGTGGACTGGTCAAAACATGTGGAATCCCAAGGTGTGGCCTAGAGCATCACTCGGTCACCCTTGCTCAGTAGGGACATGGCTCAACAAAGTGGCCCTTTGCCAGGTCATGATCCTCTGAGTCCTAGCACTTGGTTAAGCCAAGGTACCTCTGCTCAACCATCCTTGCTGATTAGTACGGCCTGATGCCTCCCTTCCTGGCTCGGCCAGTAGCACTCTTCGCTGGACTCCCCTATGCCTTCTCTCTTGTAGTAGGGACTCCTACATAACTTACTGTTGTTACTACCTTCGCTCTCACTTTTCTTTTTTTTTTCCAAGGCTGCAAACAGGTATCTATTGCTCAGGATCATTGGCGGATTATGGCTTGGAGGAGATTTAGGGGTTCGTCGAGGTTCCCAAAGTTGCTCTCTCCTAGGAAGCAGCCCTATCTTAACCAGTCTGGAAGGAGAGATACCTATCGCCATATAGCCCCTAACTATGAAGCATGGGTACTCCAAAAATGGTGCCGTACGAGTACCGGATACTTACTGGGTGCGGGTACGCGTACCAGGTAGCCAAATATATGCCGGGTACGGCAAATACATTTAGGTACGGCACTGGTACGGCGAGGTATTTTTTTTTTCAATTTTGAAATATCTAGTAATTTATTTTCAACACCCTTTACCCGTGAATTATTATTTTGCTCTCTTTTGCATCCTGTTTTAAACAATCAAAAAAGAAAAAGAAAGAATTATATAACTTTTTAGACAAGTTTTTTTTTTAGTTTTGATATTGAAACTTTGATTTATATGTTGGATGTTTAGCTATAATTTGTTTTATTTTTTTTAAAAAAAAATTGACGTACCCCAGCCATAGTCGTACCCTATTTTTTTAAGAATTAGCCGTATCGGCATGTCCGTATCATACTTGTACCCGTACCCGTACCCGTGCTTCATAGTCCCTTAGATATCATACTGTGCTCTTAAGTTTGATATTCTAGATTAAAGTAGACACTTCTTTTCGGGATTTCATAGTAATACTATCTCTCCCCCTCTATGGCTGTTTTTTTTTTCTTTCCCCTAAATTGTTTATGGGTTCAATTTCTCTCCTTTTCTCAAATTGTATGTATATTTTATTTAGTGTAATTAGAAAACTAATGCTTGTGAAATTCAGGTCTGCCATCAAACCTGTTCGGTGCATTTAACTGTCTGGTGAATTTATTTTTTCGACTCCTTTGTGCAGAGAGGAAGTTGAACTAATGGCCCTTTATTGAGCAGGTTGACAAAATAGGATTCTTGTAACCTCTATTTTATCAAACCAAGGAGAGTCACCTAATGTTCATGGGTGAGCTGGCTTTCGACAGTCTATCATCCTCTGTAAGGGGACTTATATGCTACTTTGAGGTTCATCACCACCACCATCATCCTCATCCCTCAGCTCATCCTAATCCATTGATATGTTTCTCTCTTTACTTCCATTCTCTCTCTCTCTTGCTAAGGTTGCCTTGATTCTCTTCTCCTCCACCTCCGGCGATCCCCAACCATTGAAGTGTCCACCATCTTCCCAAAAAGCTTTGATTGACCACATCACTAGCCACTATACCTGCACTTCAATAAGTAAATCAACCTTTACTAATTTTGTAGCTGTTATGTTTCTAGTCACAGATTAGCTGATAATTATTGAGGAAGTGACTGCACTTCTACAAGGGAATATTCCTTCCAATAACTTGACTAGTTAGCTTATATTATCGCAATATAATATGTAGCAGCAGGCTTATCCTCCAATATGAAGGTAGTACTTAGTCAACAATTTTGGGGGATTGAATGCTCTGGAAAGGTCATTAGAGGCATTCCTTGCTTCTGTGCTCTTAAGTTTGATATACTAGATTGAAGTAGACACTTATTTCCTGGAGTTCATAGTGGTCATCATCCTGTCTTTCCCTCTAGGCTCTAGGTTTTTGTTTTTTCCTTCCCCTAAATTGATTATGGGTTTAATCTCTCTCTTTTTCTCAAATTGTATGTATATCTTTTTTAGTGTAATTGGAAAACTCTAATGCTTGTGAAATTCAGGTTTGCCATCAAACCTGCTCAGTGCATTTAACTATCTGCTGAATTTATTCTTTCTACTCCTTTACGCAGAGAGAAACTGCTCCACTTGTTTATTTGTAAAGGATATTTAGCATAGATTGATTTTGTAGTTGGAACTCATGGGATCCTTAATTGAGCAGGTTGACAAAATAGGATTCTTGTAACCCACCCCAAGTAGTTGGGGCAAGGCTTTGTTTGTTGAGTTGAGTTGATTTCTAGATCGATGCCGACATGAGGTTCTTTGAAATCTCATTGTGACCCATTCTTTTGAAATTTTTTTGTAATCAAGCTATAGCCCAAGAATTTGACCTTTTGAATCAATGACATGACATTGTTGTCTAGTCCAGCATACCTTGCTCAGTATGTTGTTTGTGCTGCTGATGCCTCATCTAACAATATTGCTGTGTAGACAAATTCTTGCCAAATTCAGGTTTGCGGATGCGCTTGCTCAGTGGATTCAATAATATGGTGAGCTTATTCTTTGAGCTCTCATCACTGATGCTAGCAGTTAGTTGAAATTGATTGATTGCTTAAAATCTTAAATGTGAATATATACTCTCTAGGAATTTTTATCCCTTGATTGAGAGGTTCCATCGGTTAAGTTTTCATACATATAATATATGTGTATGTATATAATGCAACGTATTTTGTGGTCACTGCTTTCCAATTTCTACAAATAGTGGAACGAGAATGGCCTCGAGGGACTCAAAAACATTCTATGAATATGCTGATAATTCACTTTCCGTTGTGTCCAAAAAAAAAAAGGAAAAAAAAAATGCTGATAATTCTGCTGGTTAGGTTTGGGGCTTAGTGAGAGTGTTAAAACATAGTTCTCTGCTATCTAATGCTGTGCAATGCTCTCTCACACTGCAAGGTAGTATTTTTTTTTTTTTTCCCCCTGAGCCGTTTTCTCTTCCTCCGAATAGGTTTGTTTTATTTTTTGGTTTTTCTTTTTTGTCTTGGCTTGGTAGTACCTTGCCTGTGTCAATGCGACATCTAATTTTGTGAATTCTTTTCTTTTGTTTCAGATCTCCATGGACAAATCCCCCCAAAAAGGATCTCCATGGAGAAGCTGGGTCAAATTACCAAGGATTGTCATTTACTCCTTTGGAATATTCTGTTTGGAAGGAAAGCAAATCCATTATGTTGTGTTTGGTTGAGGGATTTGAGGAGGGATTTGGAAAGAGAAATAGAAAAGGTAGGTGAAATGAGACTAAAATATGCCTAAATTTCACATAGTTTCACACACCTTTTCCCTTTCCCTTTCCAAATCCCTCCCCAAATCCTCCAACCAAACACAGCATTAGTATTTGATTCTGCGATAACCTTAATGCAAGTACACTTTGTACTTGTGCAGCTCCAATATTTTTTTCAAAAGCCTTTTGAATCCTCCTCTCCCTACCCCCCTTCCAGTTTAGAATTTGTCACATGGCCGCTTCATTTAAAAACTAATTTGGACTGATTCATTCATCCTTTTTCGTGGTATGAATTAGCACTACCTGTTTGTTTCATTCTTGAACGAAACATTTACCTCATTTAATATACATGACACATTCTCTCTTCAGGGACATCAACATCTGCTACGGCAAACATAGGGTTATGACGAGAGGGGTTTTGGTATTGTAGGGATGACAAATTTTCTCCTTCTGCACGAGTTTTCCCATTTTGACAAGAGAAACGAAGGATGAGATTTGCTTAGTAACCATCCTCCTTCTAAGGGTTGTGAACTATTTCAATATCTCCGCGCTCCTCCCCAGTTTTTTCCGCCCAAACTTGCCCCTGCCCCACTCAGACCCTTCGCCATTACTAATGCTATGTTGGGGTTATCATGTAAAGCAACTCATCTTAACTCGTGAGTTGTTTGGTATGTTTTAAAATAGTTAATTTTTTAGTTTGAAAATGCCAAATTTGTTTGTTTTTCATCTGTTGAAAAAGTAAAAAAACATTCAACAAAAAAGACATTTAAATTTTTGAACGCATCAACTTTTTATGATTTTACAAAAAATAAATAAATTAAAATCACTAAAAAATTTAATAAAAAAATGATTATTTTTATAGCATTCTTTTTGCCGTGCACTCTTCAGTTGTAACAAGATTAAAAATCGTTTTTTGCACACTGTTATTCTTATTGTGTTAAGTTATGATGTGTTCAAGTTTTCAAATCTCGCAATTTTTTTAGGAAAAAAAATATATAAATAAGTGAGATAGTTTAATAATAATTGTAAATCTAATTTTGTACAAATTTGACACAGCAAAAGATTTACACCAAATTTCACTAGTGTGAAAATGATGTTATTTTTTTCCAATTTTTTTATCCTCAAAACCAGCAATTTCAAGGACTTTGTTAGATGATGGCGTCTGGGAAGTGGTTGGGAAATAATTGGTGGGTTTTCAGGGTGATGTGTAATGGCATAATCCAAAACCGCGTTTCATAATTAAACATAAATTAAAACCTTGTCACCAAAACTTTAATTAATTGTAGATTTTTGGAATGCAGTAGCGTCACTTTGCAATTGACTAGGGACAAATGACTCTTTCTTGTTAGATAATTATTGATTAAAAATATTCAGATCAATGAGACCGTGGTACAAGGGAAGGGAAGGGAATAGATGTGGATGCTTTTGTCACGTACTCAGCTAATTAAAGTGGCTCGGATAAATTCTATTCGTTTTTCTCTCATTCAGGTATTCTCTTGCCTATTTGTCGGTAAAGTTTGTTAGTAGCTTTTTCTTATTAAAAAAAAAAATAGTTTAAGAGTTTGAATGGAAAAATGACTCAAAATCTTTCACTGATGTTAATTGTGAAAGTTTAATTACAAATTTGAGACTCATTCTTCCACAAGTTGCTCCTAAATTGGAGGTGGGGATCAATTAATGATAATCATATTGTTTTCTTTCCTTAAAAAAAAAAAATTAAAAAATGTCGGTCTTGTTTGGCTAGAAGTTATTTGACTAAAATAATCAATAAAGAAAGAATAAGTTAAAATAGTTAATAAAACAAAATGTCATATCTAATCAATAATTATTTAATTTTTTCTCTCAGCCAACTAAAATACTATATTCCAAAACCAGGCCATCACAAGCAGATGTGAGCAGTGTAGTATTTTAATAAATAAGAGAAGTTTAAGCATTAAGGAAATTGTTAATGGAGGTGGGTTAACCACCTCGTCATCAGCTTTACAAGGTCCTAAGTAACATTCCAATGAAGCAAGATTTTTTTTATGTGCACAGAATCAAATACAACTATTTCATATAAATTGTGGTTCACACATTTAATGAATTTGAACGGGTGGTTTGGAATTTGCTTATTTAGTGTATTTTTTAACTTTTTATGAAAAAATATGTAAAAAAATAAAAAGATAATATGATCCAAATAAATACATTTAATTGTGTTCAAATTTGTAATCGAATTTTGTGTACTTAAAATTATTCATAAAGCAAGTTGTTCTAATTCCCAAATTAAGTCAACTTAGGCATCTCCAATGACATGTTAAACAGGAATGAAGTTAGGGGTGACCATAGCTCCCTTATATTGTGTTTGGTTAGGAGATTTAAAGAGATATTTGAAAATAGAAAGGAAAAAGTTAGATGAAATATGAATAAAATATACTATATTTAGTTTCACATACCTTTTATCTTTCCTTTTCTAAATCTCTCTCCAAATCTCAACCAAATACAGCGTTAAAGTTTTTGAAATTAATATTTAACTCCACTTCATATGAATAATTTTATATTATATATAAAATAATTTTTTAAATTTTTAAAAAAATTTCTATTAGTTCCTTATATTGCATAAGTATTCTTATAATGCATTTAAGAAAATTTTCAAAGTATTTAATCTAATAGTACATAATCCTATAAATTTCATTATTGATTAATATAAATTTACTTATTTTTCACATTATTAGCTTTTTTTCTTCTTAAAGTATGTTAAAATTTTCTTTTTACTGAATTTTTTTTTTTTTTTTGCTACACTTATTTTAGTCCCCCTTAAAATAAATATTTGACACCGTCTCTGATGTTAGAAATTGTCATTAGCTAAATTTGACAAATTTTAGAATAAAACTCTAAAATGAGACTAAAATAATGTATGCCAAATAACCCCATATTGCCATTTCCTTTCTAATCCAATACAAAGTATTATATTATGGTTGAGGTAGTGACATCTCATCAGTGTTTTCGTTTGGTCCCCTTAGCAAATTAAGTAAATAGTGCAAGGACCTACAAATTTATGGGACATCTCATTAGTCTAATATCTTTATGCCTTTAATATTTAATAAATATATATGATTAGTGTACTCAAGTTTATTCTAATATGATAGTTGATAATGACCTTGTCTGTTGCAGTCTTTGGTGTTGCTTATAAGTTTTTTTTATTTTGGAAAATTTAAATTCTTTTTGTAATATATTTTTTTATGGTAAAAGAAAATCATAATAATAAGAGTCATAAGCAACTTATTTAAATGGAATAAAACTAATAAAAATATACTAACAGTTTCTCTATGGTGTGCACCCTTTAGGAGTGCATATCATATGCATATTAATTAAAATATATATAATTTTATCATAAAATTTTATAATATTAATTATAAAATACGTAATCTCATTATAAATTAAAGTAATAAAATATTTAAATTTTGATAATTAATATTACAAATATTTATAATTTATTATAATATTTTTATTATTTTAATTTATAATTATTTTATATATATTGTGATAGGGTGTATAAGATCCACACCATAGCAATTTTCAAAATATACTTTTACCGGTGGGATGTAACCATGCGAAGGAATATTTCCTCAGATAATTCTTGGGAATTGAGTGACTAATTTGTCCTTACCAACAAAATGGATGACCGTAGCTTGTTTGGCTCGACTTGGATTGAGAGATGTGCAATGCCCTCTCTCTCTCTCTCTCTCTCTCTCTCTCTCTCCTGTTTGTGATGAATGATTCCAAGAAAAACCATACCGAATACTCATCAATATCCAATACCCTTTAACAGACAAAGTGTCCAAACATGGAATTTCCCCCAATGATTGATGAAGAAAACCTAGATAGAGAGTAACAACAGACCTTGACATTCGCCCTCCCCTGAGAAAAATTCAAGAAAATAAGGGGTGTTTGAGGTGATGTTTTGAGGCTAAAATAATTAATAAAATAAAATATGACATTTTATATATTATTTTATTTTATTTTTTATAATCATCTATTTAATTATAAAAAAAATTATAAATTATTTTAAACATAATTTTTTTCATTAGCTAAAATAATTAAAATATTAAAAAATCAATCAAAATAGTCAATATTCCAAACAAGCCCTCAGCACCTACACCTACTTTGATGGATAGAACAAGAAACGTACCTAGACAAAACCCTAAAAAAAATTTAAAATGAAGAGGTAAATTTGAGGCAACATTGTAAATTGTCAATTCCATAAGAATGACTTGTTATTGATTGGTGGTATACTGACTTAGACTTGAGACGACTCAATGACAATAATCTTTTTATATCTTTTTATATAGCCAATGGGATTTTTGTATAAAAATTGAGGGGTCCCAAATGTAACATATTAAGATCAAGAGAGTACAAGATGCTTGGTTGTTTGGTTTAAAATGAATAAAGGAAGAAAAATTTAGTAACTTTAAATAAAGAATGTCAACATTTTAAATTCAAAGATTTCACAATTCAATCTAATCGGTAGTGTGTTTGATATATATAGATATATATATATATATATAATAGAGCCAATGTGAATGTAATCTTTAGAGTTTACGGTCAAAAATTACTTAGTATATGCAAAATACATGCATCTCAAAATTAGTTGGGACGAAATTTTAAATATGTTGGTGAGTTAAAAAAAATTTAAAAAAAATGTAATGTCACCTTTAATTAATCATTCATATTATATCTTGTCGGTCAGAGTTTAAAAAGTCGAGTCTCTTATTTGTACCTCTAATTCATTATATATAAATATTTTAAATTTCTTAATAAGTATTCTTAAACACACAACAACAAAATTTATTTATATATAAATTCATTCTATTCTATATAAAGTAACGTCTCGTTTTAGAACAAGCTATTTCAGTGATTTTTTTAATTTTTTGATTAAAATATAAGGTAAAAAAAATTAATATGTTTGGAATAATTTTTTGATTTTTTACGAAAATGTGTAAAAAATAGAGAGAAAATAAAGACTGTATTTGGTTAAGCTTTCCAAACTCAAGTCCACCCATTGGTTTGAGCCATGTGTTTGGTTACAATTTTTAAAAATTAATTCCACACCCATCTGCGAAAACACGTCTACCCAGTCATCCTCCTGGACGTCTGGTTGGTTGATCGAAACAGTGTTCGTATTTTTTTCTTTTTCACCTGTTATTTTAATATTTTAAATAAAAAATATTTTTTGAATTTTTTTTAATTTTTTTATGAATTTTAAATAGAATTTTCGGTTGTGTGTTTGGTTATGAATTGTAAATTTTTGAATTAGATATCGTATGTCACATCACTCAATTCAAATTCAATTCAAAACTCATAACCAAACAAATCTTCCACACTCAAATCATAATTCTAACACTTACAAACTCAAAATACAATTCTATTCTGAAACCATAATTCTAAAGTTTTACCAAACGTAACTAAAATTTTTAACTTTTTAGTATAGATTATAGACTTTTTAATTTTTTTAATAATTTTTTAACTTTTAAACTAAAAATATTATATGCCAAACGAAACCTAGGTGGAGTTGGCTGTAGGATTAAAGTTTTAAACAGAGATGGAGTGTCTTGAGAAGGGACTTCTTCAAGAAATGGTGGTGTATGGCCTAGTGGTTTTTTAAGTGCGCTTATAATACTGAAGTATTTGGAGCAGAGAGATAAACAGTGAAAAGCATGTCGTAGATTTTGGAGAAAGGACACACTTTTGCATTATGATACAAAACATTATTAAATGCCCAAAAAAAAAAATATGTGTTTTTGTGGTATAGTAAAGGTAAAAAAAAAGTAGCGAATTTATGTCAGAGTTTGGAGAGGAATTTGGAGGCAAAGGAATGTGAAATTGGTCCCCTTTTTTTATTTTTTCTTTGCACTTACTTTATATGCCGACTGGTGCTTGTGGGTTTGATGATCATTCACGCCGGCTGCTTTTCTGAAGTCTCTCTCTTTCTCTCTCCTCTCACCCTCAAAACCAATTTTCACGCCTGCTCCCACTCAACCCTACTAAAATATGTCCACTTTAAATAAATAAATTATAATAATAAAAATGTATATGCAAGTAGGATGATGAATCTCATAAGAGTGTCCTTATTTGTTAATATTCTTATTAGTATTTTTTTTTATTATCAAAATAGTGTATCTGGCTAACAAGTGTATTCTTAATTTTTTGTGATTTTTAATAAAAAAAAAATATTTTTTTATGGTTAATCCTATGCAAGTGGACTTGCTTCAATAAAAAAAAAAAATACAAATATATGTATATATATATATATATATTCGATATTCTAAACCACAAGTTAGTCTTGGTCAGATAAAAAATAAGAAAAAACATGATGTTATGTTTATATATATTTATCTAATCATAGTTTATTTACTGTATGTGAGGCATTTATGGTCAATAATATAATGATTTTATGTAAATTTTATTAATATCCAATTAATATAAATTTGTCATATTAAGTGATAAATAAAATATAATAAAGAATATGATAAATGTAATATTATTATAAAAAATATATTTAAAATCATACCAATTCAGTTTTTCTGTAGAGATAGATCCAATAAGTGAAAGCTCACTTTTTCTTATGTGCATATGCATCAATCATAATAATTCGACACCAAAATTAATATAGTTATGAAAATGTACAAATAATTAACAATAATTTTATTATAGTCACATTTGTTTAATTATATTTTATTTACTATCTATCTAATGTATCAATATTACATTTGACATACTGAAGTCTAATCAATTATGTCCATTACTAATACAAATAGACCAAAAAAAATATATTATGTGATGTGAACTCTTAACCCATCTCAAACTTGTCAATTTTTTCCCCTCATTGTTTGCATCATTTGTCTGACAAAATTGTAATAATAAACACACACCTAATCCATTCCACCTTGCCTTCCAAAACTTTGACATAAAAACCTATTTCAGTCAATCCCCTCCTAAATTTAAAAAGAAACCAAGAAAAATTCCCCCATCACTCCTCTCATCGATTACATCAAAAGCAAAGCAAAGCAAAGCTAAGCTAGTTTTACTCACTTAGATTCCCCACTCTCTCTCTCTTAAGCCTAGCAAAAATCCAACTTAGAGATCCTCCTTTTAATCATTCTCTAGACCCCAAAACCCAACCCAATTCACTGTTAAAAACACAACCAACCCATCTCTTGTTGTCCAATCCAAAGACTCATATCATATCATATCATCTTTTCTTTTCTTTTCTTTTCATATATGTGGGTGGGACTTTGGTTTTAAATGGATACTTTGTTTACACTCGTCACCCTTCAATCTGATCATCATCATCATCATCAGCCCCATCCCCATCACTCCTTCAACTCCTCCACCATTACTTCAAGCAGCTCTAGATCTTCCAGACAACAACAAAACCACCAATCCGACGAAGAATGCTTCAACTTTTTCATGGATGAAGAAGACTTCTCTTCTTCTTCTTCCAAGCACTACTACCCTTATCACCACCACCAACCACCCTCCACCACCACTACCACCACCACAACTACTCCACCACCACACCACCATGCCTTTGAATCAGCCCAATTCTCTTTCTCCCCCGCCCGAGACCTAAACATCGAATTCGCCTCTTCTGGCAACTGGGCCTCCAATATCCTCCTCGAGGCAGCCAGAGCTATTGCTAATAAGAATAGTGCTCGAGTCCAACAATTGATGTGGATGCTAAATGAGCTGAGCTCGCCTTACGGCGACATAGACCAAAAGCTAGCTTCTTACTTTCTTCAAGCCTTGTTTAGCCGCGTGACGGACTCCGGTGAGAGGACTCACCGGACTCTGATCTCAGCTTCGGAGAAAAATTCTTCATTCGAATCCACACGAAAAATGGTGTTGAAATTCCAAGAAGTGAGCCCTTGGACTACGTTCGGTCACGTTGCTTGTAATGGTGCAATCATGGAAGCTTTTGAAGGTGAGCCTAAGCTTCATATAATTGACATTAGCAACACTTATTGCACCCAATGGCCTACTTTGTTGGAAGCCTTAGCGACTCGCACCGATGAGACGCCCCACCTCCACCTCACCACGGTGGTGTCCGCCGGCGGCAGCGGCGGAGAGGGGGCAGCGGCGGTGCAAAAGGTGATGAAAGAGATCGGAAATAGAATGGAGAAGTTCGCGAGATTAATGGGTGTTCCGTTCAAATTCAACGTAGTACACCATTCTGGAGATTTATCGGGGTTGAATTTATCGAAATTGGATATCAAAGACGACGAAGCGCTCGCGATCAACTGCGTCGGCGCTTTACACTCAGTCGCGGCAGTGAACAACCGCCGCGACGTGGTGATTTCGATATTCAAGAGTTTGAATCCGAGGATTGTGACAGTGGTTGAGGAAGAAGCTGATCTCGTAGTGGGCGACGATGATGGGTTCGACTTCGTTAAGGGGTTCGAAGAAAGCTTGAGATGGTTTAGGGTTTATTTCGAGTCGTTGGAGGAGAGTTTTCCGAAGACGAGCAACGAGAGGTTGATGCTGGAGAGGGCGGCGGGGAGGGCGGTGGTGGACCTGGTGGCATGTCCGGCTGCGGAGTCGGTGGAGAGGCGAGAGACAGCGGAGCGGTGGTCGCGGCGGCTACATGGTGGGGGGTTTGGGCCGGTTTCGTTCAGTGATGAGGTGTGTGATGACGTCAGAGCGCTGCTAAGGAGGTACAGGGAGGGGTGGTCGATGACGCAGGCGGCGGAGGCTGCCGGAATATTCTTGACGTGGAAGGAGCAGCCGGTGGTGTGGGCTAGTGCGTGGAGGGGTTGATTGAGAGTGGGGGAACACACAGATGGTGGTGGGCTCGCATGTGTGGTTTTTTTGACACGTGTATGGGGAGTTGTGTGGGTTTGTTATTGGAAGGGGTTTTAGATTGATTGATCTTTGATGTAAAAAGCAAGATTAAGCCATTGCTTTTTTCTTTTTTCTTTTTTTCTTTTTTCTTTTTTTTTTTCCAATTGATTGAATGAATGATGAATAGGGAAGTGAAGTAATATATATTCTCATTTGTGATTATTTTTGTTGTCATTGAAGAAGAAGAAAAAAAAAAAAGGTTTTAGTTTTGGTTTTGGTTTTGATTTTGATTTTGAGTTTTGTGGAGTGTTTTCTTTTTATTTTTATAGATTGGAAGTTGTTATATGGAAACAGGGCACCAAATTTTTTATTTTTAATTTTCTATTGCTTCATATCACAATATGGATTGTTTTTAGTATAGTTTATAAGTTAATTTTTTTGCTCTTATAAAAAGACGTAAAAAAAAGTAAAGAAATAATATGATAAAAATAAAATAATAAATCAATAGACAACTTATTTATGATATTGTCAAAAAAATCTCTATATTCCTTATCATTTAATCAAGTCTTAAAATTTATGTATTTCAAGATAATAATATGATTTAATAATTGAAAGTGTATATTGAACGGGAATATAGCAAAATTTAGGGACAAAAGATTGTTGGCTTCAAATTTTAATTTTGTTTTGAGATTAATAGATTCAATAGTTGAAAGTGTATTAGAAGAAGGGAATAGTGAAATTTAGTGACGAGAGATCCTTAGCCTCAATAAGAATGAACTACATATTAATCATTCTGTGCACATAATATCGCCAATGCCAATGTTGTTATATATGTATTTACAAGACAGTTGCTATTTGCTCTCACCAAATTTCTTTGGATCCCATTTCTAAATTTTGAATTTTTTTTTTTTTTTTTGTGTCTTTAGACTCCAACCTTATTCCCAATTCTACCTTCATTCCTTAAACCGTAACCTTATCCCGCATCTTCACCTTTGGCCGCGGCTAGGCCATCTCCAGCAACCCCTCCCCACCCCACGTATGAACCCCCTTCCTATTGCAACTTCCATTCCACTCCTACCCATAGGTGAGTGACCCTCTTCCTCCACCCCTACAACCCCTCACCCTCATGACGTCCACTCCCTACAGCCCCTACCTTCATGATCGCCACCCTAGCGACATCCACCCCTTACTATATTGTGATTCCTACCCAGCCCCCTCACACTCTTACGATCTCACCTGAGAGAGAAAGAGAGAGAGAATGTGCTGTTGGTTGAGGAATGGTAAGGGAGGGTGGCAGCTGGAAGGAGGTTGGGGAGGAGATGTGAGTGGTGGGAGTGGGCTAGGGATGGAGGGAAGGAGGTGCTGATCGAGGCTGGTGATGGCTAGGGTAGTGGTTGGGGTAAAGGGTGGGATTAGGAATGAAAATAAAATTGAAATTTTGTATTATGGTAAAAAATTAATTATAATAAGAAAAAGGAAGGATACCAAGTTGAGAAAAAAATAATAATGATGAAAGCTAATAGTAGCACTCATATTTAAAACACCAAACACATGTCCCACCTGTATATTTTGATTGGGTCACTACACAAATCAATGATTATATATGGATCCTACAAATCCATTCGAGATTATGCAAAATTCATAAAATGATTTATACTCAACTAGGACAAAAGTTTCACCTCTAATTTTCATGACAATCAAGGCACAACTTATGTGTCCTTGCTTGCTTGTTTGTACACAAGTTTAAACTTGTAATTTTAAATCTCATGGGTCCAAATTTAGATGGAGTTGGTATTAGGTGTGTTTTGGATGATATCACCTTTGATGTGTACTTTAACAGCTATATGCAAAGAGGGTTATAATAATAAATTTGAAAAGTTCATTTATGCTGTGTTTTTTATTGGAGGATTTAGGTAGAAATTTGGAAAAAATGAAAAGAAAAAAAAAAGTTAGTGAAATATAAATAAAATATACTTATATCTCACTTAATTTTACACACTTCGTCTTTTTTTTTCTAAATTTTTTTTCAAATCCTCCAATCAAACACATCGTTAATCACAAAGTCTCCGTAAAGGTCGTTATCTGTTCGGGGGCCCTAGAATCTTTGGACGGCCTTGGGTTGTGTTTGGGGAATCTAATAGGATAGGAAGGTTTGTTTAGTCATTAGTGGTATATGTATTATGGGTATAGTGGCCAGCACGATTGTGCGTAGATATGGTCTTTTTGATACTATTTTCTCCATCAACTTTCCCGGAAAGTGAAGAGAGAAAAACACAGACCTGCAGGCATTCTATGGCCCCCCACCACCATCTCTTAAATTACTCACAAAAAAAAAAAAGAAAGAAAGAAAGGGTATTCTGAAAAATATTCAAAAAACAGAATATGTGGAGTAATTCATTCTGAATATGACTTCCATGCCATTAAATTTATATTTATATTATTTATTTTAATTTAACTATAAATTCCATTCAAAAACAAAAAACTCTTTCATGGTGGTGTTGTAAGGCCAAGAAAGTGGTGTACTCTCTGGCCCACGAAAAAGCAAAGAAAGCAAAATAATTAGAGAGTGGTATAGTGGGAACTTCTTTTTAGGGTTTCACATTTTGATGAGACTTGCCCCCTCCACGTTAGGCACGGAATCTTCTGTACTTTTATCTTAAAATAAACATAATTGTTATATCGTATGTTTTGTAGTTTTTACATCTAAAATAATAAAAACAAAAGAATAATACTCTTTAACATTCGGGCATGGGTGATCTTAACCTCCAACATACTCATCAATCAAAGTTTTTTTGGTATTCATAAAAATATTTAATATTTAAAATATATAAATTAGATTCATTTTAAATGTAAATTATTTTAGACTAATTTAAATCCATACCGTGTTGTATACATTTAAATTTAAGGCATCTTTTCATTTTAAATTTTTTTTTTTTATGTGAAATTTAATCAAAATCTTTTCATTGGACCCTTATTTGGTAAAAAAAGACAATCCAATTTATTTTGCTCCAGAAAATTCCTAAAGAAGAGAAACATAATTGAACAAGGATAAGGTAAAATATCTTCTTCTTTTTTTCTTGGACAATATTGACGGAGTAATATGTTACTGTTAAACAAGTAATATATTACTATTTACATCAATTTCGAATGTGATAAAAAAAATTTAAAAAGAATTATATAGTTAATATGGATTTTGTTTGATTGATCTTGATTAGAAGATTCTTAAAATACTAATTTTATTAAAAATTAACATCGAACTCAAAAATTATATTATTTTAAAATTTAAAATTTTAATGATAATAACATATACTAAACTTTTTATACTTATTTTTAATGTTTTAAAATTTTATTACGAGCGTTTTTTAGTTAGAGGGGGAGAGGTGAACCCTTGAGTTTGCTTATTAATTGAGGCTTTGAATTTCTTTATAGCATTGACGATGACTGGCTGTCTGTTGAAAGTAGATTGATCGGCAACCTTTAAATGCATACATGTGTCTTTTTTGCTTTAGTTTATTCGAATTCGAATCTTCTTTAGTCCCTTTTTTTTTCCCTTTCTTTACTTTAATTTCTATAGATGGCTAAATTCATGACCACTCCTCATATTGATATTGGGTGGTTCCACCTTCTGCAAAAGAGAAAATTATAAGGTACTTTCCAAAGTATTATTGTGTTATATTGTGTTATATTGTGTATATGATATTTTTTGACAAAAGAAAAATTACAATATATAATCTTTTTTATTTTTGTAAGAAATAATCTTCTTGTATAATCCTATTGATCAAGTCCGCACTCTTCCAAACGTCGTCGCTTTACTCCCTAAAAATATAAACGTGAGCTAGCCGGCAGGTGTATGCCGGATACCTCTCTGATGCCTAAGTCAGCAAAATAGGTAAATAGACAAAAGTTCTGTGTATTCGAGAATCAAAGTTCTGTTACCTCTCCATAGGTGATGTTGTGAGCTTTTATAAGTTTCGTGTGACACAATCCTAGTAGGACTCTTATTTCTCCATGCAGAGTCCTCTTAGCAATTACTCTCCTAAAAGATAATGTTTATCCTTTAACACCCCCTCACTACTTAAACCAAGTGAGATGGTCCTAACTCGGTGGTATGTCCAAACGACCGAGCTAGCATTGCCATGGCACAACGACAATGTAACCAAGCTAACAATACTCATGTTACATTTATCCCGGCGCTTTATGTGTAACATGTACCTCGGCTTCGCCTATAGACCGTGCTAACCATAGCGTACTTGGACCGAGCTACTCAACAGCAAGGTCCTGAGTAGAAGCCAAAAATACCTCGGCTCAAGATGGTTTGACCGAGCTAACTGTCATCGTGCCGACCGTAGTGACTGAACTAACCACCAAGCTCTTTCGAACCGGGCTATCTGCAAGGCTCCTCTGGACCGGACTAATTACAAGGCCCCTTTTACTCAACACTTCTTACTGTGGCCCACAGAATGGCCCATTACCCAGCTCAGTCCAATTTACATATAAATTACCCTCTCAATTGTCCCTTAATTCCATCTGCGCAGCATAGGAATGGCAACGGGGCGGGGCCGGGGACTACCCCCCGTCCCCGTTCCCCGAAAATAATACCCCCCTCCGTCCCCGTCCCCGATCCCCGACGGGGACCCATAGCCCGGCCCCATCCCTGCCCCCGATCGGGGATCGGGGATCCCCGGCCTCGGAAAATCCCCAGTTTTTTTTTTTTTTTTTTTGTAAAAATCTGTAAACATTAATAAACATTCTCAATCACCCTTCACTACTGGAGATATAAATTTTGGAATTTTTCAGTTGGAATATCAACTCCTAATAATAGCTTCATTTTTTTAATTAATTAAAACTTAGCCACAACAAAACAAAACAAAAAAAAGAAAGAGAATAATTATTGATAAACATCCTGTAGCAAAACATCCTGTGATTGTAAAGATTGAGAACATCCATAACTAATTAAGAACATCCTGTAGCAAAAATAGTAAACTAAAAATGTAAAGATTGGGTGTACATCCTGTGAATCACAACTACCTAATCACTGATTGAGAACATCCTGTAGCAAAAATCCAGCAGCCCATAAACAAAATATCTGTCCAGCAGCCTACACACAAGAAAATTCAACAAGTAGCAAAGAGAATAATTAATCCCAAGCACAACCCGCAAAGGATAGGTTACCCAAAAATTGAAATTAAAAATTAAAAAAAATATCCATTACAACATAAAAAAACAAATCCATTGTTTCTTCAAATCCATACAAACCACACAACTTCCATCATCTCCTTCAACTTGAATTCCGGTTAAATAACAAAAGAAAAAAAAAACAAATAATTAATATTAACAATAAAATGTAAAAAATGTTAATTAAAACAAAAAAGATGACAACTAACACAAAAGTGGCACATGACTGATCTGAATCGATCTCATCATCATCATATATAGTTGCATAGCCCACCGATTCCAATGTTGAATTTCCTAAAAAGTAAAGAATATAAATTCAATAGTGAAATTATTCCATGATAATTTAAATAATAAAAAGTGAAATAATAATATGTAAATTGGATGAAATAATACCTTTCATCTCTTCACCCCACAACCAACTTTGTGCATACATTAATGCTTCTAATGTGTTTGGATGAAGTCTACTACGATGTGGACTCACCAACCTTCCACTAGTACTAAATGCTGACTCAGAAGCAACAGTGGATACAAGAATAGCTAAAATGTCCCTAGCTATTGCCTGTAAGGTCGGATATTTTGGTCCACTAGCTTTCCACCAATTCAAAACATCAAAACCTGAAGTTCTTGGCAAAACATCATCTTCTAGATAATGGTCCAACTCTGATCTTACATTCTTCATTTTTTTACTTCTCTTTCTACTAACAAACAAATCAAATTCTGAAAAGGTCTCTGTAACAATTTCTGGATGAGCAGAAGAGTCACCACCAACATCGGTCTCCATACCAACTCGGTGCTGATACTCTTGCAACAAATCATAACAAATATGACGAACCCTATCAACTTCATCTTCAGCTTTGTCTCCATAAAGTTTTTCAAAATAAAACTCCAATACAGTCATCTTATACCTAGGATCAAGTACAACTGCAACCCCAATAACACCATGTATCACTAACCAATATTTATCAAATTTTTCCACCATTTTTGATGCCATTGTTCTGATCACTTCAATTCACAAGAGAGCCATTGAGACAGTGTCATCCTAATCTCACATAAAGCTGGGAAACAAACATTGGCTGTGGGATACTTTGTACCAGAAAACAACTCAGTAATAGAAAAAAAAATCTTAAACCTCCCACTAATCTCTCTAGCAAACTCCCATTCTTGCTCAGTTGGCATAGTCTTATATTGGGGCTCTCTAATTTTCAACCTAGAAAAGACATCCTTATACAATAAGGCTGTCTGAAGCATCAAGTACGTTGAATTCCACCTAGTTGCACAATCAAGTCCTAATTTCTTGGTATGTGGAATACGCAATTGGTTGACTGTTTCTTCAAATTTTTCTACTCGTTTTGGTGTTGCTGTCCAATAAGCTACACTCTCTCGAATTTTCTCCACACCAACTCGTATGACATCCAATCCATCTTTCATTATCAAATTCAAAATATGCGCACAACAACGCATATGAAACAAAGTACCACCCAACAAAAGCGATGAATTACTTAACTTATCCATCAACATGGTAATCATGGCATCATTTGTGGAGCAATTATCAACAGTAACAGTCGAGATTTTTCTATCAATATTCCAATCCATCATACACTCAAGCAAAGTATCACAAAGAACGTCTTTTGTGTGTGGACATGGAACATAAATAAACCTAAAATATGATATTCATAAACAAGTATTAATAACATGCAAATTGAACTGAATAAGATTGAATTTTTAAATGATTTGCAAATTTACAAAAATATACCTCAAAATGCAACTTTGCAATGTCCATGAATCATCAATAAAGTGTGCGGTGACAGCCATGAATCCTTTCTTTTGATTGCTAGCAGTCCACATATCAATTGTGATTGCTACCCTACTTTTATTATGCTCCACCAAACTCAATGTCTTCACCCTTTCATAATCATAAATCTTTAAAATATCACTCTTTATCGTATTTCGAGAAGGCACTTTAAACAATGGTTGAAGTGCTGCTGAATATCGTTTAAAACCAACATGGTCTACGATAGAGATGGGATATTCATGCAAGATTATGGCATGTGATAACTCTTTCCTAGCAAAATCTTGATCAAAGATATAAGAATTCATTTTTGGAATCTCTCTACTAAAGTTGTTAGTTAACACTTTTTGCCTCATGTCCATCACTTTTTTCCTAGTACAACTCTTATGGTGATCATGCAAATGCCTAGTTCCATTTTTTGAATCACCTCCAAGATGCTTATTACAATAATTACATATTGCCTTCCACACCCCATTGACTTGTTGTTTTTTAAAATGTTCCCACACAATACTAGGTTTTCTTTTAGTTCCTCCACAAGTAGTATTAGATTCTTCTAAATCAATAACATGTTGATTAGAGAAGGGAGACGGTGAGTTCGTAGGTGTGTTCGTAGCTGGCGATGAATGTTGTGACGCGTCACTCTCAAATGGTACTTGAGAGTTAACGGGTGCTTCAGAGTTAACTGGTGTTTCAGAGTTAACATCTGACATTTTTAACCTTTATAAAAATAATATGGATTGAATTAATATAAATAAATTAAGTACTCATGATCTTTTAAAAAAATTATGACATGATTGAAACAATTAGAAGATGCATTACAGAAGATTTATGATATAATAAGGAATTCCAAATCGACTTTGGTGATTGCAAAAGGAAGTTTATAAAAATAATTCATGTAAAGTTTTTATAAAAAAAACCAAAAGCATGCATATAGTAAATTGATTGAAAGGATTAATTTGACAACAACACAATAGAGGAATTAAAATACAAAGTTAGGCAATACCTACAATGTGTTAGGGCCTTTTGCATATTATAGCATGATTGAAAATTATGTTGGATATTGAGATCAGTCACTATCACTCCACCCAACTCTCATTTTGCATTTTGTTTGCTAAGTTTTGTTGTTATTTCTAAGAGTAATTATTAGGTGCAATATATTAATGATAATATGAAAAACAAACATATTAATCTTTGCCTTAAAAACAAGTTGGGATTCAGAAGCTTTCACTAGTATAGCTTAAAAACTGTTTCATGTCCTCCTCAACCTCTCTGTCTTTATGAATAATTGACCCAAAATATAAAAAAAGATCACTCATGTATTTCATGCTCATCAAGTTATACTCTACTTTCATCCCTGTCTATTTCTACTTCTGCTAAATTTAATACAACAAGATTGATGCAACTTTGAATATCACCTTTGTTCTTATCAGTTGGAACTAATGTATTTTTATCCATTCATCAACCATTTTCTTAGAATTCAAGATCTTATTAAGCAAATTGGTCAACCAAAATGTTCCATCATCACCCAAACACTCCCAAACTTCAATGACAATTCCATCTGGTTCTATAGGTTTTCTTACTTTAATCTTCCTCATAGTCATAGCCTCCTTTACCTCAGGAAGGAATCTATAATTAATATTACTATTAAAATTAACAAGTTCTAAAGTCTATGTTTCTTTGAAAAGGCTTTATTTAAATAGACAGATTATGAGGTATATTTTAATAGACAGATTAATAGACAGATTATAAGATCATCATCTTAATAGACAGATTATCAGATCTAAACAAAAAAAATAGATTATCAGATTATCCGATAATATAAAATAAATAAATAATGATCAACAGATTATCAAATTATCAAACAGAACTATATTGTCTATTAAGATGATGTATTTTTCACATCAGGTTTGATAATCATCTTAATATAAAATAAATAAATTTAGAGACAGAAAAAAAAAAAAGAACTATATTGTATTTTACAGATCTATACTCAGATCTAAACACTCAGATATATATATATATATATATATAATATACATATATGTAAACCTAGATCGAAATCCCTAGAGAGAGAGAGAGAGAGAGATACCTAAACAGAGATGGGAGGCGCGGTGGTGACGGAGGGAGGATCGTCGGTGACGGAGATCGCCGGTGACGGAGGGAGGCGCGGCAGTGACAAATGAAACAGAGAGGGACAGACGAGAGAGAGAGAGAGAGAGAGGAGCGGCGTGTGTTGTGTGAGTGTGAGAGTGAGAGGCTTCCTTTGAAATGTGTCTGTCAAACCCTAACAAAACAAGCAGATGCATATATATATAACCAGGGACCAAAAGGTCATTTTACCTCGGGGACCTTGCGGGGCCGGGCCGGGCCGGGACGGGGGGGCCGGGCCGGGTCCGGTTCTGAAACACATATCCCCATCCCCGGCCCGGATATCTTCGGGGATGAATTTTTGAATACCATCCCCGGACCACGGGGGATATTTTTCGGTGAATAACCGCTGAATTCGGGGTCGGGGGGTCGGGTCACCGTCGAGCCGGTTTCAGATTGCCATCTCTAGCGTAGCATGATAGGGATTACCTGTTACCAGCCGAGCTAAATTCACACCGTGCTATCAATCTGTCCGGTCAAAACGTCTCTTCAATCTCTAACTGAATCGATTTCCATTCCAAGGACACGTGGCAGACTGTGATTAGCCCAATGCAGCTGTCACGCCGTCTTTGTACTCTGCATTTTTTGAACAGTCCCGTCTTTTTGTCCTTCCCTCTACACAAAACAAACCCTTCGTTTTGAATCATACACTTCACTATTCATTTCCTTCTTTCTCTTTGAGCTTTTTCTCCCTTGTTCTCTCGCAACTGTGGAGCTCGTGTTCTTGCTGGGATCTTTTTCACCTTTGGTCCCTCCATTTTGAACTGGTATGTGACTCAAATCTCTTTCCTTTCCGTTGATTTCGCACTTGTTTTGTAATGCATAGCATGCGTTTTTGTATGATTTCCAAAAATACCTATTCCGCTTTTGCTTTCATTTGCTGAAAAAACCTTTGTAATATAACCACTGTCTATATGAATAACCTAGGAAATGATAGTTTTGATCCAAAATCACACTCCAACCGAACTAGGATACTGTTTGTATTAGGTACGACCCTGGCCGAACTAAACAACCGGACTAAAACTTCACACCCTACTCGTAGTTTTAATAGGCCCTACCCCTTAGCCGCGCTATCGAACTGCATTAAGTTTGCGCAATACCGTGCTTGAAAGCCTTAACAACCGACCGAACTAAAACTTGGAGCTAAACCAGCTCCTTTAGTTAAAACCGAACTAAGAATGCTGCCCCAAAAGTTCAACCGGGCTAAAGGCCCTTGCTCAAACCGAGCTAAGAATGGATAATGGCCCACGTAACCGAGCTAGGACTTCATTTATCTCTGCCTTTGTTTCTTTTAGCACGGTCCAACGAGCCGAGCTTAACACCTTTCTTTTTTCACTTTGCAGACTTAGGTTGTCAGGCACTCCCTTGAACGCTCAACCGAGCTACTCAGTGTCATTTCCCGACCGAGCTAATACTCCATTAATTTATACATAATTTAAAACCTCATGGGTAAATATAGGTTTTTAGTAAACTCACCAGGGGCCATGGCCGAGTTCCGAAGGGACTACCATATCCCTGATGACGTCCATCTTACCTTGGCCGACCTAGATACCATGCCTTGGAGAAACCCTGGCTTCGTTCCCTTCACCCTTTTTTCTATTGTAGAAACCGGCCTAAGATTCCCCGTACAACCCCTTCTTTGTGAATTCCTCAGACAAAAAAACCTTCGCCCTACCCAACTTTCCACCAATTCTTACCGCATAATAAACAGCATTGCCGAGCTAAACCGCAGGGTTGGCCTTAATCTCGGTCTAGCCAAGCTCTTCCACCAATACTCCATAGGATCAGCTGAAGATGGCTGGGTTTACTATTTAAGAATAAGACGCCATCGTGAAAAGATAATAAAAAATACCCCGGATAAAGATGTGAATGATGATGATTTTTTCTGGGTATCTGGGAACTTTGAGGACCAACAAGTCCAGATCCCGGGTGACAAAATAAATTGGAACAAGGGTGTAGCCGATAAGATTACCTCGGCTCAATTCCATGCTTTCTTTTACCTCGGTTTTCTTATGTTGAACCGCACTGACTGTTGTCTTCTTTTCTTCATGCAGATTTGAACTTTCTCAAGTCCCAGTACAGCTACCCCAACCTGAACACACTTCGCGCCGCACTCCGATATCCAAACAGGAGCTGGGCTAAGCTACTAAATTTTGAACCGACCTACCGATATAGTAGCCGTAGGAAGACCAGGGTGACCGATTTCCTCTTAGAGCCATCCCCAGAACCTGATCCTTTCCTTCCATAAATCAACTTGATCCCATTGACTGCAGAGCAAGAGATGGCCAAGAAAAGAGTAGTGAAGGCCCTTCTAACCGAAACAAACCAGGCCGAGCTACCACCAGCTAGCTGTAGACACCCCATTTTTTACCGACCTTAAGACTCAGACGTCATCGATTGAGTGCTCGGTGATGGTGCTTGTTGTGCTCGTTCTGAGGTTTCAGAGTTTCAGAGTTTCGGCTGAGAGCGTTACCCTCGGACCTCGGGACCATTTTGTGTTTTGCCTCGGTTTGCAAACCAGGTCTTGTTTTCTCTTCTCGAAGGGAGGGAGAGGTCTTGTAGACCATCTCTCAATGGCCGTAGGCTACTTTTCGTGGTCGTAGACCACTGTTCCCGTTTGGAGACCAGTTTCCAGTTTTCAGAGCCGTCGGTCGTACGCCTCGATTCGGGACCGCTTAGCATTCTCCGTTTGACACGATTTTTGGCACACACCTTGTTTCCTCTGTCTAGAGGGACACTGTAGCCCGGGAGACCACCTTTGTGGTCGCACGCCACTTTCAATGCTTAACGGCCTGTTTTTGGGGCACCCGGCTGCGTGTTTTGACCCCCGAACCCTCGTTTTGCATCCATCTTAGTTCATTTTTGGCATGGACCTTGTTTTCATTGTTTGGGAGGTGGTACAAGGGTGGGAGACCACCTTTTCTCCTTGGAGATCACTTTTCTCCCGCCAGTCGATTTTCTTGTCAAGAAGTTGGTCTCCTTGGTTTTTGAGCCACATTTGCTGGTTTTCCACCATACCACTAGCTTGCATTCAGTTGGGAGACCATCAAACGGGCTGGCCGACCACCTTTCATTGACCTGAACCTTTTGAACTGGTCGGCCGACCAGGGGAACTGGTCGGCCAACCACCTGAACTAGTCAGCCTGCCTCCCTCAGTCTTGTCTGTGTAAGTGTGTGCCAGCTGGAATGCACAGACTGCATCCTCCATACGTGTATGGAGGATCTTGAGCCTTGGTTTTTAGCTTCTTGAAGAAGCTTTAGCCTTGTATCTCTATAAGAGAGAGCCTTCCTCTCCTTGTACCAGGTTCTGAAATTAGTCTAAGGGTCCAAGATATATCCCTCTCTTTACCTCCATATTTTGGGTTCAAAAGGGTCTTGTTCTTGACCTATTACACCACACCTCATAGCCACACACCTCCACCATTGTTCTAAGGTTCTTGGAGGGTCTTGAGAGGTCTCAAAGAGTTGGTTTTGGGCTCCAGAAGTTGCTGTCTTGCTGAGCTTCAAGGGTGACACACTTTTTCCCTCTTTTAAGCTTTATTTTGATCCATCTCTTAGCCTTATTTGCATACATATTTGAGCTTTGTTGTCAATAGAAAAAAGTCTTGTTTTGAGGTCCTTTTGATGTTTTTTTAAGGTCATTTTGTTGTTGGGGGTCATCTACCCCCTTGCATGCTTCATTTTGCCTTGTTTTGAGCCATGCCCTAAGGCCTTTGTGTTGACCTTTTCTTGGACTTTTAACCACTGAAATCCAATGGATTTTTAGTGGTTAACATATATTTTTGAGAGCCAAAATCAGAGAGGGGTGACCCTCTCCCTCCTTGTCTTGTTCACTAGCATTTTTGGCCTTACAAAGGAACCTTCATTTGCACACCTCCAAGCCTTGTTCCAGGACCTTTTCAGAGACTTTTAGGGCCTACCTAGGCTCTTTCTAGAGTTGGTTTTGTCACCTTGGGTGTGTCTCTTGCATGTGTAGAATAACACCTCTTATAGCCTATCAAAGGAGTATGTCATTCTTGCATGCATTGATCATGTTTCAGTGGATTTTTGAGTTTTATTTGGCATGTCATGTCTCTGAATTTTGCTGGTTTAGTGGTCTCTTGAATGCTTCATATTCTTGTAGTGTAATCCATGTTCACTAACTCACATTGCATGTTGTTTTGGCCCTTAATTCTAGCATATTTTGGCCATATTCTAAACTGATTTTATTCATGATTTGGGCTGCCTTAGCTTTGTTTTGAGGTGCCATGGTCGAATGATGCTTTCCATGCATGCTTGTGGTGTAATACCCTTGCCTAGCTTCGAGTTTTAAAGCCTCTTGCATGCTCAACTTCAGTTATTTTCATGTTTTGGCATCATTGAATATGTTATTTCAAAGCTTATACTTGTGCCATATTCACATATTTTCCACTCTTTAAATGCGTTTGAGAGTTGTGCTTGTATGCCTCATTTTTGGGCTATTGCATGAGCTTCATTTTTGTGCATTGCAAGCCATCATTTTAGTCCATTTTGCCACTGTCTTGGGTCTGCATAGGGACTGTTTGGGGTTGGTTTGGTCATTTGGGCATCGCTTTGCATACCTATATTGTAATGCACTTCACAAGTTTCGGTAATTGTGCCATCCAACATGCATCGGGTGAGTTGTTTGCATAATTCGGGACCATCTTGTATGTCATTTAGGGGTGGGCAACGGTTTATCCGAACCGCTCAAACCGCCCAATCCGCCCAACCCGCATATAAATGAGCGGTTTCGCAAACATAATGCGGGCGGATACAGTTTGAAATATGACAAATTTGCAGGTTGCGGGCGGGTCGCGGTTTAAACCCGCAACCCGCAAAAACCGCCCGCACTTTAATTATTATTATTATTTTTTTTTTATATACCAACTTTGTAACTTTTACAGGAGCACCATTATATTCTCTATGACACTAGGATCCTTATTTTTAAGTATTTCTCAACTTTCTTAATGCCGTAGAATCATCAAGTCCTAAACTTGGTTTCTTATATGATTTTCATTGGTGATTCATCCACTTTTTCCTAATAAAATTTTCCTTCTAATGGTCGATAGAACTTATAGTTTGATTATTGATTACTGAACTGGCAATTCTAATTGAGTACAACCTTTAATGCATTGATATACATTTTTTTCATGGCAAAAATGCTAGTGTAGGATCTTTTTGTTTTGGGTACTTTCATTTAATGCATTGATATTCAATTTTTATTTGTAAACTCATCAAAAAATTGTTATCACAAATATATAAAATGAATCTGATGCCTAAATTCGCTGGGAAAAAAAAAACTCGAAAATTAATTTTTAAAGAAAAAAGTGTAAACCGCAAACCGTCCGCACATTTGCAAACTCTATCCGCACAAACCGCAAACCGCACTGCGGGCGGTTGCGGGTTGACTTTTTCCCAAACCGCATAGATGCGGGCGGGTCAAAACCGAACCACAAACCGCACAAAACCGATCTGCAAACACCCCTAATGTCATTTCAGAGCTAGAATATGTGTCATTGTATGCCATATTTCGTCCTTGTCATGTTTTGGTAAAGTTGCACTTTGTTCCTTAGGTTTGGTCCCTTGCATTTGTGCATGTTTGCATGTATCTTGTTGCCTCATTTTCATCATATTGGCCACTGATTTGGGTGTGGCCGAGTCCCATCCATCTTGGTTTAAGTTCATCTTGCATTGTGTATGCCCTATAGTCCATGTTATCGTATGTTTGATCATTGCATTGCGTATGCCTCGTTCATAACATTGCATATGTTAGTGCATTGTGTATGCATGCCATATAATCTATGTGCATTGAGTATGTCATTGATTAGTTCATAGCATTGTGTATGCCATTTGCATGCTTGCATGTCATTCCGTGCATCTTTGCATCGCTTAGTTACATTACATTTAGATCACATGCTAGAGTTGCATTTGTCCACACATTGTTTGTTGCATTGTGTTTGGAGTAGGGTTTAGTCTGAACACGAGAAACGAGGGACGTTTCGTACTCAAAGTGATGAAACGTGCCTCGATTCTTGGTCACCGACACTCTTGACCATCCATGATGGAGTTGTTGGTTTTAGTTGCTTATGTGTGCATTCATGTCCCATTGAGTCGTGCAATTCGACTCCTCGGCCATCGTGCATCGGGATGCGTGATTGGTGGCCCGAGGATCGAGAGCTACACTCCCTAGAGCTTATGCAATGATGGGGAGAATGGTCGGGCACACATATGTTGAAAATATCTTGCCTTCTCACTCCCTTGCCTTTGTTACAGAAAAAGCAGAAATCAGGAGAATGAACTGGTCGGCCGACGAGGTTTTTTGGCAGGCCGACCACCTTTTCTGGTCTTCACCACCAAGGGTGGTTGGCAGGTGGTCTCCCTTGTCCATAGCTTGGTCCGCAGCCTTCCCACAGTTTCCTTGGGTGGAGTTTCATCTCTCTGGAGCCTCGTGCAACTTTCTAAAGTCAATCGCAAACAAAGGCGAGTCGGGGCATCGCGATGGATTTCCCGACAAGGCGACTCGAGCATGCATGCATCCTTTATCATTCGGAACAGAGCTGAGGCAGTTCATTTCATGTAGCTTGCATGCTAATTTATTTGCTTCCTTAGTTCAATTTGTTAATTAATTAATGTGGTGTAATATTTAACTGTAATTCGTTATTCATTTCGGTTGTGTAATAACTAGTTTAATTAGCTTAGATTAGCTAGTTGGTTCTGTATTATTTATTCGGACCCTCCGTGAGAGGGCGAACTTTGTAATAAGTGTGCGTGCGTGTGATGCATGTCTTCCAACCCCACGTCTTTCTCCCTTTTATTTACCAGCTTATGATGGTTAGTTTTAGGGCATGTTTCAATTAGCATCTATATGTTCGCATGTTTGCATTCATTCATCTGTGTTGCATGCACCGGGCTTGGCGTATCATGCTAACTGCATTATATTTCAATTCCAAGTTGAATACATGTACCAATTGTTGCATCTCATATGTCATCTTAGAATAGCTGAGCCTATTGTAGTTACATTTTTGCATGTGTTGCATTAGGCATTCTTAGCATAATTAGGATTCATGCATGATTTCTAATTAGCTTCTTTTTTCGGTTCGGAGTACTCGGTAAGTGTTTATGCTTTAGCATCCTTGCATGTGTGTGAGTGACTGCCATGATAGCATGCTTACCATGAGGCTATGTGCTTATGTGATATAACTGCCTGAATGACTGTGGGTGAAGGTTGGGTTGCTTGAGTTGGAATAATTCGTCAAAACCCGTGTTTTAGCCTACTTGCAAGTAGCGAACTTCAATCCATTTTCAAAACAAACAGATATGCGATGCTTTGTTCCAACTTAGGCAATTCAGTCTATACTTGTATGTTGTGCACATCACATAGTAATTCTAGGTTAATAACCGGAATAAGAGCACATGTGTTTTCAAAAATAAGATATCACGCTTAGTAGTGGCCGATCTTTGATCGGGCCAGCGGGAGTGCTCATGAAATGACCTTCCCCAATCGTACCCAAGTTCCCAAGCCAAGGCAACTTTGGTGATGACGGACACGTGGCCTTAGGCATGAGTCAGGGTTTCCTAAATTCCCCCAAAATAAAATATTTAGGTGATGACTCTGTATTTGGCAAAGCAGTCCATGTTTGGCACTTCTTTCTAAAAATCAGTTTTTCAAAACGATTTGCCGGATTTGGACTCTTTGGTGATTTATCGATCTTGCATTGCACTTTGTGAGATTAGATTCAGAACCGTGAGATTGAGTCTGAACTGTCATAAGCCCAATGAACAAAACGGGATTTTTCCCGGGACGTTCAGGCACGTCTACAGTTTCTAGCGACTCTGCTGGGGAGTTAGAGAACTTGACTCAAACCCATGATATCTTGTTTTAACTACATTTATGTGTTTCTTTGCATTGCATGTGCATTGGTGCGCCTAGGACACCGTGTTTGCCATCTGCTATTCCTGAACGGTCTGTCGGAAGCTCGCTTCGAGAAACGTGCACCGATTACGGGCTCTGCCACGATGAGAACACAAACCACGATTTTTACCGGGGCACCCTGTTTGACCATTCGACCTAGTGCATATTCAGAATCCATAGTGACCATCCCAAACTAGCACAGGTTGCTTACCCGATTATAGGTTGTTTGAAATCGCTGTGTGCGTAGTGAAACCCTAGCTCCCGACAAAATAAGACAGGGAAACCCTACCCCTCCATAGGGGTGTTTTGGCTCTCACTTGTTTGTTATGTGCTTTTAGAGTGTCTCTACAGGAATGCATCTATCAGTTTGCAAGTTTGGACATCAGGCCTGCGGGCACCAATGTTTTGAGAATCAGTATATACAAGGGTATCAGATTCAGATTTGGGGCAGTGATTTGGGAAACAATGACCAATATTTGAGGACAGTATATTCAGCTTACACGTGCCAACTGTGTGTTGTCATGCCAACTGTGTGTTGTGTTTGTTTTAAGCCGTTATGCTGTCTGTTTCTGGTTGTTTATTTCCTTATTATGCTTTATTTATCTTTTTGCTAGGTAGTTTAGCACAATTACTTTCGACCAAGCAGACATTCCCCAAGCACTCTGAACTAGAGGTCGTCGACTCCATCGATCTGAGGATCTAGCAGACGGACAACCAGTGTTCTACTTTTTACCCTTGGTTGCTAGACGGAGGTCAGTAAGGCACAGTGTATCGGTACCGCGGTTCCCTGATCAGTGGTCCTTGAACAGGCAGGTTGAG
The DNA here is from genome assembly GCF_055761805.1 of Camellia sinensis. Lineage (NCBI taxonomy): Eukaryota > Viridiplantae > Streptophyta > Magnoliopsida > Ericales > Theaceae > Camellia > Camellia sinensis. The sequence continues at coordinate 212,316,405 of NC_138961.1, read as the reverse complement.
ATTTCTGAGTCTACTACAGAGGCAAATATACCGACAGTTCAGTCAGAATAAGGCAGTATAGCAGGAATGGAGGAAATGATGCGTCAGTTCCAAGAGAGCATGAGAACCATGCAGGAGGACGCTGCTCGTCAAGCAGAGTTTGCCAAATAGCAGGCCGTCGTCATGGCCCAACAGGCAGAGCTAATTACCCGGCTACTGCAGCAAGCCAGAGCATCAGCTTCACACCAAGCTCCTCCCCCACCAAGAGTTCCAGTGCCCGGGGAGACGGCGAATGTCTAGATGTCCAGGAGGATATAGACATCCCAACAGGGCCGGCTCCACCCCTGATTCTACCCCAACTATCCAAGGCACCCACTCGTATCAATCAACCGGATTCTCCCTTCGAATTCGAGATGGACCCCACGTCACTAAAAGTGAGCAAGCTTGAAAAGCTGTTCAAGAAATCTCAGGGTGTGAAGTCCATCCCAGACATCAAGGATGGGTATACCGACGCAGCCGTGACGCTGCCGGACAGATTTAAGATGCCACATATTGACCGCTTTGACGGGTCCGGGGATCCCATGGTGCACTTATGGCTATTTTCAGACATATTAAGGCCGATGGGCCTCACCAGATTACAGAAGCTTTCTTTATTCGGCCGGACCCTATCGGGTGTGGCGGCCATCTGGTACGCAAAGCTAGAAGACAATGTTAAGAGGAATTGGGATGAGATGGTCGAGGCTTTTGTCGCTCAGTACTCCTATAATATGCAAATTGAGATCACAATCCGTGATCTCGAGACGACTAGGCAGGAGCCTAAGGAGAGTTTTTGTGACTTCGTAACCCGGTAGAGGGCCAAGGCCTCAATGATGACCACTAGGCCCACTAACAAAGATCAGATTTGGATGATTGTACGCAATCTCCAGCCCAAGCTTATGCAGAAAATGATTGTTCTCCCCTTCCCCACCTTTTCAGATTTACATGAGATGGGGGTACAAATTAAGGATGCTATGAAACAGGGTCTGATTGACCAAGACAGAGAGCAACCTAGGAGAACCTTCTACCGCAACGCAAATGCAGGCACGAGCAGTGCTGCGGCTACCAGAGCCTCAGAAGTGAGCATGGTCACCACCACTCCCCCCCCCCAAGAGCCCTTGCGGCTACACCATTCACCGTCGCGTCCGGTAGCAACTCACAGACAACCAAGTACCAACCCCGAGGCCAAAGAACCATCACCCCATTATATATGCCCTTGTCCAAAGCTCTAGGGGTTTTAATCAGGAAAGGGCACTTGAAGCCCCTGCAGCCGCGGCCATTGCCGAATCCACTTCCCCCCTCCCATAATCCAACCAAATACTGCGTCTTTCACCAGCAGCACGGTCATGACACCGACCAATGCTTCCGATTACGTCATGAGATTCAAGATCTCGTTGATAATAGGGTGATTGTGCCTCCAGAGAAACCCAATGTCACAACCAACCCTCTCCCACCACACAAGCAAGCTCCACCTCCCAAACGCATCAACTTTATCCAGACCGGGGTCACGTCATACGACCCCAGCATATATATCACCCCATCTCACCTACCCAAGCCGAAGGTGTTCCTTCTTGACAGCACTGACTTGTGCATGTTAGACATTTCCCGAACCCAACCCGAACCAATGGTGGTGGCTGTCGAAGATAGAATAGGGATGATTTCGGAGGAAAGCGGTACAGTGGATTCAGGGATTGACGAATTGGGGAGCTTTGCTGAGGAGGTGTACAATTCGAGCGGCTATATTGCGTCAGCAGGTCAGATTAGGCCAAATGTGGAATTGCCAGTAGAAGCAGAAATTTGGGTACTACGGGGGGGATGGACTTGATCAGAGGATAGATGACTTAGCAATTCTGGAAGGGGACATTGTTGACCTTCAGATCTTCAACGAACAAGATCCAGGGGACATGACAGTCAACTGGTTCGATTTTGAGGAGTCGGTAGAGGTCACAGGGTGGCTTGACGACCAACCAGATATTGTTGAAGAATCTCAGCTGGAAAGGGCTCGTCAGGGGCAAGGACATTAATTGTGGCTGGAAGGGCCGGGGATCAGAATACATCACCGGAGAGCGCCGGTACCAAGAATTTCACTCAGGATTTGGGCATTTTGAATACAGAGAATGTTGAACAGCAAACTGTACTGACGCAGTTGAAACAAGAAGAAATCGAAGACTCTGAGAGAGCCAGAAAAGCCAAGGCCCCTATGGGGACTGAACAACTAGTGGGATTGGTTTTTCTGAGAGGGGCTTCCCCGATGTTGACCTTTTCTGACAAGGAACTGCCGCCTGAGGGTGCGAATCATAACAAACCGCTTTACATCTCTGTGGAATGTAGAAGCAAATGGATACCGGTGGTTCTTGTCGATACCGGATCCGTCATCAACGTTTGCCCGGCAAGGACAGCGTATGTAATCGTGTTGAAGCCCGCGGACTTTGTGCCAACAACCCAAGTGATAAGGGCATATGATAGCACAAGCAGAGAGGTGATGGAGACTGTGAAAATTCAGACCCAGGTTGGTCCAGGAGAACACGAGATTGACTTTCATATCTTGGACGTTCCCGCAACCTTTAATTTACTCCTGGGGCGGCCGTGGCTGCACCAGGTGAAGGCAGTCACTTCCACCCTTCACCAGATGTTGAAATACCCTCACGGGAAGGGGGTGGCTATTGTTTTCGGGAATTCGTCAATCCATCCACTGCCAGAAATGTTTACATCAGTTTTGGAAATCGAGCATGGCACGGAGGATGTGTTCCTATCGGGTTTTACCCTGGCTGAGGCTCGGGTCGTACAGAACATCTTAGCTGCTGAGGAAGGGGTGTATGTCAACGCTCAATTAGTGTACTTCATGAACAAACTCCAGCACATCCCTGGGATGGGACTGGGAAGAAGTGGCCGGAAGGGCATCATAGTATCGGCCGAAGTGCCGCACAATCCACATACCTTTGGTTTGGGTTATCTGCCCACCAAGGAGGACTGGGTGAGGAAAGGCAAGGAGATGGCTGGGAGAGCCAGAGCAAAGCAGGCAGAGAAGCCTTATGAGTTGATGCACCGACCCATCCAGGGTACCCTAAACGGACGCTTCGTCCGGGAGGGGGAGAACTTTCCATTTTGTGGCTTCCCAGAGCCATGGTTGAATGCCGAGAGAAGGCGCTTGCCGGGGTTTGAGATCTTCTTTGACCTGCAGTTATCCAGGGATGATGTTGCCGAGGAGCAGACAGACCCACCAACTGAGGTTGAGCAATGTGGAAAAGTGGATTCTGAGAACACCGAGACTGAAATAGGGGGGCACTGGCTTGTCTACTTTCAAATCCTCCGATCATACAGAAGTGCTTGGGGGATGACTTTTCGGTGTCCATGATCGGGAATGAAACGGCTGCGGGCCTACTGTCAAACATTTTGGATGCATCCATCGCACCCTCCCTCATCTGGCAGTACGATGAGGGATTTTTCTCAAGCAGCACTGGGTCAGGTAGTGAGTCGGAATCTGATTCCACCGAGTCTGTGGAGTCGGAATCAGGTTCCAGCTCGTCTGAGTCTGAGTCTGGTATTCCTAGGGGTGACAACCCGGATGCCACAGTCCTGTCTAGGTCGTCTTTTTCTTTCTCTTTTGAGTCTGTTGTAACAGAGGAATCGGACAATTTGGATGTGCTTAATGAGAATGGAATGGTTGTGGTTTCTGAGTACTTTTTTGTGCCTTTGATTTATTGTATTAATCAGGACTTTCAAAATTTTGATGAAAACGACGAAAAACAAATTCCTCTGATTTTACGTCTAATTGATCAAGAGCAGGAGAGATTTGTTAAACCCTTGGTTGATGAAATCACTACAGTTAATGTGGGTACTGAGGAGGACCCACGGCTAGTCCAGATCGGGTCCATGTTGTCTTCGGAGGAGCGCGAGCACTTAGTCGCTTTATTAAAAGATTTCGAAGATGTTTTCGCGTGATCCTACGAAGACATGCCTGGAATCGATTCTGAGATTGTACAGCACCGGATCCCTCTTGACCCAGAGGCCCGACCCGTTAAACAAAAACTCAGAAGGATTCGCCCAGACTAGGCTCTCAAAATTAAAGAAGAGGTCACCAAGCAAATTGATACAGGGTTCCTGCTGGTATCTAAGTACCCAACTTGGTTGGCCAATATCGTTCCGATGCCAAAGAAGGATGGCAGGATCCGGGTATGCGTGGATTTCAGGGATTTGAATAGAGCCAGTCTGAAGGACGACTTTCCTTTGCCGCATATCGACGAGTTAGTAGACTTCACAGCGGGGCATGCTTTGCTTTCGTTCATGGTTGAATTCTCAGGCTACAATCAAATAGTGATGGCACCTGAAGACCGGGAGAAGACTGCTTTCACCACTCCGTGGGGGACTTATTGTTATAGAGTAATGCCATTTGGGTTGAAGAATGTTGGAGCTACGTATCAGTGGGCCGTGACCACAATATTGCATGACATGATCCATAAAGAGGTTGAGGTGTACGTGGATAACATGATTGTCAAGTCCAAAGAAAGAGAGGGCCACTACACCGCCTTGTAAAAGTTTTTTCAAAGGATCAGAGAATTTCGGTTGCGACTGAATCCTCAGAAGTGTACGTTTGGTGTTACAGCAGGAAAAATGTTAGGGTTCTTGATTACACAGAGAGGTATCGAGGTCGACCCTTCCAAAATCAAGGCCATCTTAGAAATGCCACCACCAAGGATTGAAAGGGAGGTGAGAGGCTTTCTGGGTAAAGTGCAATTCATAAGACGTTTATCTCAAAATTAACCTTAACTTGTGAACTACTTTTTGGTCTCCTAAAGAAAGGAAAAAAGTTCCAATGGGACAGTCGATGCCAAGCTGCTTTTGAACAGATCAAGGAATACTTACAGAACCCACCCGTGTTGTCACCGCCTGAACCGAAAAAACCATTGATTTTGTACTTTTCAGTGACTGAAACTACGATGGGCTGCATGCTTGCGCAGGAATCAGAGGATAAAGTGGAGAAAGCTATCTACTACCTGAGCAAGAAGATGCTGGATTACGAAACCCGTTACACTCCGCTGGAAAAGGCTTGCTTAGCCTTGGTATGGGCTACCAGGAAGCTGCGGCACTACCTGTTAGCTCACTCTGTAATGTTGGTTTCAAGATTAGATTCCATCAAATATCTCTTCGAGAAACCGGCACTTACAGGTAGGCTAGCTCGTTGGTTGCTTCTGCTTTCCGAATTCGATTTGAAGTATGTGACTCGCAAGTCAGTAAAGGGGAGAGTGGTAGCGGAGTTCCTAGCCAATCACCCTGTTGAGGGGGATGAAACAGTTGAGTACTTATTCCCAGACGAGGCTATTTTGCATGTCGAAGATGAGTTTTGGATGATGTATTGTAACGGAGCTTCAAACCAGAACGGGTATGGGGTGGGGGTGTTGTTGATAGCACCCGACAATTCCCATATCCCTCTAGCGTTTAAACTCTGATTCAATGTCTCGAACAACGAAGCAAAGTATGAAGCATGCATTACTGGTTTAGAAGCAGCCCTAGAACTAGGGGCAAAACGGTTAGACGTCATCGGGGACTCGAACCTTGTTGTATCCCAAACTAAAGGAGATTAGAAAGTGAAAGAAGAAAAGATGAGAATGTACCACCGGACCTTGGACCTGCTGATTCCTCGGTTTGAGAAGCTAAACATCGCTCATCTACTAAGAGAAAACAACAGGTTCGCAGATTCACTAGCAACTCTATCTTCTATGATAGACATCCCTTTTGGAGTCCGAATGCGTCTGATCATCATTGACCAGAAGTTTGCACCGGCCTACGAGTCGATTGCTGCCATAGAAGAGGTTCAAGATGAAAACCCCTGGTATTACGATATCTGGAACTTCTTAGAGAAAGAAGCGTATCCACCAAGGGCAAATGCCAAAGACAAGAGGGCAATTCGAAGAATGGTTGCTCAATTTATCATCTACGGAGGAAAACTGTATAAGAGAGGTCATCTAGGAATGCATAAGTTGTGTGTTGAGGCTGAAGAGTCAAAGCACCTAATGGAGGCCATCCATGGAGGAGAGTGCGGAGCACATGTGAACGGGGTGATACTAGCCCGGAAAATCCTCAGACAGGGTTACTACTGGTCCACCATGGAGGAGGATTGTATCGGCTTTGTTCGGCGATGCCACAAATGTCAGATCCATACAAACCGCATGAACATCCCGCCGTCGAAGCTGTATAATATGACTTCGCCATGGCCATTTTCAGTTTGGGGAATCAATGTAATCGGGGCTGTCACTTCAAAGGGGTCCAATGGGCATGAGTTCATTCTGGTCGCGATAGCTATTTCACAAAGTAGGTTGAGGCCCAATCTTATACGGTGTTGAAGGCGTCGCACGTTGCAAAGTTTATCAGAAATAACATCATCTGTCGCTATGGGGTCCCGAACAAGGTTATCTCAGATAATGGTTCCCACTTGAAGAAGGAAGTGATTGATTTGTTAGAGAAATACAACATGGCTTTTCATAAGTCATTCACATATTGGCCGCAGACCAATGGAGCAGTCGAGGCCGCCAACAAGAACATCAAACACATTTTACAGAAGATGGTGGAAACCTACCAGGACTGGCCAGATAAGCTGCCATTTGCTCTGTGGGGCTACTGGACTTCAATTAGAACTTCTACCGGGGCGACTCCGTATTCATTAGTTTATGGGATGGAGGCCATTCTACCTATTGAAATTGAGGTTCCGTCATTGAGAGTGCTGGCTGAGTGTCAGATAGCCGAAGTAGATTCGCAGCAGAGCAGATTTGAAGAACTGATGCTCTTTGATGAAAGAAGACTGAAAGCATTGTACCATGTCCAAGGTTATCAACGCAGAATTGCCAGGGCTTTCAACAAGAAGGTTAAGTCCCGGAATTTGAAGGGAGGAGATTTGGTGCTCAAAGACAACCGAGCTCCCATCCATGACCCTAGGGGCAAATTTAGACCCAATTGGACCGGTCCCTACATCATTAAGTCTATTTGGTTGGGTGGAGCTATCGTTCTGATGGACCTAGATGGCCTAGAGTTCTCACAGCCGATCAACATGGACAAGTTGAAGAAATATTACCCCTGAGAGGCTCGCTAGGCCAAAAACCCGAAAGGGCGACCTAGGCAAAAGTTAGAGCATGGAAAATTTGAAATTACAAAAACTGAGCTCGCAAGGTTGAAAACCCAGAAAGGGCGGCCTTGGCAAAAGTTAGAGCGCAAAAGGAGAGGTTAATACCCGAGTGAACCTTAGCCAAACTACGTAAGGCTTGATTCCTATCTTTGAGATACGTAGGCAACTTCATCCTGAAGTCCAGCCATAAACTTTTCCCCGATCAACTTTGTCCACTTGATCATCTCGGTCATCTTTGTCTATTCAGCATTCAAGAGCTTCGGTTATGGTCTCCGATGCAGTGCTATTCAAACTAAGGGCAACTTTCCAGTTGCTGGGATCCGAGGTTGTGCATCTTGGTGACAGATCTCAGGCGTGTCCAGTTCTGATCCATATCAAAAATGGTTTTGAAAAGTTTTAATAAAAGTTGATTTTGCTCAAATTAATCTTTTTACGACTTGGACCATTTTTGGACCAAACGGAAAATATTCAGTACCCACAACCTTCAATTTTATTGATTTTAATATAGAGTTCTCCTGCTCTTGCATACAAATTGAAGTTATTTTTCATTACATTCATAAAGAAAACTTGAAAGTTCTGATTAAAGCAAATAAATTTGGGGCATAGTCAGGTGTTCCTGCGTCCCCTCCCAAAACTGGTCGAAGCTTCTGATGCCAAGCTGGGCCCAATCTGTGCCTCTTCATTGAGCCAATCTATGCACTCATCAGATAAAGTGCAACTGAAAGTGGGAGCGGGGACCAGGAGCTCTCTAGTCCTCCATGCTGTGGCATACCGAGCAAGCTGCGCGCCTCGGACCGAAAATGCAGCTGGATACTCTACCCCCTCTGCCGAGCAAATCTGATCATAACCGAACTGGCGCTGGAACCGGAAAGAAAAGTAGAACACGTAGTGTGTCAGGCCAATCAACTAAATCCTGATCTGCCGGGACATCCTGTAGCTCATTGCCAGCAAATTGAGCCAAGGACACCGCCAAGCAATGCGGTTTGCGGACAAATTGCACATCCAGTCGAACCACCATCCCTCATCAAGGGCATTGACTAGACGTCGTCAGAAGAAGTAGCCGCGAGCTGAGTATGCTGGGCAAGAGTCCACAACCTGTAATTTGTCCATCAACCACACTTGGAGAGGGACGAAAAATGAGAGATTAAAGAATAGAGAGGTGTATGTTGAGAGAAAAGTGAGAAACGGGTTTTGTGAGAAAAACCGAGCCTGAGGGCCGAGTGATGCAAGCAATATATATGTGAGATAGGGTGGGAAACATTACCTGTAGCAGTAGTGGACTCCCCGCAAATCTGGTCGTCTCTCGGCGATGAAAAGCATCTAGGCCCATCAATGTCTCGGCCAATGACATGGCAATGCAGCTTTTGCCCTCCCTTAAGCCTTGGGCAACCTCGATCAACCGGACACTAGATCCTCTGGAGCCTAAGGCAAGCAAGAAATGAGATAGCATGCACAAACAAAGGGCATGTCGCCGAAAGCCTTGCCAATGATGGTCATCGCGGTCACCGACATCGAAAAACCGACAAATCAAACTCGGAATATCCAGCATTCCGTCACAAATCAAAGATCGAGCGTCGTGCATAGTGAGCCCACACATTTGCCCTAAGGCTTGGGCGTGGCCGAAGCGAAGTTGGGGCAAGATTTCTTCGTTGTGCTCGAATTCCGTTAAAGCTTGGAAATCTTCGAAGGTAGGACACACCTCTTGCCCGCCAAAACTAAAGACATGTGATACTGGATTCCAAAACTTTGTCGCGGCATGGAGGAACGGAAGATGTAGCGGAGTGCTACTCAACGTGAATAGTGCGTTTATGCCGAAGCCCTAGAAGTTCAACTTTTCCGAGCCGTCTAAGGTAGCAATCCAAGCTATGAGATTTTGGATGAGAAATGCCTCCATTTTGATGCAAAACTAAGATGGGATGAAAGAACCACGAAGCTGGAACTTTTATAGAGGATAAGGCACTGTTTGGAGGACATGTGTCAAAAATCTGGAGGTCGCTGGGCCAAGTGGTCGGCCGACCACTTTTTCTGGTCGGCCAGCTAGTTTTTCTGGTCGGCCGACCACCCCATTGGTCTCCAAGGCAGAAAGCTGGTCGGTCAGCCTTCTCTGGTGGTCGGCCATGGAGGAGAGTTGGTCTTTGGTCTTTTCCTAGCCTCTAGAAGGGAGCTCCTAGCATTTCCATGTGTTGGGAGTGTTGAAGGTCCGAGTCTACCTCTCTTTCGGGTGCGTTCCGTCGCCCGGTTTGTCCGAAATGCGTTTGCTTATCGAGTTGTTGTTGAGTTTTGCTTATCGAGTCGTTAAGTTTTGTTTATTGAGTTGTTAAGTTTGCTTATCAAGTTGCCGAGTTTTGTGCATCGAGTTGTTACTCTTTGTTTAAATCAACATTGTTGTGTTTTGCTTATCGAGTTGTAAACTTGCTAAGGTTTTGTTGTTTCTTAGTAAGTTAAGTTGTTTAGTTTGTTGCGTCGGTTCACTACCTGACTTGGCAATGTACAAATGTTCAACTTCCATTCAATCTCATTTTTGTGCAAAATGATGCGATGCGATGCTAAGAAAACAAAGTATAACACTTTTTGAACAAAAAAGCTGTTTCATTCCATCATGATCCTTTTGTTACAACATCTTACAACAGAGTACAAGTTTTAAAGAAAATAAAACTGCCTAAAAGCTGATGTGCTACAACTACTAGTAATAAAAGAAAACAAAGCAAGAACATCTGCATCAGTGCTATCAAGCGCAAGACTGAGAGGCCCTCTTCGTCCTCTTCGGCTGAGCAACCTCTGCACCATCACCATCCGAATCGGAGTCGCCGCCCTCGGAATCCTCCTCGGCATCACCTCCGCCCTCAAAACCGGATCCAGAGTCATCCTCTCTGCCCGCAGATGTCTCTGACTGAGGATGTGCATACTCCTCCTCCTCGCTGGACTCCGGATCATCTCGAATAGGTGCTCTACGCCTGCCTCGGCTGCGAGTCGAATCCCCTCTCCCAGCTCCTCGAGAAGGCCGGGATGGCCCAGCCTGTATCGGTGGCATCTGAAAAAGAAGACAATTTGAATACATTAGCCGACATGTATACCAGATGCAGAGACAAGAAAGCTATATGGAGCGGGTGTATGCAGATATGATATATGAATGTGGTGTGTGCCAGATGCGCTCTACACATACAATCAACCAATGTAGTGAAATGGTCAAATTCAGCATGTCATCAGAAGTACGATAAATGCAAGGAAATTAAAAAGTACCGAAACACCGGCGATAAACAACTGTATCTCCCTCCGTAGGACCATGCTCTCGAGTGAGGCCACCACTCCGAGTAACCCGTCACAATACTCGATGGGAGGCTGCAGATGCAAGTGTAAGTTATCAGTGAATGAATAAATGTCCAAATATCTGAGTGATAAATCAAAACTGTAAAGCATACCGGTGGCGAGTCAGGGTCTCTGACCTATCGGTGATCAGGCAATGGAGGCTCCAATGGAATCGGGTAGGATGTCCCATACCGCCAACCTGTCAGCTCGGTCGGAAGATCTGGCCACCCAGCATGCTGGTAAGTCAGGGGAATCGGGGGAATCTGTCCAACCTCACCTCTTGATGTACCGGTCCTGCTAGTCGAAGGCATATCTGCAGCCTGGGCTCGAGCTGACGATGATGCACCAGCAGCCCTCCTCGCAGGAGTACGAATACCTGTCAGTGGGGGCATCAGGTACGTATGGCGGTAAATCGCGTACTCTCCCTCTTCCGTGTGCAGAATCGCATCAATACCCAACATAGCGACGTCGACCTCCTCGGGAGTGAGTCCCTCAGTGGACCGCATGTCCTTTGGAGGTGCTGATGGGATACTCTGATCAGGGACGCCCATTGTCTGACGCATGAAGCGATCCCCCAGAAACCAGGCCCTGCCAACCGGCCCCTCAAATAAAGTCATGTATAGAGAAGAGGCCCACCCCCCAGGGAATCGGAAACGAATATCTCCTCCCAAGGGCGCCCAGGGCTGCCAAATGATCTGTGGATAACCAGTGCACAAACTGATCAGATGTCATAAATATGCAAGACGAACCAAAGCACTACTGAAGAACTGAGAATTCTAGATTACCTCGGTCGCCTGCACCGTGTCGAAAAACTGCCGAAGGTAGGGCAGAGTCTCCCGAGCCCTCGGCCGACACCTACCCTCGAATCTGCTAGAGTAGGGGATCTCCAGAGGTGCCTCCACCTCCAGCTCTGGGGCTAGCATCGGGAAGTATGCATAAACCCACAGCTGTGGAAAACAGGACAATGGCCGTCAGAATGCAGAATATATACAGAGAATAGAAAATGCTGAGTGCAGAATAAAGAATACAGAATTTAAGGTATGCCATGTGCAGTGTACAGATAATGAAAAATAAAGATCTGAATCATGAGGGCAGAATGTACCTCCCAAGCTCTCCAATAGCCACCAACTATGTTCCCCCGCCTGCGGGAGGTCGTACTCATGTAACAGTAAAGGGTAGCGAGGCCGGCGCCACCCCAGTCAGGCTGACCTGTGATAGGTCCACTAAAGCACTGAGCAGATACAGTCCAACTGTGTTCCCCCTGTCGGAGAACAAAGTGGTCCCAATGAGGAACATCAAAAACTGCTCTATCTCCTCGAGAGTCTCGGGCATAGTCCCCCTGTGCTCCACGGGAAACCAGGTGTACCTGACTCTACCCGAAGATCTGTCAATCGGCAGGCGGGCTCCCAGCAGATGAATCTAAGCCGCCTCCCACTCGCCTATGTCTGCGTCATAGGGGACCGGTCGGTCGGCCACATCAAGGCCATTCAACATGGTAAAGTCAAACGAGGTCATCGTCATATCCTCGGTGGCCGAAAAGTGGAACGAGTTGGTGGTGTCCCACCATCTCTCCACAAGTGCCCCCATCAAAGTCCTCCTCATCGGGTAACGTGATAGCCCCGCGCAGAAGGATCCAAACCCTGCCTCGTCAACAATATGATGAACGGTATCTGGGAGCTCCGCATACCACTCCCTAGCGACGATCGAGCCATAACCTCATGTAGAACGGGAAGATACCTGCATTCAGAATGAACAGATGTATTCAGTTTAAAATGAAATGTATGAGTTGCGCGCAAATGAAGAAGATTGGACTGTATGTTCAGAAATGAAGTAAATAAACTGTGTGTTCAGTATGAGCTGCGGGCAAATAAAGTAAATGAACTGTGTGTTCAGTATGAGCTGCGGGCAAATGAAGTAAATGGACTGTGTGTTCAAAATGTGCTACGTGCAAATGAAATTGTATGAACTGTGTGTTCAGAAATGAAGTAAACATATGGACTGCATGTTCAGTATGAGTTGTGTGCGAATCAAATCAGATACTGTGTTGCGGACTGCATGTTCAGTATGAGCTGTGTGCAAACCAAATCAGACAGTGTGTTGTGGACTGCGTGTTCAGTATAGGCTGTGTGTTAGAAGAACGAACTGCATGCCCGAAGAACGAGCTGTGTGCCCAGAGAACGAGCTGTGTGCCCAAGAATGAGCTGTGTGCTCAGAAATGAGCTATGTGCCCAAGAATGAGCTGCGTGCCCAAAGAACGAGCTGTGTGCCCGAGAATGTGCTGTGTGCCTGAAAACGAGCTGTGTGCCCAAGAATCTGCCGTGTGCCTGAAAACGAGCTGCGTGCCCGAAGAACGAACTGTGTGCTCGGAAATGAGCTGTGTGCCCTGAAAACGAGTTGTGTGCCCGAGAATGTGCTATGTGCCTGAAAACGAGCTGTGTGCCCAAGAATCTGCTGTGTGCTTGAAAATGAGCTGTGTGCCCGAGAAATAAGCTGTGTGCCCGAAGAACGAGCTGTGTACCTGAGACAAACTGTGTGATAAAAATGAACCGTGTGTTCAGAGCAAGCTGTGTGCCAACTTAACGAAATTGTGACGCCCCGATTCTACGCTATTGGTTGCAGACAAGGGAGAGTCACTAATGAGTTCTATGGTCAATAGCCAAGTAAGATCCCAGATCGCCGGAGAAGTCAAAATAGCCTCCCTTCTAAGTCCAGCTTTCTTAGGTAGTGCACTACCCTTTTGACAGATCTTAAAAGGTATTGACACAAGGTCTCATAAGCAACGATAAGGTTAATACATATAAATATATAGAACATAATAGCCACAAATATCCTTTATTACAAAAGTTCGTTCCATTACATCACATCCCAAAAAGAAAGTTTTAAGCTTCATATGAGTCCTACAAAATAACAAAAAGGAAATTTCTAGTATTCCTAAGATAGCCAAAAGTCTTCGAAGGTTTCCGGCTCGTCGTCTTCCGCTATGAGTTCCGCTTCGTCACCTGGCATGATACGCCGTGAGCTTTGAATGCCCAGTAAACACACACACACACCCTACCCCTTTTTCCCAGTCCAATACACAGTCACAACTATAGCATCAAGTAATAAAACATAATACTCAATTAAATAAATAAAGGTTTTAGTTAGATGTTAGCAAACTAGAAATCCCCCAAAGAGATTCCGTCCTCCCAACCACAAGAATCGGACGCGGATTATTCGGTATGCCCCCTCTTTTGTTGCTTTGTTGCAGACCTAACCTCGAATGCCTACCAACGGTTATATACCGTGTAGCGCCAACCGCAGGGCCTCAAAAGAGACGGTAAAATAGGGCCTTGCCCGAATCCCTCCTCACACCAAACCACCTAGGGTCCGAATACAACCGCTCCGTTCAAGGGTTCCGAAAACCACTTGCGCAAGACTTTAACTTTCGAATAGGGAACGCATCCCAACAATCCATATATCACATATTCTCATCTTTTCATTACTCAAGTGCTCGAAAACCCAATACCCTCCCAATTAGGTTTCCCGTTGAATTAAGTGTTTTAAAACAGGGTTAGTTCAACTTATAAAACAGTGATATCCATATAAGCATGTATTCTTAAGATGAGAAAGGTAGATAACATAACCACAACACATATATTATCAGGTCAAGATGTGATTATAAGCTACAAACATTCTTATAAGAAAGGTAAATAACATAACCACAACACATATATTATCAGGTCAAGATATGATTATAAGCTAATAAACATTTTTATGAACACAAGGGCATAAAATATCCATGCATAACAAATGAAAGGACTATTTTAGATCTTCCACCGGACTTGGTCTTTCTATGGTTCGTAGAGAATTTGATCTAGTTTCTAGAACATTTTTCGGAAATGGGATTGCTTTTCCAGATTTTAAGTTATTTAGAAAATAGACCAGTGCTGTCCAGAATCTGTCCAGATCCGTCGACCGTTACGAAAACTTGATTTTCTTGCAAACAGCTCAAATGTTTTCGATGAAACCAATTTTAGTTGAAAGCTAACTTCTAAAGGAAGGTTTTGACATAAAATAGAGGTTCAGAATATTTTTGTGCATTTTTCTGGAATTTTTGAAAGTTGACTGCAAAAACCGGTTTTAAGGTAGAATGCCCAAAACAAGTAAATTTATAAAAAGGGGGTTCCACCATGGGAAAGTTTCATTTCTTTTGTGAGAAAAATATGCTATCTATCACATATTTAACTCAGAAAATTTGTTTGAAAGAGTGCCCTTGAAAAGTTGAGAGATTCGTACAAAAAAAAAGATGGTTTGTGCCAAAAATGGGGAAAATACAAAAGAGATGGAATCAATACTTAAATCTTAGTATTTTTAACATAAGAAATCTTTAATGACAGATCTGAAACACATTATTTAGAGACATGTATTGAAAGAAGGAAAATAAAAGAGAAGTTGTGTTTGTGGCTTACCTTCTAGCTTTGCACAAGAAAATCTCTTCTTCTTCCCTCTCCTCCTCTAGACTCCTCTTCCTTGCTCTCCTCTCTCTCTCTAACCAAAATGTGTGTGTGAGTGAGTGTGTTGTGTGAGTTTGCAAGCTAGGGAGGGTGTGATATATATAGGCAATTTTTGATGTGAAATGTCCTAAAAGCCCATTAGTTGGAAATGGATGGAAATGTTAGGATTTGTTTGGATTCTAAGGAAATGGAAGGGATTTGGGAGGCTTGGTCAATGATTTAGGCAACACTAGTTAGAAAGGAACTAGTTTTGGAATTAACAACCTAAGTCTAGGGTACTAGGTTTGGGTTTCCTAGAATATCATGATGATATATATTGAAAATTGGCTCCTCTCTTCTCCCTAGGATGATGGGGTTATTTTTTATTAATTTTAGGTACAAGGGCACATCCCTCAAGGTGTATATATGCCTATATATATATTGCAAGATTGATGGTATACCATGGTACAAAGTTCAAGTACTAGTTTGGAGTAAATTTAGAATTTAAATAAAGAAGTGAAGGCTTGGAATTAAACTCATGTATTGGAACCTTACTTATGTAGAATTAAATTAAATTAGGTTAGGGAACCTAATCCGGCTAGTGTAATTCCTGTTCCGTTAAAAATTAAAAATGTTATCTGGCAAGATTCGAAATAATTTAAGAAACTAAGGGGCTTTAAGGAAATAATTCAAATACATTTTTCCAGGGCTTCACATTAAATGTAATGAAATGAGGAGGATTAGAACCTTAATGATGTATTTAATTATGATCTAGTTAGGTATAGGACTAATGTAAATATCTTCTAGTTAGAAGTGCACATATATATATAGCAAATTTTTATAGGTACCAAAGTCATTATTGCTCCAAGATTTCAAGAGATTTTAAAGTACAATGATTATAGTCTAGGGGGGGTATGATGGCTAGCCATGTGATGGTGAATTGATGGACATGTTATATATATATATATATATATATATATATTGTACAAATCTTGGAAATTGTAAAATATATTATTAAAAAAAGATTTTTGGGTAAAAGTGTATATATATAAATATATAATAGTACTTGTTTGGGGTCAATTTGTGATTTAATAAAAATGTGCGGGCTTGGGTTCAATTAAAGTATCTATTTCAAGTGTAAAATAATTCAGTTTTTATTATCTTGCTTTGAATTTAAAGGTAAATAACCGAACGATGACTGTAAAAATTGAAAGTTAAGGTTTAAAGCGATTAATCTAAAATTTGAGAGTTAAGTAGTTAATATTAGAGTGTTAGAAGTGATTTCTAAGCTTCCAGGATCGATTAGGGTTTGTACAGATTCGCCTGTGATGCGTTTTCAGTCCTAGGGCTTAATTTGCGATTAATCGACGAACTAAGGGCTTTATTATAATAATTCAAAATTTAGGGACCTAATAAGGTTTACAAAAAGGTCAGGGGCCTCACAGAAATACTGTGTTGTGAGCTGCGTGCCGAATAAGCAGAAGTTTGGTGTGTGAATGTGTTCAGAACGAGCAGATAAAAAATACATAGCGAAAGCATGGAACGTGCAGGAAATCCAGAATACATTGCAGAAAATGTAAAAGTGAAGTACGTACCTCTCGTGCCTGATGAGAGAGATGAGACTCTAGCTCCCGTAGTAGCAGATCTGTGGGTGCTTGTCGATCAAAGTCAGTAAAGTGATAGAAAGTGGTCGGAGATAAGACGTGCTCCTGAGGATGATACCTCTCGGGGTCGAAAGGCCGAAATCTCGGAGGCAGTGACATGATGTCCGGTTCATCCCTGGCATGCAGAGGACCTCCACCATGATGAAAATGATCTGTCATTTGAAGAAATCTACAAAAATGAGCAAACTGGGCCAAAATTGAAAAAAGTCAACAAAAGTCAACTCTCGGGAAATGAAAAAGTCAACAAAAGTCAACTCCCGAGAAAATGTTCCAAATTTCGACACAAACTTACCTCAAGTGGTGAAAATGGAGAAAGAAGCTCCGAAATCAAATTTTAATCGGTTCAAAGTGAAGAGAACTGAAAGTTTTCGTGAAACAATTTTGCATGGGGCGTTGGAAAACGCGTATAGAGCACAGATCTGAGGGAGAAAATGGTCTAGAAAGGAAGAGGGATTAATTTCAGACTTGGAGTTGTGAGCAACAGTGTTTGGGATGTGTGTACTTAAAGATCCAAGCATAAAAAGACAAAACTGCCGCGAATTTAGCAAACTGGTCGGCCGACCAGGTTTTCTGGCAGGCCAACCGCCCCTTGAACAAACACTGGTCAGTGGCACTGGTAGGTGGTCGACCATCCTTCCTGGGTGGTCTCCCAGGTCCCTTTGTTCTCCCTGGGAATTTTGGTGATGATTGGAGTCCCCAGCTCTCGAGAAAGTACAAGGAAAGTGCACTCTTCGGCGCGAAATGTCTTCGCGGGAACTTCAATTCCAGTCTTCGACGTATGGCTCATCGTTGCTCACCAAGAGCAAGGTGTATCCTTTTTGAGTATGTTGCGACCCCTCCGAGAGGTAAATCGGAGGTCGCGTTTGAGTTGCTCTCTTCGAAGCTTGCACTTCTTTATTCGGCATTTTGTTTCAAGCACGCTTTTGAAATTGTACTTATCTTGCGTTGTTATGCACACCACTTGCATTATTGTGCACGTTTCATTGGTATTATCATGCCTCCATGCTTTGCATGCGTCATTGCGCACGTTTCACTTGCATCGTTATACACTTTGCCATCGGCACCATACGTGTCCGCATTTGATATAGCTCTGAACACATGTTGCTAACTTATTGTACCTATTAAGTTCCAATCTTTTACAGGTACGATATTGTATGTATAGTTCATTTGAGGCTGGTGCGACCAAACAATATTGTATGTACAGTTCATTTGAAGCTGGTGCGACCAGATGAACCAGACGGTATTGTATTCTCTGTGAGAGACGTAACGAGAGTTGTATAATTCTCCTACATCATAACTGCATGAAATGTAATTTGATTTGCCTTCTTGCTTAAAACTGGCGCATTTATTGTGAATATTTGCTTCATTACAGCTCGCTTTGCATAATCATGAGTTATGTTCGACTTTGTGCATACCCCTTTGCATTTTGCCCCTGCCTGCGGGCACATCTCTTTGTTTATCTCGCCTGTTTGTCTAAGTCTTCGACCTTGTCAAAAATGGGTCGTCTCTGGGTTTTGACATTCACTCCCGTCACTTATGACTTTCGAGTTCTGTCAAAGAGGGGCAACTATAGACACCCCATTTTTGACCGACCTTAAGACTCAGACGTCATCAATTGAGCGCTCGGTGATGGTGTTTGTTGTGCTCGTTTTGAGGTTTCGGAGTTTCGGCTGAGAGCCTTACCCCCAGACCTCGGGACCCTTTTGTGTTTTGTCTCGATTTGCAAACCAGGTCTTATTTTCTCTTCCCAAAGGGTGGGAGAGGTCTTTTAGACCATCTCTCAATGGCCATAGGCTACTTTTCGTAGTCGTAGGCCACTATTCCCGTTTGGAGACCAGTTTCCGATTTTCAAAGCCACCGGTCGTGCGCCTTGGTTCGGGACCGCTTAACATTCTCCGTTTGGCACGATTTTTGGCACACACCTTGTTTCCTCTGTCTAGAGGGACATTGTGGCCCAGGAGACGACCTCTGTGGTCGTATGCCACTTTCGATGCTTAACAGCCTATTTTCAGGGCACCCGACTACGCGTTTTGACCCCCGAACCCTTGTTTTGCATCCGTCTTGGTTCATTTTTGGCATGGACCTTGTTTTCATTGTTTGCGCGGTGGTACAAGGGTGGGAGACCACCTTTTCTCCTTGGAGATCACTCACTGGCCAGCCAGTTTTCTTGTCAAGAAGCTGGTCTCCTTGGTTTTTGAGCCACATTTGCTGGTCTCTCACCATACCACTAGCTTACATTCGGTTGGGAGACTATCAAGTGGGCTAGCCGACCACCTTTCATTGACCTGAACCTTTTGAACTGGTCAGCCGACCACCTGAACTGGTCGGCCTGCCTCCCTCAGTTTTGTCTGTGTGAGTGTGTGCCAGCTGTGCCAGTTGGAATGCACAGACTGCATCCTCCATACACGTGTATGGAGGATCTTAAGCCTTGGTTTTTAGCTTCTTGAAGAAGCTTTAGCCTTGTATCTCTATAAGAGAGAGCCTTCCTCTCCTTATACCAGGTTCTGAAATTTGTCTAAGGGTCCAAGATATATCCCTCTCTTTATCTCTATATTTTGGGTTCAAAAGGGTCTTGTTCTTGACCTATTACACCACACCTCATAGCCACACACCTCCACCATTGTTCTACGGTTTTTGGAGGGTCTTGAGAGGTCTTAAAGAGTCGGTTTTGGGCTCTAGAAGTTGCTGTCTTGCTGAGCTTTAAGGGTGACACACTTTTTTCCTCTTTTAAGATTTATTTTGATCCATCTCTTAGCCTTATTTACATACATATTTGAGTTTTGTTGTCAACTGAAAAAAGTCTTGTTTTGAGGTCCTTTTGATGTTTGTTTAAGGTCATTTTGTTGTTGGGGGTCATCTACCCCCTTGCATGCTTCATTTTGCCTTGTTTTGAGCCATGCCCTAAGGCATTTGTGTTGACCTTTTCTTGAACTTTTAACCACTAAAATCCAACGGATTTTCAGTGGTTAACATGTGTCTTTGAGAGCCAAATCAAAGAGGGGTGACCCTCTCCCTCCTTGTCTTGTTCACTGGCATTTTTGGCCTTACATAGGAACCTTCATTTGCACACCTCCAAGCCTTGTTTCAGGCCTTTTTCAGAGACTTTTAGGGCCTGCCTAGGCTCTATCCAGAGTTGGTTTTGTCACCTTGGGTGTGTCTCTTGCGTGTGTAGAATAACACCTCTTATAGCCTATCAAAGGAGCATGTCATTCTTGCATGCATTGATCATGTTTCAGTGGGTTTTTGGGCTTTATTTGGCATTTCATGTCTCTGAATTTTGCTGGTTTAGTGGCCTCTTGAATGCTTCATATGCTTGTAGTGTAATCCATGTTCACTAGCTCACATTGCATGTTGTTTTGGGCCTTGATTCTAGCATATTTTGGCCATATTCTAAACTGATTTTATTCATGATTTGGGCTGCCTTAGCTCTGTTTTGAGGTCCCATGGTCGAATGATGCTTGCCATGCATGCTTGTGGTGTAATACCCTTGCCTAGCTTCGAGTTTTGAAGCCTCTTGCATGCTCAACTTGAGTTGTTTTCATGTTTTGGCATCATTGAACATGTTATTTCAGAGCTTATACTTGTGCTATATTCCCATGTTTTCCACTCTTTAAATGCGTTTGAGAGTTGTGCTTGTATGCCTCATTTTTGGGCTATTGCATGAGTTTCATTTTTGTGCATTGCAAGCCATCATTTTAGTCCATTTGGCCACTGTCTTAGGTCTGCATAGGGACTATTTGGGGTTGGTTTGGTCATTTGGGCATCGCTTTGCATACCTCTAGGTCATGTTTGTTTGGGTGGACATGAGCTTGGGATTGGACTAATAGTCCAATAAAATTATTAATCCGATGTTTGGTTAAACAATTGAAGTACGGATTAATTATTTTAAACTTGACTATTAGTTAAGATAGGATACATAATCCAACGGATTCGTAGTCCTAGGACTATGAGTCTTGGGAATGCTAATCCAGTCCGCCCAAACAAACATGGCCCTAGTGTAATGCACTTTACAAGTTTCGGTAATTATGCCATCCAACATGCATCGGGTGAGTTGTTTGCATGATTCGGGACCATCTTGTATGTCATTTCAGAGCTGGAACATGTGTCATTATATGCCATATTTCATCCTTGTCATGCTTTGGTAGAGTTACACTTTGTTCCTTAGGTTTGGTCCCTTGCATTTGTGCATGTTTGCATATATCTTGTTGCCTCATTTTTATCATATTGGCCACTGATTTGGGTGTGGCCAAGGCCCATCCATCTTGGTTTAAGTCCATCTTGCATTATGTATGCCCTATAGTCCATGTTATCGTATGTTTGATCATTGCATTGCGTATGCCTCGTTCATAACATTGCATATGTTAGTGCATTGTGTATGCATGCCATATAATCCATGTGCATTGAGTATGCCATTGATTAGTTCATAGCATTGTGTATGCCATTTGCATGCTTGCATGTCGTTCCGTGCATCTTCGCATCACTTAGTTGCATTACATTTAGATCGCATGCTGGTGTTGCATTTGTCCACACATTGTTTGTTGCATTGTGTTTGGAGTAGGGTTTAGTCCGAACACAGGAAACGAGGGACGTTTCGTACTCAAAGTGACGAAACGTGCCTCGATTCTTGGTCACCTACACTCTTGACCATCCCTAATGGAGTTGTTGGTTTTAGTTGCTTATGTGTGCATTCATGTCCCATTGAGTCGTGCAATTTGACTCCTCAGCCATCATGCATCGGGATGCGTGATTGGTGGCCCGAGGATCGAGGACTGCGCTCCCTAGAGCTTAGGCAATGATGGGGAGAATGGTCGGGCACACGTATGTTGAAAATACCTTGCCTTCTCTCTCCCTTGCCTTTGTTGAAGAAAAAGCAGAAACCAGGAGAATGAACTTGTCGGCCGACCAGGTTTTCTGGCAGACCGACCACCTTTTCTGGTCTTCACCACCAAAGGTGGTCGGCAAGTGGTCTCCCTTGCCCGTAGCTTGGTCAGCAGCCTTCCCATAGCTTCCTTGGGTGGAGTTTCATCTCTCTGGAGCCTCGTGCAACTTTCTGAAATCAATCGCAAACAAAGGCGAGCCGGGACATCGCGATGGATTTCCCGACAAGGCGACTCGAGCATGCATGCATCCTTTATCATTCGAAACAGAGCTGAGGCAGTTCATTTCATGTAGCTTGCATCCTAATTTATTTGCTTCCTTAGTTAAATTTGTTAATTAATTAATGTGGTGTAATATTTAGTTGTAATTCGTTATTCATTTCGGTTGTGTAATAACTAGTTTAATTAGCTTAGATTAGCTAGTCGGTTCTGTATTATTTATTCGAACCCTCCGTGAGAGGGCGAACTTTGTAATAAGTGTGCGTGCGTGTGTAGACGCGCCCGTGGGCCTCGTGCTACAGTTCGGACTCGATTTGTGTCACGGTTCTTAATCTGAACCAAAGAGTCCAAATCTGGCAAATCGTTTTGAGAAATAGATTTTTGAAAAAGTAGTGCCAAACATGGACTGCTTTGCCAGATACAGAGTTGCCACCTAAATATTTTTTATGGGAGAATTTAGGAAACCCTGACTCGGTGCCAAAGGCCACATGTCCGTCATCACCGGAGTTGTCTCGGCTCAGGAGCTTGGGTACGATCGGAGAAGGTCAGCTATGAGCACCCCCTTTCGCCCGGTCCGAAGACCGGCCTCTACTAACCGTGATATCCAGTTTTGACAACGTTATGTGTTCCTATTCCGGTTATTAGCCTAGAATTACTATGTTATGCGCACAGCAAACAAGTATAGACCAAATCGCCCAAATTGGAACAAAACATTTCATGTTTGTTTTGAAAATGGTTTGCTACTCGCAAGTAGGCTAAAATGCAGATTTTGCCACCCTCAAGTGGGCTTTTAGAAAAGATGATTTTGCCACTATCTAGTGGGCTTAAAACTCACAGTTTTAATGCATTATTCCAATTTAGGTAATTCAACCTCCATCCACAAGCATTCAAGCAGTTATATCACATAAGCAGCTAGCCTCATGGTAATCATACTGTCATGGCAACACTCACACGCATGCGATATGCTAAAGCATAAAAGCTTACCTAGTACTCCGAGCCAAAACAGAAACTAGTCAGTAATCATATGCATGATCCTAGTTCATGTTAAAAATGGCTAATGCAACACATGCAAAGATGCACTCTAAACAGGCTCGGCTATCCTAAAGATGGCATGTGAAATGCTGCAACTAACAA
This sequence comes from Camellia sinensis, assembly GCF_055761805.1. NCBI lineage: Eukaryota > Viridiplantae > Streptophyta > Magnoliopsida > Ericales > Theaceae > Camellia > Camellia sinensis. Next base: position 212,293,601 of record NC_138961.1, on the reverse strand, counting down.
GTACTCAACTTGGAATTGAAATACAAGTGCAATTAGCATGATGTGCCGAGCCCGGTGCATGTAAGACAAATGTATGGATGCACGCATGCTATCATACTGTTATGCGAATTTAAATATGCCCTAGTCTACCATCATAAGCGGGTAAATAAAAGGGAGAAAGAAGTGGGGGTTGGAAGACATGCACAACGCACCCACACTTATTACACAATTGCCCTCACTCGGAGGGTCCAAATAAATATTACAGTCCGAATAAATAACTAACCACATTAATTATTACAGAATTTCTAATTACTGAACAAAATAAATGCAAAAAGAAGAAAGGTGGCCACAGCCCCCGCCTCGGGATGCGCGAACGATGCAAGCTTGAACCCGTCTCGCCCGAAAAGTCCGTACCATACCACTGCCACCTCGGTTTACACTGCCCTGCTTCTCTGAACAGTGCCAAAGTACTGGGACAGGCTTGTTGCATACTGCAGAGTGCCACCGGCTGGGGGAAATGCCCACCGGCAGTGCATAATTTCCATCGGCAGATGATGTAATTATCGGCCAGCCACCAATTGCCGGTCGGCACTAAATGATGCCGGTCGGCAAAAACTCCCTGCAGAAGACAGTTTTTGACAGCAACAAGAACAGACAGTGTATGGCATGAAATTTCAAGCAAGTGTATGCATGGCCACTCTCCCAATCATGTAATGGACTCAAGGGAGTATGCCCCACAGGCTGCCTACGTATCCCTTTGCAAGGAATCAAACCAGCGTAGTTCAGGGGTAGGATGCAAATGATATGCAGGAAGACTTTGATAATTGGACTTATACGCCACGCGAAGCCAGTTTGCACTCAAAACAATGCAATGTACTAACAAGTACAAGTGAGGTGCGCAAAATAGCGCGAATGTAAACTGCACATAACAGTACGATGCACAAAATAGCGCGAATGTTGAACTGCACAAAACAGTGCGATGCGCAAAATAGCGCGAATGTAGCTGTGATGAAGCAATTATACAAAATAAATGCAACATTTTAAGCGAATGCTATGCCAGCAAGTAGACATGAACCAAACTACATCTCATGCAGAAAGGATGTAGGAGAATTATGCAATTCTCACGAACATGTGCGTTAGATACACAAAAGTGAACGAAATGTGATAGATACACTAAGTGGACAAACATGCGTGATAGATACACAAAAGTGAAGAGAGTGTGATGGATACACTAGGTAAGCGTAGTGCGATGGATACACTAAAGGTGAACACAAAGCGTGATAGATGCACCTAGTGAACAAGTATGATAGATATACTGAAAGCGAACACGAAGTGTGATAGATGCACTTAATGAGCAAGTATGATAGATATACTAAAAGGGAACACAAAATGTGATAGATGCACTGTGTGAACAGAGTGTGATTGATACACTAAAAGCGAACACAAAGTGTGATAGATGCACAGTGTGAACAAAGTATGATTGATATACTGAAAATGAACACAAAGTGTGATAGATGCACTATGTGAACAGAGTGTGATTGATACACTAAAAGTGAACACGAAGTGTGATAGATGCACTTAGTGAACAAGTATGATAGATATACTGAAAGCGAACACGAAGTGTGATAGATGCACTTAGTGAGCAAGTATGATAGATATACTAAAAGGGAACACAAAGTGTGATAGATGCACTGTGTGAACAGAGTGTGATTGATACACTAAAAGCGAACACAAAGTGTGATAGATGCACAGTGTGAACAAAGTATGATTGATATACTGAAAATGAACACAAAGTGTGATAGATTCACTATGTGAACAGAGTGTGATTGATACACTAAAAGTGAACACGAAGTGTGATAGATGCACTTAGTGAACAGAGTGTGATTGATACACTAAAGGTGAACACGAAGTGTGATAGATGCACTCAGTGAACAAGTATGGTTGATATACTAAAGGTGAACACAAAGTGTAATAGATGCACTTAGTGAACAAGTATGATTGATATACTAAATCAATGAAGTGTGATACAGAAAACGAGAATATGTGTGATAGATACACAAAATGAAAGAAGTGTGATTGATACACTAAGTGAGAGTGCAATAGACACAAAAGCGAATATGTGCGTGATAGATACACAAAATGAGAATGTGTGTGATAGATACACAAAATGAAAGAAATGTGATTGATACACTAAGTGAAGAGAGTGTGATTGATACACTAAATGAGAATGTGGGTGATAGATACTCAAAGCGAGTAAAGTGTGATTGATACACTAAGGCAAATGAAGTGTGATTGATACGCTATATGAATGAGAGCGTAACTGAAGCGTGATTGATACACTAAGTAGATTAGAGTATAATTGAAATTAGAGTGTAATTGATACACTAAGTGACTGAAGTGTGATTGATACACTAAGCGAATGAAGTGTGATTGATACACTAAAGTGAGTGTGTGTGATTGATACACGAAAGTGAATGACCTCAAAACGGAACTTCTTTGAATAAACCGTGCATACAATATCGTGCATGACTGAGGAAGAAACTTGATAGGTATAATGCATTACAATGCAAGTGAAGTGGATGCATAACAATGTAAGTGGAAGAGTGCATAACCTTGAAGCAGGATTGATCTTGCGCCTGAGGTAAAGGTACACTCATATTTCGGAGCATTGACAAGGCCCTGAAGAGGTACGTCCGGAGTACAATCACGGAATTTTCTGAAGTTGACACAAACTCAGATACTTCGATTTTCGCTCTTTTGTTTTTGTTTTGCAGTTTGGAACCATCATAACTTCAGATAGGTCCTGGTTTCACCGTTCACACTTATCGAGGGTGGACCCTGCAGTTTTATGGAGAAAAAAAAAAGAATCTTGTTTTGCACAAACGTGAAGGATGGCACAGCACTCTGAGCACAAAACGATTTATTTTTGAAATTGAGAGATGAGTTTTCGACCAGGTATTGAGCCTACGACTGAACACAGCGAGAAAGACTCAACAACGGAAAACAAAAGGTAAACAACCTAAACACGTCGAGACACGCTCGGAACGACTCAAAGCAAGAATCGAGACAAACAAAACAAAAGACACGACACACAGACGTGCACAGGGAGCCTGTTTCACCGGGTATTATTCCCACCCTTTCTTATTTGTGATTCTCACATCACTCGGCTCTCAAGCTCGGTTTTTCTCTCAAAACCCTTTTCTCGCTTTTTCTCTCAGCGCACATCTCTCTATTCTTTAATCTCTCGTTTTTCATCCCTCCCCTGGGTGGTTGATGGATAAGCTGGAAATTGTGGGCTCTTGCCCCTGGTATTTTACCAGACTCTTGTTCACAACAGTAAGTTTCTCCCATAGAGGGGTTGTGCTACAACTGGGTGTGTAGCAAATCTGCAGCTAACATTGGTTGATGATGCCCTGCTGGGGAGCTCGGACGTGGTTAGATCTATCCAGATGAGGGAGTGGAATATCTCGCCCCATCCCAGTTCGTGCTTCGTACTTGACTTGATTCCTCGTTGCTTGGAGGATGAGAGAGCTTTTAGCCCTTTGTTGTTGACTTCAGTTGTGCCCTTCTTGGCAGGTGCCCTTTCTGGCAGATGCATTGACAACAACGGAAAGACAGGAAGCCTGACTCAACTGTGCCCCTAGTTCATCATTTTGACCATTTTTTGTTTTGGTTTTCTACTAAAACAATTTTGACCAATATGAGAGTTAGATTAACATACTTGTTCGATTTTTGATTTGAAAATCATGCAAGTCAGGCTATGAGCACTGAAAATTTTTCTTTTTTGGGTCCAAGAAATGGTCCAATTTTTGGAAAAGATGGAACAATTTTCGAGAAAAATAGTCAGCTTCAGTAAAAATTCTCAAAAACTATTTTTGCAAACGGCCAATGCTTAACAAGCACGGAACCCACTCTTGAGACGCACAACCTCGGATTTGGAGGAAAATTGCCCCCTTGCTCGAAGAGAGCTACATGGCAATGGAAAGTTGCCCCTTGTTTGCACGGCACCGCAACGCATTGAATGGCAACAGAAAGTTGCCCCTTGTCTGAATGGCACCGTAGTGTATTGTAATCAGTCCTCAGAGCGACGATTGCAACCGAACTCCTGGATACAGAAAAGACAAAGATGACTAGAACCATTACATGGACACAGTTGAATTTGAAGTGTTTCAGGGCTGGACTTCAGAATGAAGTTGCCTACGTATCCCAAAGATGGGAATCAAGCCTTACGTAGTTCGGGGTTAAGGTACACTCGGGTATTTAACCTCTCCTTTTTAGGCTCTAACTTTTGCCAAGGCGCCCGATGCGGGTTTTCGACCTTGCGAGCTTTGTTTTTCTTTTCTTTTCCATTCTTTTCATTTCTTTTCTTTTCATTTCTTTTCATTTCATTTCATTTTTTTTTATTTTCTTTTTTGTTCTTTTCTTTGCATTTTTTTTTTTCATTTTTTTTTCTTTTTTGTATTTTTCTCTTGCTCTAACTTTTGCCTGGGTCGCCCTTCCAGGTTTTCGGCCCAGCAAGCCTCTTAAAGGGTAAAAGCGTAATTTGGTCCATGCCAAATGGTTGTAGGAGTTTGAAGCCATCCGTATCCAGGAGAGTGGCTGTTGATTTGCAAGAGGACTCATCTTCGGCTCTTCGAGCATGTCTGACATCTTTGCCCCTAGTTTGAAGGGTACTTCTGTTCTAGCTTTGCAAGCTTCTTCTGATGAGGTCTAATCTTCTTGATCTGACTTTCTTGCCTCTTGTCCGAGGGCTGCTTCAAATCTAGCCACACAAGCCTCATATGGCGGTTGACCATTAAACATTCTGAATTTAAGTCCGAGGTTTGAAAACAAATGGACAGAATCTTGAGGCTGAGAGCAATCCTAGGCTGCACAATCTCAAGAGCGATTCCACACAAGTCTTCACAGGACTGCGCAAAACATTTTTCGAAAGTTTTTAAGAAAGCGACAAATCGCTCGCGCTGAAGACAGTGTGGGACCAATCTGGATCAAGCCAGGATCCTTCTCAGTACTCACATTAACAAACATGATCTCATTCATTAAGGGCTTAGCACGCCTCTCTTTCCCTCAGTTTGATCAAATTTTACAAAATCTGAGGAATTCCTTCCTCTTCATTTTTATCACCGCAGTGTTCAAAAAGGTTTTGAAAAGCTTAGGTCATTACCATGACTTCAAGGCACAGAAAAAGGCATAGCTTCTAGTCAAATATTGCCATCTCGTTTAGAATTTCTAGCGCAACTGGCACACGGTAGAAGCAAACACAAGAGTGTGAAAATCACTGCTGTTCATTCAAATCTGTTGGCACAACTAGCTCCCTGGCAGAAACAGACTCAAAAGGACAAACACAAAGCAAAATAGTGATATCCGAAGTAACACCCCCGGAATCACCCGACTTCTGTACAATAGGACTGACTCGATACAACGAGACAGACCCTTAATCAAAAAAGACTGACTCAAAACAAAGAGACAGACTTAAAACAAAACCACAAAACTGACTCAACACCCAAGTCAGAAGCTACAAAAACCAGTATTCGCAAATGCTCAAAACAGTGCGTGCCACACGCCACATCTGGAGTAAACTGAGTGCCGCCCATAGGTGGTTCATCCCCTGATCACATATTCGTACTATCCCCCGAGTTCACTGATCCAGTGGTGATAGACTTTACTGAGCTGGTGCGGCAATGACCTTGTTGTCAAACAAATCCTGTACATCATGGCGCAGACGCAAGTAGCTATCGATCTCATGATCGGTTTGTTGGTGGTAGGCACAGTATTTAGTCTGGTCATGTTTTGCAGGGATAGGATCGGGTAGGGGCCGTTGTTCCAACGGTTTCAGATGTCCTTTCCGGAGTAAGACCTCTAGAGCCTTTGACAAAGGCATATGAAGTGGAGTGAAGACCCTCTTGACTCGAGGTGGATATTTGTCTTTTTGTGAGCTACTTCCGGATGCACCGGTGAATGGGGTAGCTGTTTTTGATGCAGTGGTGGTAACCATGTCTACTTCAGAAGATCTTGCACCTGCATCACCACTAGTGGTCGCATTCGAACTGCGGGAAAACGCCCTCCTGGGCTGCTCCTTCTCCTGGTCAATGAGGCCCTGCTTCATAGCATCCTCAATTTGTACCCCCATCTCATGTAAATCTGAAAAGTTGGGGAAGGGAAGAACGATCATCTTCTGCATTAGTTTGGGTTGGAGGTTGCGCACAACCATCCTGATCTGGTCTTTGTCGGAAGGCCTTGTAGCCATCATCGAGGCCTTTGCTCTCCACCTCGCCACAAACTCTGAAAAACCCTCCTTTGGCTCTTGGCGGGTGACTTCAAGATCACGAGTTGTGACCTCAATCTGTGCGTTGTACGAGTATTGATCACCGAAGGCCTCAGCCATCTCTTCCCAATTCTGTTTCACAAAGTTCTCCAATTTCGCATACCAGATTGCGGCTATCCCAGACAGGGTCCGACCAAACAATGATAGCTTCTGTAATCTGGTGAGGCCCATCGGCCTTAGTATGTCTGAAAACAGCCGCAGGTGCACCATGGGATCCCCAGATCCATCAAATCGGTCGATGTGCGGCATCTTAAATCTGTCCGGCAGCGTCACAGCCGAGTCTGTATACCCATCTTCAATGTCAGGAATGGATTTCATGCCTTGAGCCTTCTTGAACAACCTTTCAAGCTTGCTCATCTTTAGCGCCGTTGGATCCGTCTCTAACTCAAAAGGGGAGTCCGGTAGGTTGATGGGTGTCTTGGATAGCTGGGGTAGAACCGGGGGCGAAGCTGGCCTGATTAGAATATCCGTATCATCCTGGACGTGGGTTGCCTCCCCGAGTATGGGAACTCTTGGTGGGGGAGGAGCCTGGTGCGAAGTAGATACTCCAGTTTGCTGCTCCAATCTGGCAATTGTCTCTGCCTGTTGGGTTATGGCCACAGCCTGTTGTTTGGCGAATTCCGCTTGACGGACAGCGTCTTGCTGCATGGCTTTCATACTATCCTGGAGTTGGCGCACCATCTCTTCCAGACTCGACATATTGTTCTAATCTAACTGAGCAACTGGTATATCTGTGTCGGTAGTAGGCTTGGAAATCTCAGCCTGACTGCTCAAAGATCACTGATCTGGTAGCTGTTGTACAGGTGGTCTGTGCCTGACTAGCCTTCTCTGGCCCTGATTACCCTTGAACTGAGTCTCTGACCTGACAAAGTCTATCAGTACAAATCCAATGAACCTCGGGGGATATTGGAGCCTTCTGAAGCTATAGTTCCAGGACTACCTTGCAAAAGAGAAAACAGACAGCATCTCAGCTCAATTTCACTGGAACGGATAGCAGAACGACTGTACTCAATACTGATAACTGTTCCCCAAATATCTGTCCCAAAATTGATACCCTCGGGTAAAACTGATTCCCCAAATACTGATGCTGATGCCCACAAGCCTGACACTCAAACTTGCAAACTGATACACGCATTCCCTGTAGAGACGCACTCTAAAGCACATAGCAAATAAGTGAGAGCCAAAACACCCCTATGTTGGGGTAGGGTTTCCCTGTCCTATTTTGTCAGGAGCTAGGGTTTCACTACGCACGCAGCGGTTTCAAACAACTTAGCATCGGGTAAGCAACCTGTCCTAGTTTGGAATGGTCACTATGGATTTCAATATGCACTAGGTCGAATGGTCAAAAAGGGTGCCCCGGTAAAACCGGGGTTTGTGTTCCCATACTGTCAGAGCCCATAACCAGTCAGCCTTATGGTCATGCCTTGACAAGACAAGCCTCCAGCAAACCGTTCAGGAATGGCAGATGGTAAACACTATGTTCCTAGGCGCACCAATGCACATGCAATGCAAAGAGACACATAAATGGAATCAAAATAGGATATCACGAGTTCGAGTCAAGCTCTCTAAATCCCCAGCAGAGTCGCCAGAAACTGTAGACGCGCCCGTGGGCCTCGTGCTACAATTCGAACTCGATTTGTGTCACGGTTCTTAATCTGAACCAAAGAGTCCAAATCTGGCAAATCATTTTGAGAAACAGATTTTTGAAAAAGTAGTGCCAAACATGGACTGCTTTGCCAGATACAGAGTCGCCACCTAAATATTTTTTATGGGAGAATTTAGGAAACCCTGACTCGGTGCCAAAGGCCACATGTCCGTCATCACCGGAGTTGTCTCGGCTCAGGAGCTTGGGTACGATCGGAGAAGGTCAGCTATGAGCACCCCCTTTCGCCCGGTCCGAAGACCGGCCTCTACTAACCGTGATATCCAGTTTTGACAACGTTATGTGTTCCTATTCCGGTTATTAGCCTAGAATTACTATGTTATGCGCACAGCAAACAAGTATAGACCAAATCGCCCAAATTGGAACAAAACATTTCATGTTTGTTTTGAAAATGGTTTGCTACTCGCAAGTAGGCTAAAATGCAGATTTTGCCACCCTCAAGTGGGCTTTTAGAAAAGATGATTTTGCCACTATCTAGTGGGCTTAAAACTCACAGTTTTAATGCATTATTCCAATTTAGGTAATTCAACCTCCATCCACAAGCATTCAAGCAGTTATATCACATAAGCAGCTAGCCTCATGGTAATCATACTGTCATGGCAACACTCACACGCATGCGATATGCTAAAGCATAAAAGCTTACCCAATATTCCGAGCCAAAACAGAAACTAGTCAGTAATCATATGCATGATCCTAGTTCATGTTAAAAATGGCTAATGCAACACATGCAAAGATGCACTCTAAACAAGCTCGGCTATCCTAAAGATGGCATGTGAAATGCTGCAACTAACAAGTACTCAACTTGGAATTGAAATACAAGTGCAGTTAGCATGATGTGCCGAGCCCGGTGCATGTAAGACAAATGTATGGATGCACGCATGCTATCATACTGTTATGCGAATTTAAATATGCCCTAGTCTACCATCATAAGTGGGTAAATAAAAAGGAGAAAGAAGTGGGGGTTGGAAGACATGCACAACGCACCCACACTTATTACACAATTGCCCTCACTCGGAGGGTCCAAATAAATATTACAGTCCGAATAAATAACTAACCACATTAATTATTACAGAATTTCTAATTACTGAACAAAATGAATGCAAAAAGAAGAAAGGTGGCCAAAGCCCCCGCCTCGGGGTGCGCGAACGATGCAAGCTTGAACCCGTCTCGCCCGAAAAGTCCGTACCATACCACTGCCGCCTCGGTTTACACTTCCCTGCTTCTCTGAACAGTGCCAAAGTACTGGGACAGGCTTGTTGCATACTGCAGAGTGCCACCGGCTGGGGGAAATGCCCACCGGCAGTGCATAATTTCCATCGGCAGATGATGTAATTATCGGCTAGCCACCAATTGCCGGTCGGCACTAAATGATGCCGGTCGGCAGAAACTCCCTGCAGAAAAGAGTTTTTGACAACAACAAGAACAGACAGTGTATGGCATGAAATTTCAAGCAAGTGTATGCATGGCCACTCTCCCAATCATGTAATGGACTCAAGGGAGTATGCCCCTCGACCCTCGGGCCATCAATTACGCATGATGGCCTAAGAGGCCAAGTTTTGCAATTCAATGTAAAAATGCAATGCACACAAAACATACAAGAGACCCAACCTCAATCATGGTTGGTCAAGAGGCGAGGCAATGCACAACAATGCACATGCAACCTAAGCATGCAAGCAAACATACAAACATGCAATATAACTACATGGCACACACAACGCTAACAACATAACATGCACAACGCATTGAAACATGGCATACACAATGCAAGATGGACTTACACCAATGTGAATGGACCTCAGCCACACTCACATAGGAGGCCATAAGATGAAAATGAAGTGCCTCGAAATGCATGCACACGGGCACGCAAACCGAGGCAATGGCATATGCAATGCAATGGCATGGAAAATGATATGCAAACATGCTAATGGGATTTCAGCACTGAAATGTGGGGGAAAACAGCCCCGAAATGAGGCGAAAGTACACCCGATGCATGGAATAGTCCCTAAACATGAATTTTGGCACCCGAAATGGCCTATAGCTATACCAAACATGCACAATATGGACATGTAATGAATAGACAGTAGCAAGGAAGCCCCAAAATAAGCATTTTTCCAGTTCAAAGCATGGCCAAACAGAAAACATAAATAGGGCAAAACTAGTATGCAAAAATGGCCCTAAATATGAGATTATGAAGCAACTCACAGCTGCTAACTCCAAACAGGTCAGGGCCCTTCAACAACATTGAAGAGGGACCCAAAATATGCACATTTACAGAACTGTAAAAACCCCAAAAACAAACATAGGTATGGCTAAGCTCTTATGCAAGAAATGGGCCAAAAGGTGGCCAAAGAAGCAAGTATACAAAACATTCATCAAAAAGCCAAAGACCCTTAATGAAACATGACAAGGGGGTCAAAATATGGCTGTTTTTAGTTCGAACCAAAGTCCAAAAACAGCAACATCAGGGGCTGCCAAGGCAGGCAAAAATGGGACCAAAAAGAGAATATAAAGGCAAGTATAACATGGAGGTCCCAAACAGTGTTGACCCCTTCTTCAATGTTGAAGAGGGGCTCAAAATAAGCCTATTTTCAGTTTACATCAGGCTCTAAAACAGATCATACACAGGCCAAAAAATACATGCAAGATTATGGCATTTAAGAAGGACAATGAAGCAAGTGCAAGAGGGGGGGCTCAAACAGTGTTGAGCCCTTAATGAAACATGAAAAATGGCTCAAAATGAGCTTAACTTCAGTCAGGGTCGGAGCCCAAAGATGTAATCACAAGGAGCTAAGATATGGGCTAAAAAAATGCACAAAAGAGGGAAAGTGGGACTCACCCTTGTAGAACCAATCTTTAGCAACCTTTGGACCGAGTTTGGGAGCTTTTAACCTCTGGAGGACAGCCTCAAGCTGCTGGAATGGGCGCTGGAGGTATTGTGCTATGGCTTGGTGTGTAAATGGCCAAGGATAATGAACTTTGGAGCTTGGAAGAGAGGGTTGAATGTATAGATATAGGGTTGTATGTATAATGGTGCCTCAGCTGGTTTTTTTCCTAACCTAGTATAAGGAAGAGGAGAGCTTCCTTTATAGAGCCAAGGGAGTAAGACTTCTCTTAGAAGCTTCAAAACCAAGAGCCAAGATCCTCCATACACGTGTATGGAGGATCCAGTCTGCCCTCCAGCTGGCACAGCTGGAGTCCACTTAATCTGCAGAATGCTCCGGAAGGTCGTCGGCTAGCAAAAATGGTCAGTCGGCTACTTTAATCTGCCGGTCGGCAATCTATTTGGCCGGTCGGCCATCTGTTCTGGCCGGTCGGCCATCTATTTGGCCGGTCGACATAATGTTTGGCCGGCCGGCAGGAAAAATCTGCTCTGCAGGTCCAACTTCAAACGGGCATAACTTCTTCATATTAACTCCTTTTCAGGTCAATCTTGTATCCAAATTGAAGCCCCGGAAGTAATATTTCCAATGGCACCAGCCTTGTATCAAAATTCCAACTATGAAAAAAGTTATGCTTGTTTTGGTGAAGGCTGCTCAGTTTCGGCTCAACCGGGATGATGCCCAACTTCAACCAATCATATCTCCGCCCTCCGGACTCGGATTTAAGAGATTCTTGAGTGCAAAATGAAGCCCCGGAAGTCTTATTTCCAATGGTTGTGACCTAATAACTAAAATCCAAGTGTACAAATAGATAAGCCCAATTCAGCGAGGGCTGCTCGACTCGCTTCTACCCGGATTCATGCCGAACTTCTCCCAAACTAGTTTTCTCCTCTCCTTTCCTCTCTTCTTCAACTCCAAACCCCTAAACAAAGTGTTTTGAAGGATTTTCCTCTCTCCTTGCCGAAGAAACTGAACATTTGCCCTGCACACCTTTCTCCGCCAAGCAAAACATCAGTGGTGCCCAAGTCTTAAGGGCAGTCAAAAATGGGGTGTCTACAGCGTGTGATGCATGTCTTCCAACCCCACGTCTTTCTCCCTTTTATTTACCAGCTTATGATGGTTAGTTTTAGGGCATGTTTCAATTAGCATCTATATGTTCGCATGTTTGCATTCATTCATCTGTATTGGATGCACCGAGCTCAGTGCATCAAGCTAACTACATTATATTTCAATTCCAAGTTGAATACATGTATCAATTGTTGCATCTCATATGCCATCTTAGAATAGCCGAGCCTATTGTAGTTGCACTTTTGCATGTGTTGCATTAGGCATTCTTAGCATAGTTAGGATTCATGCATGATTTCTAATTAGCTTCTTTCTTTGGCTCGGAGTACTCGGTAAGTGCTTATGCTTTAGCATCCTTGCATGTGTGTGAGTGACTGCCATGATAGCATGCCTACCATGAGGCTATGTGCTTATGTGATATAACTGCCTGAATACTTGTGGGTGAAGGTTGGGTTGCTTGAGTTGGAATAATTCGTTGAAACCCGTGTTTTAGCCTTCTTGCGAGTAGCGAACTTCAATCCATTTTCAAAACAAACAGATATGTGATGCTTTGTTCCAACTTAGGCAATCTAGTCTATACTTGTATGCTGTGCGCATCACATAGTAATTCTAGGTTAATAACCGAAATAAGAGCACATGTGTTTTCAAAAACAAGATATCACGCTTAGTAGTGGCCGATCTTTGATCGGGCGAGCGGGGGTGCTCATGAAATGACCTTCCCCAATCGTACCTAAGTTCCCGAGCCAAGGCAACTTTGGTGATGACGAATACGTGGCCTTAGGCACGAGTCAGGGTTTCTTAAATTCCCCCAAAATAAAATATTTAGGTGACGACTCTATATCTGGCAAAGCAGTCCATGTTTGGCACTTCTTTCTAAAAATCAGTTTTTCAAAACGATTTGCCGAATTTGGACTCTTTGGTGATTTATCGATCTTGCATTGCACTTTACGAGATTAGATTCAAAACCGTGAGATTGAGTCCAAACTGTAGTAAGCCCAATGAATAAAACGGGATTTCTCCCGGGATGTTTGGGCGTGTCTACACTAGCCAACCTCAAAAGGCCGTGGTAGCCCTGCCAGCCCATCAGCCTTCAACATCTCGGCCAAGCAAGCGTGCTCAGATTTCCACAATCGAACCACGCCTTGTTGATGAAGAAGACACCATTCTCCCACAATCCACTCCACCAAGCCCACAACCGGAGCGCTCAGACCGAGCTAACTCCTCCAAGTGGGTGCTAAAGGTCACCTTCAAGAACCGCGCTATCACTGACTCCGATTCAGTGGTCGCGGAAAAAGATCATTTGTTGGCCTTCAATATAGCCAAGAGCGTCTGCCTTCCAGCCGACATGGATCATCATGATCACCTTACCGAGCTAAAGGCCATTCGCTCGGCTTCAAAGTCAATGGTGTTGGAAAGTTCTCTTTTTCATTCTCCAGATTTCAACATCTTTTAGCTCGATTCTTACTCAATACTGCCTCCCTTCCCTCGCAGACCTTACAGAAGAACCAGATTGCTCACAAACGGGTGCTGGAACTTCGAAAAACTACAAGGCAAGCCATGACAGAGGCCAATGAAAGAACAGTCGAACTAAAAGAATCTCAGCAAAAGTTAGCCGACTAATAGCTGAAGTAGCCCGACTCACTGGCCTAGTCAATTCAACCGAGGCTGATAAGAAAAAGGCTGAGGCCGTAGTGAAAGATAAGTACTTACGCAAGCTTGCCAAGCTCGAGGGAAAAAAGAACGGTGAGATAACCGAGCTAGAGAAGAAAGTTGAAGATGCGGAAGACCGCGGTTTCAAGGAGGGGAAGGCCACTTACATCAAGCAATGTGAGGCTGCAAAAGATCTTTTCTTCAAGTGTGGATGGACGCCGGCTATGGCGCAACTCAATCATAGCCCAGAGACCAAGGTCTTCAACCCTCCTCCGTATTTCATACCGAGCTCTATGGCGGAGTATGCTGCCGCCATTCAGCAAAAAATTCTGGAAGAGGAGGACGAAGATACTGCTCCAGAAGACAACACCCAGCCCAGTTGCCAGTCTATCTCCCCAACTCCAGTGGTCTCTATCCCTCCTTTACCTGTTGTGTCTGATGTAGTGCCTCCAACCGAGCTGAGCCAAGAGGTTCTTACAACAACCGAGCTACCTGTGGGTGAAGACCGGGTTACTTTGGACGCCGATTTAGATGACCTCTTTGCTTGATTATGTACTTTTCTTTTCTTTTAGGTGCTAACTTTAGAAGTTTTTGTAAACCGGGCTATGGCCCCACCTTTGTACTTTGACTTTGCGTTATCAATGAAATCATCCTTTGTTGTCCTCAACTGTCTGTTCGGTTTACTTCTATGCTTGTATTTACTTTCCTAATATAATCTGAGTGAAGTAAATTCTCTGACCGAGATATTTATCCCACTCTTAACTTTGCAATCTTACTGGTCATACCTGCCAACCTCTTCAGCCTAGATCCTTATCTCGGCTGAAGAACAATAAGTGTTGGTTTTTCCAGCCAACCTCTTCAGCCGAGATCCTTATCTCGGTTGAAGAACAATAAGTGTTGGTTTTTCCAGCCAACCTCTTCAGCCTAGATCCTTATCTTAGCTAAAGAGAGTTCAAAGTTGGTGTTTCCTGCCAACTCTGAGTGAAGTGTTTGGTTATTCCTGCCAAACGTCCTGCAGCCTGGATCCTTATCCTGGGCTTAGGAGGGGTGTTGGTTTTTCCAGCCAACCTCTAAGTTGGTTATTCCTGCCAACCAAGAGTAAAGTGTTTGGTTATTCCGACCAAACGTCCTGCAGCCTGGATCCTTATCCTAGACTTAGGAGGGGTGTTGGTTTTTCCAGCCAACCTCTAAGTTGGTTATTCCTGCCAAAGTGTTTGGTTATTCCGACTAAACGTCCTGCAGCCTGGATCCTTATCCTGGGCTTAGGAGGGGTGTTGGTTATTCCAGCCAACTTCTCCAGCATTGATCCTAATCTTAGCTGAAGAGAGTGCAAAGTTGGTTATTCCGGCCAACTATGCTTTCAGTGTGCCTAACTCACTAAAACAATCTTTTACAGAAGGAAACAACTATACTGAAAAGAAACTATTTATTTTATTGGGAAAGAAAAAATTACAAATACTTGAAGAAAGGCTAAAAATAAAATAGTTTGAGATTGGCAGTGTTCCATGGTCTGGGAATGGCTTTGCTGTCTTCATCTTCCAAGTGGTATGCCCTTTTTCCTGCTAATCCAACCACTTTGTAAGGTCCTTCCCAATTAGGCCCTAACTTTCCATCTCTGGGCACTAGGGTGTTTCCCATTACTTTGCGTAGTACCTAATCTCCAACTTTGAATTGCCTTGGATGTACGGTCTTGTTGTATTTCCTGGATAACTCATGTTGGTATGAGGCGATGTGAACCAGTGCTCTTTCTCTTCTTTCTTCTGCAAGGTCGAGCTCCAATGCTATGGCTTCCCCATTTAAGTCTGGATCGAAATTTTCACTTCTGATGGTGGAGAGGCCAATTTCCAATGGGATTATTGCCTCCATGCCGTAGGCTAAGGAGAATGGCGTTTCTCCAGTTGATCGTCGAGGTGTGGTACGGTAAGCCCATAAAACATGAGAAAGCTCTTCAGCCCACTTTCCTTTTGCTTTCTCTAACCTTTTCTTCAATCCATCCAAGACAACTTTGTTTGATGCTTCTGCCTGGCCATTTGCTTGGGGATATGCAGGCGTAGAGTTGTAGAATTCTATCTTGTACTCCTCACAGAAGCCCCTAAAAATTTTGCCGTCGAACTGGGTGCTGTTGTCTGATATCAGCGCGTTGGGTATGCCGAACCGAGTGATGATATTCTGCCAGATGAACTTTTTCATATCTTTCTCATTTATTGATGCTAGTGCTTCTGCTTCCACCCACTTTGTGAAGTAGTCTGTTGCTGCAAGGAAGAACTTCCTGTTGCCGGGTGCTGTTGGAAGTGTCCTACTATGTCCAAGCCCCACATTGCGAAGGGCCATGGACTAGTTAAAGGTAGAAGCTCTCTGGCTGGCTGATGTATTTGGTGTGTGAACTTCTGACATTTCTCGCAGTTCTTGACATACTTCTCCGAATCTGCTTGCATGTTAGGCCACCAATATCCTACGAAATTGCTATGTAAGCCAATGATCTCCCCCCTTGGTGGCTTCCGCATACGCCTTCGTGAATCTCGAACAGGAATGCTTTGACCTTGCTGGGATGGACACACTTTAGGTAAGGTCCTGTGAAGGATTTCTTGTACAAGGCCATTGATGGGGAGAGCCAAAATCGTTGTGACTTTGCTCTTATCTTGTTGGCCTCCTTCTTCTCTTCGGGTAAAATGCCGTCTTTTAGGAACACTATGATGGGATCCATCCATGAAGGGCCTAGTTCGGCGCAACATACTTCTTCTACTTCAGGTTCTTCAATGCTTGGTCTGGGTAGGAAGTCGATCGGTAGTGGATGTGGGATGAATGTATCTGTCATCGAAGCAAAGCCTGCTAGTTCATCTGCTCAGCTGTTTTCTTCTCTGCCAATCTGCTCTATCCGCACTACTTCGAACTTCATGATCTCTTTTCTGACTAACTCTTGGTACTTAGCCATCCTTTCATCCTTTGCTTCGTAGTCGCCTGAAATTTGGTTTACCACCAGCTGTGAGTCACTATAAACCATTAGCTCGGTGGCCTTCATATAGAGTGTTGATTTTAGTCCTGCCAGAAACGTTTCATACTCCGATTCGTTGTTTGATGCTGGGAAGCCAAGGTTGATTGCCTGTTCCACTACTAGGCCATCTAGTGAGATGAGGACTATGCCGAGTCCTGCTCCGTGTCTGTTGGATGCTCCATCCACAAAGAGCTTCCACATTTCTCCAACGAATAGCTTCCAGTAGGTAGAGGGATCGGATGATGCCTTGGGGTCCTGAGTGTTGCTGGTGTTTTCTTCAAAGTCCACACTTACTGTTTGCCCCTTGCTCTCTGATTGTACCAAGTCTTTATTTGTCAATGGGTCTTTGCTTGGTACAGCATGGTTTGTTTCTCCCTCCTTTTGTTCACTCTGGTCTGTCCTGGGATGTGGCTGGGAATCCTATATTAGGGGTTGCACTATTCCAGCGCCACTTTCCATCCCTATTTCGGTTGTACCCATAAAGTCAACTGGGCAGATGTGATGACTTCTTGGTGTGAATTCTGCGACAAAATCTACCAAAGCTTGGGCTTTTATCGTGATTCTGGGTTGAAACTTGATGTCAAACTGTCCCAACTCTACTGCCCACTTCAAGATTCGCCCAGAAAAGTTCGCCCTCTCAAACAAAGCTTTTAATGGAAAAGCTGTGAGGACTATTATGATGTGGGCGTGAAAGTAGTGCGACAACTTCCTTGAGGCCATCATCAAGGCTAAGGCCAGTTTTTCCAATGGTAAGTACCTGGTTTCTGCGCCCAGCAATGTCTTGCTGACATAAAAGATGGGCAGATGTTGGATTTCTTCCGCTCGGACCAACACTACGCTAATTGCGTGCTGTGAAACTACCAGGTACAAAAATAGTTCTTCTCCAGGTATTGGGGTCACTAACAGCGGTGGAGAAGACATGTATTCCTTCAAACTCTCTAGGGCGCGGTCACATTCTTCATCCCACTCAAACTTGGCCTTTAATGCTTGAAAAAATGGTCGACATCTGTCTGACGATCGACTTATGAACCGATTTAGTGCGGTTGTCATGCCGGTGATCTGAGACGGGTCTGCCTCTATACCTTGGTTGGTTACCAGGAAGCCTAGGCATTTGCCTAATCCTACGCTGAACGCACACTTAGATGCATTAAGGCACAACTTATGCCTCTTTAGGATCTGAAACATCTCACCTAGGTCCTTGAGATGGTCATTCTCATCTTTGCTTTTGACTACCATATCGTCAATGTAAGCCTCCATTATTCTGCCTAACAATGGTTCGAACATCTTGGTGATCATCCGCTAAAATGTTGCCCCTGCGTTCTTTAGGCCAAAGGGCATGACCTTGTAGCAATACAAACCTCTTGGCATTGTAAAAGATGTGACCTCCTGGTCTGGTTCATACATAGTGATCTGATGATAACCTCTGTATGCATCAAGAAAGCTAAGTCGGTTGTGTCCTGCCGTAAGGTCTACCAGTTGGTCTATCCGTGGTAGGGGAAAGCTGTCTTTTGGGCACGCTTTGTTGACTGTTTTGTAGTCCACGCAAACACGCCATTTTTCATTCTTTTTTGGCACCACTATTGTATTGGATATCTACTTGGGATAGTGCATGAGAGGGTGATTTATGATCTGGAGTTGGGCCGAGGTAACGGCCGAGCAGGTTGAGAGCCCAACGGTGCTTGGGGCCGAGATGATCGACTATCCGCCCAGAGATGGGCTGCCAGAACTTGGGCCGGGCAGAACTTGGGCCGAGTGTGTGCCGCCCCAGACCGTAAAGAAGCTGCTCGGCAAGGCAGTGCTCGGTCGGACCGAGCTGCTCGATCAGGGGATGGCCGAAGCCAGACAAGCTGAGTGACCGGCGCCCGGAAAGGCGTGGTCAGCCGAGGAAACTGTTTTACCGGCAAAAAGGCCGACCACAGGAGGTGCCTCGGGCTAGGCTTTGCCGAGATGCCGCCTAGCCCGGTCCTCCTTGGTCTTAGCCAGTGAAGTGCTTGGGTATGAAGCACGGCACAGCACAGCAACGGATAGAGCAGCTCGGCTGCCGAGCTCCAGCTGTGATGGCAGGCAGTTGAGATTAGGTAATGTTCAGCAAGGTTTATGCTGACAGATGGGATAGCGGAGCCACGTGTCAGGGGATGACTGGGAGTAGATATGGGGCACAGAGGGTATATAAGCATGTCTGCGCCCCCCATACGCGACAGATGAACACTTTGTAAGGAATTTCTTACATTCAAACACCTCTCTCTCTCTCTCTCTCTCTATCCTAAGGTGTGTGCTAACTTGATCGTCGGAGGGTTTTTCCGGCCACACACCGCCGGGTAGCTCACCATTGTTTGTGCGCAGGTGATCGGACATAAACGGAGCTCGGAAGAAAGGAGTACGGGCTTGCCGGAATATTTGCTCCCCGTACCATTGGCGCCGTCTGTGGGAAACTTGACAGACAAAACCTTGTCTTCCAGGTTCATCTGATCGCCGTCCATGGCGAACAACGACGAGTTTCCGTTGTCTGCCATAGACGGAGCTACCCCGGAGTTCACCTGCAGGAGAGAAGATCCTCCCGCCATCCATCCAATGGCGGACTTGGGGACGCCCACTGGAGGCCAGTCAAGAGACGCGCGGGATAAGCGCGGAAGAAGTCATAGACATTCACGGAGTCCAGACAGTCACCGGCGGAGGAGAGACTCACACACCAGGCGACTGGAAAGTAAGTTGAGAGACCAAGATGCTGTTATCCAGCGAATGGCGGCGGAGATGGAGGATCTGAAGCGGCATGTCAAAGGGAAGGGTGTAGCTGGAGTGGGAGACCACAGTGAGCGCACCACATCCCGTCGTTCAGGTGGCTAGAGTCAACGACGTACTCAATCCATATCTATTACCAGAAGTTACCAGGTTGGTGATTCCGACGCGCATGCAGAAAAGTCTAGCGCGCAAGACAACACCTACAAACCCTCACGTCCGGTGACGACGTCGAGGTACTCTTACTCTGCTCAGTCGGAGAATTTACGGGCGGTCTTAAAGGAGCGGGCTCGCCAGCGCGAAGCTCAGAGAATACCTGCCTTCCAGCGGCTATCCTACGGGGTCCACGCCAGCGAGGAGGTCGGAATGCCTCCACCCCCCCGCCAAGCAGTGCCACTCTTTGAAGATACAGACTTGGCTAGGCTGAGTGCCACCCCTTTTTCCCTGGAAATAGAAACAACACCGCTTCCGACAGGCTTCCACCAGCCAAAGTTCACACTTTACGACGGAAAAACCGATCCATATATGCATGTGAGCCACTTCCGACAGGTTATGGCCGGACATAGGCGCAATGACGGACTTATGTGCCTAATCTTCCTGTCAAGTTTGGGCGAGCTGGGCTTAAAATGGTTTGAGAGGTTGCCCGAAGGGATCACACAAAGGTGGCACCAGCTGGCCGAGGCGTTTGTTACACGCTTCAAAACCAACACAAAGACTCCAAAGGAAGTCGATCATTTGCTGAGCGTCAAGATGGAACCGAGCGACACACTGAAGGTATACAACTCAAGGTACTGGGAAACCTTCAACGAGATCTTGGACTGCCCGGTCAACCTTGCAATCACGCAATACAAGCGTGGTCTCCCGGTCGGACATAGACTGCGGGACTCGCTTACCATGCACCAGCCGACCTCCATGGGCCAACTCATGCAGTGCATCAATGAACATATCCGAGTAGAGGATGACGCGTCAGCTTCTACCGTGAAGGCCACTCCGGTAGCAACAGACAAGAAAACAGTAGGCAAAGTGCACGCAGTTGGGCAAAAGTCCAGCCGCTCAAGTGACCGAGTAGAGGAATCGGACCGTGGCTCGAACCGTAAAAACCGGGGTAGAGGATGTCGGAATGACCGGGATGACTACCCCTGAGATGATGTAGCGGACGCAGACAGAAGGATGAAGGCAAGGACTGGCATAACCACGGTCTTCAAGATTCCAATCTATCGCATACTTAGTGAAATCCGAGACGAGGAGTATGTCCGGTTTCCTGCTAAGTTGGGCGATGGACAAAAGGGCTATAATCCACGGTATCGTTGCACGTTCCATCGGGAGAGAGGCCACCAGACCGAGGATTGTTTGCCTTTGCGGCAACACTTGGAAGAGTTGGTTGCGGCCGGGCATTTAGACCTTTACATTGATGGCGGCGTGAAGCCGAATCAGGCTCCGGTCGATCCCAGGGGACGGGATGACCGAGACGCACCACCACAAGGAGTTATTAATGTCATCCACGACATCATGGAACCGGAGTGTGTTTGCGAACTCCAGGGCATGATAAAAAAGGCAGAGCATATGAGGGAAGTTTTGTCGGTATAGCCTGCCATCAAAAGGGGGAAGACTGAAGAAAAAGATGTGATTAGTTTCACCTCAAGGGATCTAGAGCGTATCCAGACGCCGCACAACGATGCCCTAGTAGTAACACTACGTGTCAAGGACTTTGATGTTAAGCGGATCTTGATCGATCAGGGAAGCTCGGTCGAGATCATGTACTATGATACGTTCAAGCAGCTTAAACTCCGGGAGACAGACTTGGCTCCGGCAACTTCGCCACTGGTCGGATTCAACTCACAACCAGAGTGGCCTTTGGAAAAGATTATCCTGCCGGTCAAAGCGGGATCCGTGGTCAAACAAGTTGAGTTCTGGGTGCTACAAGTGCCTTCGACGTACAACCTTATCCTTGGAAGGGGATGGCTACACGCCATGCAAGCTGTAGCATCGACTTATCACCAGGTGATGAGATTCCCCTCAGCTATGGGGGCAATCGAGGAGATTTGGGGCGATCAGGTCATGTCCAAGCAGTGCTTCGTGGCGGTCAACGGGAGCCGGGCTGCCAAAGGATTCGTTCAAATGATTAAGGGACCGAAGGACCAGGGTGTCTTGGATGATGTGGGCACCAAGGCCGAAGACAAGGCTGTTGAGGAATTGGTTGAGGTGCGAATTGATACGGCACAGCCAGACAAGTTCTTCTTGCTCGGCTCCAGTCTCACGGCTGTAGAGAGGACCGAGATGGTTGAGTTTTTAATGGCCAACATCGAAGTCGTCGCGTGGTCGCCCTACGACATGCCTGGCCTCGATCCAAGTTTCATCTGCCACCACCTCAACGTCTACCCTAGAGCAAAGCCAGTCATCCAGCGAACAAGGAGATCGGCACTGCATCACGCCGAGGTAGTTGCAGAGGAGGTTAAGAACCTGCTTGAGGCACGAGCAATTCAGGAAGTGCATTACCCTCGGTGGATTTCCAACATGGTAGTGGTGCCCAAGAAGAATGGAAAGTGGCGAGTTTGTGTCGACTATAAGACAGTCAACCGAGTTTGTCCCAAAGACAGCTTCCCTTTGCCGCGCATTGACCAGCCAGTGGACTTGACGGCTGGACACAACAGGCTCAGTTTCTTGGATGCCTACCGCGGCTACCATCAGATTGCCATGCACGGGCCTGACCGAGAGATCACCTCTTTCACGACTCCAAGGGGACTCTTCTGCTACCAAGTTATGCCTTTTGGTTTGAAGAACGCCGGGGCAACCTTTCAGAGGATGGTGACCAAAATGTTTGCTCCTTTGCTTGGCTGGACAATGGAGGCTTACATCGATGATATGGTGGTAAAGAGCCGACATGAAGCAAACCATTTGTCCGACTTAGCCGAGATGTTTGCCATTCTGAAGAAGTACAAGCTGCGCTTGAATGCGTCAAAGTGCGCCTTTGGCGTGGGATCTGGAAAATTTTTGGGATTCTTAGTCACAAACCGAGGCATCGAAGCAGACCCTACTCAGATCAGAGCCGTGCAAGAATTGAAGCAACCCAGCTCGGCTAAGGACGTACAGCATTTGGCCGGGATGGCCGCCGCGCTTAATCGGTTTATAAGCCGGTCATCAGATCGCTACTGCCCTTTCTTTCAAGCATTGAAGTCAAAGTTCTCGTGGGACGCAGAGTGTGACCGAGCTTTGGCCGAGCTCAAAGAATATCTGTCTACTCCGCCACTGTTGGTTACACCAAAGCCGGGAGAGGAACTTTACCTTTACCTTGCCGTCTCCCAGCACGCGGTCAGTGCGGTGCTAGTCCGCGCTGAAGGAATCAAGCACTTCCCAATTTTTTATGTCAGCAAGACCTTGCTGCCGGCTGAGACGAGATATTTGCCGCTGGAAAAACTTGCGTTGGCATTGATGATGGCTTCGAGGAAGTTGGCGCATTATTTTCACGCCCATACCATCGCCGTACTAACCGAGTTTCCCCTCAAGGCCTTGTTTGAGGGGGCGGACTTTTCAGGCCGAATTCTTAAGTGGGCGGTCGAGTTGGGACAGTTCGATGTCAAGTTCCAACCGCGCACTGCTATCAAAGCCCAGACCTTGGCAGATTTTGTCGCCGAGTTCTCACCTGGCACTCATTCGGTATGCCCGGTCGATATTACCGAGGCAGATGATGAGATGCACGCAAGGCCAACCAAGGTACAACCAGTTAGAGGAGGTAGCGACGCGGAGTTTGCGCGCATCATTGAAGCACCCTCAGTCTGCACGGTTATACCACCCGGTGATGCGATGACGGAGTTGAGTATCACCGACCCATTCACTCTGTCCGGTCCCGCATCACTAAGGGGGGAAGCAATTGAACCACACAGCTCAGGACCTGCGGCCGTCGTAACACCGCAACCTGATGATTCGCCTACGGACTTGAGCATTACAGACCAACTTGCTGAGTCCGGTGCCGAATCATCAAGGGGGGAAAAAATGGACCCACACAGCCCAGAACCTGCGGCAGGTTTAACACCGCAACCTGATGATTCGCCCACGGACTTGAGCATTATAGAACAGCTTGCAGAGTCCGGTGCCGAATCACCAAGGGGGACTGAATTGGAACCAGTCAACACAGAACTTGAAACCGCACAGCCGAGCAGTGGTGATCCCACTGCCCTTCGCAACTCTCAGGACCCATCCGACTGCTGGAAGCTTTTTGTGGGGGAAATGTGGAAGCTTTTTGTTGATGGAGCGTCCAACCGTCATGGTGCCGGCCTAGGTATCGTTCTTATCTCCCCGGATGGCCTAACCATTGAACATTCTATCACGCTTGGCTTTCCCGCATCTAACAACGAGGCTGAGTACGAGGCACTTCTCGCTAGGCTCAAAAGCGCAATCCAAACGAAGGCTACCGAGCTCCTGGTGTACAGTGATTCCCAGCTTGTGGTTAACCAAGTCTCTAGGATTTACGAAGCAAAGGACGACAGGATGGCGAAGTACCAAGCTCTCGTCAGGGAACACATCAAGCAGTTTGAGGCAATCAGAGTCCAACAGATTGGCCGTGAAGAAAACAGTCGAGCTGATGAGCTGGCCGGCCTCGCTTCCATGGTAGATAGTACGTCTCCAAACCCCCTGTTAATTGACTTTCTTCCACGGCCAAGCATTGAAAACGCCGGGCAGACGGATGTACTCTGCGCCGCGCTAGGTCCTTCCTGGATGGACCCCTAAATCTTATTCCTCAGAGACCGGACTCTACCAACTGACAAGAAAGAAGCCCACAAAATCCGGGTAAAGCCAGAGCGGTTTTGGCTCTCTCCATCTGGTGCGCTGTATAAAAAGTCCTTCAGTGGTCCTTATCTCAAGTGCGTGCACCCGAATAGGGTGGAGGCCTTCTTGTATGAAATTCACGAAGGCATTTGTGGCAGCCACATAGGGGGCAGATCCTTGGCCTACCGAGCTATTTCGCAGGGATATTGGTGGCCGTGCATGCAGGCCGACGCACAAAAGTATGTCCGCAAGTGCGAAAAATGCCAGAAATTCACCCATCAGATCCATCAGCCTGCTAGGGAACTTCTTTCCCTCACCAGTCCTTGGCCCTTCGCCATGTGGGGGCTAGATATAGTGGGACCACTGCCAACAGCACCGGGCAACCAGAAATTCTTCATCGCAACCACAGATTACTTCACGAAATGGGTTGAAGCTGAGCCCTCGGCAACCATCAAAGAGAAAGACGTGAAGCGGTTTGTCTGGCAGAACGTGGTCACGCGGTTTGGCGTCCCCAAGATCTTGGTCTCTGACAACGGCACCCAGTTTGATGGTCGCCTATTCAGAGGATTTTGCGAGGATTTAAAGATAGAATTCTACAACTCCACCCCGGCTTACCCACAGTCCAATGGTCAAGCCGAGGCATCAAACAAGACTATACTGGATGGGTTGAAGAAACGACTGGAAAAGGCAAAGGGAAAATGGGCTGAGGAATTACCCAGCGTCCTTTGGGCATACCGAACAACCCCGCGACGTTCTACTGGGGAAACTCCATATGCTTTGGCTTATGGCATGGAGGCGGTCATACCCCTGGAAGTTGGCATGCCCACCCTAAGAAGCGAGAGTTTTGAGCCCGAACTGAATGCCGAAACTATTGCCTTGGAATTGGACCTCGTGGAAGAGCGTCGGGAAAAGGCCCTCATCCATGTGGCCGCCTACCAACAAGAGCTCTCTAAGAAATACAACAAGACGGTGCACCCCAGACCATTCAAGGTTGGTGATTGGGTTTTAAGGAAGATTATGGGCAACACCTTAGTGCCAGGAGAAGGCAAACTAGGGGCAAATTGGGAAGGACCCTACAAGATCACCGGTCTGGCGGGCAAGGGGGCTTACCACTTGGAGGATTTAGAAGGAAGAGCAATACCCCGGCCATGGAATGCGGCCAACTTGAAACTGTATTATTTTTAAAGCTTTTGCTTTCTTTTCTTGTGCAAAGAAATTTTTTGGCCTGCACTACAGCATGTAATTCTTTCTGTCAATTTATAGAAGTAATTTTGATTTAGCACTTGGACTGTTGTTTTAATATTAAGGATCGAGATGATTTATTCCGGTTGGAAGAGTTGGTGTTTTGTCCAACTTCGGATTCCCAACCGAGATGATTTACTCCGATTGGAAGAGTTGGTGTTTTGTCCAACTTTGGATTCCCAACCGAGATGATTTACTCCGGTTGGAAGAGTTAATGTTTTGTCCAACTTTGGATTCCCAACCGAGATGATTTACTCCGTTTGGAAGAGTTAATGTTTTGTCTAACTTCGGATTCCCAACCGAGATGATTTACTCCGGATTGGAAGAGCTGGTGTTTTGTCCAACTTCAGATTCCCAACTGAGATGATCTAATCCGATTGGAAGTGTTGATGATTTGTTCAAACTTTGTTATTACCAACCGAGATGGTCATTTCGGTTTATGATTTTGTTGTTTTGTTCTGCTTAAGTACTTCAACCGAGTATGAATTCCGGTCGACGAGGCGTTTTGTTCAAACAATGATTTATACCGAGATGCTTTGCTGAAAATGGAAGTGATGGCAACCGCGCAAACACTTGGCAAAATTTGGCTTTTTCATTGATAAGAAAATCAATACAAAAGGTGGGGACATAGCCCAGTTACATCAAAAACGTTGAAAGCAAAAATACAAAAAAGAAAAGAAAACTAAACTAGGGGGAGAGATTGGTAAACTAGTCCTCGCCAGCATCAAGGTTGATGGTTGGACTTACGTCTTGGGCACCAAGCTCATCATTGCCGGGCTGCTCTTGTACCTCGGCCTCCTATGCCTCAGAATCTGCCTCACCGTCTCCCTCTTCAAGTCCTTCCTCGGCCTCAGCTTGCAAAGCGCTGAAGACGTCGTTTGCATAAGGCACGAGGTAAACCGGTAGCGAAGCTGGAGGAGGGTTGGCAAATACGTCGGTGTCAGAGCCCTGGCCGAGGTGTTCGCAGGCGGACTTCCAGCCAGCCTTGAAGTAGATGTCTTGTGTTGCAAAGACTTGCTTCTTGTAGCTCTGCCCGGCTTCGTTAAAGCCAGCGTTATTAGCAGCCCGGCAAGCTTTCTTCTTCGACTTTTTGAGCTCGTCTACCTCGGTCTGGAGCTCATCCCGTTTTTTCTCGGCCGCATCCAGCTGACCGAGCAGTCTGTTGTTATCGGAATTGGCCATCTCAAGCGAAGACTTAGCCCGGCCGAGCTCGGCTTGAAGGCTCTCGACCTGGCTGGCTGTGTCAATGGCCTTTTGCCGAAGTCTGTGGATGCGCTCTAAAACCAGGTGTTGTTTTTGAATGGCCTGCAAAAAGCAAAGTTGATTAGAAAAGGACCGGGCAAACACTTGTGAAATTTTCAGAGGAACATTGACTTACCCTAGCCATAGACTTCACTGATGATTTGACCAACCGAGTGTCAGGGACGTGGTCGCTGCCGACCACGTCGCTCGGTAGTAGAAGAGCTTTGGACAGATCGAAGGCGAGTAGATGCTCTTTGTCAGCCTTGATCGAAACCGTTGCTGGGATGTCTTGACCCCGGTGCTTCAACTGTGGACACCAGGCCGGCACTGGGACGGGGGCGTCAGATGGATGCTCGGTAGTGAGCTCTGCGACTAGCTCGACGGATGGGTCTGCCCGAGCTCTTTTACCGGCACGTCGTGCAGAAGGTTCTCAGTTGGATTGCCCGGTCGCTTGAGAGGCAAGGGCGACCACAGCGCCACTGGATTGATCGGCGGCTGGCGAGCGAGTTATAACACTCGGCAGCTCGGCGGATGTGGCGGTGAGCAGGTTCTTGATTCTGCTGCGCTTGGCCATTTCTTGTTCCTCGGTCAGGCGAATGAGGGGAACGTCTGGCAGAGTAGGATCCGGTGGAGGTGTTGGAGCTCGGAGGAAGTCAGTAACTTTACTCCGGCGGGGAGCGGAGTATCTGTATGTGGGACTGTAGCCGAGCAATTGGTTGCAATCTCGGTCGCGGTAGCGAAGCGCGGTCCTGATTGCCTCTACGTTGGGGAAATTATAGTTGGCTTGCAAGGCTTGGATGGCTGCAAAAGAAACAAGGAAAAGAATGATTAAGGTATAGAAACATCAAGAAAGTGTATTAACCGAGATAATTTGCGCGGCTTACATGTGCTCCCAAAATTTTTGCTAATCATCCAGCCCGGTACCTCGGCTGTCTCGTAATTACCAGACACCCAGAAGAAATCATCGTCGTGAAGATCCTTGTCTGGTGTGCCGGTCACGATTTTCTCTCTGCCCGGTCTAATCTTGAGATAATAGGCGAGACCGTTGCCGGTGTGGCCTAGGGTGTATTGGCGCAGGATCTCGGCTAAACCTAGGCTAATGCCCAACCGGTTGTTTAGCTCGTGCACGCCGTTTATTATCCGGTAAGTGTTGGTAGACACTTGGGTGGGTGCTAGCCCGGTTCGGCGTAGGAACTCGGTGATGAGTGGGTTCAGAAGGAAGCGGAGTCCTCCTTCGACGACCGACAGCATGGTGAAGGGGCATTGTTCTGTTCTACCCCAAGGCGTGGTCTCTTCTTCTGCGAGCTCCAGGTGGACATCGATCGGGACGCCGTACTCCTCCCTAAAAGCAGCTAGCGCGGCCGGAGTATCCACTAGGAAGCGGAATTTCCCCATTTGTGGCCGGCTTAGTATCCCGGCTGAGTGGTTTGGCACTGTGTAATTGGTTGATGCTCGGTCCTGAGAGCCTCAGGAATGACAGTGGTCCCCTTGGACTCTACAGGAAAAAGATGGCAAGTGTAAGTGTGAGCGCGGTCGCGCAAAAGGAGCTGGACTTTAGCTCGGTCATTAAGAGTGCCAAACCACCTCGGTTATCTATTCTAACTAAGGAGCCCGGTCGCCCAAGCAGACCAGATGTTAGCCCGGTTGAGCGACCAAGTCCTTTTGTTATCTCGGTTTTTGCTGGGGTTGAAACAAACATGTTATTTGCTCGGTCAGATTGGTTTTTTGGATCAAAAGAAGACCAGGAGCCCGGTTCGCCCCAGTTCTTCAGTGTTCTTCAGGAAGATGAGGAACACCAATAACAGTGGGAGGTTTGGGACGGTTTCTATGGCCTATGCCCTAAGAGCTACGTTTTTGTACCCTAATGTGTGTAATATGAAAGAAAATAGCAACTCAAGAGGGATCGAAGGTCTTACCTGTGAAGGGCAGGAGCTGTTCTTCCAATCACGAAGAATGACAATCGAGGCTGAGAGGAAATGGCTTGAGCTCTGAAGCGTCAGATGGAAAAGAAGCAGTAAGAAGAAATTGTATAAGGGGGGTCTTGTATATGTAAGAACGAGAGGCCGCCCAAATTCAAATTCTGGCAAAAACGGCGGGTTGGCTGCTCGATGACCAATGGCGGCCCGCCACGTGTCCCCATTTATGGCGACGTCAGGACTGAAGCGACGGGCTGAAGAGTCGAAGAGCCAACCGAGCTACTTTCGAAGTAAAGGATGTCAGCCGAGGAGTATAACCGGGCAAGTTTGAAGACAGTTATGTTAACTAGCCCGGTCGAGGTTTGGCATCTCGAAGACTGGAGAAATGTTATCTCGGTCGAAGTGAGTAATCCCAGTCACGCTTTCGCGGACGGAATTAAGGGGCAATTGAGAGGGTGATTTATGATCTGGAGTTGGGCCGAGGTAACGGCCGAGCAGGTTGAGAACCCAACGGTGCTTGGGGCCGAGATGATCGACTATCCGCCCAGAGATGGGCTGCCAGAACTTGGGCCGAGTGTGTGCCGCCCCAGACCGTAAAGAAGCTGCTCGGCAAGGCAGTGCTCGGTCGGACCGAGCTGCTCGATCAGGGGATGGCCGAAGCTAGACAAGCTGAGTGACCGGCGCCCGGAAAGGCGTGGTCAGCCGAGGAAACTGTTTTACCGGCAAAAAGGCCGACCACAGGAGGTGCCTTGGACTAGGCTTTGCCGAGATGCCGCCTAGCCCAGTCCTCCTTGGTCTTAGCCAGTGAAATGCTTGGGTATGAAGCACGGCACAGCACAGCAACGAATAGAGCAGCTCGGCTGCCGAGCTCCAGCTGTGATGGCAGGCAGTTGAGATTAGGTGATGTTCAGCAAGGTTTATGCTGACAGATGGGATAGCGGAGCCACGTGTCAGGAGATGACTGGGAGTAAATATGGGGCACAGAGGGTATATAAGCATGTCTGCGCCCCCCATACGCGACAGATGAACACTTTGTAAGGAATTTCTTACATTCAAACACCTCTCTCTCTCTCTCTCTCTATCCTAAGGTGTGTGCTAACTTGATCGTCGGAGGGTTTTTCCAGCCACACACCGTCGGGTAGCTCACCATTGTTTGCGCGCAGGTGATCGGACATAAACGGAGCTCGGAAGAAAGGAGTACGGGCTTGCCGGAATATTTGCTCCCCGTACAGTGCACTTCTCTGATAGCTACTGCCTCTAGAAGGTTTCCCACTTCTTCCGCCACTATCTTGGCGTGGTGGAGTGCTAATCTGCGAGTGCGCTATATGATTGGTCTTGCAGTTGGGTGGACATTCAATTGGTGACAGATGAAGTTTGGGTCAATGCCAGGCATGTCATACGGCGTCTAGACAAACACTTCGATGTTAGAGGTCAAGTATTCCATGACCTCTATTCTCTCGGTGCTGGACATAGATAAGCTAAGCAAAAAGAACTTTTCCAGGTCCTTTTCATCTATTCTTACCTGTACCAAGTCTTCCACTACCTTCTGTTCGGCGGCTTTGCCAACATCCGCAAACAATTCATTGCACTCAGGTTCTTCCACCATCTGAACAAACCCTTTGGCAGCTCGGCTACCATTTACTATGACGAAGCATTGCTTTTACATAATTTGGTCTCCAAAGACCTCTTCAATTACTCCAGAATCGTTGGGGAACCGCATTACTTGATGGTAGGTTGACGCTACCGATCGCATGGCATGCAGCCATGTCCTCCCCAAGATTATGTCGTAAGTGGAAGGGACTTTCAATACCCAGAATTCCACTTGTTTCGTCATGCTTCCTGCTCTGACTGGGAGGATAATCTTGCCAACGGGCCACTCTGGCATTAAATTGAATCCGATCAGAGGAGATACGGCAGGTGCCAAGTCTTTGTCTTCCAGTTTTAACTGTTTGAAGGTTTCGTAATACATTATCTCACATAAGCTCCCTTGGTCTATCAAAATTCACTTGACGTCGTAATCCTTGACGCGGAGAGTGACGACCAGTGCATCATTGTGAGGGCAATATATCCTTGCCAAGTCTCTGTCTGAAAAAGATATGACGTTCGTGGCCTCCATTTTCCCTTTTTTAATGATAGGTTGCGCACTTAATACCTTCCTTAAGTGCTCAACCTTCTTGATCATTCCCCTGAGCTCACATACTCGCTCAGATTCGAATACCCCATGTATTACGTTTATCACACCATGAGGTGGGGCATCGATCGGCATTCCGTCTGGGTGATCATGGTTTTGGGGGGCTGGCTGCGTGCCTTCCTCAATGTACTGGTCCAGATGCCCAGCTGCCACTAACTCTTCCAGATGCTGTCTCAATGGCGTGCAATTTTCAGTGCGGTGCCCTTTTTCCTTATGGAAGGTGCACTGATATCTTTCGTCATAGTCCTTTTGTGTTTCCCCTAGTTTAGTTGGCCATCTGACTAAAGGTTCATCGCGTATCTCACTGAGAATCCGATAGATCGGTTTTTTGAACACCATGGTAATGGCAGTGCGGACTCTCAACCACCTTTTATCGTGGTCCTCTCCGTTGTCCCGCCTGCCTCGCCCGTTTTTGCTTGGACGTTCTACTGTGTTGACTTTTGCCGAAGTCTTTTTATCTGGTATTGCGATTGTACCAGACTTTGTTTTAGCACGAGCGCCATCCTCCTCCACCCAAATGTGCTGGTGTACCCTCTCCATTAAGGCTTCCATTATGAGAGGGGGCGTCATGGTAATTGAGTCTCTCAGCCTGTTTCCGACTGGAAGACTTCTTTTGTATTACGCGATGGCGAGATTTGTGGGCAATCTCCTATCTGGTTGAAGGTCTCCCAATAACGATTGTTGTAGGATCTCAACGTCTCTTTGTCGCCCATGTCAATGGAGAGTAACTGATCGATTTCTACTGGCGTCTTGGTGTTCATTCTGAACCTTGTCACGAATGCCTCCGCCAATTGTGTCACCAAGGCTGGATGGGAATAAAATGCACATCAAAGCCTTGTCCCGCCGGTATACTGCCATAACCTGACGAAAGTGGCTTAGGTGCATGTAGGGGTCTGTCTTCCCCTCGTAAGTTGTAAATTTAGGCTGGATGAACCTTGAAGATAAAGGTGCATTCTCAATCGCCGAAACGAACGACGAGCTATGTAGCCTTGCCAATGCTTTATCTATTGGTTCGTAGGTAAGGTGCGATATTGGCATTCCTACCTCGACGCTTCCATGCGTCCGAGGAGCCAACCGCTGAAGGGCTGAAATTCTGTGCAGGTCGCGTGCCCTGGCATCCTCCTTCCGTCGTGCCCTTTCTTCAAGCACAGTCCGTAAGTCGGACGATCTAGGCAACTCCGTTTGCCTGGATGATGTCTGGTGCGTATGTGAGGGCCGATAGGTGCTTCCTTCAGTGTAAAACCTCAATGATCTCGTTCTCTCAGACCTGGAGTAACGAGTTCTGGAAGTCCTTGATTGAGTGTCGCATGTCCTGAGGCTTCTACTCTCTGTTTGCGATGGCGTGGTATGCCTACCACAATCTTCTGAGTGGCGAGGAGGCGTATTGCTTTTGCGCCCCTCTCCTGTCGCCACCCATTTCCCTTTTATTTGGCGCTTCATCAATTCCATGTCCGCCGCCATCTTCCTGATTAACTCGTCTTGTTCCTTTACCCGATCCTCCAAAACTTGAGGGTCGATCATCCGCCTCTGCCTATCAGGCCTTGATGAGCGACGGGGGCTGTTACCCCGCCTCCCTCTTGCATCCCTCCGGGGGTTCTGTCGCTGGGGCTCTAAATTTGCCATGGGAGGGACGGAAGGCAAACCTTTGCGCCTCCCACCTCCCTCTGGGGTTTGTCCGTCAATGGCGGACTACGGCAAATCTTCATTGTGCGCCATTGCGTCTAATCTAGCGAAGAGAACTTTGATCAGGAGGTTTTGTTCTTTCTGTGATTCCCACAGACGACGCCAATTGTACAAGCAAGAAATAATCTTCTCGTATAATCCTGTTGATCAAGTCCGCACTCCTCCAAACGTCGTCGCTTTACTCCCTGAAAACACAAATGTGAGCTAGTCGGCGGGTGTGTGCCAGATACCTCTCTGATGCCTAAGTCAGCAAAATAGGTAAATAGATAAAAGCTCTGTGTATTCGAGAATCAAAGTTCTGTTACCTTTCCATAAGTGATGTTGTGAGCTTTTATAGGTTCCGTGTGGCACAATCCTAGAAGGACTCTTATTTCTCCATGCAGAGTCCTCTTAGGAATTACTCTCCTAAAAGATAATGCTTATCCTTCAACACCCCCCTCACTGCTTAATCAAGTGAGATGGTTCTAGCTCGGTGGTATGTCCAAACGACCGAGCTAACATTACCATGGCACAATGACAATGTAACCAAGCTAACAATACTCATGTTACATTTATCCCGGCGCTTTATGTGTAACATGTACCTCGGCTTCGCCTGTAGACCGTGCTAACCATAGCGTACTTGGACCAAGCTACTCAACAGCAAAGTCCTGAGTAGAAGCCAAAAATACCTCGGCTCAAGATGGTTTGACCGAGCTAACTGTCACCGTGCCGACCGTGGTGATCGAGCTAACCACCAAGCTCTTTCGAACCGGGCTATCTACAAGGCTCCTCTGGACCGGACTAATTACAATGCCCCTTTTACTCAGCCCTTCTTATTGTGGCCCACAGAATGGCCCATTACCCAGCTCGGCCCAATTTACATATAAATTACCCTCTCAGTGTATATGATATTTTTTGACAAAAGAAAAATTACAATATATATTAAATTTAACATTTTTTATTTTTTTCAATTATACCTAAAAAATGTGAACTCATATTAAATCATAAATTTTTTAATTATGTAATTAGTTAAGAATACCATGTCTGTCATATCAAATGATGCTACAAGAGTACTTAATGAATTATTATTCATAAAATAAAAAATAAAAAATAAAAAAAGATTATTAGCGGGAGACAAACATGTTCTATCTCAATTGTGATTCTTATTAACCATTACATTATTTATTTGTCGACGATGGTTACAACTTTCTATATTTTGAATTCTTTTTATAATTTAGTTTAAAATTTTAGGTTGGCCTCTCAAATCGTTAATGAAACCAAAGATAAATACCTACCCGTTTCTTTTGGAAGATAGATGGGGATTGGGACTGGAATGGAGATAGAGGTGAGACCCATTAATGTTATGTTTATTTTGGGAGATGAATAGGGGATTCATAATCCTCTCCGGTTTAGGATGAGCCTTGAGGAGAGAATTAAGATGGAGGCTTGAGATTTAATATTAGAAATAATCCGTTGGATTTTTTTTTTTATTCTTTTTATTTATTTTTTTTAATTTTTACATGTTGGAATTTTTTTTTAAAACATTAATATTTAATTTTTTTTGTATTTTTTGTTAAGTAAAAATTATAATTTTATTTGTTTTATTTTTATTTTATTTTTTATTTTTTACATGTTGGCCAATTAGTCAAGATATCTCTCCATCACAAAGATCTCTTTTTCAAGTAGAGTCTAAATTCCTAGCATTATTATTCCAATAATTCTCAGAATTTTAATGACCAAGAATAAATACAATTCCGAAGAACAGAAGGAACGCCCAACTCCCCCGAAACACAAGGAAGCGTGCAATGCTCTCTGCCTGTAGTAAAAACCCGGGACAGGGGAAAATCTATACCCAAAAATCATTCTCATTGTAAGGGCAATAATTTAATTTTGGAATTTAAATAAGTATCCAACTTGTATTTAATTTTATAAAATACATAAAATGAAAAAATAATAATAATTCAAGCTGATGTCATTTTGGGTCATTTTATCTGATACGATACCATTTCAATTTTATGCCATTGCCATGCACGCATAGAATAAGAAAGGTTTTCGCTAACCTCTTTTATAACTTTCGACATTACAACATTTGCAGACTTGTTTTTAGAACAGTCGCACAAAACAACATTGCATACACCAACTGCCTCACCCCCCACCCCACCCCCCATGATGAGCTTCTTGTGACTCGAACCCATGACCACCTGGGTCTTATACCACTTGTCGGACCAAAATCTACAATTTATTCTAAAGCCAATTGATGTCAAAGAATGTTCTGATATGATATTTTGACATTTTATATCACACCTGCAGGCCAATTTCATATGTTTTCCTGATGAAATTGTTTCACAGTTATTAGATGCTACCAGCTACTTTATTGGAAAGGGGCTGGAAAATAAATAAAAGATTGTTAAATTCACATTCTTTTATGCATCCATTTTTTAACTTTTTTTTTATAATGCATCCATTGTTAAGCACCATCAATAAATTTTGTTTTTGGGAAGGGTCTTCCAAGTTCATTGGCTATATAGTACATACTTTCTTGGTATGGTACTCGAAAAAGTAATTATAATATAGTCCAGGTGTCAAGCTAAAAAAAGAAGTGAATTAAAATTTGGTCCCTTATTGTTATCTGATGAAATTACAAATTCTTACAAAACAATTTCACATAGGAAACAAACGAAAATCAGATTTGAGTTCTGCCCAATGGGTTTCTTTTCACCCTTCCCTCACAGTACTATGTCGGTTACAGGCCAATCTGAACGCTGCGACCAATCTTAGCCGCGTCAGTATCAGGCCCTACTGTTGGTGTCCAATTTCCTTTAAAATCTGTTTAAAGGCTGAGTTAGTTATGCGAAGGCCCAACTCCATACAATGTCAGTCGAGGCTGGCCACATTGAACCATTTGGTTTCTCCAATACTTGGCGGTGTGGACCATATCAGATACATTGGCAACCATGTTTTTCTCCTATTCCCCACTTCATCGCCTTAGGTTCGAAGAAAATGAATAGTTATCCCAATGATCAAGAAAGTATGTTTAACCACGGTGTTAACTATTGGCAAAACTTCAAGCAAATGGTTGATCCTTTCTCCATAGACATTCACCGTTCCTCAATAACTAATATTAAAATGATCTAGACAAAGAGATCTGCAAAATGACCAATAGAGCTCCAGAATGAACATACCTAAACCTCACATCAACGCTGCACGTATGATAAGAGTAAGGCCGCCAAAAACCCTTTTATCGTTTCTTCGCATTCCACCTGTAAGGAAGCCTCCATCTTTTATGCCAATAGATAGACACTCTTGACCACAATGGGAACCCAAAATTGTAGTCGAGAGGCTGGTCTACTGCACCACCCACCATTAAAGGCAACCAAACATACCTTGAGTCCCTCAAGTCAGCTGGGTTCCACCGATCTGCCATGAACATAAAAGAAAAAGGAAGCCCTGGCAAAGGAAACACAAATGTGCTCTGCGCAAAGAACGTTGTCTGTCGAAAAACTTTGTTACCCCCGATGCATGGGTTCCCCATGGTCTCCCATGGCCCCATAATAGATTCAGCTGCATGGGCCAGTGCCTCGTTTGGAGCCCAACCCGTGCAGCCTGATGTGATCATGTAGTAAGTCCCCTGGTGCTTGAACAGAGCTGGTGCTTCCCGGTGTTGTCCCACGAGAATCCTTCTCATGACACGTGTCACATCAAGGTAATCTTGAGTGAGTGGACCGATATGAAGTTCACTATTGTCCTCGGAGGAGTAGATGAGGTAGCCCACACCATCATCGTCTTTGAAGATTGTCATGTCCCTGCTTTCAAATCCATGGGGCTGTTTGCTGTAGAGATAATCGAAAGGACCAGTGGGGGAATCACTGACAGCAACACCAACTGAAGCTTTGGTATAGTTGGAATCGTCAATATGCATCCACATCACGTATTTACCGGTCTTATCATTGTAAATTACTTTTGGCCTCTCGAGCACGTTGGATTTGTGTAGGTCATGAGTCTCATCAGTTTCTTCTGCGGCCAGCACAATGCCCTCATTTTTCCAAGTCCACAAATCCTTGGAAGAATAGCAACCAACCCCGATAATGTCGACCTACAGAGAAGAGGGTATATAAAAATACTTTCAACGTTTGCAACAAATAAGCTAAATATTTAATTAATGAATGAATTACTAAAATGGCACAATAAAGGTGTTAGTACTGTCCAACCCGGCAAACCATCACAGCCAAAGAAATCCTCTAATGTTTTGTTTTCCAAAAGCATGAATAACATGCATTATTGTTGGTACCATGGCATAAACATTACAAAAACAAGGGTAGTTAGTCTTGCTTTATCATTTGACATGACCATTCAACAAATGTCAACAAATTGGCGAAGCATGTCCGGCGGATTTTCAGTTTTCAATTTTCATTTCTGGCTTCTTAAGGAGAGATCACCCCAAATGTTCTGTATCATATTGGGACCATGCAATTGATAGACAAGTTTCATATCAGAATGTTACAGTCAAATAATCATTCTAGTAGGTAGAAAGTTTATATTTGGCTACTAAATGACCACAACAAACCCCACCTTCGATGAAATGACTAGAATTTTTTATTATAATGTTACATGGACTCATGTACAAGTATCGAGTGTGGATGTGTATTCAAGTGTCAGACCTTCATAAATCTAAATTTTCGGATATTGGGATAAGTATCCAAAAGTTAAATATGAGCATAGGGATGTGTCATGGACACATATATGTTGCATATTGTATAATATTCTTTAATAAGATGTTATGAATTATATAAAAATATACTTAAAATTAAATAGAATTTAAGAAAAATATAAAATTTAAGGGCTTGTTTGGTTTGCTTTTGAGAGAGTTGTTTTTGAAAAAAATAAAATTAAAATTTTGTTTGGTTTGGTTTGTGGTTTTTCTCAAAAAAATTTCAAAATCACTTTCTCTCTCTTACACATCAATCAATTACTTTTTCTCTCTCCTCTCTCCATCTCAATCACTCTTTCTCTCACACACATCTACTCAATTACAACAAAATATCAAATCATCCCAAACTCTCAGACTCCAAAACTACTTTCAAAATATACAACCAAATAAACCAAAAAAATTTCTAAACTCTCTCTCCAATTTTTTTTTTGAAAATCACTCTCTCAAAAGCAAACCAAACACACCCTAAATCTCTCATCCATGCAAGAGTTTAGAAATGTTTGTTTACACTATATTTGAGTTGCTTCGTCTTTCAACATTGTAAAAAATTAGAGGATCCAAGTGTCTAAATTCGGTATAGATGTCGGACACATATCCCACAACCTTACCTTTGTCCTATGCAGTGAGCATTATGAGAATTTTTTCACCCTCTTAACCTCAAAATTTGTAGAACTTCACAAATCAAACCTGTTTTAAGTTTACACATTTGTAGTTCACTGCAATCATGTAGTTGTTTGTTATCCTCCTTCCTACCCTCTTTTTTACTGCCCATGGTCAGTCTACCTAGTTAGTCAGTCTACCTAGTTAGTCTACCTAGAAGTAATATCCATGGTCAGTCTACCTAGTTAGTACATTATCTCAGCCAGACATAATGATAAAGAAGATCAAAATAATGGATATTACTTCTAAGTTCTAACAAATATCAATTTATTGTTACACACCTCAAAACCAACAGTGTTAGATCAACCAAGGTCTTGCATAAGATAGCTCCCATCCCTGACAATCAGACCATGAAATCTTTTTTGGACATAAATCCCTCCATGATTCTTCGTAATCAACTGCCACAACATGGGCTTACTTTCCTTAAAATGACCAAATCACCGTCACAACCATATGTGAGTCATTTTGTTCCTATTACTGACTGTGTATCAGAAAATATTGCTCAGGACTCCTGCTCACTAGCAACTCTATCCTCCTGCTCCGAGATAGGCTTAAACAACCATAATCTCTCTGGTTCGAGTCAGAAATAACCTATATTTGCACCTACATTGCCATGGAACTTTTATTTGAATGATTTCAAACTGATGACTGTAATCAACAAACTGTCAGAAACAAAAGTCCAGACACGGATTTACTACCTGTTTGCATCCGCAATGATTTATATCAGACGAGGTCTCACTATGTCACGTCTATAGAAGAATTATGCATACGGCACAAGAAATTGGATCGGATAATTCACCCATGGAGCGTCCACATGGGTTATAAATAATTCACTTATTAAATAAATAAGATAATTAAAGGGATTACCTTTGGAAGTGTTACGAGTAGTTGTGGGAGTTTACAACTCCACTTCTATCGGCAGAGAAATACTCTATATATTTGATATAAAGAAGAACAATTATACGTATTATCATTGCGGGAGTTTACTCGAAAAATCTCTGCAAAATATTTCTCTCAGTTCTTCCCTCTTAGGTCACCATTATAGAACCTAGGGATTTGGAGTGTGAATAACATATTGAAAAACTCTGGTAACTTCTCAATTGACGACGAAAGGTTTTCCAGACGAGACTCGTAATTCAAGCATTCAATCCAAACCATTTCGACATCAGGTAATATGATTACCCGCATCTTTTCCTTCACCCTCTATATTTATTCTTTATGCCACTCTTCTCAAGAATGAGAACTCAATGTCCAGCTATAACATCCATGTGATAGTTCTTTATTTGATCTCTGATTAAAATAAACAATATTTGAATTTGTATTTTCTCAACCAAGAATCCTAACAAAAAGCTACAATCCTGAAGAATCAGCACCTCATAAGGATGTCTCATGTATGCCTTCAACTGGCACACATCAGCCTAGCACAGTTCCCATAATCCCTATCTGTTAATTGAACAAATGACATGTTTGTCCAAGAGTAACAACTTTTCAAACATCATGTTCAGTGGTACAGCCTAGATTTTGTCTCATGCCATTCGCAAGAATAGCCTGCTACAACCCACAAATTATGACATTTGATAAGGATAGTCTTTAGTTGCATCATGCTAGCACTTAAAGTCATAAAACCTAGTGACCTATTGAAGCACATTGGCTTTGCATACTCGTTGACCCCAGTGGTTGGTCATATGAATCTCTCCACATATATATTTGCTTCAAAAAACTGCACCCAAGTTACATTATAAAATGTGAAATATGCTTAGCAAGAAACTCTTTCCTATGTTTTACATTGAGTCAACAAACCAGTGTTGTCTTTACGATAGCATACAGAATGACAGGTGTTTAAGTTTAAATTACACATGCAGAATAAATCCCACATAAAATGAGAAATAGAAACTAGCATCAGATAATTAATCCTAACACAGGTGGAATTGACTATGTAGGGCGTAGAAATTTGATCCTTTGAAACTTATTTGTTGATGCGTAAATCTCATCCTCAGAAACATAAGCAGTATAATTATAAAATGATGTCACATGAAAAAATTCTCATTTTTTGTGGAATATAGATAATAAATAGTTTAAGAGTGTGCATTCAGATTTAGATATTTACCCGTGCTGCACCTTTTTTGTGAGCATGGTAGGTGGGGCCATCTTTATACTCTCCATACCAATAGTATGTCCTTGATCTCTGATCATATAAGATACCACCTCCATGAGCTTGAATAGGGTTTCCATCAGTATCCAGCCAAATTCTTCCGGGATAATAGTAGAAGCTTTCATTCCCAGCATCCTTCAATGGATCTATAGCAGTTTTCTGATCCGGGAAGAACACTTGCCTAAGCTGGGAAGACTCATCAAGAAATTCATCAATCAAGGTAGTGGTCCGCCTAGGCCTCCGTTTGGCAGCACGTGGGGATCGTTTTCCCTTTGGTGGA
Source organism: Camellia sinensis (assembly GCF_055761805.1). Taxonomy (NCBI): domain Eukaryota; kingdom Viridiplantae; phylum Streptophyta; class Magnoliopsida; order Ericales; family Theaceae; genus Camellia; species Camellia sinensis. The sequence continues at coordinate 212,253,495 of NC_138961.1, read as the reverse complement.
GGAATTTGAATGTTCTCCTCCTCCACCTCTTTGAGCTCGCGGAATAGAAGGTGATGGCCTGCACGCATTTGGATCTCTCCACCATCCCCGTCTTTGTGATGAACAAGTGTGTACAGATGGAGCATAACGAGGCATCCCACAAGGCTCCACACGACAACAGGAAATGAGCATCTGTTTCCTGCATTGCAACGTAAAGTGGTTGGTTTCCGGTATTTGTTCCTCATCCTCATTTTTGTTCCCTTTTTTAATCTTCAAGATAATGCTGCAATTAAGAAATGCAACCTATGGAGATCCAAAAGTAAAGTCATAAACATACTAACTATATCTTACAGAATATAATAAAGAAAATTAGTAGAGAAATACTCACATTACAAACTTATATTGTGCACACACGCATACATATTGTCCATGGAATCCATGGAAAATTGCAAACAAACGACTTAAAAACAATTAAGAAATGATAATTGTTATTTAATTACTAACAATTATTTTGAATGAAATTCAATTTCTGTGCAATACTTTTAAGAAATAAGAAATACTCTTCGAGTAGTACAACAAATAATCAGAAATCGACCATTGATACTGTAGAGCATATAACCCTTCCTAAACATATGCTCATTAGTTTCATTAGCTCAAATAGAGTTCTATTCTTTGCCAATTGCCAATTAGTCATAAGCAAAACAAATCAACCACTAATTGACAGTTAAATCAACTAAAAATCTAAACCACCCAGAATTTCAATAAAACAAAAGACTTAAAAATAATAACGAGAAACCAAAATCCGAGGTATACCCACTTCAATACAAGCTTCGATGCATCAAAAAGCAGATCCATACAAAACCCCAATCAGATACACGATCAACCCAATAAGCCATTTAGAAAACACATATTGATAAATAAAATAAACTAGAAGACACACAACAACAGACCCAGGTGGAACAAATTCGCAGAGCATCATAGGACTTACCTGATAGAGTCCGAATCATGAGTGGAGAGAAAAATCCAGAAATGGGTTCTGTGATGAAGCTATTCCAACCATACAAACGTGGTTAGTAATCCGTAGCTCGGTATACATGTATTGGCAATCAAAAAAGGTCCTATATTCATCTGACGATTTAACAACCTTGAGAGCTCCCCAAAAGCCCCCCTTCGTTCATGGTTTAGGAGGGAGAGAGAGAGAGAGAGAGAGAGGAGGTTGGTATGTCAATTTTTTGGTCCAAATTGGATCTAGAGACGATGATGATGATGGCTTGAAACCAAAGATACTGCTCTCTCTCTCTATCTGTACAGTAGTAGTGTCTTCTGGGAAAAAACTGATTTTATTGACTAGTCTGCGTAATATATTACTAATGTATTAATTATTGATTTGTTATGATTTAGATATTTATAATTTATATAATGAGTAGGATGAACAATAATGGTAGTGTTACATATATTAATTAATATATATATGAGTGTATTGTGTTATTATTATTGATCTCACTTACTATATAAAAGAAAATGTTTGGTAGCTCAAAATTTTATCGTTTAAATGATTCAAATCTGTCAAAACGATGTCGTTTTATACTTATTTACATTCAAAACAACGTTGTTTTGAGTGATTTGAGCCATTTAAGCCATTAAATTTTAAGCTACCTAGCATTGTTGTTATATAAATTATAAATATTTAAAATCTCTAAAATTGTGTCACATTAGTATACTAATTCGTTTTGAGGGATTTGAGCCATTTAAGTCATAAAATTTTGAGCTACCTAACATTGTTGCTATATAAATTATAAACATTTAAAATCTCTAAAATTATGTCACATTAGTATACTAATTAGTACATTAATTGATATATATAGCATTATTCTAATAATAATGTCATAACTAACATTAATACATTAATTAGTATATTAATTAATACATATAACCCAACTAATGATAAATATTAATTACTCTTTCTAGTTGGTGTTGGGACTTCTAAATCAGGAAAAATGTAATTACTCGGTTAAAAATTTGCTGCGTAAGGATAAATTAATTAATTACTGGTGTTGGGACTCCAAATTAGGAAAAAATTGTAATTACTTAATTACTGGTGTTGGGACTCCAAATTAGGAAAAAATTGTAATTACTTGGTTAAAAATTTGCTGCATAAGGGTAAATAAATTAATTATTGGTGTTGGGACTTCTAAATCAGGAAAAAAATGTAATTGCTTGGTTATAAATTTGCTGCATAAGGATAACTAAATTAATTGGGAGCTTTTTTGATAAATTCATTTTCTAAGAGTTTTATTCTATCCAACCTATATTCTTTTTGACTATTCTATTAGGTTCAATTTGAGATAAGAAGACCAAAATACCCTCTTCATCTACTTATGTTCCATTTAGTTCACATTATTTTCTTATGTTTCAATAACTCCTATGGGTGACTTAATTACCAAAATACCTTTAATGTGAATGTTCATACCGTCAATATAAATGTTTATATCGTCAATGTGTAGGGGCCCGGCTCACGTCGATCCTCGTGGGTGCCCGAAAAAATTCGAGTCGAGCCGGGCCGGCCCACAAGCCAAAAAAATAGGTCCAACCCGGCCTGTTGATAATATGAATATTCACATTGACAAATTAACATTAACATTGATAGGAGTGTAAAATTGGCCTGCGGCCCGTGGGCGGCCCGAGACCAGCCCGTTGCCCGGGGCGGGCCCGGACCGGCCCATTCACAATGAATATTCACATTGACATATTAACATTAACATTGACAAAAGTGTAAAATTGGCCCATGACCCGTGGGCAGCCCGGGGCGGGGTCGGGGTGGACCCGGCCCGACCCGTTGACAATGTGAATATTCACATTGACATGTTAACATTCACATTGATAGGAGTGTAAAATTAGCCCGCGGCCTGTGGTCGGCCCAAAACCCGCCTGCAGCTGGTGAGCTGTGCTGGGTGGGGCCGGCCCGACCCGTTGATAATGCAAATATTCACATTGACATGTTAACATTCACATTGATAAGAGTATAAAATTAGCCCGCCCTCCGTGGCTGCCCGAAACTAGCCCATAGCCCGTGAGCGGCCCGGGGCGGGTCCTCCCCGACCTGTTGACAATGTGAATATTCACATTGATATATTAACATTCACATTGATAAGAGTGTAAAATTGACTCGCGTCCTATGGGTGGCCCGGGGCGAGCCCGGTCCGGCCCGTTGACAATGTGAATATTCACATTGACATATTAACATTCACATTGATAGGAGTGTTAGATTGGCCCGTGGCCCGCCCGCTGCCCAGGGCGGGCCCGGCCCGGCTCGTTGACAATGTGAATATTCACATTAACATATTAACATTAATATTGATAAGAGTGTAAAATTAGCCCGTGACCCGTGGACAGCCCGAAGCCCGACCCCGGGTTGACGCGGGCCCGGCCCGTTGACAACGTGAATATTCACATTGACATGTTAACATTCACATTGATAAGAGTGTAACATTAGCCCGTGCCCCGTGGCTGCCCGAAACATGCCCACGGCCCGTGGGTAGCCCAAGGCGGGCCCGGCCCGACCTATTGACAATGTGAATATTCACATTGATATGTTAACATTCACATTGATAAGAGTGTAAAATTGACTTGCATCCCATGGGCCGCCCAAAACCCGTGGGCGGCCTGGGGTGGCCCGGGTTTGGGTCTGGGCCGACCCCGGGCAGCGGGCGAGCTTCGGGCAGCGGACAAGTTTTACACTCCTATCAATGTTAATGTTAACATGTCAATGTGAATATTCACATTGTCACGAGTCGGGCCAAGCCCGCTTCGGGCTGCGATCGGGCTTCGGGCCGCCCACGGGCTGCGGGCTAATTTTACACTCCTATCAATGTGAATGTTAACATATCAATGTGAATATTCACATTGCCAACAGGCCGGGCCCGCCCTGGCCCGAGGTCGGGCTTCGGGCTGCCCACGGGTCACGGGCCAATTGTACACTCTTATCAATGTGAATGTTAACATGTCAATGTGAATATTCACATTGTCTTCGGGAAGCCACAGGGCGTGGGCTAATTTTACACTCCTATCAATGTTCTTGTTAACATGTCAATGTGAATATTCACATTGTCACGGGTCGGGCCAAGCCTGCCTCGGGCTGCGGAAGGGTTTCGGGCCGCCCACGGGTTGCGGGCCAATTTTACACTTTATCAATATGAATGTTAACATGTCAATGTGAAAATTCACATTGTCAACAGGCCGGGCCAGGCCCACCCCGGGCAGCGGCGCGGGTTTTTGGCCGTCCATGGGCCGCGGGCCAATTTTATACTCTTATCAATGTGAATATTAACATGTCAATGTGAATATTCACATTGTCAACGGGCCGGACCGGGCCTGCCCCGGGTCGCCCATGGGCCGCGGGTGGGTTTCGCATCGCCACGGGACATGGGCTAATTTTACACTCCTATTAATGTGAATGTTAACATGGGACAGGGGCCAATTTTACACTCCTATTAATGTGAATGTTAACATATCAATGTGAATATTCACATTGTCAACGGGCCGGGCCGGGCCGAGTCGGGCCCGTCCTGGGCTGCTGTCTAGTTTTATACTCTTATCAATGTGAATGTTAACATGTCAATGTGAACATTCACATTGTCAATAGGCCAGGCCGGGCCGGGCCCGCCCACAGGCCGTGGGCGGGTTTCGGGCAGCTACGAGGCGCGGGCTAATTTTACACTCCTATCAATGTGAATGTTAACATATCAATGTGAATATTCACATTGTCAACGGGCCGGGCCGGGCCGGGCCCGCCCCGGGCTGCGGGCGGGCTTTTGGTCACCCATGGGCCGCAGCCCAATTTTATACTCTTATCAATGCGAATGTTAACATGTCAATGTAAATATTCACATTGTCAACGGGTCGGACCGAGCCCGCTCCGGGCCGCCCATGGGCCGCCGACAGGTTTCGAGCCGCCATGGGGCGGGGGCCAATTTTACACTCCTATTAATGTGAATTTTAACATGTCAATGTGAATATTCACATTGTCAACGGGCCGGGCCCGCCCTGGCTCGCGGGCGGGTTTCGGACCGCCCACGGGTCAATTTACATTCTTACAAATGTGAATTTTAAAATATGAATGTTCACATCATTAAATTGCTAATCGTTGAAAAAATATTTGTAAGGGTATCAAAATTAAATATAATGGCATAAGTGTCCAAGAAAATAGTGTAAATCAAAAAAATTGACTTTATGGAATAAAACTATACATACATGGGACTAAATGGGTTAAAATATTCCTTCATGGACTTCTTGAATTAAAACACTTCTAAATTGGACTTATCAATAAAAATCCCAAATTAATTACTGGTGTTGGGACTTCTAAATCAGGAAAAATGTAATTACTGCAACAGTTTTGGTGCAATCATTAATTATGGAGTAAAACTGTATTTATGATTATAAGCTTAGCTGATTTTTTACTTATCAGGAAAAGATGCGTAAAAAAATAAAAAGATAATATAATTCAAATAAATTAATAAATTGACTTTTTTAATTATTGTCTAAAGAGACATTGGCTCCATTTGAGAAGATGAATTTGGGGTTTTTTTTTTTTGTTGTTTTAGTCCAAAAGATAAAATAGATTATTTTAGTCACAAAAAATAAAACATTACATGTAATTCATAATCATTATACTCTTTTCTCACAAAAAAATTTAAAAAAATCAAAAGTCCTTCTCAAACTAAACTTTTTAACTCAGGCTAAAATAATTAAAAAAGTCAAAAAATCAAAAAGATAACCCACTTCCCAAACAAACTGCTTTGTTAATGATTCCAACATCCATATATATGGATATGGGATGCTGCTGATCTGTTGCGTGTCTGTGGAGGTTTTTTTTTGAGTTTTTTTTTTAATGATTTAAACTGTTTATATTGTAAGATTTATTAAATAGATTATACATGTAAAAAATTAAATTAATTGAAAATCCATAGCTTATAACTAGGGCACATTTGTTTTTTAAAAAATAAGCAGTTAACATTATCTTAATAATATTTATAAAAACAATTTGAATTTGTTCTTGGGTTACAAATTTCTGATTAACTTTATTTTTTGTATGGATTATATATTCAACGAACCTTACAATATGAACAACTCGAAACATCAAAAAAGACTCAGAAAAAACCTCCACGAATTCATAGCAGATCGCTACTATGACAGTCATAACAGCATCCTAGGTCCCCATATATATTGGTCATTTTTAGGTTGCTTTCTAAAAAAAAAAATATTTTTTTTAAATAAATATTAATTTGATAAAAATAAATATTAAAAAGATATTTTAAAATTTTTAAAAATTATTTTTAACCTCTCAAAGGATAAAATTATATAAAAATGATAATTATTTTAAATTTTTTTATTTCTTTCACTAAATTAATTTTTAGTATTTTATAATAAAAAAATTAAAATAAATTTTTAAAAACCGAACCAAACATGGTTATTATCACTGCAATGATGATGCATGGGGTTTGTTTTTGAGGGGGAAAAAAATTCAGATTTGTTTTATGAAAAATTAAAAACCAATTTGATTATGATTAATTATGTATACATTGTATTATCTAATTGAAATTTTATTGCCGAAAAGAAAATTCACTTTCTCAATCAATAATATTATTTTTACAGAAACGAAACACAGCAAATTACTCACAAAGATGGATTTAGGGATTAAGGATGCATTTAGGGAGTGACAAGTAGATGTAATTGTCACTCGATTTTAAAAATAAAAAATAAATAAAAAAAACTGTTACTATATTATTATAATTATTAATTATTTCTAAAATATATATATTCACTTCTTTTAAATTTAAAAAATAAAAATATGTAAACACACAATGAATGAATAACCTTTAAGCACATCTTGCAAAATAAAATATTTAAGTAAACTGCACTATTTAATCCAAGTAAATGGAAGAGAGAGAGAGAATCCATGTCCATATTTTTATAGGGCTGGGCTAGGTTTCACGGATTTAAGTGTGTTGTTGGGTTTATGGAAACACTACAGGTCCCGTTGCGATAATTCGAACGGTTCAATATATAAAACTTGTCGAGTACTTAATACCTGTAAAAAATCACGCTGATCGAATATTGATAATTACTTTATCGAATTAGATTTTTATTAACGGTAAATGTAATTTTTAAAATAAATTATTGACAAAAATTTGATCCGATTAAGTAACTATCAATATCCAATCAATATGATTTTTTACATGGATAAAATACTCGACAAGTTATATATATTGAACGATTCGAATTATCGAAATCAGATCTTTTGATGGGCCTCACAGGGCCAGCAACACGTCCAAAACCAGAATATATACTTTTTGCGAGTTGTAGAACACAGCATATCAGGTTGATCGATTAAATTTTTTCTAAAGAAAACAAAGCAAACAACTTGTTACAAGAAATATTATACCTTTTTTGGTTTATCTTTTGAAAGTATTGTTTTATTAATAAGAGGCCGCAAGCATGTCTTTGGGGTTTTTTAAATGAAGCTCGGGCGAAGTTATTCTATTGATAAAGAATGTCACATGGGTAAGGTGTTCAGTCAATGAGAATAATATATGGAGGAAAAAAGTTACAATATATGGAGTAGTTATAGTAACTTTGACAATAAGTATCATATTATTTAAAACTTCATTAGTTGGATATATCACATCAACATGATAATGTGATGTACATGACCTATTGAATAATTGTTTAAATATCATTGTCACCGATAATTGGTGGCAGTGTTTCTTTACTTTTGTTGTTCTGTTTTCTTTTTTTATTTTTAATTATATACTTGTATTATTATGTTTATAAATAAATTATTGTAGCATCAATACAAGAAACAAATATGATAAGAGTGGAGCCAATATATGCCTAAGAGAAGTAGTTGCCCGGCTCAATTTTGTGAGAATTAAAAGTAAACCCATTTGTCCTCTAAAATTTATTATATGTCCCGTTTCTTTTTGTCTCAACAATATGCATCCTTTTAAATGTATATTCTGATGTAAATTCTCTCATTAAATGTTTATTTTCTAATTTTCAGGAAAGCCCATGAAACTGTGATTGCTTCTAAATTTGTTATTGTTCCTAATTTATTTTATCTGTTAAATACATGCTTTAAATAGTAAATACGCAATATAGATGAAATGTCTCAACGAAATATTTATTATTTTCTTCATTGTGCATTTTTCTCTTAAGCTATAGGGGCAAGACGTCGAGGGAATAAGAAATAACCATTGTGATTAGAGACAGGGTTGAAACAGGCGAGGGACGCTATCATTGACCCAAACACAACATTAAACAAAAACCATGGCTTGGCTACAGAGCACAAACAATTACAAGGATAAATAGATTTTATAACTACCAGTAATTATTTGTTAATTAACATATCAATGATAAATATCTTGTCCTTGCAAGGTAAAACTTCTCAAATTGTGACAAAGCTAGTATTGAAGATGCCACTAGCAAGCATTCTAATACAATACATTTAAAAAAATAAAAAAAGGAGAGAGAGCACTCACCGAAGAAAGACACATAAACATCACTACAGAGCAATTATGTAATATGTACAATTTCTGTTTGGCAATTACATTAATCTCCATGATTATTAACCCACATCTTATTATCACCATGGAGTAATTACTATCACCATGGAGTGTATTTACTGAAAACAAATTCAGTATTTATTGGTGGCATTGTCCCAACAGCATCTAAGACTATACACTTATGTGGGATCCACCAAATAACTTTACGTAATCACTAAACTTTCCCTGTAAAAAAATTGCTATACTAACTACATTTCTGTAAATTTGTATGCGTATCATGCTGGTAATCTAGAGTAAGCTTTGCCTAGATGGTAGGATTTGGGATGATGGAACACAGTACGAAGCTTCTTCCCCTATCTTGATAAGCTTTTGCTACCCAAAGTAACACTAAAACCACCATGACAACGGAAAGAGATAACAGAGATATCCATAACTTTCGAGTGGAAGCTCTAAATGGTTTGCACTGATGCAAAACAACATTAGAGAATGTATCCTTCACAAAGGAACATTGAACCAGGTTCAGCAAATCAGGGAATATGTTTATCAAGTCCTGAAGGGCAATACTGCAAGCCCGAGCAATGACATACGTAGACTCTGGAATAAATCTCCGGTTGTGTTCACAATTTCCTGTATTGTCTGGGTAACAGGTGAATCTTGAGAGGACCTACATGTGCATTTTCATTGAAGAGTAAGTTTTCATGTCATTCCAAAACTTGCGCATGGCTAAAAATAGAACCAAAATGTTTGGAACACCCCCACAAGCTACTGTCCATATTGCCATCCCTCACATGGAATGGGCCCCACCTCCACGTGGGACTCACCTAATATGGGGGATGGTAATCCAAGCAGTAACTTGGGCAGGTTTTTAGCAGGTTTCAAAATGGAAAGATCCATGGATTTGAGTCACTTACACCAGCCAAGTCACCGATTGGAATGGCATCCTTGGGGCATTTTTCAGGTGCATAGCTGTAATTTGTTGCAGCTGGAAAAGGGTCACAAATCTTCTGAACTTCTGAAAAATTGTCATTTTGTTCATCTAACCGAAGAAATTCATTTAACTGTGTTATTTTTGAATTCAACTGCAAGAAAACATTCTCACACTATTATGAAACAATACCACCATTGTGTGTGTGCCCCAATATCAATTTCAGTAAGTCTAGTTATGCAGAAACCAAATATAGAATCAAACACAAAAAATATATGGATGAACATGATTTTACAAGATTTGATGGTTGAGCCCACTTCTCAAAAATCTTGTGTATAAATATATTCTGTGTCCAGTTCTGTATTTGGTTTTTTTATTCCAATTTAATACCTCAGTTATAGAAGTATGAACAGTATAACCAATGTCCTTGAAAACTTTGTCAAAAGATGAAGAATTTGCACATGGAAGTATTGAGCTCAGACTGTTATTCTGAGGGTTTTGTTCAAAATTCTCGAGGGCTGAACAAGTATCATCTGCAAAGCTGCGTGTTGAGACAAGATTGGTTTCAAAAGTATAATTATGTTGAAAACGTGACTTAAGCAATTTTTATGTAAAGCTTTGCACCATTAATACTTCAAGAGTTTGTACTCACGTGTGAAAGAAGAAATCAAAGCCAGTAAGAACCCAACATAGAGTTGTGAAGATCCAGCATAAAAGAATTATACTGAGATTGAAGTGAACACAAAATCAATTATATAGCACGGCTGTAACAAAAAAAATTATATAGCACGGTATAATAGATGTATGAATGTAATAATCAAATGTATAAATTTAAGTGCTCACATGAGAAATCCCGGGTGCCAGTGCAAGAAGAGCAGAACTGAGCCAAAGCAGCAATCCAATTAGTCTAACCAAGTTTGTTTTGTTCAAAATGTTTGTCAGAATGGATCTGATGATTAAGAATATGCAGTGGAGAAAAGAAAAGAAAAAGGAGGAATATAAAATCACTTTCAAGTATTAATGATAATTATGGAAACTTTCATGTTCAAATTAGATACAAATTTTTTCTGATAAATTGTTGAGGTAGTATGAGAAATTTGTTCCAGTTATGTTGTGCTATTCAGATATGTGACTCAACTCAACTACATGGTTTGGGGGGACCTTTGGGTTGAAAATGAACTGTTGTGCTTGTGCACAAAAATGTTTCACAGCTAGCCATGAATTAATAGATGCTCAGAAAAGATGGTGGTAGTCTTGAATTTTTATCTTTTAATTTTAAAGTACTTTCTCAACCAAAATTTGACGACATGATACTTTTCTTTTTCTTTTTTCTTTTTTCTTTTTGACTAGAGGATACATCACCATGTGTACTCGAATACAAAACTTTGCTTGGCATAACTATGAAAATTTTATAGCTTTTACTGGCTTTATTTATTTTTAGTGAATATTTTTTTACTTTATTTTTAAAAAATTTAGAACTTCTTCAACTAACGCTCTGTTTGTTTGAGCTATGTTTGGTGGTGGTGGTGGTGGTGGTGGTGGTGGAGGAACAAAGGTGGCAATGGAGGTGATGGCATGGTGGTAGTGGGGCGACAGCGGCAGTGATAATGGCTGTGGCCGTGGTGATGGTGGTGTGGTGGTGGAGGTGAAAGTGGTGGTGGTGGGGTGGTGATATTGATAAAATTTTAGTTCGGAAAATATTTTCTAATTTTTAAAAGTAAAAAATATTTTCTGTAAAATAAACTTATTTTCCGTTGACCAAGAAAAATGTTTTTTTTGTTAAATTTCGTTTTCCGTTGTACCAAACGCCAAAAATATTTTTCACCCAAACAAACAGTGCGTAAAGGTACTAAACTTTTTTTAAATGAATGAAATTTGAAAAACAATCCATTAAAATTATCAACTTAACAAGCAACTTTTTCAATTAAATTAATTTTATATTCTGTAGTGAATTCATTTTGTAAATTTTCTTTAATTTTTATAAAAATTTTACGAGCTTTCAGACCTAACATTAGAAAACAGAGAATGAGAATTGAACAAAAATCTCACTTTCACCAAAAACCTAATAATTAAAAATTAAGTTTTATATTCTGTGGTGAATTGATTTTGTAAATTTTATTTATTTTTCATAAATTTTTTACGAGCTTTTAGACCTAACATTAGAAAACAGAGAATGAGAATTGAACAAAAATCTCACTTTCACCAAAAACCTAATAATTAAAAATTAAAAAGTCGCATTCAAACAAAGCCCACTGCGTTTGAATTTTAAATTTGTGAACGGAACGATAAAAGTGAAAAGAAAAGAAAAGTAAAAAAGTTTTCACTTTCAGTCTTTCATCATTCACTTTTTTTTTCATTTTTCTCAACAAATTCTTCACAATCCAACAAACAAATTGCAAATTAACATGAAATTAAGAAACTCACCTATTGCAGCAGCTAAAGACGCCAAATTGACAGTGACAACCACAAGATTTGCAATGTACCTAACAAAATGCAGAAATTGAGTTCAGTTCAGTTCAGTGCTGCATCCAATGAACCCTAAAAATCGCATCAAAAGACGAAATTGAAGGTCACTGGGAACAGATACTCACGATAATTGAATAGCTCTGTTGATTGTGTGGTCATTCTTGTGAACAAAAGTTCGAATCAATCGCGATTCCCTAGCGAGCTGATGACTTGTGTAATTCAAGAGACGGCATGTTTTGGAATCGTAGGGAAGCAAAAGGTTTAGCATGTTGTTCATGGTGTCAGTCACGTTTCGGATGGTTTTACGGGCATCGCCGCCGGCTCCGAGAACGGTTTCTTTTAGGGTTTTAGTTCTGTGTAGGCAGCTCTGGTTTGCTGCTATCGCTAAACCCGTAGCGACTCTACAAACACAAATGGATTAAATCATATTAAACATGCTTTTATTTTTTATTTTTTATTTTCCTTCTCTTTTTATTTTTATTTTAATCTATCATGCACTCCATTATATTCTTAATATGGTTTTTTCCATCATAAGTGATTTTTTTTTTTTTTTTGATAGATTGAAATATTAGTGATGTTTTATTAAGCCACATTGCAGTTTGAGGTTATATGTCAAATTAAAATGGATTACAATTTTTTTTTTTAAGTTATGAACTTAGTCCTATTTTGATAACTCATAATTTTAATTAAAAAAATCAATTCTAAAAAATATTTGATTATGACTCATAATTATCTTGGTTATTAATTGAATTAATAGCTCTAATTCATTTTTTTAAAATCTAACAACTAAAAATGATAGTCATATGATATATATACATTTTCAAGGGGTATAATTTAATGATTATGCATATGTGAGACTAAAAAAACATTATACAACAAAGTTTGAACCAAATGCATAGTAATTTTATTATGAGATAAAATAGTCATAATTAGTGGTTTATCCACAAATCCAAGTAGTCATGTATTTGTGGTTGTGTCATCGATTTTATGAATCTAACTTAAAATTATTGTAACAAAATATAAAATTTAAAATTTAAAAACTTATTTCGTTTGAATTTTGAATTTATGGGAAAAGTACTTACATGGCCAGGATGGAGAAGAGAATAAGGAGCAAGAACATTATGATATAGGAAGATTCTGAATGTTGGGGAAGTGAAGAGGAAGCCGAGCTACTGCCAATGAAATTTTTGAGGGTAAGGTAAGTCCCAAACCCCAGCCCACATATCACCCAAACTCCAGCAATCGCGTAGCCATGGATCCCTGTAAATGCTGCTGACTTCAACAACAAAAAGAAGAAAAATGTCAATTCTAAGCATCACACACTAACACAAGCAAAAGCATGCACAAACATAATAAAATTGAAGGACATAATTGATAAACTTGGGGAAGACATCAACTATATACATTAATTAATTATTTATTTATTATTGTTGATTTATTTGATCACCAAAACATGACAAGATATTACTCTTTTCATTATTTTTAATAAGTATTTTCAATTAAGAAGTTAATTACAAGCATCCAACTAAGCCGTGGTACAAAATAATGACAAAATTTTAATGATGCACTATTTATATATATAATACAAATACATAAATATGTTGTTGTTTTTTTCACATGAAAAATATAGAAATATTGTTCCTTTGACATGTACCAAAAATAAATAAATAAAGTTCCATTGTCGCAATGTTTTTGCTAAACACATTTTTTCAAAAAAAAATAAATAAAAGATATCGTTTTTTTTGCTAAAATTTATAACAAAAAAATGTTATACATGACCATTGACCAAATTGTCACTGTTTTATCTCATTACATAATTGAATTGTTTTAATAATCAATAAGAATTGAATCTTTATGGTCATTTTAAAAAACGATGATAACACACAACACTTCTTAATTTTATTTTTTATTTTTTTGATAATCGAGAACCGATCCTAAGAAAGGCCCTCCCTCACATATTCGGCAAAATATATATTATAATTTGAACCTAAGACATCCCACCCGTAAATTAAAAGTCACCCTCAGCATTAAAAAAAATGTTAAAATTAAAATTCTAACAACCCAAGCTAGACTAAACTAATGTGGGCTAATCTTGGGTGCACTTAGGTGCCGATGTAAAGTCTTAGTCTATAAATTGATATTAACCTGAATTGTAATCTAACTGTCCTACCTCCTTCCCTAAAATTAAAATAATAATAATAAAATCAAACGTGATTTCTGTTTTTTTTTTTTATTTCTAGAAAATAACAGCAACCGACTAGCGAATTTCTTTTCTATTTCTGGAAAATGACAGCAACTACCTTGGCAAATCAGTTTGTTACATGTAACGTGTGACGTGGGTGTCCCAAAACAGAGACAAACAAACAAAAACAGAGTATCCATGTCATCTCATGAACTGGTCTGGTCCTGGTCATCCACAACCTTGAATTTTAAACTAAAAAACGCAGAGATGAATCAACTTACAGCCCAGTAATGTCTGTTGGTAAGATCATAACCTCCCTTGTACAATTTGAAATGCCGCAAAGGATCGGGTCTTTTGAAGCTCTGTTCCGAAACAGGGGACCCAAAAACTACAGATTTGTGAGAGAAAACAGACGAAGAAACCAAGAGCAGTACAAAATTAAGAACAAACCCATTTCTTTTGGACATATCACGACAATAATTAAAGCTGTTTTGGGGAATTTTTATTTTTGTTTTTTGGCAGAATGAAAAGGGTCTCTAATGCCGACGGGCAATGATGTGAGAGATTTGGAATTCTAGATAGAGAAAGTGGAAAGCAGATTTGGAGAAAGAGAGGGATGAGGGGGTGGAGAGAGAGAGGGTGGCAAATGCATGGCTTGACTTGCTCTGTAAGGTAAGAATAGCTTGAGGGTATGGCTATGAGAATATTTAGGATTGTTTGTTTGTTTGTTTGTTTGTTTGTTTGTGTGTTGTAGAAACTGAGAAATGTAAGGAAGTGCATCGAATTTTATGGTTGGCCAACTTCAAAGGCAATCTCGTCTTCACCACTTTCTGCTTCATGTCTTTCTCCCTAAGCCTCGCTCTCTTTTTTAAAGGGAATGCATTAAATAAAATAAAATTAATTATTAATATGCACTTTTATATTTTTGTATTTGAAAATTCTCCCTACTCATTGTGCATTAAACATTTCAACTTAATCATAATAAAAATGTATAAAGAAAATCATGACACCAGATTATGTTTAAAATTAGGGTAAATTACAAATAAACTCTCTGAGGTTTGTTTAAAGTACAGATTGTTCCATGTAATTTAAAAAATTACAAATATCCCCTTGTTAGAATTTTTAATTTAACAGAATTAATTAAAAAAATGAAATTCATAACAATAATAAAAAAATTTAAATTATTAATTGAAATATATTTTTAACATTATTAAAAATTGTTAATTGACTTGATGATTTATTAATAAAAATTATAATTTGTTATGAAATTAAAAATCTCGGGGTAGAATGTAATTTCCAAAATTATAGAGGATGATTTGTATTTTAATTAAACCTCAAAGAATGTAATTATAATTTACCCTTAAATTAATCAATGTGTTTGGTTTTAATTTTCTAAAAATTGAGTTTTTTGTTTTTCATATTTTTTTATTTTTAGTGAATATTTTTTAAATTTTAAGCAATTTTTTAACTTTTTTAGATATATCTTACTTACATGTATCTAAATAGCAAATATTTGTGATAAAATATTTTAAAAAATTAATAAATATACAAAAATAAGAAAAATATACTGAATTTTCATACTTTTTTGATATTTAGTGTATATTTTTTTTAAAAAAATCACTAATATTATACTTTTTAAGTGTATTTATGTTAATTGTGTTTAAAAATTACAAAAAATTGCTTAAAATATTTTAAAAAAAAAAATCATTGAAAGCATTTAAATATGAAAAATAAAAAAAAAAGTATAATTTTCTGAAAATCAGAAACAAATAAAGTATATATAATTTATTCCAGTTGTAACTCGAATTGTTGAATTACATGTTCTATTGATATGTTTTGTTGTAATAAAAAATACAAGAAAAAAAAATATATATATATATATATATATATATTTAGGACACCAAGACTATGTTAGTTCGTTATTTATTACCATAATCTTTTGTAACCGTAACGTGTTTGTGAATCTAACATGATTTAAGTTTGTGGTAAATTACTAATAGGTGTTAATAATTAGATTTAATTTTTATTAAATTTTATTAAAAATAAGTCTTATTAAAATTGTCGCTAAAAATAATTTGTTGTACTTGTTTTTTGTATATCTCGCTAAAAATTGACAATTAGTGACTTTTTTTTGTCACGGTTCTTATAAATTATCACTAACTTACCATTAGTGACGTTTTTTCGTGACAAATTTTTTAAACCGTTGCTGAAAGTTAAAAATTAGTGATTTTTTGTGACGATTTTTTTTTAAACAGCCATTAAAACTTATAACTAGTGACATTTTTTATGATAAAATTGTCAAATTGTTACTAAAAATTAACAATTAGTGACGTTTTTTAATATTTTTTTATGAAAAATACCATTAATTATCATAAGACCCATTAGACAATAAGTCTACCTATTACGACCTATACAATACGCAAGTCCCCCTGAGTTTTATCAAAATTTTATTTTAGATCCTCTATTTTAAATTTTGACAATTAATCTCTTATACTTTAAACTAAGTATATTATTTTGTTCATATACCGTTATACATAATTACTAGTATTTTACCTATGCTTTGTATGGATTGTGTTTAAAATTTAATTTAATAAAAATGCTGTTCCAATGTGTTATTTTTTTTGGAGAGGGGGGGTGGGTTGCAAATCACTTAAAATATTAGGTGCCAATATTATTAAATCAATTTTGAAAATATTGCATTAGTGATTGCTATAATTTGTTTTTAAGATAATCATAATATTGTCGTTTTTAAGCAATTTCATATATTTTTAATAAATTGAAGTTATTAGATAGGTTTTGGATATTTCAAGGATTTCTATATAACTTAACACACACACACACAAATTAAAAAACAAACAAATAAACAAAATCCAGTAAAGATTAAAAAATTGTCAAAAAGCTCCTTTTAAAAAATGTAGGTTACATTTGGTAGAGTTTTGTAATTATGATTTGAGAGTATGAGTTGTATTTTAAGTTTGTGAGGTTTGGAATTATGATTTGAGTGTGGAAAATTTGTTTAGTAAAGAGTTTTGAAAATAGTTTTGAAAAGAATTTTGAATTGAGTAGGGAATTGTTGATGTGACATTTGATATTTGATACAAAAATTTACAACTCATAACCAAACATACAACTCAAAATTAACTTAAAACACATAAAAAAAATTTAAAAATTCAGAAAATATTTTTTTCGAATATATAAAAATTAACATATCAATTGCAAAAATAAATAAATAAATAAATAAAAATTACTATTTCGGTCAACCAGTGGGACGATCGGTTAGGCAAAATTTGCAAAAAAAAATTCTGAAACTCGCACTCGGTACAGAGCCATAGGTGCATTTAGACCAAAAACACCTAAAAATCAAAAAAAAAAATTTGATGGAAATTAAAAGACGTAAAAACTGCAAACTTTTTTTAAGTTGCATAGACTAAAGAACCTAAAAAATAAAAGATTTTGATGAAAACTAAATTAATTACTAAAAAAAAAAATCACTTAAATGATTCACTTATGAACAATCCTTCATTTGTTGGCATAACTTGAACTTGGGTATGTAAAATAAAGGATCAAGCAAATTTATGAAAATACTTAGCTTAGGAAGTCCAATTAGAGATCTTAAGAAATAATAAGACAAATCTAAAATGATGTAAATTTAATGAGTTTCGCATATATGTAAAGAGGCATGGCAACTTTTTTTTTAAGGCTACTGATATTAAAATTTTATAGAATAAAAGATATATAATATTTTCATAATAATTGGGATCCCTCAACGTTATTATAGAAAAAATTCGACATAGAGAAATTTCGTCTTGACATTGAGAAATTTTAATTTTTATAGAGAAATTTCAAAATTTCTTTGTAATCAATTTTTCTAGTATGATCACAAAAAAATTTCATCGAGAGACCTTTAACTAATAAAAAAAATATTGGGCCTCTCTTTCTATTCAAAGTTTGAGAGGAATGTTTCACTATTTTTTTCAAGAGACAATAGTAAATAAAATCAATAAATAAAAGATAATAGGTGATTACATATTACAAAAACACATTTGGCAAATAATTACATGCACGCATGACACCTTAAAGGTTGCTAATATAAGTTCCCCTTTATTTATATAATATAGAGTCAATTACATTTTTACCACCTAAAATATGAGCTATTTCTCACTTTGCTCCTTAAAAAAATATCATTTCACTTTGATTCCAAAATTATTTTATATTTTTCAGTTTGTTCCAATTATCAACTCCCGTCATGATTAAAGAACAATTCGAGAATTTCACAATTTAAGTTTCTCTTTTCAATCCATAAAAATAAAAAATAAAAAATAAAAAATAATTCTTACTATCACATTTGCTATTTCAGTAGACTATTTTAGTATTTAACTATTTTAATTAGTTAAAATAGTTGTATTTAGAAAAATAGTTGAATTTTTTTTGTAATTAAATATGATGTTTGTGAGAAGAAAAGTGAAATGATTCTGTATTTGGTATAACATTTTATCTTATTGACTATTTTTATTTCTTTTATCTTTTTCTATTATTTTAACCTAAAAAGCAAATATATATATATATATATATATATATATATATATTGTCAAACACCCCCCAAATCACCCAATTTCAAAATCCAGTTTAAATTGAAAGGACGAAAATAAAAAATTACAATAAATATGCATCATTCAATAAATAAATTGGGGACTTACATATAGGTTTTACTAAGTGGATTTTGTCAAATAAGTCCTATAATAATTAATGATATTTTTCATCATATATTCTTAAAAAACTCATTAATTGTTAATTTTTAGTGACAGATTGAAAATTATTTCAAAAATGTCACTAATTATAAATTTTTAATGATAGTTTAAAAAAATCGTCTCAAAAAAATCCCCTAATTTTCATCTTTTAGCGACGATTTGAAAAATTCGTCATATAAAAATTTCACTAATTATAAGTTTCAGTTACAATTTATAAAAATTGTGACAAAAAAAGTCACTAATTTTTAATTTTTAACGACATATGTAAATAACGTTACAAAAAATTATTTTTAGCTACGATTATACTATAACTTATTTTTAATAGAATTTTATGAAAATTAAATTCAACTATTAAGATCCAGTGATAATTTACCTTAAAAAAGGGACTATAAATCGAAATCTTAAGGTTAGTATAGAAGAGACCAGTTCACAAAAAAAAAATAAAACAAAACAAAACAAAAAAAAAGGTATGTGTAGAAGATCAGGTGATAGGTTGAAAAGGGTTGTGGTCAATTGTGGTTAAACTGTTGTTGTAAGGAAAATATTTTAATAGATGTGAAATTTTTTGATTGTGTGAATATTATTTTAACAAAAATACTTAGGACCTTCAAAGTTGGGGATTCCTATAACCTCCAAAATGATGTGGATAAATTATGTACTTTTGTTCTCAACAATGCTACTGATCCCCACAAAACACAATTCCCATTCACCTATGATTGATTCAGGAATGAAAGAAAAAAACAAAAACACATGATTAGCCCACATTATTTTGGAGATCATTGGGGTTCCCAACTTTGAGGGTCCCAAGCATTTTTGCTTCTTTTTTTTTTTGTTCATTTCTTCCCGGACCAATCACAGGTGAATGGAAGTTGTGTTTTTTTTAAGATCTGTAGCATTCTTCTTGTTTTAGTTAGACATTTTTGTTGGGATTGGGAATTAAATATGATTTTTTTTTTTAAACTTAATCAAAAAAATTATAATACTAAAGGAATAAAAGTATAATAATTTACTAGATTTTCATCGTAAAAATTATAATGGTCGTACAAATTTAGATCAGAGTGTAAAGAGTTTGATAATTTAGAAATCAAAATGAGATAATTTTTTTTAAGATACCAAATTGAGAAAAACAGTGTAAAAGGGTAATTTAGACATCATCAGGTAATCAATGGATATTTCAGAAGCACAATCACATGATATTTTATATAATTTTATATTAAAATGGTTGTGAAACTTCAAAAATATCTAATAATTTTCCGATATCTTCATTTTGTTCGTGGCATTGGCAACTATTTTCTCTTGACTGAGGTGAAGGATTCTAAATAAATTATTAAATATTTTATCAAATATTTTATATAAATGCAAAACTCACACAAATTATATATATATAGGTCTCACAAATTATATATATATATATATATATATATCTCACACTCATATAAAAAATTTAATAAAATATTTAATAATTTATTTGGAATACCTATCATTTTCGTTTTCCTTTTACTTGTGTCAAGACACATGATAACCTTTCATTGGACCGACTTGTCCACTAATAATAGAGAAGATATAGAGTTCACTGTCCACAAGAGTTGTTGCACGTGTTCTCCACTAAATGACGTTATTTGAACACTAAAAATATATATCAAATGATATGTTTAACCTTCCGTTTGGGAAGTGGGTTGGTTTTTTAATTTTTTAATTTTTTTTAGTTATTTTAGTTTGGGATTAAAAAGTCTGATTTAGGAAAGATTTTTTGATTTTTTTTGACTTTTTGGTGAGGTGGCCTCCTGTTAATTTACCAAAGTGCCCTTGATCCACATGTACCTGTAATTCAAAGATTTTGACATCCACATCAGCTTTCCAAACGGTCCACCAATGTTGTTTTTTTTTATTTATTTGTTTTTTTTTTCTCTTATTTTCGGTTTTGATTTGCCCTTTTTTGCTACTTTTTTTTTTTTTTTTTTTTGGGGGTTTCGATTTGGGTATTCTGCTTAAATTTTTTTATTTTTTATTTGTTTATTTTGGGTTTTATTTTGGCGTAGTTTGGTAAAATATTTTTTTATTTATTTTTTGCTTAAATTTTTTTTATTTTTTTTAAATTTATGTTTTTGTCATTTATATTTTTTTATACATTAATTAGTTCTTGTTCTTTAATTTACGTTCTTTAAATAATTTAAAATGTTAATATTTTTAATTTAAAAACAACTCTATACTCAAATCGTAACTAAATATATAAAACAAAACTTAATTAAAATTTTATTTTAATTTTATTTATATTTTTTGTTTGTATTTTAAATATTTAAATAATGTAAATATTCTAAAAAATTTACCTTGGAAAAACTTTAAAATAAATATTCAAAAAATTTACATCGTAAAAATTTAAATAATTTAAATATTCAAAAATTTATTTTAACAAACAAATTTAAATAATTTAAATATTCAAAAAATAAAAATAATTTAAAATGTTAATATTTTAAATTTAAAAACAACTTTACACTCAAATCGTAAACAAACATGTAAAATAAAACTCAATTAATAAATTATTGTTAATAATTTATGTATTTTAAGTTCTTTTTTTTTTTGCAAATATTTTTTCATGTGTTTTTTATTTTTATTTTTATTTTAATTTTCGGTTAAATGATAAAAAGTGAGGTTTTATTTTATTAGGATGTGTATTTTAAATAATTTAATTTTAATTTACTTTTAAATATTTAATTTAATTTAATTTAATTTAATTTAATTTGAATTTGAATTTTATTTTTATTTTTATTTTAATTTTAATGTTATTTTAAATATTTAAATAATGTAAATAATCTAACAAATTTATTTTGCAAAAAATTTAAATATTCAAAAATTTATTTTAACAAAAAGATTTAAATAATTTAAATATTCAAAAAATTTAAATAATTTAAAATGTTAATATTTTTAATTTAAAAACAACTCTACACTCAAATCGTAACCAAACACATAAAATAAAATTTTATTAGTAAATTATTTTTACAATTCATAACCAAATACATAACTTGAAACCCTATACTACTTTTACAACTCTACACTCAAATCATAACTAAATACATAACAAAAATATTAAAATTTTTAAAAATATTTTTAAAAATAGAGTTTGAATTTATTTTTATAAAATATTTTAACAAAAACCAAAAAAATGTTTTTAATTTTTTTTTTCAACGTCCATTAGTTCCTTTTTTGGGAAAACGTGTTCTTTGGAAGTGATAAAGCTTTTGTCTATGGGAAATGCTGAGGTGATGCCCCTCCCTCATGGGGGGTATTTTCGTAAATTTACCAATACAATGGTTTTAGTCAAGTGATTATGAGGGTTTTGTCGGCATGTGGCTAAAACAGTCACTTTTGTCGTGACATGGCTAAAATAGCCCAACCTTGGCTTCCCAAACGGTGCCTAAATGTGAAATTTTTTGCTTTAAAACGTAATACTTAAAAAAAATAAAATCAAAAAAAAAAAAAGCATTACCATCTTATTCTTATGATATTATATATTTTGTATATATATAATTTATCTTTTAAATAAAATCACCGAACTTCTTTGTCAAGTCTGTTATGTCATGAAATATGTTCAACTGGTGGTGAAGCGTTCCAACTAGTTTTAGAATTATAAAATTAATCAAATTATTCAAATTTAATTCGTTAAAAATTTATTTAAAATTGATTAATTATAAAAATAAATTAAATTTAAATATATTTTAAAATTTATTAAATTTTTAACCAACCTTTAGCAATTAAAGAGAAAACAACCAGGACGACCAAAATTGAACTCCAATTTTAGTAGCCTATGGTTAATCATTGAGTGCTTTGATGTCTACTTAAGGACAAATTATAAACTAGTGAAGAATTAAAAAAAGTAATTATAATTTTATGAAAATCTCTTTTGTGCAAGTATTTATTGCATTTCGGTGTAAAGGATTATTTGGAGTGTCTTAAATAAGTGTATTTTTTATCTTTTTAGACTAAAAAGTTGAGGAAAAAAATAAGAATGTTTGAGCTAATTTTTTGACTTTTTATGAAAAAAATGTGTATTAAAAAACTGTATAAAGAAGTGTGTAGGAGAAGATTGGAAGAAGTGTGGAGGAGAATATTGGAGATGAGTGAATGACAGCTATACAATCTGCCAGGCCGAATTCATGCAAGAAATTATTGGATACTTTTCGGGCATTGCAGTGGACTGTTTTGTTCAGCCCGTGGGGGCCATCACAGGTCCGATTTTGATAATTTGAACCGTGCAATGTGTAGAACTCATCGAGCACTATATGTCTATAAAAAATCACATTGATCGGATATCAATAGCTATCTGATCAGATTTGTTTTTTTCAATCGTTAATTATAACACCATCCATTTTTTCATACAAAACTGATTTGATCATGTAGTTATCGATATCCGATCAATGTGATTTTTTACAGACATATACTACTCAACGATTTCTAAACATTGAACGATTCAGATTATCAAAACGGGACCCGTGATAAACCCCTACTGGCTGAACAGTAGTGTATCAAAATTGCCCCAAACTGTCCTACTATTCTGTCCCAACGCTACACAGCCGAAAAGTAGGAATGATTATTGAGTTGTATGAATTTGTGAAAAATTAATTTTTTTTATATTTTTTTTGGGTGAATAGTGATAACTTTTTAATTTTTTGAGTAATTTTTTGACTTTTTATCTTTTTTAGGCTATGTCAAACCAGCCCTAAGTGTTATCTGCGAAATTATAAAAACAAAAGTTACAATCAAAAATTTACTAGCCTCTTTTGGATACATAAAAAATATAAAAAAAATCAATTTATTTGTTTATTTAGGTCATATCATCTCTCTATTTTTGTATACATGTTGAGAGGGTAATTTTTGGGAAAAATTGGGCCGAGCTGCAAGTTGGGCTTTGAGGCCCAAAACGCGAAGGACTAAGTAAGAAGGCCGTAAAGGATACTCCGGCCCAGAGAGCAATGTTACTCCGGCTGGGAGAAGTAAATGTTACTTCGGCTCATGGATGTAAAGCTACTCCGGCCTTGGGAAGACAAAGTTACTGCGGCCCAAGAAAGAGTAAAACTACTCCGGTCTGGAGGCAACTCACAGTTAGGCCGATCTCAGAGTTAGTCCGGTCGTGACTTACAATGGTTAGGTCGGTCAGAACTTGTTACTTGGAAGTCTGATCTAAGCGCATCAAGGTTGAACAGGGCAGCCGAAGTAGAGATTTGGAGGAGAGGACCGAGCTAAGGATAGTTCGGCCTTCTGTGACTCAATATAGCCAAGTTTACTTCGGTCGAAAGGAAGTTCGGCCGTAAAGAAAACCATCCCACTTGGTTTGAGCAGTGGGGGAGGGTGTAAAAGGATAAGCATTATCCTTAAGAGATTGAATCCTAGGAGGACTCTGTATGGAGAAATACAAGTCCTACTAGGATTGTGCCATATGAAACTTATAAAAGCTCACAAGCATCACCTTGGAGGAGGTAATTGAACACAATCTTTCTGAAAACTTAGAGCTTTGTCTATTTGTCAAGTTTTCTGACTTAGGCATCGGAGAGGTTTCCGGCACACACCCGCCGGCTAGTTTACGTTTGTGTTTTCAGGTGACAAAGCGACGTCGTACGGAGGAGCGTGGACTGGGTCAACAGGATTATACGAGGAGAATTATTTCCTCCTCGTACAATTGGCGCCGTCTGTGGGAACAACAGACAAGAACAAAAACCTCTTGACTAAGCTTCTCCTTTTCTCATTCAATGGCACACATTGAAGACTTGCCGCAGTCCGCCGTCGACGGACTAACTCCAGAAGGGGGCGCAAGGCGTGAGGGATTACCTGCTGTCCCTCCCATGGCAGACTTGGAGCCCCAACAACATAATTCCAGGAGGAGTGGCAGGGGAAGGCGGAATGGCAGCCCTCGTCACTCTCAAAGTCCCGACAGGCAAAGGAGGAGGATTGATCCTCAAGCCCTGGAAGATCGCGTAAAGGAACAGGATGAACTAATTCGAAGGATGGCGGCGGACATGGAG
Organism: Camellia sinensis; assembly: GCF_055761805.1. NCBI lineage: Eukaryota > Viridiplantae > Streptophyta > Magnoliopsida > Ericales > Theaceae > Camellia > Camellia sinensis. The sequence goes on along the minus strand of NC_138961.1, from coordinate 212,228,620 downwards.
ACTTTAAAACGCCAGATAAAGACCAAAGATGTGGCGAAAGGAGAGGGGCGCAAGCATAAAACGCCCCCTCGCCACTCAGAGAATCGTAGTAGGAATACTACGCCCTCCCAAGGAGAGAGCAGAAGCCTCAGGACAGGCGACACTCACTCCTTATCTTCAAGAACTCGTCACTCCAGGTCTGAGAGGACGAGATCCGAAAGATCATATACTGAAGGAAGTACGTATTGGCCTTCACATTCACACCAAACCAGATCCAGACAAACCGAGCTACCCAGGTCATCCGACTTACGAACCGTGCTAGAAGAAAAAGCACGATGCAAGGAGGATGCCAGGGCAAGGGATCCACACCGAATTTCGGCCCTACAACGGTTGGCTCCTCGAACGCATGGAAGCGTCGAGGTTGGAATGCCAATACCGCAACCGGCCTACGAACCAGCGGACAAAGCATTGGCAAGGCTACAGACTTCGCCGTTTGTCCCAGCGATCGAAAACGCTCCCCTACCATCAGGCTTCCTTCAGCCGAAGTTCAATACATATGAAGGGAAGACGGACCCGTATTCACACTTGAGCCACTTTCGCCAAGTCATGGCCGTGTACAGGCGAAACGAGGCCTTAATGTGCATACTTTTCCCATCAAGTCTGGGCGACCTGGGCTTGACTTGGTTCGAAAAGCTCCCAGAAGGTAGCATAGCCTCCTGGGCCCAATTGGCAGAAGCATTCGTAACAAGGTTTCGGACAAATACTAAAACACCGGTGGAGATAGACCAGCTACTCTCCATCGACATGGGTGAGAAAGAAACTCTCAGATCTTACAACAGTCGCTACTGGGAGACATTCAACCAGATTGGAGACTGCCCCACCAATCTAGCCATTGCGCAATATAAAAGAGGCCTACCAGTAGGGAACCGACTAAGGGATTCAATTACCATGACGCCACCCCTCACCATGGAAGCCCTGATGGAGAGAGTGCATCAGCACATCAGGGTAGAAGAAGATGGCGCACGTTCCAAAGCCAAAACAAGTGCGGCCACGGTACCAGAAAAGAAAACCTCAGCAAAGGTTAATACGGTGGACCGAAGTAACAAAAATGGACGTGGCAGACGAGATAACGGAGAAGACCCAGACAAAAGATGGCTAAGAATTCGCACTGCCATAACCACGGTGTTCAAAAAACCAATATATCGGATTCTGAGCGAAATCAAGGATGAGCCTTTTGTCAAGTGGCCAGCCAAGCTTGGGGAGGCTCAGAAGAATTACGACGACAGATCACGGTGCACCTTCCACAAAGAAAAGGGGCACCGAACTGAGAATTGCACGCCCCTAAGACAGCATTTAGAAGAATTGGTGGCAGCAGGCCACTTGGACGAATACATTGAAGGAGGAGCGCAACCGGCCCCCCAAGATCATGACCAACCCAACAGAATGCCAAACGACGCACCACCACAAGGCATTATCAATGTAATTCATGGAGTTTTTGAACCTGAGCGCGTATGCGAGCTTAGAGGTTCAATCAAGAAGGCTGAACACTTTAGGGAAGTATTAAGTTCCCAACCCGCCATCAAGAAGGGGAGGACAGAGGCAACAAACGTCATGTCCTTTTCGGATAAGGACTTGGAACGAATTTACTGCCCCCATAATGATGCCCTGGTTGTCACTCTCCGAGTCAAGGATTTTGACGTCAAGCGGATTCTGATTGACCAGGGTAGTTCATGTGAGATCATGTATTACGACACATTCAAACAACTAAAGTTGCAAGACAAAGACTTGGCACCTGCAGTTTCTCCCCTGATTGGATTCAACTCCATGCCAGAGTGGCCTGTCGGCAAAATAATCATTCCAGTCAGAGCTGGAAGTGTATCAAAACAGGTGGAGTTCTGGGTATTGAAGGTCCCCTCCACCTACAACATCATCCTAGGCAGAACATGGCTGCATGCCATGCGTTCGGTGGCGTCATCATACCATCAGGTAATGCGGTTCCCCAATGACGCCGGTATAATTGAAGAAGTCTATGGCGATCAGATCATGTCAAAGCAGTGCTTCGCCACAGCAAATGGAAGCCGAGCTGCCAAAGGATACGTTCATTCGGTGGAAGAACCAGAGAGTAATGAACTATTCGCTGACGTCGGCAAAGAAGCTAATCAGAAAGCGGTGGAAGACTTGGTGGAGGTAAAAATAGATGAGAAGAACCCGGATAAGTTCTTCCTGCTTGGCTCATCATTGTCCAGCGCTGAGAGATTAGAGGTCATGGAATTCTTGACTTCCAATATCGAAGTGTTTGCCTGGACACCTTACGACATGCCAGGCATTGATCCAAACTTCATCAGTCACCAACTCAATGTCCACCCTTCCGCCAGACCAGTCATTCAACGCACGCGCAGATCGGCACTCCACCACGCCGAAATAGTGGCAGAAGAGGTAGGCAACCTGCTGGAGGCAGGAGCGATAAGGGAAGTGCACTACCCAAAATGGATCTCCAACACCGTCGTAGTGCCAAAAAAGAATGGTAAATGGCGTGTCTGCGTCGACTACAAAACAGTCAACAAAGCGTGCCCAAAAGATAGCTTCCCTCTACCAAGGATAGATCAACTGGTGGACTTAACGGCAGGACATAACCGACTTAGCTTTTTGGATGCATACAGAGGCTACCACCAGATCGCCATGCATGAACCAGACCAGGAGGTCACATCCTTCACAACACCAAGGGGGTTATATTGCTACAAGGTCATGCCCTTTGGCCTAAAGAACGCGGGGGCGACATTCCAAAGGATGGTCACCAAGATGTTTGAACCATTGTTAGGCAGAACAATGGAGGCGTACATCGACGACATGGTGGTCAAAAGCAAGGATGAGAATGACCATCTGAAAGACTTAGGCGAGATGTTCCAGATCCTGAAGAAACACAAGCTACGCCTCAATGCGTCCAAATGCGCATTCGGAGTTGGATCTGGCAAATTCTTGGGCTTCCTGGTGACCAACCGAGGTATAGAAGCCGACCCCTCTCAGATCAAAGCGATCCAGGAGTTGGAGAGACCAAACTCAGTTAAAGAAGTGCAGCATCTTACTGGTATGGCGGCTGCACTCAACCGGTTCATAAGCAGATCGTCGGACAGGCTACGACCGTTCTTCCAAGCTTTAAAGGCCAAGTTTGAGTGGGATGAAGAATGCGACCGAGCTCTGGAAAGCTTAAAGGAATACATGTCTTCCCCACCACTACTTGTTACTCCAGTACCTGGTGAAGAACTCTTTTTGTACCTAGCAGTCTCTCAACACGCAGTCAGCGCAGTGTTGGTTCGTGCAGAAGGAATACAACACTTGCCCATCTTTTATGTCAGCAAGACATTGTTGGGAGCCGAAACAAGGTACTTACCATTGGAGAAACTAGCATTAGCATTAATGATGGCATCCAGGAAATTGGCGCACTACTTTCATGCCCACACCATAGTCGTCCTTACGGCCTTTCCATTAAAAGCTCTGTTTGAAAGGGCGAACTTCAGTGGGCGAATTTTGAAATGGGCAGTAGAGTTGGGACAATTCGATATCAAGTTCCAACCAAAGACCGCAATAAAAGCTCAATCTTTGGCAGACTTCGTCGCAGAGTTTACTCCTGGAAGTCATCATATCTGTCCAGTCGACCTGACTAACTCAACCGAACTAGGGACGGGAGTTGACGCCGGAATAACGCAACCCCTAGTAAAAGGTAGTCCATCGACCGAACTAGAGACGGAAGTTGACGCCGGAATAGCGCAACCCCTAGTGGAAAGTAGTCCATCAAGCACAAAGGCAGACCACATTAAGAACGACAAGGAGGAGCCAAACAAAGGCTCACCAGCAGTTCAAACAGAGGACGAAGGGCAGACAGCCAATATGGACTTTGAAGAAAACACCATCCTTAACCCCACGGCATCGTCTGACCCTTCCACATGCTGGAAACTATTTGTTGGAGAGATGTGGAAGCTCTTTGTGGATGGAGCATCCAACCGACATGGTGCAGGGCTTGGCATAGTCCTCATCTCTCCAGACGGCCTGGTTATAGAGCAAGCAATCAACCTTGGCTTCCCAGCATCCAACAATGAAGCAGAGTATGAGGCGCTTATCGCAGGACTCAAGTCAGCACACTTCATGAAAGCAGCCGAACTAATGGTATACAGTGACTCTCTGCTGGTAGTAAACCAAATTTCGGGCGAATACGAAGCAAAGGACGACAGAATGGCCAAGTACCAAGAGTTAGTCAGAACAGAGATCAAGAAGTTTGATGTGGTAAGGATAGAACAAATTGGCAGGGAGGAAAACAGCCGAGCGGACGAGCTAGCAGGCCTGGCCTCAATGGCAGATACATCGATCCCTCATCCAGTACTCATCGACTTCTTACCAAGACCAAGTATAGAAGACCCCGAAGCAGAAGAAGTATATTGCACTGAATTAGGCCCTTCATGGATGGATCCCATCATCCTGTTCCTAAAAGACGGCATCCTACCAGCAGAGAAAAAAGAAGCCAACAAAATAAGGGCAAAGTCGCAGCGATTTTGGCTATCTCCATCTTTGGCATTATACAAGGAGTCATTCTCTGGGCCTTACCTCAAGTGCGTTCATCCCAGCAAAGTAGAAGCCTTCCTATTCGAAATACATGAAGGGGTATGTGGAAGTCATCAAGGGGGAAGGTCGCTCGCCTACAGGGCTATTTCGCAAGGATATTGGTGGCCGTATATGCAAGCAGACTCAGAAAAATATGTGAAGAAGTGTGAAAAATGCCAGAAATTCGCACACCAAATACATCAACCAGCAAGAGAACTCCTACCTTTAACTAGCCCATGGCCTTTCGCAATGTGGGGCTTAGACATAGTAGGACCACTTCCAACAGCACCCGGAGGCAGAAAATTCTTTCTCGCAGCAACAGACTACTTCACAAAATGGGTGGAAGCAGAAGCACTGGCGTCAATCAAAGAGAAGGATGTGAAGAAGTTTGTTTGGCAGAATATTATCACTCGGTTTGGCATACCAAAAGCACTGATCTCAGACAATGGAACTCAGTTCGACGGCAGGATCTTTAGAAGCTTTTGTGAAGAGTACAAGATAGAGTTCTACAATTCCACACCGGCATATCCCCAAGCAAACGGGCAAGCAGAAGCATCAAATAAAGTCGTCTTGGATGGACTTAAGAAAAGGCTAGAGAAGGCAAAAGGCAAGTGGGCAGATGAACTTCCTCATGTTTTATGGGCCTACCGCACCACGCCTCGACGATCAACAGGAGAAACACCATTCTCCTTAGCATATGGAATGGAAGCGGTGATCCCACTAGAAGTTGGCCTCCCCACAATTCGAAGCGAAAATTTTGATCCAGACTTAAATGAAGAAGCCATAGCCTTAGAACTCAACCTTGCAGAAGAAAGAAGAGAAAGAGCGTTGGTCCACATCGCCGCATACCAACGAGAATTAATCAAAAAATACAGCAAAAAGGTTCATCCAAGACAATTCAAAATTGGCGATTGGGTATTACGCAAAGTAATGGGAAACACCTTGGTCCCAGGAGACGGCAAGTTAGGCCCAAATTGGGAAGGTCCTTATAAGGTGGTTGGGTTAGCCGGCAAAGGGGCATACCACCTAGAAGACAAGGATGGCAAGGCAATCCCTAGGCCATGGAATACGGCCAATCTCAAGTTATTTTACTTTTAGCTTTTCTTTTTCAAACATGTGTAATTTTTTCCTTCCTTCAATAAAATGAGCAATTCTTTTTAGCACAAATTATTCTTTGTAAAAGTTAGCTTTAGAGACTAAGTTTTTTGCGAGCATTCTATTCCAAGTTAGCTGGAAAAACTAAACTCAGAGGTTGGCTGGATTAAACCAACATCCTTCCTAAGCCCAGGATAAGGATCCAGGCTGCAGGACATTTGGTCGGAATACCCAAATACTATAAGTTAGCTGGAAAAACTAACTTCAAATAGTTGGCTGGAATAAACCAACACCTGTAACTCTTCAGCCGAAGTAAGTGCAAGGCTGAAGAGTGGTTGGCTGGAATAAACCAACACCTGTAACTCTTCAGCCGAAGTAAGTGCAAGGCTGAAGAGTGGTTGGCTGGAATAAACCAACACCCGTAACTCTTCAGCCGAAGTAAGTGTTAGGCTGAAGAGTGGTTGGCTGGAACAAACCAACTCTTGTTACTCTTCAGCCGAAGTAAATGCAAGGCTGAAGAGTGGTTGGCTGGAATAAACCAACACCTGTAACTCTTCAGCCGAAGTAAGTGCAAGGCTGAAGAGTGGTTGGCTGGAATAAACCAACACCCGTAACTCTTCAGCCGAAGTAAGTGTTAGGCTGAAGAGTGGTTGGCTGGAACAAACCAACTCTTGTTACTCTTCAGCCGAAGTAAGTGCAAGGCTGAAGAGTGGTTGGCTGGAATAAACCAACACCTGTTGCTCTTCAGCCGAAGTAAGTGTATGGCTGAAGAGTGGTTGGCTGGAATAAACCAACACCTGTAACTCTTCAGCCGAAGTAAGTGCAAGGCTGAAGAGTGGTTGGCTGGAATAAACCAACACCCTCTTCAGCCGAAGTAAGTGTTAGGCTGAAGAGTGGTTGGCTGGAATAAACCAACACCTGTTGCTCTTCAGCCGAAGTAAGTGTATGGCTGAAGAGTGGTTGGCTGAAACGAACCAACACTGTACTCCTCAGCCGAAGTAATTATATCGGCTAAGGAGTGGTTGGCTGGTAAGTATAGTTTAACCAACCAAAAACCGAAATAGCACTTGGAGTAATAGAAGACATTACAAACCCAAGCATACACACAATAACCGGAATAAGAGAAGTGAAATTTTTATTCAAACAGAAGTCATTACAAGGGGGCTTAGTTCGGTTACAAAGAAGAAAAAGTAAAAAACTAAGAGAAAAGTTCATCAATTTCAGCATCGAAAACCGCATCGGCATCTACTGGAAGACCGGTCTCTGGCGGCAGCACTCCTTCAGTCACAACGGTGGCATCGACCGGAGCCACAGTTTCATTCGGCTGTTCAATAGCCAGATCTTCCACTCTGGACTCCGGCCGATCTGTCTGATCCACGTTTTCAACTGGAGTACCCCCAGAAGCAGAATCTTCGTCAGTATCTGAACCTTCAAGGAATTGCTGCTGCATGGCATCCGCGTACCCCGCAAGGGACTTCGGTATAAAGTACTCTGGAGGGTTGAAGACCTCGGTCTGTTGATCATGACCGAGCTTCTCCACAGCCGCCCTCCAGCCGCACTTGAAGAAAAGCTCCTTGGCGGCATCGCATTGCTTGACGTAGGCCTCCTCGGCCTCCTTGAAACCTCGCTTGTACCCCCCCTTGTCGACCGCCTCCATATTCTTTTTCAGTTCGCTCATTTCGGCGTCCTTTCTCTTCTCTAGCTTCAACAACTCCCGCAAATACTTGTCCTTCATAACAATGGCAGCTTTCTGCTTCTCCGCTTCCGCCGAATTAACTAGATCGGCAAGACGGCCGTTCTCCGCTTCCAGCTCGGCCATTCTCTTTTCGGCTTGTTGTAGTTCGGCCGACCTTGCTTCGGCTTCCGCCATCGCCTGCCTTGTGGTTTTGCGGAGCTCTTGGACTTTCCGGTAAGTGACATTGTTCTTTTGCAAGGCCTGGCAAAGCAAAGATACCTTTAGAACCGAAGTAAGAGTTGGAAAAATTTAGACAGGAAAAAGCAGACAGCTACTTACCAAGACCATGGACTTGGAAACAGACCGAATTGATTTCATTTCGGTATTCAGTTGCTTCAAGTGGTGCTCCATGTCCTTAGGGAGGCACACACTTTTGGCCAGGTTAAAGGCCAGTTGGTGGTCTTTTTCACCCACGACCGAATCAGTGACTTTGATGTTTCGGTCATTGAAGATCAAAGGCGGAGCCCACTTCGGAGATCGGGCTCGGTCAGTTTGTTCAGGTTGGGAGGCAGGTTGAGGACTTTGGGGGACGGTTTCGACTTCGTCAACAAGTTGTTGTTCGGCTGACGTAGATCGGGCGCGTTTTGAAGGGCGAGACGAAGAGGGCCGTTGTGAAGGAAGGGCCACGACGGCAGGCTGCACCTCGGTAGTTGGTGTTACTTCGGCTCTAGTTGTTGAAGTTAGAAGGGCCCTGACTCTGCTCTTCTTTGCCATTTCTTCCTCAGCGGTTAATGGAACAAGTCTTATCTCGGGCAAAGTGGGGTCCGGCTCCGGTGCTTCCTCGAGAAGAAAATCGGTTACTTTTGCCTTCCGTCGACCGCTGTAACGGTAGGTCGGTTCGAAATTTAGAAGCTTGGCCCAATCTCTTTCTTTAACCCGAAATGCGGCTCGCAAAACGCCGAGGTTAGGATAGCTATACAAGGAGTGGAGATGGGCGAAATCTGCAAAAAAAAAAAAAAAAAAAAAAAAGAAAGACAAGTGTTAGTTCGGCTAGCAGATTAGGCAACCGAGATAACATACAAAGCAGAAGACCGAAGTAAAATTACCAGGCTCTCCCATTTTCCAATTTATAGGTCGGCCAGGAATTTGAGCTTGAAAATCCTCAAAGTTCCCAGAGACCCAAAAGAAATCATCATCATTGAGATCTTTGTCCGGAGTATGCTTAATTATCTTCTCTCGGCGGCGGCGAATTCTAAGGTAATATACCCACCCAGCATTCTTTGAACCGATGGAATACTGATGGAATATTTCGGCCAGACCAAGATTCAGTCCGGTTTGGTGGTTTAATGCGGCTATCCCCATTATAATACGATATGTGTTGGTGGATAGTTGTGTGGGACATAGCCTAGTCTGCCTAAGGAATTCGCAGATTAGCGGTTGGACAGGAAACCGTAATCCGGTTTCAATTATTGATTGAAGGGTGAAAGGGACGAAGCCTTCATTGTCCCATGGAGTAGCATCTTTCTTGGCCAACTCCAGTTGAACATCATCAGGAATCTGGTAGTCCTGCCTGAATTCGGCCATGCCACCAGGGGTTTCGACTAAATATCTATACTTACCCATTTGTTGTATAAATTACGGATAAGTTATTTCGGTACAAAAATTTGGCTCAGTAAGCTCGGTTGAGCACACGCAGGAGGGCCTGGGCAACCTAAGTCTGCAAAGTAGAAAGCAAGGGGGTTAAGCACAGATCGTTGGACCGCGCTACAAAATTATAAGCAAGATATACAAATCCTACTTCGGCTTAGTTGGCTGGTTCTACCTTGGCTCATCAGAAGGTTTCTTAGCTCGGTTTTTGAGCAGTTTAGACCGGTTTAACGTCTAGGGGCAGCTTTCCTGAGTTCGGTCTAAGAAACTAAGAAAGCTGGTTTAGTCCCAAGGCCTAAAACGGTTACAGTATAATTACTTCGGTTGAGCTCTCAGGGGCGGCTTTCTGAGTTCGGTTTGAGAACTAAGAAAGCCGGCTTGGCCCCAAAATCTTAGCTCGGTTATAGACCGAAGTACCGAGTTCGGTATGAGCAAGCTTGTTCGGTGATCTTATCTTGGCTAGAGTGGGTCAGAAGAAACTACTGATATTCCTACAAGTTCTAGTTCGGTTATGTTCAGAATCTATCCACATACATAACACAAACAGTTTTCTAGTCCGGTTGCTAGGTGATTTTGGATCTAAGATTCCTACAAAATAGTTCATACACATACAAGTTCTACTGGTTTCTTCATAGAAAGTACAAAAGCAGAGCAGATAAATGGAAGAAATGTTTCGCAAAAGCATACGAAAACTAGATATACAGTTGCACAAAACGAATGTAAAAGCAAAAACATGAAGGGAAAATGGATTTGCTTACCAGAATTAAATAAGGAAGGACTGAAGATGAAGACTGTCGCAGTAAAGAAAGAGCACGAGCAGCAAGAACACAGAGAGAGAAGATGGAGAAATGGCAAAAGTGAGGGGACCCTAGCCTCAGGGATTGATTTTGTTAGAAAGCCCAAAATTTGGGCGGGACTGTTCAAATTTCACGAAGTACGAAAGACGGCGTGACAGCCGTCCTTAGCCAACCAAAACATGCCACGTGTCATAAGAATGGGAAGCGTTACAGACATTATGATTGAAGAGACGTTTTTGACCGGACAAAACATGACCAGGAGTAAAATTAGCTCGGCTTAAAACTCAAGAGTTTTTAGCTCGGCTGGAGAGGCTAAAGTATTTTTTAGCTCGGCTGGAAAGGCTTAAAACGACACTAGCTCGGCCAGTGGACTGGTAATCCCAATCATGCTATGCAGATGGAATTAAGGGGCAATTGAGAGGGTAATTTTTGGGAAAAATTGGGCCGAGCTGCAAGTTGGGCTTTGAGGCCCAAAACGCGAAGGACTAAGTAAGAAGGCCGTAAAGGATACTCCGGCCCAGAGAGCAATGTTACTCCGGCTGGGAGAAGTAAATGTTACTTCGGCTCATGGATGTAAAGCTACTCCGACCTTGGGAAGACAAAGTTACTTCGGCCCAAGAAAGAGTAAAACTACTCCGGTCTGGAGGCAACTCACAGTTAGGCCGATCTCAGAGTTAGTCCGGTCGTGACTTACAATGGTTAGGTCGGTCAGAACTTGTTACTTGGAAGTCTGATCTAAGCGCATCAAGGTTGAACAGGGCAGCCGAAGTAGAGATTTGGAGGAGAGGACCGAGCTAAGGATAGTTCGGCCTTCTGTGACTCAATATAGCCAAGTTTACTTCGGTCGAAAGGAAGTTCGGCCGTAAAGAAAACCATCCCACTTGGTTTGAGCAGTGGGGGAGGGTGTAAAAGGATAAGCATTATCCTTAAGAGATTGAATCCTAGGAGGACTCTGTATGGAGAAATACAAGTCCTACTAGGATTGTGCCATATGAAACTTATAAAAGCTCACAAGCATCACCTTGGAGGAGGTAATTGAACACAATCTTTCTGAAAACTTAGAGCTTTGTCTATTTGTCAAGTTTTCTGACTTAGGCATCGGAGAGGTTTCCGGCACACACCCGCCGGCTAGTTTACGTTTGTGTTTTCAGGTGACAAAGCGACGTCGTACGGAGGAGCGTGGACTGGGTCAACAGGATTATACGAGGAGAATTATTTCCTCCCCGTACACATGTCTTTGTAATAAGAAAAAAAATATAATTTATAAATCATATCCAAAAAAGTAATTATTTTGCCTAGGGCCCATTATTTTGGAATTGTTCCTATGTCTAACTTCATTGATGACTAAATTCTCAAACTTTCATATTTTTCGGCATCTATAAAAAATATATCTATATATATTAAAAAAATTTAAAAGTAATCAGCTTGTTTGGTTTTGATTTTGGTTTTAAAAAAATAATTTTCATAAAATTTTACTTTTTTATTTTCCATATTTTAATGTCTTTAATGAATTTTTTTAATATTTTAAGCATTTTTAAAAAAAAAATTAGATACACCTAACACAAATACACTTAAAGAGTATAATATTTATGAAAAAAATCTTTAAAAAATTCACTAAATACCAAAAAATGTTTTAAAAAATACAAAAAATAGTACATTTTTCATATTTTTGTATATTTAATAATTTTTTAAAATATTTTTTCACAAATATTTTACTATTTAGATACATCTAAGTAAGGTGCATCCAAAAAAGTAGAAAAAATGAATTGTTCAAAATATTAAAAATATTCACTAAAAATAAAAATAAAAAAAACATGAAAAACAAAAAACTCAAATTTCAAAAAACTGAATTCAAAAAATTGAAACGAAACACACTGAATGCTATTTAAAGTTTTTTTTTTTTTTTAACAATCTATTTAAAGTGATTACTCCAAAATTCTACATCATAAACAAAGGCTCCATTTGATGTTCTCACGACCCCCTCCTCGTATCTAAGGTTTAAGTATCGTGATGGTCAGTAACTGAAGTTACTTCCAGCAAATTTTTGAACAAATTAATAAATGAGTGCATAAATAATATTTAAGTGAGGGTACTAAAATAATCATTGGAGTTTCTATTTTTATTACAAAATTTATTGACCAAAAGACCGATGTTTACATATAAAAAATATCATAAAAGTGTTGTGTGTGTCTATTCCGCAGCCTCGCGTCTAAGACTTTCCAAAAGCTATTTCTGAATTATATTGTTTCCTGAAAATTGGTAAACAGCTATAAGCACATGGCAGAGTGAGAAATATTATGCCAAGAGTATAAGGGACACAAAATAACCATGGATGGTTTGTAACTAAAATATTTAAGATCACTAGTCTGAACAAATAATCATGTAAGTAGCAAAACTGAGATTATGTAAATAAATAACCATAACCACGGTACAGAACAGAGCATAACAGATGCATGGGCTCAAGAGGTGGCTCGTACGAACTCTAGAGGTGGCTCCCATAACAGTGTAGCACTTAACTGCGTACAGCACTTTGCTCCACACCAGAAATCAGAGAGTCAATGGATCCATGACAGGCAGAGGGTCACAAAGTGAACAAACAGAGACCAATAGTTATTTAAGTCCCCCAAGGCGTGGGACTCCCGTGGTGGTACTTACAAAATATAATTGTTTATAAGGTCATTATCTAATATTTTTTAAAATATAAACAAACACATCCATGGGTTTCATTTTAACAAATAGAGTTCAGAAATTAATCCACGTAATTGAAATATTAATATAATTTATAATAATTTATAAAACATAACTTGTATAAAATAAATTATTATAAGTCAAAACATACGTAAAATATATTATAGTGACTCAATGTATAATATAATTCACCTTAACTTTAATACCTCACTATTTTTTTTCACTATCAAATACCTTATTTACTTCTAATATTCGCTTCCCCTTTCTTAGTTCGCTTTCCTTCATTTCTCTATTTTTTTCCTTTTCTTTTTGCCACAGTTGAGCACCTCCTCCCTATGATAGGAAGGTAAGAACATTGTCAGGCCGGGGCCAGCGAATCCTGCCATAGATTTGATCATAAATTATATGAATTTATATTTATCTTTAATAAATATTTAAGACAAACACATTTTAACCTAATTTTTTAATATAACTATATAAATAAATTAATTCCTGATTAAGTTACACTCTATCATATACCAACAGAAAATTAATTATTTATTTTACTACCACACCCATTATTATTATTATTATTATTATTGTTGTTGTTGTTGTTATTAATATTATTATTTATTTACTCTTATTTTTATATTTATTTATTTACTATCTTTAACTTTAATTTGGCCCAACTAGTATTATAATTCCATATTTCTGTTACTTTGGCCCAAAATAATAATTCCTAATTAATCTCATATTTGATAATCCAATACCAAAATCGATTTTGTATTTATTATTATTTATTTAATAATTTATCATCACCTACAACCATAATACTAGTATAAAATTTAAGGGACAGCTTAAATTTTTGGGTTGTTACAATTTTCTTTCCTTTTAAAAATTTCGTCGTCAAAATTTGTCATATGTGTAAGCTATCCACTACGCACTCTGATAAATATATATTAGATAATTAATCTGATAGAAAATATTATCTCAAAAAAACTTTACCAAAAATAACTCACTGTTTATTTATCAAAAATTATTTTGGGTCAAAATGAGAAATAGTTGATAACTTTAAAAAACTTTTCATTAGTTTTCATTCTATAAAAAAAAATGAGAACATAATTAAACAAGCGACCGGAAATGAAATGACTGAATCACATGCAATAGTTGAAGGAATTTGAGATGAGCTTCTAGTTATTTTATTCGTGAACTTTCCACTGATGGAAAATAATTTCAAAATTAGTATCTTTATAATTTGAATCCACTTTTAAAAAAGTCAAAATGAATTTTTTTTTTTTATATTGAACTGAAAATTATATGTATTTAATTATATTATAATTTTGGTGGGTATTTGAGCCTGACACCCTTTGTTTCTTTTCCTTCTTTTGCTATAACAAATATAAATTATATCTAATATCCTTCACAAATTATGCACAAAAAAAAATATATTAATAACTATATATAAAATTATAATATAATTAAATCGACCAACAAAATATAATATTTAGGTACTAATTACCCGTTATCCTACTTTTTAAATGTGTATGTGTCCTATACTCCAATGATGATTTTTTATTTATTTATTTTATTTTTCATAAACCATTGCTCTGATACCATTTGTCACGATCCGCTCCACGTACCCAAGGGTTAAACATCATGATGGCCAGTAACTGAAGTTACCTCCGGCCAATTCTTGAACAAATTAATAAACATGAGCGGAAATAATATTTAAGTGAGGGTATCAAAATAATCATTGGAGCTTCTATTTTTATTACAAAATTTGTTGACCAAAAGGCCGATATTTACATATAAAAATATCATAAAAGTGCTGTGTGTGTCTATTCCACAGTCCCGCGTCTAAGACTTTCTAAAAGTTATTTCTGAATTGTATTATTTCCTGAAAATTGGTAAACAGCTATAAGCACATGGCAGAGTGAGAAATATTATGCCAAGAGTATAAGGGACACAAAATAACCATAGATAGTTATGTAACTAAAAAATTTAAGGGGTTGTTTGGGATGATCTAAATAAGTGTACTTTTTGATTTTTTACGAAAAAACATAAAATATGGGTTGAGTTTGAAATGATGCGGTAGGGAGATGATGTGACTTAAAGCTCCGTTTGGGAAGAAAAAAGCTAGGCTTTTTTGGCTAAAATAGCCACAAAAAACAAAATAGGCTATTTTAGCCATAAAAAACAAAACATCAAATCCAACCTATAATCATTACAATCCTCTCTCACAAAAAAAGTCAAAGAAACCAAAAAGCCAAAAAGCCCTTCCCAAACCAGGCTAAAATAGCCAAAAAGCCAACCCACTTTCCAAACGGCTTTTTGGATTTTTTGTATTATGCCAAACTAGGCCTTAGTCTGAACAAATAATCATTTAAGTAACAAAACTGAGATTATGTAAATAAATAACCATAACCACGGTACAGAACAGATATATAGACTCAAGAGGTGACTCGTACGAACTCTAGAGGTGGCTCCCCACAACAGTGTAGCACTTAGTTCCGTACAACACTTTGCATCACACCAGAAATCAGAGGGTCAATGGATCCATGACAAATAGAGGGTTACAAAGTGACCAAACAGAAACCAATGGTTATTTAAGTCTCCCAAGGTGTGGGACTTCCGTGGTGGTACTTACAAAATATAATTATTTATAAGGTCATTGTCAAATATTCTTTAAAATATAAATAAACATATCTATGGGTTTCATTTTAACAAATAGAGTTTATAAATTAATTTACGTAATTGAAATATTAATATAATTTATAAAATACAACTTGTATAAAATAAATAATGGTAAGTCAAAATATACGTAAAATATATTATGCTGACTCAAAGTATAATATAACTCACCTTAACTTTAATACCTCACTCTTTTTTCCACAATCAGAAACTTTTTTTACTTAGTTCGTTTTCCTTCATTTCTCTTTTTTTTTTTTTTTTTTTTCTTTTTCTTTTTCCCACAATTGAGCACCTCCTCCCTATTAGGGAGGTAAGAATATTGTCAGGCCAACGCGTGGCCAACAAATCCTCCCACAGATTTAATCATAAATTATATGAATTTATATTTATTTTTAATAAATATTTAAGATAATTATACTTTGACCTAGTTTTTTAATATAACTATATAAATAAATTAATTCATAATTAAGTTACACTCTATCATATACCAACAGAAAATTAATTATTTATTTTACTACCACACCCATTATTATTATTATTATTATTATTATTATTATTATTATTATTATTTATTTACTCATACTTTTATATTTATTTATTTACAATATTTAACTTTAATTTGGCACAACTGGTATTATAATTTCATATTTCTATTACTTTGGCCCTAAATAATAATCCATAATTAATCTCACATTTGATAATCCAATGCCAAATTAGATTATGTATTTATTATTATTTATTTAATAATATATCATCACATACAACCATAATATTAGTATAAAATTTAACGGACATCTTAAAATTTCGAGTTGTTACAGATGTAGTTTTAGAATCATGATTTAAGTGTGTAATTGTGTTTTGAGTTTTGAGTTTTGATAGCATCTCCAACGGTGTACCAAATATTTCACCAAATCTGTGTAAAAAATGGGTCATTTCCTTAATTTGATACTTCGCGCTCCAACGGTTCAACATCAAATCCGTTTCATCAAATTTGCGCTGGGCAACCGGTTGGTTGACCGGCCGGTCGACCGGCCGGTCAACCGGTAATGGCAAAAATTTTTTTTTTTTTTTTTTTTTTACCCGTTTGAACCTTTTTTTTTGGAACTTTTTGAACTTTTGGTGGTCGACCGGGTGGTCAACCGGCCGGTCTACCGGGTGGTCGACCACCTAGGCAAATTTTTTTTTTTTTTTTTTTTGGACTGGTTTGAACCTTTTTGTGAACGGTCTGAACTTTCTCCGGGGCGACCGGTTGGTTAACCGGTTGGTCAACCGGATGGTCGACCTGTTCGTCTCATCCCAACGATTAGGAACAGTGATTTGCTGAAATGCTTCGCCTGCACTCAGTTTGGTACCATTTTTGCTGAATTCTGGATTTGATATCGATTTGGTGAAACCGTTGGAGCGTGAAAAAGTGGGTTTTTCATCAAAATTTAAATCTGATGCTGGGTTTGGTTCACCGTTGGAGATGGTCTGAAAGGAGAAAATTTGGTTGATTTTGAGTTTTGAAAAGAGTTTTGAATTGTATTTTGAGTTTTGAGTTATATTTTGAGATTTTTTGGATTTTTTTTAAATATTTAAATTTGTTCTTAATTTTTTTTTGGGTAAATATTTTTTATTATAAATATTTATTTTTTTAATATGTGTTGTATTTACTACATGTGTGCATTGTATTTTTTAAAAAATATTATAAATATTTAAAAAATTAAAATGAGTTGTATTTTTTTATTTTAAATATATAGTGTTTTAAAATAACTTTGTTTTAAAATATTTACTTTGAAATAATTTTGTTATAAAAAAATACAAAAAAATGGACAAGTTCAAAATAGGGATCTCCACCCATTATTAATGAAAAATATTATACAATTAAACTAGTTTATAAGTTATATATATATATATAATATAAAAAAAATTGGTGATAAATCTAATTTAGAAAGTGCCTAAAGCATTAGATCTAATGAATATTTTTTATTATTGAAAAATCTACGTTTTGTAAATTAGTTTGGTGAGAAATCCTATATGATATTTTGTTTCTAATTTTACCCCTTACTTTTTTTTATCTGTTTGACTTTTAGTTGACTATCTATTCAAATTTTTTACCCTATCTGTTCAACTTTTTTTTCCTACATGTTCAAATTATGTGGATTTCTCTATCCATCTGTTCAAGTTCTATGAGTTTTTCGTTGTTCTTATCTGTCAAAATAATATCTATTGAAATATATTATTTGTTTAATTTTTTATCTGCACAATATTTTTTATCTGTTCAATTATTATTTTTTATCTGTTCATTCCTCGTAATCTATATGTGTCATTAAATACAAGAAAATAACAAACAGTGCACCCAAAAAAAAAAATTTATCTGTGCAAATTAGAGAGAGGAGAGAGAAATTATTTATTCAACCAAACACACATATTAGATCAAAACAACGCCCCTGGATCAGATTAGACCCAACTAAACAAAGATACACAGATTACATGAATTATCAGTTTCCATTAAAGGTTCAACACACATTCACTCTAAAATTCTTTTATTTGTTCATTGATTGAAGAACACAAGACCTAATTAAATCTATTTGTCGAAAACAACAACAACAAAGAGAAAGAAAAATTCAGATCATCCTCATCAACAAGAAGAAGTAACCAAATTACCCAAAAAAAAAAAAAAAATCAAACCAAAAACAAATCTAAACAGATAACCACAATCACCACAAACGGAGAAATCTCTCTCATCACTTTTCTTTTTTAGATCTGACTTGTTTTCCCAATATATTGTTGGAAAATAATGAATTTTCAGCAACTTTAATACGAAATTAAAGTGGGACCCAACCGTCGGTTAAGGTGGGTCTTAGTGGTTTTATATTATCTTAAGTAAGAAGATTGCAATACAAAAATAATGAGCCGAAACCATTGAGTTGCGAATAAGAATTGTCTCATAAAATAGATAACAATAAAGTTGGGTTTAGATTTAGACTTTAGTGTTAGTTTGGACTGGGCCTAGACTTATATATTTGTGCATAAGGGTTTGGTCTTAGACTTTTGGACCTAGTCTTAAGCTTTTGGCTGGGTTGTGCTGGACTTAGTTTATGCATGTGTTTGAGATTAGGCTTGGATCGAGTTGTGACCCAACACCCGTATTCATTTTGCAACCCATTTAGTTTAATTCTCAAAACTTATGCATTATACACATATTATGATTTATATAATGGTTTTGAAGTTTTGAACTTTTGTAACTCTAGTCCTAATGGCTAGAGTTAATGACATTTGATGACTCCATTGATGTTAACCTTCGTGACTAAGACTCTCCCTTACAAGTATAAATATAGACTTTTCTCCTCAAACTTAGCAAATTGTTTTTGGAGAAGTTTTGTGATGGAAAATTAGATGGTGTATTTGAATAAAAAGTTTGAGATGTTTCTTTGCACTAAAGAAAAATTTTCCTATCTTCTTTTGTTAGCCTCTTCTTTGGTTATTGTTAGAGAGAGTGCATCCATTGTCAAGTTCGCCGAAACTATTCAGAAGATGCTTCTGTATTAGTTAGTTTTGGCCGTCTGTCGTTGTATCTTGGGAGATAGACGTCAGTGTACCTCTAGTATCCATCAGGAGGCAGTGAATCTGTTTAAAAAAAACTGTCTAGTGCAGGTTTCAGTTTGTTTATTTTCTTATTATTTGTTCTTAAATTTGATAAGTTCTATTCCTTTAACATTTTGTTCTATTAGTAATGTAATGTAATTCATTCTTGTATTTTTAGTTGTGTCATTTATTATGTATTTCATCATTTTAATAAAAAATTATTTTGTCATTTCTATTTAATTTATTTTATATATTTTTGATGTATTATTATGAAAAAATACCAATAGATATGACTCCAAATCTATATTTATATAATACAAAGAACCATCATCACCAGATATGCATATAAACACATAGAGATCGGACCACCAAACAAGCATCTAATATCGGTAGAGTCGATGATGACAATGGCGACAATAATCGAAGCGCCTCTGGTGACGATGAAAGGCCGAATCGATGGTTCGATCTCAATCCCGATGATGAGACAGCAACGATGGACTGGCAGAGGCGGAGGCGAGACAACAACGATGGACTCACAAAGACGAAGGTGAGACGACAACAGTAGACTGGTGGAGGTGGAGGTGGATGTGGAGGTGGAGGTGGATGTGGAGGTGGAGGTGAAGTGGATTTGGCAACAATGAAAGGTCGAATCGATCAAGACTTCAACAGCGGACTTGCGGAGGATTTCGATCCCAATGGTGAGAGGATGACGATGTACTTGCAAAGGCGGGGGTGAAGAAGAGAAAGAGAGAGCGCAATCGGAGGCGACAGTGGACTCGCGGAGGCGAATGTGAGAAGGTGAGAGAGAGAGAGAGAGAGAGATAGAGAGAGATTCCTTATAGACAACATAAACACTGTTTGGTAGGGTTTTTTTTAAGTTAAAAATTGATAATTAGGAAGCAGAAGTTAAAAGCACCCCTATCCTAACTTTCAAATAATTAGTTTTTTTCAATTTATTTAAGCTATTACTGCCTAATAAGCTATAAGCAGAAGCTGCACCAAACAGTCTGACACAGACTCTCAAATCAAAATAAGTTATAATCACCCCAAAAGCTGTAACAAACAATTCTATAGTTTAGAGCATGAACCTATAGTTCTAACAAATTTAAATTTGGAGTTTTGAACCGAGCGCCCTAATATATATACAAATTAGGGTAAATTACAAATACACTCTATGAGATTTGATTAAAATGCAAATCGTCCCCTGTGATTCTGGAAATTGCATTCCACCCTTTAAAGTTTATAATTTCATAACAAATCGTCTATTTTATTAATAAATTATCAAGTCAATTAACGGTTTTTAATGATGTTATAAATATGTTTTAATTAATAATTTAAGTAATTTTATTATTGTATAGGAGAACAATTATGAATTTCTTTTTTTAAAATTAATTATGTTAAATAAAATTTTTTAACAAGAGGATATTTATAATTTTTCAAACTAAATAGGAGAATCTGTACTTTAAGTAAACTTCAGGTGTATTTGTAATTTACCCTATAAATTAATTTGATGTACAGAAATAAAATTTTAATATTTAAAATAAATAAACTAAAATTAAATAATTGAAATAACTAAAAAATAATTGAAATTTGCATTAATCATTAAAGAGATTAGGGAGGGAAAGGAGAGGAAAAGGTTACCCGAGAGGCGTGAATCGCAGGCGAAGAGAGAGAAAGAGTCCCAGAGATCCCTCTCTGGTTCAACGGAGAATTCATAGATCTCTCTCGCCACCAATGGGTCTTTGGGAAGCTCTTCTCAATTGGCTTCGAAGGTTTGCTCTCCTCTCTCTCTAGATATATATATATATATATATACATATTGTTCTCTATGTCGTGTTTCAATTTGATATCTCATATCTGCACATACATATGTTTGCTTCTAATCTGTATGAATCCCTACATAAGCATTTCAAGCAACCGATTCTGATTCTAATGAAAGCTTTATGTCTTCTTCTTCCCTGTTTGCTTTTTGACATAATAAAGATATATGCTTAAAACTGCGAAGGTTAATGAATTATTGCTTCTTTTTTTTTTCTTTCCAAATTAGATTGATTATGTTTTTTCATCAGCGAATTTACAAGCCCTTCTTCTTTTGTATTACGGTTTTTGATTTTTGTTTATGCAAATTTCAGATCTTATACGGTGAATTATTTCATGGTTCGAGTTCTTTTTTTCCTTCTTTTCTATTCATTTAATTGAATTACGTTATTGCAAAGTGAGATAGATTATGTGCTATAGCTCTGGTTAGGGTTTCTATTGAGTTTGTGAATGTATGCGTGTGTGAATATTTCAGCTTGCTGGCTTTTTCTCAGTGTGGTATTGTATGTGTTGCTTGATTATACCGGCATAATAGTTTAAGAGGGAAAGAAGTGCAGTGGGAATTTAGCACCCTTCTTTTTAGGTGCTACCTTGGTTATGCATTTGCTTCGACATGGATATAACAGACTAGAAGAGTTAGAAGCAAGTGTACAAGAAACAAAAAGCATTAGTTCAGTTCGCCACAGGATTTGGTATCTTTTATAGTAACTACTAAGATGTTTAAGCTCAATGAAATGGCAGTATTTGCTGAATATCATGGAATTCCACACATGAAGAGAACATTTTAGGGCCTATTTTGTATCATTTTTTCCTCTGTGTTTTTTGAAAACAAAAATGATAGCAAAACACGTTGAAAACACAATTTTTTTGGGTATCATTTTCATTTTGTGCATCTGAATTTTTGAAAACTCATAAAACAATTCAAAATTGTTTTTTAACATGGGGGTTTTTAGAAAATTTTCTTAAAAACAATTTATTAAAACTTATTTTCTCTATTGTTGTAATTTAGTTTGGGTTTTGAGAATAGAAAGAGTTTAAAGATGATGGAAAATGGGTTGTTAAAGCCAAAGGGGCATTTCTTGGTGCAATGGTAAAAACTCGGATTGCCAAGCGTGAGAGAATGCAAGATTGTGCTTGGGAGCAAGCACTAATAGCATCATTGACTAATGAAGACCAACATTGGGTAATGCCCCTTATCAAATGGGCTATTAGGCCTATTTGGTGTAGCTTCTAGCAAGCTAAAAGTTGATAATCAGAAAGCAGAAACTAAAAGCACTTCTTTATTCTGCTTCTCAATAATAAGCTTTTTCTAGCTTATCTAAGCTATTTCTACCTAATAAGCTATAAGCAGAAGTTGCATCACATAATTTGGCAAAATAAAAAAGCTATAAGCAGTTTTATAAGCTGCACTAACCAACCTCATTAAGTTTTGAATAATACCACTTAGGAGCTTTTTGTGGGTATAATCTTTTCACTTTTGTATCTACTCTATGTTGGAGATTAAAAGTATTATCCAAAAAACATGAGGAAGTTAAGAGCTTTATGCATTGATTGGCATTGTTTAATACAAGTAACATAAGGTGTGCTTCACTTTTATAGAAGAAGAAAAAAAAAACACGAAATGCATGTTGCTGCCATTTTGATTGGATTAAGAACACCAAAGTTATGTATAAACCCATTGATTTAAAATAAGGAAAAGATGAAGGATCTCAAAACAAGGAAATGCTCTTTCAAATATGTTCATATTGATATGAGAACAAGAACTATTGATTCTGTTTGGTTGTTTGTTTAATTTGATAAAAATAGTCCTGGAGATGTTAACTTCTGACAATACAAACATAGTTTAGTAGTGGACTTCTAGAAGTGGCCACATGCAGCATTCAGAGAGGAAAGTTTGAATACTCTTGGCGACTGGTCTGTGAAATTACATCTTGAGAAATTCTTCATGGAACGTTTCAATATTTTATCCTTTGTTTTTCAATATTATTAGGCATGATACTTTTCATTTTTCTAATTGATATGGCATTCTTACTTTAGGATAATAGTTTGTTGCATGCACGAGCTCATGTTATTGTTTTTATGTTTGCAGCCTCTTTTTCAAGCAGGAAATGGAGCTTTCTTTGATTGGGCTTCAGAATGCTGGAAAAACTTCACTTGTAAATGTTGTTGCTGTAAGTGAATAAGTTTTGATTAGTCTGCAATGTTTTCTTTTCATCCCTTCAACCTTTTGGGACCTAATTCTGATGCATTTGTAACTGGCTGCTTGTTCTTGCTCATAGACTGGTGGATATAGTGAAGACATGATCCCTACGGTGAGTTCTTTTGCTCTTATTTTGAGTGACAGAGAATCTGCTCCCAACTTTTCTTTGTTCCTTCTTCATTAGCAAATTGTTCACTTGTTACTTCATTTTATGGGTAAATAATTATCCACACATTGTATTCAATTTTGTGTTCAGGTGGGATTCAATATGAAGAAAGTAACTAAGGGGAATGTTACAATAAAGTTGTGGGATCTTGGAGGTCAACCCAGGTTTCGTAGCATGTGGGAGAGATACTGTCGTGCAGTCTCCGCTATTGTGTATGAAACAGTTCTCCATCTCATTTGACTTACAGTTTGGCCCGACTTAAATGTCTATTGGATTTTTTATTGCAGTCTCAATAAAAGGATATATATATAGATATATATAGATATATTACGATGCACAAACACTTCTAAGAAGGTGGCATTTCTATGTTGGACGCATGTTCAAAGGTGTCCTCTTATCTTTTTTTTTTTTTTTTTTTTAAATCAAGACATGTTTCAAACACTTACACTATGCTTGGTTCATTGAAACGAGCTGGAATGGAATAGTCATTCCATCAAAATGTCCATTCTTATGTTTGGTTTCACTAAAAAAGTTATGAAAAATACATTGCAAATGGAATCATAAGGACGTTAAGGAATGAACTGGAATGGAATGATTATTCCATCAGAATAGTCATTCCATAAGGAGGCTAAGGAATAGCCATTCCATTCCAATTTACCTTCATCCCAATGAACCGAATACTACCTTAGGGAATACACATTTCCATCACTTAGACACATATAAAACACATTACTTGTTTGAACAAAATAACTTAGGATTCAATTATAGAGCTCCGCAGTTATAGGAGAGTAATGTTCCCAGTAAGGAAACAAGTTGGGCCACGCCGGCGGATTTTGTTTCTTGTTGGCCGGTCGTTTGAGTTTGAGAAGTCCGATGGAGCAGATGGGAAGTGCGGGTTATCGATTGTTGAGAGGGGGGAGGGGTTACGACGGGTGGTGGTGCTGAATGTTTCGGAAGTTCGTTGGTTGGTGGTCAGGATGAGGTTAGCATCTAAGGAACCTAGCAGCCTACAATTTTGGGGGCGGCTCAGTGGGGGTAGTCGGACTACAGCAATCTGGGTACGAGGTGAGGAAGGTGGGGGGACATCTTTTCAAATTGTGGTCACTACAGGGCAGAGACGTGAACAAGTTACATACCTGTCTGCGTTCGGTGATGGCTGGGAAAGGGTGGCATTGGTTGTCGATGGCTTTGGTTTGTGCGTTGCAAAGGCCTCCCGACCCATTGGATTCAGGAAGTTTTCATCAACTTCTGCCGTCGAATGTGAGTCCGTAGGGGTTGTTCGCTCTGAGGTGGAGGTGGATTGGTTTTGAATCTTGGATAGGTCGCTAGTGGGTAAAATGGGGGGTTTGGGGGGAAAAGGCTTGAGTTTCACGACCATTTATGATTGGGTTGAACGGTGGTGGAAACATTCGGGGAAGGTGGATGTACGACCTTTGGGGGATAAAGCCTTTTTGTTCGTTTTGTCAAGCAGAAGTGAGGCGGAAGCACTGTTGCGTCGGCGGTGGACAGTGGAAGGGTGTGATTTATTGTTGGGGTGGTGGTCACCACTAGCTCTCTGTACTCCGGAAAAGACTTCGCGGCTTGAGAAGAGTGTGTGGATTCGGTTGATGGGTCTGCCTATTCATCTCCGTGGGGAGGCGGTGTTTCGTTTCATCAGCGATCATTGTGGTGGCTTCATTGAGGCGGATGAGTCGTCGGTGGACCTAGGTTCCATTCGGATTCGTGTGCGATGCTCAGAGTTTACACCTTCGCGATTGTCCTTCCGATGGGGGATGTGGCAGTTTTCACTGCCAGTTTGGGTAGAAGCCGATCCGGTGGTGGAACTGTGGACGCCGGCGCCCGTGAAAGATCGGGATTCTGTGCCGATTATGGAATCGACGGTTCTTAGCGTCTTCTCATAGTGTTTCTTGGTTACAAAGTCATCTTTCTCTAGTTTTGTATAATTGGTTGGAGGGTAGGGTAGATCCGGATCTATTTGTGTTTTTAGATTTTCTAGATGAGGTGATTGGTTAGTCCTTGTTTTATTGGTTCCCTTTCTGGGTGGTTTTCTTGTATTGGTTGCATCGTCTTGATGCTTTCTTAATAATATTTGCTTATTTATCAAAAAAAAAAAAAAACTTAGGATTCAATGATAAAAGAAAAATAATGTAGATTTATATATAATTAATCCCTCCTTTAAATTTGTGGGAAACTAATGTTATGTTTTTTCTTTTAGTTTTCTTTTTTAAATTTTTTATAAATATATATTTGAATTAAAAGTTCTTATATATATATATATATAATAAATCTATAAAATTATAAATTTTATGTGTCCCCCACCTGTCATGTTTTGCATTTTTTTAGAAGTGTCTTGTGGGCAGGTCTATGTTGTGTCACGTGTCCGCGTCTTTGCTTCTTAGACTATAGACACAATATATAAATTTGTTAATGCGCATTTCATGTTCCATGCTGTCAGAGATTATACACCATGTTCATTGTTAAGGCCTCCTAGTAGCTGTACTATGGAACTTTTGAATTTGACAAGTGACATTGCATTTAGGTTGGATATTCATATATGTAGTTTCTTGGACAATTGTGCTTTTCTATATTAAGTTCTCATTGGGCCATTGTAGATGCAAAATTGTGACATTTTACTGTAGCATTCATGTATATATGAGTTCTACAAGAATGTTTGATATTGAAAAGTTCCTTGGTTGATGGCTTGCATTAGCTACTGAACTTGCCTGATATTCTTAAGCTAATTTTTTGATTTTCTCCAAATTATTATTATTTTTTTTGACAATAAAATATATCAATTTCTAAGGCTGTTCCTGTTGTGAAAATTAAATTATTGATGCAACATAAATATAATTCAATTAGATTTTTATGGATGAGAAATGTGACTTAAACAGTAGTGACCTAATTAGATGACCAACCTAAGGTAGTGCCTGTCATGAAGTTGCCCAACATATATTCTTCAAAATGGGATTGTTCAAGATTCAAGAACTTATTAGTACTGTGAGCACGAGTTTCTGTAGGTTTGGCCTGGCTTCAGCTTTAGCCCTTAAGGGAAAAATCAACTTCTCACTCGATTTTTAGCTCTTTGACTAAGTTTGTTGCTATTTGACTAATTTCTTTCTCATGTTTATAAAACTTCCATTATATTATGATGAGCTTCTTGCATTCTCAAGTCTTTAAGCTCCAAAAAATTCCTAACAAAGTATTTTTTGTGTGTACATGGCCTCAAATATTAACCAGAATATTTCATTTAGTTGAGCTAATTTGTGCGGTTGGCTCTCCTTGTATAAATTCCCCCCCCCCCCCCCCCCCCCTACACATGGACTGGTTTTTTTAAGTTTTTAAACTACTGATCAATAGGTTAATTAGAATTACTGTTTGTGCTTAATAAATATACCTTTAAAAAATCTATCATTGAGGTCTTAACTTGTGAAGCTTTGCTTTGGTTTGGTGGAAATAATATTATTGTTATGAGTACTTGACTAGTTCTCTGAACTTTTTTTTCTCTTGCAGTTATGTTGTTGATGCTGCCGATCATGACAACCTCAGCATCTCAAGAAGTGAACTTCATGATCTGCTAAGCAAACCATCACTGAGTGGTATTCCATTGTTGGTGTTAGGCAACAAGATCGACAAGCCTGGTGCTCTCTCTAAGGAGGCATTGACTGAACAGATGTAAGCGGTCGCAGTGTCACCAACTTTTTCATCATTCTTAGTTGTTGATATCTTCGGACCTATTTGGTTATGTTTTTGTATTCTTTGTTTTCATTTTTGGGAGTACTCATCATTTTCAGCAAAAACAGATATCAAAGTTTTTTTTTTTCTCCCCCCTTTTATTTTCTTAAAAAAAGTCTGGTTGTTTTCAGTAAATTTGTCCGAAACATTTTTGGGAAACAGTTTGCCAAAACAAGTTTTCTATATTTTCCAGAAAACGAAAACTCAACCATATTATAATAATGGGTGTATTGTGCAGGGGACTCCAATCCATCACTGATAGAGAGGTATGCTGCTATATGATCTCATGCAAAAACTCAACGAACATCGATTCAGTTATTGATTGGCTCATCAAGCATTCCAAGTCAAAGAGCTGAGGAAAGGTTCATTTCTTGTGTTTTGGTTTTGGTTTTGGTTTTGGATATGCATTTGCCAAAATTTCTATCAAACGGATATTCTTGGGTGGTGGTTGGTGAGATGTGCTTGTCTTTTATCTTGGTTGCTAATTGTGTGTTGTCAGCAGTTTCAAGTTGCTATGTATTGTTGTTACTATTGTATATTAAATTATTTGTCTAATGGAGATAGAATTTGTATGGGGGTTTCCATGTTTTTGATCTCTCTCTCTCTCTCTCTCTCTCTGGCATTCCAAGTTCATAGCAAGTGATCTGATGTTATGAATTGCATTTCCCTCTGTAAATCTGGAGATGAGTCTTTGATTGTGCGCTTAGGAAAATGCAATTATATTTGTAAAATAGTCCCGGAAGGTGATCTGATTTTATCTTATATGATTGAGTTAGAAAAATAGAAGAAAATGAATATATATTTGTTAAAATAATATTTTTATGTTTTGTTACTTGTAAAAAATGAGTATGCATAAGTAACTATATTTTCATTATTTTCTTTTCTGTTTTAATGAATATGAGATTTTCTTTTATGTTTTAAAATGAAGTGTAACGTACACTGACACCTCTTAAAATTTTTGTTTAATATAGATTTTTCCTCACATTTGAAAAATTATACTTACCTCCTATCATATTAAATGATATATTTGTTCCTTAATCTTTATACATGTAAAATAATGTAAATATTTTGTTCATGTCATTTTAAGATAAATAACAATCATCTTTTTTAGTTTAACTCACACAAAAAATTGAGTTTTATTTTTATTTATTTTATTTTTACTGATTTTTTTAAAAATATTTTAAGTAGTTTTTTATTTTTTAGATACACTAATTTTGGTATACTTAACAAGTATAGTATTTTGTGATTTTTTTTTTAATTCACCAGATACAAAAAAATACAAAAAATATATACACTCAATATATTATCTTATTTTGTTGTATTTAATGAATTTTTTTAAAAAAATTTTGTACAAATTTTATACTTTTTAAATATATAGATTAAATTGATTTAATCTAGATATAATGGTGGAAATAAAAATAAAAAATTATATTCATATATAAAAAAATTTACAAAAAATATTGTAAAAATGTTGTGACAGTGATATTGTTATGAATTTAAATCATGTTTATGGGTGTTTTGTTTTAAAGTAAAAGATTATCATTAATCATGTCATTGTATTTGAAAATTCTATATAAAATTTATGTTTGTATATCATCACTTAATAAAAATATATTCAGATAGAATTTAATGATGAGAAGTTGTATAATGTAGTAATGATGATAGAAAAAAGAAATGGTAAGAAAAAAGGACAAGATGGTCATTTAGAATATTTTGAAACTTGATATCAGCAATTCAGGAGTAATTTGTAATGAAATTACAAATTTTATGAAGGAAAATATAATTTTTAAAATGAAATTTCAGAGCTCTAAATTAAGAGCTCTAATGGAGCTCTAGGGCGGTGGGCTTAGCTGATGTGATGTTTTGGTATTATTATTATTATTATTTTTTCTATTGCCATATAGAGTTCTCTTTAGAGTTCTATTTTTAGGCGAATGAATCATTGTCCTTAATGAATATGAGATTCAAACGCATACTTAACACCGAAATGGCCGTTAAATCTTTGTCACACCACAAAACGGGTATAATGGATATTGTTTGCCACCGCAGCCATTACACAACAGCCGCAACCGTTACATAATACCGCTTTTAAAACCTTACTCATAATCCGTAATAATATATATCAAACTTTTGTTATTTTAAAGTAGATTTATTGATATGAGTTATTTTAAACTTATTTTTAAATTAAAATTATTGTTTGAAGTCGTTTTGTTATATAATAATTTTGTAATAAATTAATTAATAAATCATATCTTAAAAATGCAATTAAAAAGAAAAAAATGGTACCTAGAGCTCGTTTGGAAAAGAGGGTTTGGGATTTTTTTGGCTAAAATAGTCACAAACAAATAAAATAGATTTTTTAATCCAATAAGACAAACTATCACATCTAACCCAAAATTATTTCTTTTTTTTTTTCACAAAAAAGTCAAAAAATCATTCTCAAACGAGGCTTTTTAACCCCAGGCTAAAATAGTTAAAAAACCAACCTACTTCCCAAACGAACTCTAGATAAAACACGGTTCTAGTTGGCGCTTTAAAAACCTGCAATTATAGTTACTACGAAACGAAGAAATCACTCACTCACTCACTCACTCACACTATGTTTGGATTGAGTGATTTGGAGAGAAAAGAAAAGAAATTGAGAGATATGTATTTCTCTTATTTGTTTAAATAATTTAAGTGGAGAGAAATTAAAAGAAATAAAGAGAAACGGAGAGAAACTCATTTATCTTATAACCCTTATTTTCAATCTTTCCAAAAGTGGAGAGATTGGGAGAAAAAAGAAACCAATATTTTCATAATACCAATTTTGTTCCTATAAAAATAAAAAAATAAAATGATTGACAATATAAAACAGTTATTTTAGTAATATAACATAAAATAATTTATTTTCTTTTTTCTTATGAAATTTAACCAAACAAGAAGAAGATAAATCATAATCATTTTTTTCTCCTTTTATTTCTTACTTATCTAAATAAAAATAAAAAAAATCACAATTATATTTTTTCTTTTCTTTCATAAGTTTCCAAACATAGTGTCACTCTCACCATGGAAACAGTTTTCAACTGGACCTCGTCGTCCTCGCCTTCCCACTCCTCCAATAACAACCCAACCAAACACCGACAAAATCAAGCAAAAGCTCCTCCACAAAGGCATCTACCCAACCCCCAAAATCATCCACACCCTCTGCATAAAAATGAGTATGAGATTCAAACAAGTACTTAACAACGAAGCCGCCATTAAATTTTTGTCACACTATAAAAGCAGGTATAAGACCATCTCCAACGGTTCACCAAAACTGATATCAAATTCAAATTTTGATGAAAAAGCTGCTGTTCACTGCTCCAACGGTTGCACCAAATGAATATCAGATTGAGATTTTATCAAAAAATTTATCAAACTGACGACGAAATACTGATTTCACCAAAACACTATTGGTGACCGTTAGAGGGAGACCAACCGGTCGACCAGCCGGTTGTCCGGCCGGTTGACCAACCGGTCGACCAGTAAAAGATTCAAACAGCTCAGAAAAAAGTTCAAACCGTAAAAAAAAAAAAAAAATAAATAAAAAATTTGCCTAACCGGTCAACCGGCCGGTCGACCACCCGGTTGTCCTGAAAAAAGTTCAGAAAGTTCAAAAAAAAGTTCAGACAATTCGCGGAAAAAAAAAAAAAAATTTTTTTTTTGCCTAACCGGTCAACCAGCCGGTCGACCACTCGGTTGTCCCGGGATAGATTTGGTGAAATGTGAACCGTTGGAGTGAGTGGTATCAAATTTGGCAAAATAAGTCATTTTTGACTCAAATTTAATGAAAAATTTGAATCACCGTTGGAGATGCTCTAACGAGTAACGCTTGCCACCATAAATGTTACTTAATAGTCACAATCGTTACTAACATCGCTTTTTAAAACCATCCTCATAATACTTAAATAATATATATCAAACTCGTATTATTTTGAAGTCGATTTATTAAAAATGAGTTATTTTAAACGCATTTTTAAATTAAAATTATTGTTTTAAGTCGCTTAAAAAAAAAAAAAATTGTAATAAATTAATTACTAATAAATCATAACTTAAAAATGCAATTAAAAAAAGTGGCTATTGATGATAACACACGGTCCCAGTTGGGGCTTCAAAATCCTGCAATTCCAGTTACTAACGAAACGAAGAAATCACTCACTCACTCTCACCATGGAAACAGCTTCAACTGGACCTCCTCGTCCTCGCCTTCCCACTCCTCCAACAACAACCCAACCAAACACCGACAAAATCAAGCAAAAGCTCCTCCACAAGGGCGTCTACCCAACCCCCAAAATCATCCACACCCTCCGCAAAAAACACCTCCAAAAATCTCTCCGCAAATCAAACCGCCGTCTCGCCTCCCAATCTCAATCCCAACCTCCCCTCACCGACTCCCAGAAACAATCCATCGCCGAAGAATCCCATTTCCAAACGCTAAAGGCCGAATACAAAAACTTCACCAAATCGATATCTGCGAAAACCAGAGACGACGATGGTGTTCTTCCGATGGTGGGGAAGCCTTGGGAGAGGCTCGAGAGGGTTCAATTCAGAGAGCTTTCGAGTTCGAGTAGAGAGTATTGTGGCGATAAGCTCAAGTCTCAGCCCTTGAGAGAACTGAGTGAAATTCTCCAAAAGGGGTGGCTTTTGGACAACGATGTTGTATTCGAACAAGGTTCGTTGAAGGGTGAAAGGAAAATTTGGGCCCCGCCGAAGCGCAGCGAGGCGGAAGCGATTCGGTTTCTTGTTGATAAGTTTGTGTTCTTCATCTTTTCAATTTCTATGATTCATGATTTGTGTATATATGGGTATGTATGTATATGTGTGTCTGTTTGTTTTCATGTAGGCTTAGTGGTATGGAGCTTAGTATGAAGGACTGGAAGCTTTCATGGATGATGAAGAAGTCAGGGCTACAGTTTACTGAGGGTCAGTTGCTAAAGATTGTTGAAGGACTTGGTGATAAAGGACAGTGGAGACATGCATTGTCTGTTGTGGAGTGGGTGTATAGCTCCAAAGAACATAGACATTACAAGAGCAGGTAAATTTGTTTGTGTTTATTTAGTTTTATGCTTGATGATTTGCGCTTTAGTTGGAGGAAGGTCTGGTTGAACATGAAGCTGTATGCCTTCATTTGATAATGCAATCGAAAATCATCTTAAAATGCCATATAGTTGGATTTTTTTTTACAAGGAATCAGTTAGCTGAGTTTTAAGATCACCATTGTTAAGAATCTGCTAATTATTGATGGTGTGAAATGTAAAAAAGTATTGGAAACTGAAACAAATTTGAATTACAATGAGTATAAACATTAGTCATGAGCCTTGAATTGATGTTCACAGTGCAGTGTAATCTATGAACTTGTATGTGCTTGTCAAAAAAATGGTTATCTTCACAATTATGTGTTGTTTAGAGGAGCTGAACATCAGTGATTTGGTTTTGACAATGTTACTTCTCTGACAAACATTGTAATCTATTTTAATTGTGTAGTTCTAATGTTAGTCAGTTGTGTGAAATTTTACTATTTTCACCTGTGTTTCTATGAGCAAAACTATTGTCTATGTTTATTTATATATTTATTGTAGGTTTGTATACACAAAACTATTGGCAGTTCTTGGGAAAGCAAGGAGACCTCGTGAAGCTCTTCAAATCTTTGATTTGATGCGTGTAATGATCAAAAACTTTACCTACTTAATGCTTATAAAACAATTATGTAGTTCATATGTTAAGGTTTATCTTTAAAATTTTAGGTGATATTGTTGGATGGATTCTAACTGCAAGTTATTTAGGAAGATTGCCAAATATATCCTGATATGCCTGCATACCACAGTGCCGCTGTTACACTTGGTCAAGCTGGTTTTCTGAAAGAACTACTGAAAATTATTGAATGCATGGGGGAGAAACCTGCTAAAAGAATAAAAAATATGCGCCACAGGAACTGGGACCCTATTCTTCAACCTGATGTGGTTGTGTTTAATGCTGTAAGAGAACATTACTTTGTTACAGCCAATTAAGTTTTCCTCACTTACATCCATCTGCAAATTGGCTTAACTTCTTGATTATTTCCAATTGGTGGTTAGGTACTGAATGCTTGTGTTCCAACCCATCAGTGGAAAGGTGTATCTTGGGTGTTTGGGCAGTTGAGAAAGAATGGTCTAAAACCTAATGGAGCAACTTATGGACTTGCAATGGAGGTAGTTGCTGGATCTTGAAGCACCTTAAAATCATGGATTCAAACACAGGCATGGGATTGGACATGTTAATGGGTATGGACACAGGACACAACAATTTTCAAAAAAATTAAGGAAAAAAAACCCACAAAAATGTCTTGAGCATAGGACGCACATGTCTGTGAAGTGTCCCCAACGTGTCCTGCAAAAAAAATTATTAAATAGTGATACACGTGGACATGTGTGTTCGCACCATGTCTGTGTTCGACATGTATTAGACATAGACACGGACACAACACTTATTTCGGTGTGTCCGTGCTTCCTAGATTGGCACAATATGTTTTATTGCCTAGGCACAATATGTTTTATGCCTGGTTTTTTGTCTCAAATGATATCGTTAACCGGTGCAATTTAACTGGTGCAATTTAATTTCTTTACAAATATGAAGAGTAAAAGACACATTATAGGTGTTATATGCTTGCTGATTTTGTTTTTGCTATCAATAAATAGATTTAGCAGAAACAGTAGAAATATTGAAAGCTGAGGACAATTAGAGTGGCTATGTTTTCAAATTCGAGGCTCATGCTTTTTCTTTGGATGGAAGTATAGGTGTGTCACGCTGATCTGTTCTTTATCTTCATTTCAGCGACTCACTTTAGTTGTAAGAGAATAGTTAAAATACAAAGGGTGAGCATTGGATTTGTGTGTCAACTGCATTCCAACAATTCAATTCATCTTGGTTTTGAGACTGTTTTGACACCCAAGCTCTATTCCAGACTTGAGACCTGGAAAGCTCACAAAGGGTGCTGCTGATGTTTTATCATGCCTGATCTGTACCTTGACCCTTGAGTCACTTGCATCTCTTTGCAATCTGCTCATTCCCTGGAACACGAAATTTCTGCTTAGTTGAAAACTTGGCTACCTTTGTGACTATGGATGTCAAGGTCAAATATTGGGTCCGTCTTAAGGTCTTTGCGGCTTTTATAAAGAGGCCTAATGTGCTTTGACCAATATATGAATGTATGCCATATGCTTTAAAGAAAAGGAAACACAGGACTGCAGGTTAATTTGCACTAAATGTAAAATATAGGCACTTAGGCACTTACAGAATTTGTTGTGGATTCCTTGAGTAAATCATGCAAGTTGAAGTGTAATAGAATGATTTCTAATACCTTCAAAGTTGTTAACACAGAAAACTGGGTATTTATATGATTTTGACATCTGGGTTAATTCATGGTACTAATTGAATCAGTCACATATTACTTTCAAATCTTTTCTAAACCATTTTATACTTCTATGAATATGGGTTTCCAGTTTAAGTGGAACAGAGTAATCTTCATTGAATTAAGTTATTTAGCTTCAAATTATATTGGTAATCAAGACTTACAGGACATGCTTTTTGTAAGGTAATGCTACGATCCGGAAAGTATGATCGTGTACACGAGTTCTTTGAAAAAATGAGAAGAAGTGGGGAAGCTCCAAAAGCGCTTACTTACAAAGGTATTACTGGTCTAACCTTTACTGTTGAGGACACTGATGTTTGGTGGCTTACACATCCATTGCCTGCAACTTTCCAGTTCTGGTCAGAGCCTTTTGGGAGGAAGGTAAAGTTGATGAAGCTGTTAAAGTAGTCAGGGACATGGAACAAAGGGGAGTGTTTGGGATAGCCTGTGTATATTATGAGCTAGCTTGCTGCCTTTGCAACAATGGGAGGTGGCAAGAAGCTATGCTGGAGGTTAGTTCCCTTGTCTGTAGTTTCATTATCTCTGGTTTTAAATTTCTTAGAGATGTTATATTTAATTTTGAATAAAAAAAATCAATTTTTCATGCGTCATGTTTACACATTGTTAATTTAAACGGAAAATGTCACTTTTCACTTTGGCATAGACCTCAAGGGAGTTTAGTGTCATAATCACAAATCAAGCTTTAGGGGGGCATCGCATTTTTTGGCCTAACCGCAAGGGTTACCCTTTTGTATTTTGATAGCTTATGCTGTTCAAAATTTATGCATAGTTGTATGGTTAATTTGAATTACTAAATATGCTTGCTGGGTGAATGCCTAACTACAAATGTTGGACGCATGTCAATTCCATACCTTTATCCAAGTGTCGAGTGTTCCACATAGGTGCTTCATACATTTAAGAGAGTTCACATAACATAGGTTGGTAGCATTTGTATGTATCTAATTTGTTTGTGCACTCCATCTCCCTAGTATGTCAAATCCAATGCATTCAGTTTTGTGTCTGATACTGCAGGCTCTTGGCACTTACGGTTTGCTCCATGAATGCACATGTCTGACATTTATCTTTATTGAGTAAATATCGTGGAATGACTGTTGTGTTACTCTTTTATGCCGCACCTGGATAAAATTGACCATGGAGTGTTGTAGCCATGCCATAGTAAAGGGGTTAATGTTTTAGATTCATGTTAGACGTAAGAATAGAATGTAATATAAAATAAGTTCATTAGTTAGTGTCAATCATGTAATCATGCCAGTCTGGTGAATTTATTATGTATGGTACATGAGGAAAATTAATAATTCTAAAAACTGTACCTACAGGTTGAAAAGCTAAAAAAGCTTCCTCGTACTAAGCCTTTGGAGGTTACCTTCACTGGCATGATAATGTCTTCTATGGATGGTGGATGTGTCCACGACTGCATCTCTATTTTCCAACACATTAAAGACCATTTTGTGCTTGACATTGGCATCATAAACGCCATACTCAAAGTTTATGGCAGGAATGATATGTTTTCAGAAGCAAAAGAGTTATTTGAAGATATCAAGAGAGCTAAATCTGATTCTAACCATAGCTTGGATGGTTTTGGTTCTTCCCTTATCCCAGATGCATACACTCACAGCACAATGCTTGAGACTTCTGCTAGTGCTCTCCAATGGGAGTACTTTGAGTATGTCTACAGGGAGATGGCTCTCTCCGGGTATCAACTTGATCATAGTAAACACACATTCCTGCTTGTCGAAGCCTCCAGAGCTGGGAAGGTATACTTTAGGCTACTACCTTTCTATTAAAAAGTAATTTTCTAATCTTATATAGTTATATTGATTCTTCTTTGTAACTGTGATAATTACATCTGATGGGAATGATTTTTCAGTAGTTTATACTCCAACAACAAAGTGATAGTGGCTGTGTTTTCTCTGGCTGTTTATCTGATTTCAGATACTTCATATACAGACTCCAAAATTTCCATTGCCATTTTGTCTCCTCCTTTGTATAACCAAAAGTTACATTTTCTCCAAGTGCAAGATGGTCGTTGCTAGCTACTTTCGTGCATTATTTTTCACATAAATTTGATAGTGTGCAATTTTAGTGCTTGGCTTTCTTTTCTTTGCGTACTTTGTGTACTGGTGTGCCTGTGTTGTTCCTGATGTTCGAGGCAAGGAGTGTGATCATTGGATTAGTTTCTTTGAGCCTTTAGTGGTTCTTTTGAGCTACTGATCATAACTCAATGCGAGACAAGAAATTTCATTTTGGATTCATAAAATTGGTGTGTTCCGCCTCCGTTTGGGAAGTGGGTTGGCTTTTTGGTTTTTTTGGCTATTTGAGCTTGGGCTCAAAAGCTTGGTTTGGAAAGGGCTTTTTGACTTTTTGGCTTTTTTGACTTTTTTTGTGAGAGAATAGTGTAATGATTATGGATTGGATGTGATGTTTTGTCTGTTGTGGCTCAAATAGCCTATTCTGTCTTTTGTGGCTCAAAGAGCCAAAAGAGCCGAATGAGCTCTTCCCAAACGACACCTCCAACTGCTCAAAGGAAGATGCTGACTAAAAAGCTAGATTATTCTATTTTTGTGTTATCAATTCTGTGCCTTGCTAGCTGTAGCGCTGTTTTAGATGTTACTGAATATCTCTCTCATGGCAGATTTAGTTTAAAAAAATTCTACCTTTAAACCCTTTTGTTTTTGTTGCAGTTTTATTTGTT
Source organism: Camellia sinensis (assembly GCF_055761805.1). Taxonomy (NCBI): domain Eukaryota; kingdom Viridiplantae; phylum Streptophyta; class Magnoliopsida; order Ericales; family Theaceae; genus Camellia; species Camellia sinensis. Next base: position 212,191,872 of record NC_138961.1, on the reverse strand, counting down.
GGAACATGCATTTGACACCATGTTGGAAGCTGGTGAAATACCTCATCCATCTGTGTTTACTGAATTGATATGTCAAGCAATAATTCAACATGATTTTGAACGAGTCGTCGGCATAATCAACGCTATGGCTCATGCTCCATTTCAAGTTAGCGAAAAGCAGTGGACAGACCTGTTTGAGTGTAATGGAGACAGGATCAGTGAGAAGAGTTTGAAGGAACTGTTGGATGCTCTCAGTAATTTTGATTTACCAATGGAAGCCACTGTATCAAATTTGTCAAAATCATTGTTATGTTTCTGTAGATCCAACAATTGGAGAGAGATTTCAAGTCCAGTTGCTTTTGATGATGTGTCTGTGGACCAATCACCTTTGGTTGGTAATAATGGGAGATTAGGTTGTGATGAAAATATAAATGTGCACAATTTTTCAGCAAATACTGTTGAAGATGATTCTGATTCAGATGATATATTTAGTGTTGGTCAGAGCAGTAACACAGAGGATGATGCTGATTCAGAAATGTTTTGGTTCTCAAGTTACGACTCTAATGAAGACCGAAAGGCTAACCTATTCACCAGCCTTGAGGATTTGACTGTTGATATGACATCTGAGGCATCAGCTGGTTGTGATGACAAATTCTCAAATCATATCAAATATGGAAACCTAGACAATGAAGAGGTAGAACTTGACGTGCCAACAGGCAAAGTTGGCAACTGTTGCAACCTACCATCTGCGCATGAAATTCTGGAATCTTGGAAGGAAAGCAGAAAAAAGGATGGCATGTTCTGCCCCTATCAGTTTGGTGGAAAATAAGCGCAATTTGTTTCATCATAACTCATCGGATGAACAAAACTACATAGTATGTGCAAGTGTCATGGTATTTTTGTCAACTATACAAGCAAGGATGGAACTAGGAGAACACTATGGGGGGCCATGACCCCTCTGTTTCTTTGAACATTATTGTTTGTCATAAAATTTTTTTTAAAAAAAATATATATATATATATATATATAATATGGCCCTCCAGTATAAAAAAAATATATGTGATTCTTTTTCCATTTTGAATTCTCTTTCTATTTTACATCAAAAAAAACTTATTCATCCTATTAGAAATTGTTTTTATGATTTTTTTTTTTGCTTATATATAATTTATATATTATATATATATATACATGTGTGTTTTGTGTATATGTTGAAAAAAATTTATTTTTGTTTTGACGACTCCTATAATGAAATCTTGGTTTTGTCCCACTGCAACTAAGGGGTACTTTTAGATGAATGTCTCCATGATTTGCATGCTTTGCTTTATTTTGTTGGAAGAAATTAACCAATCTTGACCTACTCGGTCTGAATTTCGTCTGAATTGGATTTGCTGATGAAGCCATCTGAGTATAAATTTTATTGCTTTTGCCAAGAAGAGAAAATGACAGACTTTCTACACCTATGCTTTAGCGATAGTTCCATTTGTTAAGGTTCTCTCTTTGAAAATCTCTCTATTGTGATAGTACTCTCTCTTTTTAAGATCTCCTTCCAAGCTTTGTACAAATGAATAACTAACAAATAAGATGCCAAATGGAATTAAATTTGTGCAAAAGAAATTAAAATTTGAAGTTGTTATAGTGGGCTTCCAAAAAAAAAAAAAACCCTTTTGTTATAGTAGAATGGAGTGGTTGAATTTGGGTTTATGGGCCGATTTCATTTTGATGATTTGATTTATTGTTTTTTAGATCCAATGTGCAAAATTTAGATTATTCAAATAGAATATCATATTGATCCAATAATTGTAGTTATATAATTTCTTCACATTTATACATTTTTCAAAAAAAGTAGATAACAAATATAATTTTAAAAGCAGATCATTTACTTTTTTTAAAGATAAATATGATTAAATTATGTAATTATATATTGATTTTTAAAATAATGATGAACACGATAGTCTGAAAAAAATTAACAAATCAAATAATCAAAACGTAGGCCATCGGATACAATCCATGGAATGAAAACAATGTCGTTGCATATATACTTTACATTGTCGTTTTCAATTACTTTCAAAGCTGTAACAACGAAATGCCCTAAATTCGAGTATCAAATGTTAGAACCCTAAAAACCTACCAAAAACAGACTTATCTGTGCGTCTCTCACTCTTTCCAAATGCTGATCGACCCACACTGAACAATCTCTGCAAAACCTATCTCATCTAATAACCAATTTGATCTCCTAAAATGACCTCCATATCTTCATGATTTGCTTTATTTTGTTGGAAGAAATTAACCAAAAATGACGTACTCAAGGTCTGAATTTTGTCTGAACCAGATTTGCTGAGGAAGCCATTGAGTATAAAATTTTATTGCTTGACTAGATCTCCTTCCATGCATTGTACAAATGCATAACTAACATATGAGATGCCAAATGCAATCAAATTTGTGCAATTTTTTTTTTAAAAAAAAGTTGTTATAGTAGGCTTCCAAAAAAAAAATAAAAAAAAGGGAAACTTACTGATAAGTCCCATGTACCAAGTTCAAAACCCAGCTAATCCCAAAACAAAATACTTGCACCAATTAGTCCAATACATTTTTAATTGTTACCAAAAAATCTTTTTTTTTTTTTTTTAATTTACAGATACTGTTCACATCTTACTACCGTAGGACTTCCGTCAAACGGTCGCCGGAGACTTGTCGGAATGTTCAACATCGCCGGGAAGTCGCCGGAGTTTCGCCGGAAGTTTGCCGGAGTGTTAAGAACGTTAATGGAAGTCGCCGGAATGTACAGAACGTTCACTGGACGTTAAGAACATCACTGGAGACTCACCAGAATGTCTAGAATATTGTCGAAAAAAAAAAGAATAAATGGATAAATTATAGCAAAAAAAATATAGCAAAATGTGCTAAATATTGATAAACTAAAAGGAAAAAAAATGAAACGACAAAAAACAACAACAATGGGAAAAACATATGTTATTTTTCAATTTTGTAAGGTTCAAGCAAATAATCTCTAAATAGTGATCAAACTGAAAAGTAAGTTTTGAAACTGTAAAATGTTACAGTTTCAAAACAAAAATCTATTAAGCATTTATCCTTATTAATCAAACTGAAAAATATGTTATGAAACTGTAAAATTTTACAGTTTTATACCATGATTCATTCCAGCACCAAAAAAATTTGAAACTGCAAAATTTTACAGTTTTCACCGCCTGTAACTAAAACTCGAAAACTACTTGTTCAGAATTCGAAAATTTTCTCCATTAGAACAGAAAAACAGAAGTGTATAGCAGAGGAAAAAAAAAAAAAAGAGATCGAAGGAGAAAGGCGCATGTAGAGAGAGGATTGTACTCCGGCAACTATTTTTTGTTTAGATCTAGCCAAATCTGATGTAGATTTACTTAGATCTGATGTAAATCTGAGTAGATCTACATCAGATCTAAGTAGATCCACTCATCTTCTTCGTCGGAAATATATCATCTTCTTCGTCGGAAATATATTATCTTCGTCGTCGGTGAGAGTGAAGTCACGAGTTGATTTCGATGGTTGGCGGTTATCAGTGAACCCCGATCAATGGAGAAAGACATAATCACCGGTCGTCGTCCATGACAAAGACGATGAGAGAAAAATGCAGAAAAAAAAACGAGAGAGGAAGGGAAGCAAAAAACAGAGAGAGAGGAAAGGACTTTTGGGTGTACTCAAAAAGTTATGGGATTAAATGGTGTCCACATATTCCACATGGGTCCTGTGGGTAATTTCCCCTAAAAAAAATGACTATAGTGGACTGGACTGGTTGAATTTGGATTTATGGACCAGTTTCATTCTGTTGATTTGATTTGTTATTTTTTTGGATCCAACGTAGCATTCAAAAATAAAATAAAATAAAATAAAATTATGGGTAAATTACAAATATATCTTTTGAGATTTACTTAAAATATATATTGTTCCTTGTGATTTAGAAAATTACATATATCTCTTTGTCAGAATTTTTTATTTAACATAATTAACTAAAAAAATAAAATTTATAATTGTTCTCTTAGACAATAATAAAATTATCTAAATTATTAATTGAAATATATTTCTAACATCATTAAAAACTATTAATTGACTATACAATTTATTAATAAAATGGGCTATTTGCTATGAAATTAGAAACCTGAAGGGTGGAATGTAATTTTCAAAACCATAAGAAATGATTCTTATTTTAATCAAATCTCAGAAAATGTATTTGCAATTTACTCAAAAATTATATTAGTTTAATAATTATAATTATATGATTTCATCACAATTATACTATTTTTTAAAAAGTAAATAACAAATATAATTTTAAAAATAAATTAGTTATATTTTAAAGATAAATATGATTAAATCACGTGACATGATAATCTAAAAAAATTAATAAATTAAATAATCAAAATGTAGGCCATGAGAGAGGGGCTCTGAAATAATTTATGTATTAAATAGTGCAAATCATTTTGTAATTATTTTGAGTTGATGCAATTTTTCTGCAATTATCCAAAAATTCAGGGTAGCATTTGGTTTACTTTTCAAATTATAATTTTGTTTTTAAATCGTGATTTGGATGAAATATATTAACCAAATATATTTTTAAAATAAAACTCAGAATTATTTTCAAAACTCCTCTCTTTTTTTTTTTTTTTATTATTATTAATCAATTACTTTTTCTATCTCCTCTCTCATTCTCTTACATTCTTCCACATTCCATACATCAATTAATAAAAAAAAAATAATAATAATATAAAACATCCCAAAACTATTTTCAAAATTCTTAATTAAGAAAATTTTCTCTTTTCAAATTATGATTCAAAAATTCAAAATTCAAAATATAACTCCACATTTAAATCATTATTCTAAAACTAAAATTAACCTATTTTCTCATAAATTAACCTATTTTGTTCAGTTGTGGCCCAAGCATCTACCAAAAACTCTTAGAACAATTTTTCAGCTCTCAAAATTGTTGAATACTCTGTGGGTCGTTCAAACAAATAATAATTATAAAATCCATTTGAGTAAGTCGTTCAGTTGAAGGCCAATCACATTGAACATTCTATAGTTTCATCTCAAGTTCCCATCCAAGCTCACCATGTGGAAATAATAAAACATAATGCCATGGCAAATATGCTGAGTGACATTCATTGATTTGTATTATCTTATTATTTCCTTGTAGATGTAAGATAATATCTCTTGTTTCACTAACCTTGGTTCCATCACTTGGTATTACAACTGCAATCTCATTTGTAGTTGGTAGGTTATACTGTCGTCGATCTGTCGCTGAACTATAGTGAAGATGAGCAGGTTAGTTTCTTCCTGTCAAGACTAATTGATTTAAAATTGCATGAGCCTGACAAAATTTAGCAATGAATGCATTAACCTGTAATAAACTATCTTGAATAGTTTTTAGAACATCTTTTCTTAATTGAGGATTTCTACGAATATCACAGATGGAGAAATTGAACTACTACAGGATAAAAGAAAAATTATTATTTTTTTATGTCTTCAATATACATTAAAAAGGATAGAAGAAAAATTAAATACTCTCATAAAAATCTTCATCATTTTTCTCTATTGGCCAAAATGTAGAACCATTGCAATACATGATTTTGTAGTTGATTCTATATAATAATTTTGCATTGACAATAGTTAATTCTTTTAGATCGTATTGCCTACTTTTCCTATAAACAACTAATGTATACCACAAAAAAAAAAAAAAAAAAAAGAAAGAAGAAGAGTAAATTATAAAAAATACAAATTATACTACTTATGAATAAAATTTTAGCAAAACTTAAATACATAAATTTAATTACTAATTTTGAATTTTAAAATGTGAAAAAAAATGAGCAAAAAACTACAATAAAAATTTATAAAAATTACAAATACCTTTTGTCTTATCTGTATAATTACAAATGTCGTTTTTAATACACATCATAAAAAATTATACTACAAGTAGCTTATTTACTCCAAAGAGTAATACTCTCATAAAAATCATAAAAAATTATTAAAACAAAATTTTAAAATAAGTTTAAGTTTTTTCAAAAGTCTTGATAAACATCTAAAAAGTTTTTTTTTTTTTTTTTTGGAAAAATTCCAAGAACAAAATTAGAAAAGCTAAATAAACTGGACTTTTTTTAGAAAGAGAGAAGCCTAAACTTTTTAAAATAGCAATTCAATAAAAAACTAAATTAAAAACAGTTCACTAAAAGCCAAAAAAAGTAAATAAAAAAAAGGTCATCAAATAAAAATGTTTAACTTTTTAATGTTCCTTTGCCTTTTAGTCAACAAATTTCCTTCAAATCCGAAATTCAAATGCAGCCTAACAGAAGAAAAAAAGAAAAGAAAAAGAAAACCTATCATAGTACAAAATTAAACTGCAACAAAATCTTTGTAAAAAAACAAAAAGAAAAGAATAGCTATTCTTCAGACCCAAAAGTTAGACATACTTTATAGGTTCAGTAATATGTCAAGAAAATGATTGGTTGATAATTAAATATACCAACCAATCATCTTCTTGACACATCACTGTGTCTATAAAGTGTGTATAAAAAATGGACTTGTATATGATTATTCAAAAATAAATAAATAATAATAAGTATTCATCATACATTCTTATTAAATTTAACAGTTATATACCAAGATACATAACTATACACACTATATTAGACTTCTTTCTAAATCAAACATTAAAAGCTTAATATTTAATCTAATTATTGAAAATTTCAAGACCAAATATGAAAATTCTCGAGCATTAAAGAAATTTGAGAGAGTTTATTCATTAACCAAAAACATTCATTAACCCACTGCAATTCAAAAAAGAAACTGAGGAACTAATAAAGAATTGCAAGGGAGAGACTTTCTAACCTGAGTATCTGCTTGAGAAGCAAAATTAAAAAAATCTGAGATAGAAGGATCAAAAGAAAAACACAATTAGTAAGAGCACTCCTTAACACTAAAAATATATACGAATCTATTTTCATGTTTGATGAGTAAGAATATAACCATTGATGATTAATGAGAATCTCAACCTATTAGATTAAGATGAAATAAAAATGATTGTTGACATAAGACATAGTTTTTTTTAACCCCCCATTTGATATATATATATATATATATATAGAGAGAGAGAGAGAGAGAGAGAGAGAGAGAGAGAGAAGTAAAGAGAATCTCAACCCAATTAACATTAACATTAATTAAGAGCACTCCTCAACATTAAAAATGTATACGAATCTATTTTCATGTTTGGTGAGTAAAAATATGACCATTGATGATTAGAGAGAGCCTCAGCCCATTTGACTAAGATGAAATAAAAATCTATATAGCACCAACCCAATTAATGTTAACATTAACGCAGAGTTTTTTTGGAACCTTAACCCATTAAGATGAAATAAAAATGATTGTTAACATGAAACCAATTTTTCCTTAACCCCCATTTGATAGAGAGAGAAAAATGGGTGTTAAACCCCATTGATTATTAAAGAGAATCTATCACGATCCAAACCCGTCCTTATGGGTTTAGTATCGTAATCGGCCAGAAATCCTTAGATTACCGAAGGCCTCTGAATAGAATAATATATATAACCGGGGCTGCGGAAGCAAATATACAAAACTACATAGTCCATAGAGCTGTGTAGACATACATGGGACAGGAAATTTAAACTTTTCATATACATATATACATACATACAGATGTGGCGTCGAAAATACAGAAGCCTTACATCACCCAAGCCACTTACACAAGCTTTCAAATGTGTTTAGACCAAGCATAAACATTTAGAAAGTACAAAAGTCCCAGGGACACAAAACTTGGGTAGAACTCAAAAGGGAACCTCCACGAGAGGCGTGATGGTTGGCTGACACCAAACTCGCCAGGCAACATCTTAGGCCTGGTCACGTGCCTACTCACCTACATATATACAAATAATACAGTGAGTTAGAGCCCAGTGAATAATAACTAGGTACAAGGTTTTAATGAATGATGTCTAGCACAGATTTAGAATTCAGAGTTCATATCAAAAACACATTTTTATCGGAAACAGAGTCTTAAGCATATTCAGATTTTGCATAAGATCATACATGGTACACCCATTAGCTATCATAACAACTTGGTTCTGAGACCCACATGCATAGTCGGTACCGACGACCATAAAGGTCCATATCTTGCGTGCAAGTATCCATGGTATTGTTACCCTCATGCAAGGGCCACGTGAATATAGGCCTTGGTATTGTTACCCTTGGGCAAAGGCCACGTGAATATAAGCCACAATATTGTTACCCCTGGGCGAGAGCCACGTGCATATTGGCTACGGTATTGTTACCCCCGGGCGAGGGCCACGTGAGCTAAGGATGCCACAAATACATTTCAAAAAAATGGACAATCATTCATAATTCATAAAATAGCATTTCAAAAAATAGATCGTATCATACCAGACAGAAAATACTTGTAATTAAACATAGCTTTAAAGAGTTATTACCCATAGTTAACAGATGGCTCTAAGCAAACAGGTAGAGTAGGCAACTCACTTCTCCTGAGGCACGTGACCTACATAACATGACAGTGACACACATTGAAACACACGCTCGAATCGCACATAACATATGTTCTTGTCCTAACTGTGTTTCTATCCTTTATCCTCATTATAGTGTCTTAAACATGGCCTAGGAATGCCTAGGATGAAATGAGGATGCAACAATGTACTTGAAAACATTTTTCAAATTTTGCTGAAAATAGGGTCCACGCTCGAGCGTGTCTTTTCTCGCTCGAGCGGACATGCATAAAGGAAGGGTTCACTTGAGCATGACTTACCTCGCTCAAGCGTGCTGCAAAACATATGAACTTCTGGATACATGGATTTCATGCTTGAGCGGGCTTCCAGTCGCTCGAGCGGAAGTGCAAGCACTCAGAGTGCTCCCTCGAGCGTGAACTCATACGCTCGAGTGTGGATTCAAATTCTGAATTTTCAGATTTGATCTCCAAGCTTCAAACCCAAACCAAACACTTCAAAACTCATCCTCTTGGGCCAAAATTCTGGAAACCACTTAGAAACTTACAAAACATCATACTTTGAAGAGCATTTCATGAAATCAAGGCCCAAAAGCATGCCAATTGCACAAAATTTCAACTTAAACTTTATGAATGTTCAAGAACATAACATGCATCAACTCTCCTGTACCCACTCACTTTAAAACATGATCAAGTTTGGCAAATTGATAGAAAACATGATGAATTCCCAAAATATAAGTGAGATGAACACATGCATGAAAGGATTCTTTGAAATCATGCTCAATTTGTGAAGAAATGAACATGCATGTGAGAATCCTCATGAAAACAACTTCAAACTCCATGATATGGACATGCATGCATGAATTGACTTAGCTTCCTTAACTTCTAGCTCAATACCCTCATGAATTCACCTATTTCACTTGAAGTCTTGTAAAGTCTAACTCAATTACACAATTAAGAGGTTGGTTCCTTACCTAGAGACTTGAATTCACAAGTGTGGAAGTTTAATCCTCCAAGTCCTCTTCAATTACCTCTAAATCTCAAGTAATTCTCTTGTTGAGTTCAATTTCCTCCCTACTCTCTCTTTCGCTCTCACATTTTTGTCTATGAGAGCTCAAATGTACTCAAATGAAAGGAAAGAGATGAGTGGCTCACTTGGTGCCCAATAGGCTTGGTTAAAGTATAGTTAATTGAAGTTAAAATAAATGGGCACTAATTTAATCCAACTTAATCATTCCAAATCGAATTTTAATTAAACCTACCATAAAATTCTATAAATTCCAAATAGCACATAAATCAAATCAATTTCAGAGTCAGATGCCGATAAGGCCTTCAATTCACAGAATATAGCAGAAACTCAAATAGATATTCCTACAATAAACAGATGAAAACATAAATAATGCACCATATATGCAATCAATTCAAAATCTGGTCTTTATATCTTATTAGGCACATTAAATCACGGATTATCGTTAATCTTGGGTCGGGGTTGTTACAGAATCTCAATCCAATTAATGTTAACATTAACTCAAAGTTTTTTTTTGGAACCTCAACCCATTAAGATGAAATAAAAATGATTGCTTACATGAAACCTATTTTTCATGTATACGAATATATTTTCTTGTTTGGTGAGTAAAAATATGATCATTGATGATTAAAGAGTCTCAACCCATTTGACTAAAATGAAATAAAAATGATTGTTAACACGAAACTCATTTTTCTTTAACCCCCATTTGATAAAGAGAGAGAAGTGGGTGTTAAAACCCCATTAATTATTAAAGAGAATCTTAACCCAAAAATGTATACGAATCTATTTTCATGTTTGATGAGCAAAAATATGATCATTGATGATTAAAGAGAGCATCAACCCATTTAACTAAGATGACATTGTTGGAAAAATATTTTGGAAACCATTAATAGTTGAATGAGAAATTGTCTCCAAAATGCACCATTTGAGAATGGTTTTAAGAAAATATTTATTTAATGTAAAATTTGATTTTTATTTAAATAAATTCGTTAATTTTTTGGGTCAAATTTGTACATGATTCGATTCAGAATTCGAATTCTTTTAAAAGAACAATCATGTCTTTTTTGGTTGCACCTTTTTATGAAAAAGAGGTGGCTCTTTTGAAAAATTACCATGACCATTTGAAGAGGCACCAATTCGTCTATATAAACAGGCCTCCATTACATTATTTTGCCATTGGAATTTATCTTGTGTTTTTTTTCTTCTGCACTTTGTCTTTTCTGTAAGAGAATTCTGCACAGCAAGGTTTGCTAGACTTGTCGTGGTAGTGCTGCTTCTGCAAGGTTTGATCATTGTATCTTGGGAAATGAACGTCCAATAAAAGCTCGTAAGCACCGTAGCGAGGGACGAATTTGTCTTAAAAAAGTTGTGTCCAACACAAGCCTCGATCAAATTGTGTTTCGTTTTTAGATTTTTACAATCTATTTGTAAGTTATCTACTTTTCTATAAGTATTTTTTTTTTTGGTTCTCGGTATATGGTTTGGTTTGGTTTAAATTAAACAATTTACGTTATATTCAACTTATATTTTCTTAATATAATTTGGTAATATATTTCGTGCAATTATTGCATGTTACTGTTGGAAAATGGCTTTAGAAATTCCTTATTTTTTGCTAACTTTGAGCATTAATTAAGGTGGGACCCAAGCATTATTTTTAACGTTTCTAATTAGGTTCATGTTTAATGTCGCGTAGTGAATAAATTCATGTATTTGGTTGCTCAAAACTATTTCCAGATGAATGAGAATTCAACGCGCGTTTTTGGGGTTGTGGAACTAGTTTTTGGTGGGTTTACTACACATTTGTGAAATGTGCTTGTTCCACACTGGAAAGGCTTGAGGAATTGTTTGGGTTTATAAACCTTAGCATTGGATACTTGGGATGGGCCCCAAGGGGTACCCAAGTTTGTGGAAGGGTGAGGTTATGGGTGAAATGGGCTAGACCCATTGGACCCAAAATTAAAACACCGCGCGCGCGCCGCCGCCTCTGTCCGGTCAACTAGGCTGTGCTTGGGCTTGGGTGCATGGTTGGGTTGGACTTGTCCGACCTAATACTTATCTTTTTAGGCCAAAATTTTTTGTAAATTATTTTTTTATTTTTAATTTTGGTTTCAAAATTCAAAATAAATTGGTCCAGAATTTTTCTTCACCCAAACAAGCCCCTTATAGGTCCATACCACCCGAACTAGTTCAAAAGGTTCAAACAGGTTTCTACTTGTTGCTTTCCAACCGAATCTGTCCAAACAGATTGTCTATCTGTCCGAACAGTTGCCTATCTGTTGGCACCTGTTCGAAACAACCACCTTTCTGTCTATATAAAGCATGCTTCCAGCAATTCATTTCATTCAATTTTTTCCTCAGATTTTCGTCCTTCTTTTCTTCTTCTTCTTCTTGTGCTGTTGCATCAGTTTCTACATTTATTTTTAGGAAGAAAAAGAGAGAGTTTACAATAGAGTTTTGGTTCGATAGACTTAAATTTGTAGTGCTGCAAATTTAAGTGTTAGTCGTTGCATCCTGGGAAGTAGACGCCGGTAAAACTCGAAGCACCGGAGCGAGGGCGAAATCTACTTTAAGGAGATTGTATCCAACACAAGTCTCGACATTAATTTCTATAAACATTTAATTCGGGAAATAATTTATATAATTATTTTTTGAATTATTTTATTTTATTGTTTATTTAATTTATACATTTAATTTACACACATACACCTTTGTGGGTACCAACAATCTTAAAGTAGAATTTTTATTTTTATTTATTTCTTTGATAGACAGACAAATATTTTGTTTCAGGAAATTAAATAGTAGTAATATATTGTTTAATGATTTCTTTGATAGCATAGTAGTAATATACTGTTTATCATTGGAATTTTGTTACAAAATATTATTTTGTTTATTTTGTGTGAATTCGTTTTTTTGTATAAATTTGTGATTGGTATATTATTTTTATTTCGTCAAAATTATGACAACTGAAATTAATAGTACTGAGACTGTTATTACTCAAATCTCCACACTTGTTGTGCCAGTGATGACTCCGGCAGTACCGGTAAATCATGGGGAGAAGCCAGAAAAATTCGATGGTAATGATTTTTAAAACATGGCAACAAAAGATGATGTTTTATCTTACCACATTGAATTTGGCTCACTTCACTCATGAAAAGGCACCGACACTGAATGAAGGAGAAACTGCCCGGCAAATGGTTGTCGTAGTCGATGCATGGAAACATGGTGATCTTCTGTGTCGAAACTATATCCTCAATGGGTTGGACAATACACTATACAATGTGTATAGTGTGAAAAGCGCAGCTGAAGAACTGTGGAAATCTCTAGATCATAAGTATAAAACAGAGGACGCTGGTACAAATAAATTTGTTGCAGGTCGTTTTTTGGATTTTAAAATGATGGATTCCAAGACAGTTATTAGCCAGGTTCAAGATCTCCAATTAATTTTCCATGACATACATACGGAAGGGATGGTTCTCAGTGAATCTTTTTAGGTTGCGACAATCATTGAAAAATTGCCACCATCTTAGAAAGAATTCAAGAATTATCTGAAGCATAAGCACAAGGAGATGAAATTGAAGGAACTGATAGTGCGGCTCCGAATTGAGGAGGACAGCCGTGGTTCCGATAAGAAGTTAGGAAACCATGTCATGCAGGCTAAAACAAATGTTGTGGAACATAAACAAGGATCAAAGTTCAACAACAAGAAGCGGAAGCATAATGGCAATGGTCCCAAACAAGAATCCGCTAGTAAGATCAACAAAGGGATCAACAATGGATTCAACAAGAGGTTCAAAGGCAAGTGTTTTGTGTGCGGCAAAGATGGACATTGCGCTAAGGATTGTCACGTTTGCAAGAACGGAGGGAGTTCAAGCAAAAAGCCAGCACAAGCCAACATAGCCGAGGATTTTTATCTTTCCGATGGAGTGGCAGACATCAATCTTGCTGTAGTAGTCTCTGAAGCAAATTTGGTGGGCAATCCCAAGGAATGGTGGGTGGATACTGGAGCAACCATATCTGTGCAGATAAGAAGATGTTCACAACCTACAAAGTGGTGGAAAGTGGGGAACAACTTTTTATGGGAAACTCATCTACTTCAACTGTTGAAGGACAAGGAAAGATTGTACTGAAAATGATCTCGGGGAAAGAACTCACTTTTAACAATGTACTCCATGTGCCATAAATTCGCAAGAATTTGATTTCTGGGTCATTGTTGATCAAGAATGGGTTTAAATTAGTTTTTGAATCTGATAAAGTTGTACTCTCCAAGAGTGGAATGTATGTGGGGCGAGGTTACATGAGTGATGGACTTTTTAAGCTCAATGTAAATACTGTTGTACCTAATTTGGATTTTAATAATAAGAACACATCTTCTGTTTATATTGCTGAGTCTTCTTTTTTATGGCATGATAGATTAGGACATGTTAATTTTAATTCTTTACGTAGACTTGTTGCTTTAGAATGTTCACCTAACTTAGAGTTTGATCCTAATAATAAATGTGAGATTTGTGTTGAGGCAAAACTCACTAAGGTATCATTTAATAAAGTTGAAAGAAGTACCGAACCTCTAAGTTTAATTCACACAGATATCTATGATTTAAAATTTGTTCAAACTAGAGGAGGTAGGTAGTACTTTATTACTTTTATTGATGATTGCACTCGAAATTACTATGTTTACTTATTGAAAAGTAAAGATGAAGCCGTAGAAGCTTTTAGGCAATATAAACTTGAGGTTGAAAATCAACTTGGCAAAACTATTAAGATAGTGAGGAGTGACCGAGGTGGTGAGTATGATGCACCATTTGAAGAATTTTGTTTTGAACATGGTATCTTTCAGCAAACCATTGCACCCTATTCTCCTCAGTCAAATGGTGTTACTGAGAGAAAGAATCGAACCCATAAAGAGATGATGAATGCCATGTTGATTAGTTCAGGGTTACTTCAGAACTTGTGGAGGGAGGCAATTTTGTCTGCTAACTTTATTCTTAACAGGGTATCCCACAAGAAACTCAATCAAACACCTTAAGAATTATGGAAAGGTCGATGACCTACCTATAATTACCTCAAAGTATGGGGGTGTTTGGCCAAGGTGGCAGTCCCTAGTCCCAAAACGACTAAGATAGGATAAAAAACTGTTGATTGTGTGTTCATTGGTTATGCAAATAATAGTAGTGCATATAGATTTTTAGTTCATAGATCTGAAAATCCGGATATGCATGTAAACACTATTATTGAGTTAAGAAATGCATCGTTTTTTGAACACATTTTTCCTAGCAAGGAAATTGAAGAGAAAAGTTCAAATAAAAAAACTTTTGATACTGCTATGGATAGTAGTGAAGACCAAAATGATAATGAAGTAGATGAACCTAGACGTAGCAAGAGGGCTGGGATCTCTAAATCATTTGGTCCAGATTTTTTGACATACCTGTTAGAAAATGAGCCTCAAAGCTTCAAGGAAGCTATGTCAAGTCCTAAAGCTCCATTGTGGAGAGAGGCTGTGAATAATGAAATTGAATCAATATTGCAAAATCATACTTGGGAACTGGTGGATCTTCCACCAGGATGTAAACCTCTTGGATATAAGTGGATATTCAAGAGAAAAATGAAAGCAGATGATTCAATAGATAAATACAAGGCTAGGCTTGTTGTTAAGGGATAAAGGCAGAAGAAAGGCCTTGATTATTTTGACACCTATTCACCAGTGACAAGAATATCATCCATTCGCATGTTGATTGCAATTGCAGCTTTGTATAATCTGGAATTACATCAAATGAATGTTAAAACAGCTTTTTTGAATGGCGAGTTAGATCAGGAAATCTATATGAACAACCGGAAGGGTTTCAAGTTCCCGACCAAGAAAAAAAAGTTTGTAAACTTGTCAAATCCCTTTATGGATTAAAACAAGCTCCCAAAAAATGGCATGAAAAATTTGATCATGCTATGCTTTCAGATGGTTTTCAGATAAACGAGTGTGACAAATGAGTCTATGTTAAAAGCACTGACAAAGGCTATGTCATAATTTGTCTTTATGTGGATGACATGCTCATTATTGGAAGTAATGATGACATGATCAAATCCACAAAGAAAATGTTGAACAAAAAGTTTGACATGAAAGATCTAGGAGTAGTAGATGTAATTCTAGGAATAAAAATTACTAGAACATCTGAAGGATATGCTTTATCTCAGTCTCACTATGTTGAGAAGATTTTGGAGAAATTTAGAAAGCATGACAATCTTGCTAAAACACCTGTTGACATGATTCTTCATTTGTCCAAAAATACAGGTGTAGACATATCACAATTAGAGTACTCTCGAATAATCGGAAGCTTGATGTACTTAATGAATTGCACTAGGCCAGATTTGGCCTATACTGTAAGCAAATTGAGTAGGTACACAAGTAATCCAGGGTCTGATCATTGGAAAGCAATAATGAAGGTACTTAGGTATCTAAGACATACCCAGAATTATGGCTTACATTATACCAAATATCCAGTAGTACTCGAGGGGTACATCGATGCAAATTGGATATCGGATACTAAAGACTTAAAATCCACTAGTGGATATGTCTTTACCTTAGGAAGTGCTGCAGTCTCTTGGAAATCTTCCAAGCAGACATGCATAGCTAGGTCGACAATGAAATCTGAGTTTATCGCATTAAATAAAACAGGAAAAGAAGCAGAATGGCTTCGTAATTTCTTAGAAGACATTCCAATATGGCCTAAACCTGTACCAGCTATATGCATTCACTATGATAGTGAAGCCGCAATAGAACATGCACAAAATCTTATGTATAATGGTAAGTCTCGACACATTCATCGAAGACATAATATCGTTAGGCATTTGTTCTCATATGGAATAATTTCCGTAGAATATGTAAAGTCAAAGGAAAATATTGCGGATCCATTGACTAAAGGGCTAGCTAGAGAGCAAGTGTACTATTTATCGAGGGGAATGGGATTAAATCCTATTACTTAAAAGTCGCCATAATGACAACCCAACCTAGTTGACTGGAGATCCCAATATCTAGGTTCAAAGGGACAACCGAATTATGGATGACTTTACGTATCATTAAGGAGGTTTACTCCTACCTATTTCTATGATAAGAAGAGTGATATCTGCAGCGTTAGTAGGATAAGCTTTGCTTTTAATGATTTTTATAACTTGGACATCTAAGTGGGGTATAGCAGGATACTCTTAATAAGAAATCATCTATATGAGTGTGAACTGGGGCCGGTTCTGTGAGAATTGAGAAGGCTAAATTCTCTAGAGCACTCATAAATTACTAGGCATTGTTCAGGGGCAAAATGAACACAACCGTAAGAACCAAATTGTGTCTGAGGATACATTATGTGTAGTCTATTGTCTTGGCTTACACAAAAAGCTGAACAGTTCAAGGCATCGTGTCCACTGGTTAGCCAGTAAGTCCGATTGGCTTTCATTAGAGGAGGTTCAAAGCCCAAAGCTACCTATCTCGATGTGGTGTATCTTCTTAATGTACTTTTTCTTTGTCTGCATCTTGTTGCATGTTCGTTATCGTGAATTCCATTAATGTGGGGGATTGTTGGAAAATAGCTTTAGGAATTCCTTATTTTTGCTAACTTTGAGCATTAATTAAGGTGGGACCCAAGCGTTATTTTTAATGTTTCTAATTGGGTTCATGTTTAATGTTGCGTAGTGAATAAATTCATGTATTTGGTTGCTTAAAACCATTTTCGGATGAATGAGAATTCAACGCGCGTTTTCGGATTTGTGGAACTAGTTTTTTGGTGGGTTTACTACACATTTGTGAAATGTGCTTGTTCCACATTAGAAAGGCTTGATGAATTGTTTGGGTTTATAAACCTTAGCATTGGATACTTCGGATGGGCCCCAAGGGGTACCCAAGTTTGTGGAAGGATGAGGTTATGGGTGAAGTGGGCTAGACCCATTGGATTCAAAATTAAAACCACACGCGCGCGCCGCCGCCGTTCGTTCGGGGGGGCTGGGCTTGGGTGTAGATACGAGGTTGGGTTGGTCTGGGATTGTCCGGCCTAATACTTATCTTTTTGGGCCAAAAACTTTTTTAAATTATTTTTTATTTTTAATTTTGGTTTCAAAATTCAAAATAAATTGGTCTAGAATTGTTCTTTACCCAAATAAGTCCCTTGCAGGTCTATACCACCTGAACTGGTTCAAAAGGTTCAAACAGGTTTCTACTTGTTGCTTTCTAACCGAATCTGTCCAAACAGATTGTCTATTTGTCCGAACAGTTGCCTATCTGTTGGCATATGTTTGGAATAACCACCTTTCTGTTTATATAAAGCATGCTTCTAGCAATTCATTTTATTCAATTTTTCCTTTAGATTTTCGTCCTTCTTTTCTTCTTCTTCCTGTGCTCTTCCATCAGTTTCTGCATTTATTTTTAGGAAGAAAAAGAGAGAGTTTACAACAGAGTTTTGGTTTGCCAGACTTAAATTTGTAGTGCTGCAAATTTAAGTGTTAGTCGTTGCATCGTGGGAAGTAGACGCCGGTAAAACTCGAAGCACTGAAACGAGGGCGAAATCTACTTTAAGGAAATTGTGTCCAACACAAGCCTCGACATTAATTTCTATAAGCATTTAATTCGGAAAATAATTTATATAATTATTTTTTGAATAATTTTATTTTATTGTTTATTTAATTTATACATTTAATTTACACACATACACCTTCGTGGGTACCAACAGTTACAACTGTACACATAAGATTTATTCCTACAATCTTAAAACAAATTCGCATAGGAATATTTTTTTATTATTTGCCTATTCAAGTGAAATACAAATTGTTCTTCTGTATTTTTTGGTTCAAATTATTTTATCCAGAATCTATATGATTTTGCATAATCAGAATTTATTTTAGATAGAATTTGTTTCTTTATTAGTTTCTGAATACGTTTTCAATTTGACCATAAGGCAAATTTATTTTTGGTTGGTTGCTTTAGTAACTATTTTTGTACAGATTTGACATTTTGTGCAATGGTGTAAGTTTTGGTTTTCATGTAGTATATGAACAACAAAACTAATAAATGTTATTACACTGACATTTGTTTTATTTTTTGTGATTTCCATGTGTACATGCATAATTGTTATACTTTAATAGGCTTGTGTATTTACTTCTTATGCCATGTTTGGAAGTTTGTTTTTAGTGAATGAAATTTTCATTTTGATTGGTGGAGAATAATGGGGACTTACCTATTTGGATAGACTGATTATGATTATACTTTCTGGGTATAGAATATATATATCTAGATTAATCATATTTTATGTATTAATTTTCATGGTTGGTATAATCCATTGGATGATGGTTTTCAGATATTTATAGAAAATTGACTTATCAATTTTTATATTTATTTATTGTTCATTGATGTGTTTAATTGTTTTTATCATTCATTGATTTTCACACAAAGGCACTTGGTGGTATCTGTCATGATGATGATGATGTAGTATGAAGAACACCAATTATAAATATCATAGCATATTTTCATTTGAAAGGTTGTTTGTCATTTATGTAGAATTTCTCAACATTTATAATAGTACTGCTGTGTTTTTTTTTTTTTTGTTCTTACTTGCTCCGTTTGTGTGGGCTTTTTATGTCCATTAATGGTGGTTAACAAATTATAATATTCTTTTACCTGCTTTGATAAATATATGGTGATCCTAAATTGAATGCTTCTAAACTTTTTTTTTTTTGAAGAGTATACATCATGCAAATGTCATATTTTTCCCGTTATGGTAGTAGCATTTTTGCATCATCATGACAGTTGTTGACATCATCGAATTTAAATAAGATTATTTAAATAGTGGTGTCATTCCATTTAATTGAATATGAATCGTGGAATCATTTGATAACTATACAAATGAATAGATTGTTATTTTATTAATAATCATAGTTTTGAATATTGTGACATAGGTTGTCATAAATAATTATGAACCTTGTGTAGTAGAATTGGTTTAACCATGGACCATGATCTTAATATGAGAGTTTATCTCTTGCATTGTAAAAGATAATTTAATTTTCTTTTGTCACAAATATTTTTGAATAAATAACGCATGAATATATCAAAAATGAGTTATTATTTGTGATAGTGACATTTGTTCATAAATAAGTCATGTTATTTGTGTTAATTTATGTATTATCACAAATGTAGAGGAAAGAGGCAGAATTGTCTACTAATCATAATGTATGACATGTTATCCATAGAAACTCGAACAAGAAGTATTCAAATTTAAGAGTTTACATCTTAATTTGGATGTACAAATACTTTTTCTTAAATGCATTGTACAA
Organism: Camellia sinensis; assembly: GCF_055761805.1. Classification (NCBI taxonomy): domain Eukaryota; kingdom Viridiplantae; phylum Streptophyta; class Magnoliopsida; order Ericales; family Theaceae; genus Camellia; species Camellia sinensis. The sequence goes on along the minus strand of NC_138961.1, from coordinate 212,172,058 downwards.
GTATTTTTCCTTGAATGCATTTTAAAGATTTATACAATTAAATGAGATTTTTGAATTGCTTGATTATTGGGCAAAATCTTTATGAGGATATGATTTTGTCAAAGCATTAATTGTGACTTATGGTAGTCATAATTATTCTGGAATTCATAAATTCTCTTCAGAAGTTGGTTATTCAAGCACACCATAGTCAATAAATGATGAATGTTGTATTCTGATTTATATTAGAATTGTGGAGGTGTACTGATATTTTTGTATGGTAATATCTTAATAAGAAAATTAATTTTTTAGAGTACTTCAAATATGAGGGTGCTTTGAGGATTTTACCAAAGTAACGGTTCCAATAGTAGGTCCACAAAGAATCTCAATTCTTTCTATGGGACAAAGTTGGAGTAGAAGCAAAAATGGTTTCATTAACTCCTAAGGACCACCTCTATATTTATTATTTAAATTTGAAAATGGGAGTGACATAGAGTAACGGTAAGTCTTGATGTAATCAAAGACTTAATACCGTAGGACATTTTCTTTCAGTTGTGAATATTGTTTAAGGATAATATAGTGGATCCATGAACTACTCAATGATATATAACTGAGAAGGTCAAACGAAAAAATAGCGGTCGTTAAACAAAAGGTTTAACCAGAGAGCAAATGAGAGAAAGTTTATCAAAGGGAATGTGATTAAAGCCTATTACATAAGAGTTATCATAATGGTAACCTTACTTAAATGACTAGAGATCTTAAGAACTAAGTTCAAAGGGACAACTAAGTTATGGGTGGCTCACCAGAAATCACTAATAGTGTCTATCTCCTATCCATTCCTATGATGAGAGTGATATCTACAACATGTGTTGTATATACGGGACTTAGGGTAAGCTATGCTTTTAATGATCACTTATACCTTGAAAAACCTAGAGGGGTATCTTTCAAGAACGATCACCTATATGAGTATGAAGGGGGCCGCTTCTATGGAAATTTGTAACAACCCTCACCACTGTTTACCGATTAACCACTAATTAATGCTAAACTGAGACTGATTATGATAAGTAATTGAATCGACTGAAATACTGAACTGATCGATTGAATGTGCTAGTTTAAATGCATATCTATCTGTTGATTGTTAAATTATCTGTTTATGTTTTATGCTTTAAACTGCAAATTGAAGGCCTTATCGGCGACCGAATCTGAAATTGATTGATGACTTATGATCATTAGAATTTATGCAATTTTATGGCATATTTAATTAAAATGTGATTTAGTATGTTTAAATTAGATTGAATTGAGCTAAATTGCAATAGTTGGCTTAATTACCAACATGCCACTTAGTGGACCACTTAGGCAACACATATTTGAGCTTCATTATACATTCAACAAAACATTTCATCAGCCTCTTTCCTTGTTATTGCCGACTTGAGAGAGAGAGAGATAGGGAGTTGGAGTGAATTCATCTTGTATTGCTTGGAAATTGAGAAGATTGGAAGAGTTTGTGATCAATTGTGCTTCTAGACTTGTATTTGAGAACTTAGGTAAGGAGTTCATCCTTTTAATTGTGAATTTAAGTTAGTCCTTGCACGTTTCATGCTAATTTGAAGAGTTGAGCCTAGAATTGGTTTAAATTGTTGCATTAGAGCTTGTATCATGCATGCATGTTTCCATTCTTGGGTTTTGAAGCTGTTGTTCATGAAATTCACGTGCATGTTCATGTTTTTGCAAATGGACCATGAATTCACCAGGATTTTAGAAGAATTGGCTCATTTGAGCTAGTATTTGAAGCTTTGAAGTTGTTGAATTCATGCATGTTACACATTCATCGTGTTCTTGAAATGTTGTTTGGAATTGGGTTTGATTCCCTCACCTTTGGGCCTTGATTTTACAAATTGAGCTTTGAATCATGTCATACTATGTATTTACAAGTGTTTTTCAGGAAATGGGCCCAAAGGAATCGAATTTGTTACATTTGAAGTTGAATTTGAGCTTGAGGTTCAAATCTGGGAATTCCAGATTTTGAACTTATGCTCGAGCGGGGTGACTGGCGCTCGAGCGTGGAAATCGTGCTTCCAGCATTTTGTTCTGTTTTGCAGTCCGCTCGAGTGGGACATTGTGTCTTACACTCGAGCAGATGTCGAGCGTCCAATCGAACGTAATTTTCACACATCCAGTACTTTTGACTGTTTTGCAGTACGCTCGAGCGGGTAAGTCTACGCTTGAGTGGAAAACCTTTGTCTGCATGTCTGCTCGAGCGGAGTAACCGACGCTCGAGCGGGACCCTTATTTTCTGAAAATTCTGAAAATGCTTTTAAAGTGCATCTTTGCATCCTCATTTCATCCTAGACATTCTTAGGCCTAGTTTAAGGCATCTTAATGAGGATATAGATGTAGAACCGCACCGAGTCTAAGTAGGGACTAAGTCTTTGTTTCCCGAATGTGAACTTGGTGTGTGTTCATCTTGTAAACTGTGTAGGGTTGGCATCTGAGGACGCGCTTTAGCTTAACTGTTGCCCAGAACTCTATGAGTAACAACTGTGTAAAGATATGTTCAAATATGATTATCTTTTGAACAATTGAACTGTACTGTTTTCTGAAATGATACTATTACTGAATGAATGATGTCCTAATTGTGAACTGTATTATGGCATCCTTAGCAACCTACTGTTACTGTATTGTACTGCTACTGTCACAGAGATCTCTGTCAGTTCCCATGTTGGAACCACTACTGTTTACTGATATGATGGCCATCAACTGACTGTTCGGTCTGATAAGACCTACTGTACTGTTTTGCTACTAGATGTACCACATATGACTGTAATAACTGAATAAATGATATACTGATTGAAATGATTGTTTTCAGTACTGTAAGGACATTCATTCTTAACCTCTTTACGCATTATGTTATTCACTGGGCTTTAACTCGATGTTTATATATATATATAGGTGTTCAGGCACCAGACTAGAGCTAGGAGCGTGGGTTAGACTCCCCTTTTTGTCAAGCCAACCACTGTGCCTCACTGCGAGGTTCCGAGCCTGCCAAGCTATGGCTTAGGGGTATTTTAATTTCCTCCGTCTGTCCAATAGGTTCCGAGTCCGATAGTCTTTCACTAAGGAAAGTTCAAAGCCAAAAGCTACCTATCCCCATTCAGAATATTTCCAATTGAATTCTCTTTGAGTTTGCATTGAGTCTTGCATACTTTTCCGTCATTTCATTCCTGTGGGGGATTGTTGAAAAAATGGTTTGGAAACCATTAATAGTTGAATGAGAATTTGACTCCAAAATGCACAATTTGAGAATGGTTTTAAGACAATATTTATTTAATATAAAATTTAATTTTATTTAAATAAATTTGTTAATTTTTTGGGTCAAATTTGAACATGATTTGATTCAGAATTCGAATTCTTTTTAAAAGAACAATCATGTCTTTTCTGGTTGCACCTTTTCATGGAAAAGAGGTGACTCTTTTGAAAAGTCACCATGACCATTCGAAGAAGCACCAATTCATCTATATAAACAGGCCCCATTACATTATTTTTCCATTGGAATTCATCTTGTGTTTCTTTTCTTCTGCACTCTGTCTTTTCTGTAAGAGAATTCTGTACAGTAAGGTTCACTAGACTTGCCATGGTAGTGCTGCTTTTGCAAGGTTCGATCGTTGTATCCTGGGAGACGAACGTCCAATAAAAACTCGTGAGCACCATAGCAAGGGACAAATTTGTTTTAAGGAAAATTGTTTCCAACACAAGTCTCGATCAAATTGTTTTTCGTTCCCAGATTTTTACAATCTGTTTGTAAGTTATCTACTTCTTTATAAGTATTTTTTTTTGGTTCTCGGTATATGGTTTGGTTTGGTTTAACCCAAACAATTTACGTTAAATTCAACTTATATTTTTTTAATATAATTTGATAATATATTTGGTGCAATTATTGCATGTTACAAGTGTACACATAAGATTTGTTCCTACAGAAATAAAAATGATTGTTAACATGAAACTCATTTTTCCTTTTTGATAAAGAGAGAGAAGTGTGTGTTAAAACCCCACTGATTATTAAAGAGAACCTTCACCCAATTAATGCTAACATTAATTAAGAGCACTCTTCAACACTAAAAATATATACGAATCTATTTTCATGTTTGGTGAGTAAAAATATGACCATTGCTGATTAAAGAGAGCCTCAACCCATTTGACTAAGATGAAATAAAAATCTATATAACATCAACCCAATTAATGTTAACATTAACATAGAGTTTTTTTTTTTTTCGAATCTCAACCCATTAAGACGAAATAAAAATAATTGTTAACATGAAACCCTTTTTTCCTTAACCCTCATTTGAAACATGAAACCTTTTTTCCTTAACCCCCATTTGATAGAGAGAGAAAAGTGGGTGTTAAAACCCCATTGATTATTAAAGAGAATCTCAACCTAATTAATGTTAACATTAACTCAAAGTTTTTTGGAACCTCAACCCATTAAAATGAAATAAAAATAATTGTTGTGTGTGTCAATTTCCGACCACACTGCCAAACAGGTACTCAGCTGGGGAACACCGACAGAATAGATTAAGCCCGAACGACTTGTCACAGAAAGATATGATTCCATAAGTGGTTCATCTACCCGAGGGCACTCTGATGATCAAGTCAGTTATCTCTCAAAGATAGCAAAAGTGCTTAATTCACTATTCAAAATACAAAAGCGTACCTTAGACCCACGAGGGTACCTTTCTTTTATAGCCAATCATTGACCTAATTCCAATAGGAGCCTAACTTCAATGGACTCTAGCTCAATGCTAATCCTGGACTCCCAGTTAGATTGGGATAAACTCTCTAAGAGTCTTAACTTTATCCAAACTAAAGTCCTCTCTCACTCTAGGACTCTTGTCCCTTATCCGCTTATCCCGGATTCCGGTATCTTCGCAGATTACCTCGGCCTAGCCAAGATTATGTCGGCGTTATGACCAGGAGACGTGGCACCTCGATTGGCACTTCGGTGCCACCTCGGCCACGTGTTGCCATTCAAAAATTATGTCCCTACAACTGCCCCCTAGGTTCTATTACCTCGGCATCTTGAGGTGATGGAACCTATATCGTTTATTCCATTTAGCACGTTGGCTAAGCTCGCTTTGTCCTTCGTTACCGAGGTCATAATTCGTCGGCTCAACCGACCAAGACTTAGTCTGTTTTCATTAATGCTTTCAAAACCAATAACCAAGTTTGTTTAAGTTTCTCAACAGAGATCGTCCCCCTAGCCGAGGTCCTTCTCCATTAAATCAAGAACTCCAAGAGTTTCAACACGCGTATGAGCTGTTATGCACAGTATTTCAACCATTTTTGCCACGTGTCTTTCCCCTACTGAGCCATGCCTGACACGAGCCATTAAGTCGTATCGTATTTGCGTGCGTCGTCTGACAAGCATGTCATCCTAGGCACACTAATTGCCATTTTTTCGCCATGTTGTGTGTTTGATCAAAACATCTCTCTCTCTCTCTCTCCGTCTTTTCACTTTTGCATCTCTGTTTTCGTTCAAACTTTCTCTCTTTACTCCCAAATCCTCCATTGTTTCAAGCTCTCAAGCTCTGCAACCACTTCATTCACCTCATCCGGCGAAGCTTTTGCTGTAGTTCTTTGCTCACTGCCACCGTCTGACACCGGCGTACTTCACACTGGCCTTATTTTCCTCGATAAGCCACTGTTCCTCTTATTTCAATTTCTTGTTTCGCTTCAAACTGCTATGCTTATACATTTCCATGGTGTTTTTGTTCACGCCCTTAATTTGTTACTTGTGTGTTGATTTCCACCATTCGTCATCTGTTTCACGATTCTACTATTGCACAATTTGTTGGTGGTATACACACACACATACATACTTGTTCATTTTGCCACTATTCTTGGCCTTGCTCACATGCACAAATTTTACTCAGTGTTCTTTAAATTCTTGCTCGTCTTCTTGAGTCTGAATCTTGTAATTGTTTCTGTTTTCTTGCTATTTTTCTCCAAATTCTTGCCTTTAATCCTCCTGTTTTAGCAATTCTAGGATTGGGATTTGCCTTAGAACTCCAAACTCTAGGAAAAATTAAAACAAATTCCCTTTAGATCCTCAAAAACCCTTGCCCTAGCATTCGTTTAGATTTTACCAAGGTCCTTTAAACCCTAACAAGCCACTGTCTTCTGAAATCAACACTTTCCCCCTTAAGCCGACGTCATGGGTATGTGGAGGTGGAAGGTAGACACCCCAACTAAGTTAGAATACTTTACACAGGAGTTCTCCATCTCTGCCGATGTTCATCTCAGGTTGGTTGGGGAGGAGAACTCCATCATGCCCAAGGACGACTCTATGCCTTTTCCAGTCGTAGCCTTTGTAGAGTGTGGACTTAGGCTCTCTCTTGATATTCTTTTTCGAGAAGTCCTTCACTATTATAAACTCAACCTAATGCAATTAGCCATTAACTCTTACGGAGTCATCAACGGTATTATCGCCTTAGGTAGTCGAGAAAATGCTAGGGTAACTCTAGCCGACATCCAGTACCGCTACACCATGTGTGGCCTTGAGTAAGAAAAAGGCTACATTTACTACCTTAAGCAGAGGTCGACGAAATACAAGCTCATCGCTGACCTCCCTGATTCCAACAAGGGCGCCGGGGACGATTACTTTATCGTCTTGGGCAACTGGGAGTTTCTTCCAGATGACGACCTTCACCTCTACCCTTTAAGCCGTAAACTGTTCAGAGAGGGAGATGGTAAGAGCCAATTGTTTACTTTTACTTGCTTCTCAAGTCTTTAATACTTTGATATTTTTATATGTTCTAACTTCTATATGTTTTATTTTGTAGTTTTTCCTCAGCCTCCAAAGGACTTCCACAAAAACTTCTATCCCAGCAAGGACTTTAAGAAGCTACTCAACTTGCCTATCAATCAATGCAAGGCTCCTATGCTCCTAAACTATATCCCGACTTACAAATTCGTCTTGCCCGACGTCCCAAAGAAGAGCAAGTCTCCTCCCTCAGCAACAACTCCTGCTACAACTTCATCACCTCAGCTAGATCAAGGATCAACATCTGGTCCTGTCGAACATCCATCAACCTCGGCTCCATAACTAATCCCACATTCTTAGCGCAAACTTTGACGTCGAACCGCAGCCACCGTCGAGATGGGTCGTAAGAAGGCTATAGCAGATGACCTTCTAACCGACATCCCAGACACTGTCACCGTACAACCTTCACCGTCCCAGTCTCAGTCAAAGCCAAAGCCAAAAAGACTGAAGAAAGCTCAACCTAAGGCACTGGTAACTCAGATCGACTCTGAGGATACCTTGCCGATCTCCAAAATATCTAAGGCAGAAAAAAGTGCCTCCGCCGTCGAAAAGAGGCCCGCCGAGGCTGCTCCCTCTGAATCAACTCGGTCAAAGAAGCTGAGGTCAGAGTCTGTGATAACCTCAAGGTCTATGAAATCAGATGCCCTCTGGGCCCCTCAAAACACTATTGAAGACAAGCCAGTCAGAGTCGGCGACAGCGCGACTGACCTTGAAGTCGGCGTTGCCCTTTCTACTGCCTTGCTTCTTCCAAAAGACCTCGAACGCAACGCCGAGGTAAGCGAATATATGAAAACTTCGCTCTGATGTTGCAGCACTCCGTTCAAGTAAGTCCCTAACACTTGGTACTTTTCATTCTCTATTTTTCCATACTTAGAAAATTTCACTAACTTTTGTTTTGTCCATTTCTTCTAGGAGATCCAGCACACCCACTCCTTCGCGATGCAGGCTTTTGACATCAAGAAAGAGTTGGTCAAGAAGACCAAGGAGGCTGCTAGTTTGCTAAGGATTGTCAATATGGCCAAGGCTAAGATGAAGACACTAATGGATTAGGCCAAGGCAACAAAACAGGCCCAAGACGAGGCGGAAGAGAAGGTGGGAGCTGCTGAGGCCGTCGCTAAGGTCCTCGAAGCTAAGAAGAAAGAGGCCGAAGCGAAGACTGCCGAAGCCCAGGCTGAGCTCATTGCTACCTTGGCCACAAAGGAAGCTGAGATCAAGGCGGCAGACGAGAAAGAATATGCCGAAGAGGCAGCCGACGTCCGTGAAGACTACAAGAAGCAAGTAAAGCAGACATGCAACAAGGGTTTCATCCTGGGTTGGATGGCTGCATTAAAAGAGTTGGCTGTCTCCGAGGATTCACCTCTCCTAGAAAATAGCCGCATTGTCCTGCTATTCCCCCCGACTCCAAGCCAATCCGAGGACGAAGCTGAGTCCGAGGAGGAGGCTGAGGCTGATAAGTTTGAGAAGGCTGTGGATGCTGGGGCCAAGTCCCCAACTCTGAATGAGCAAGTCTTGGACTTGACTCAGGAAGAGGAGGACGAGATTTCAAAAGATGCCTCCCCAGAGAAGACAACATCTAAGGTGCCAATCGCCGAGAAGAGCCTCGATCAAACTCTACAAGAGATCGATGTTGAGCTCGAGGCTGAGAAGGTTGCCGAGAAGTCTTTCCAGCTGTCTTCTGGGGCCGAGACACAGTCTGTCGTCGACGCCGAGTAGTCTTGACCATAAACATTTTCCTTTGTACTTAGTAATTTTCTGAACAATGTTTTCAGTTTTTATAGTTGGCCGACGTGCCGCTTTTGTAATCAGAACAAGTAGTCTTCAATGTCAGGCCGAAGTGCCTTCTTTCCTTATCTGAATGCATTCTTTAATTTTTTCTTTCAATGTGATTGTATGTTTGTATGCTTTACCGCTTCCATACTTAGAATATTTTGCATGTCTTCAAAGTACACCTTAACTATGTAATTTCCTCTGGGTAAAATACCTCGGACAAAACTTTCAATCTTGCTTATCTCGGCCTTGGCTTAACACTTGAAAACATTGTAGAAAATAATTTCACAAGTGCTATATAAAACCTGCCACTTTACTTTTACTTAGCAAGACTTCTATCTTCAAATATCTTCTAAGTCTTGGCAACATGGTAATCTGGGCAAATACGTAGATACTTCTTTCAACATAATCTTGACTTAACTTAAACTTGTAAATTTTTCTTAAAATTTCAACAAGTGTTAAACCAACCTCAGCTTGTAGATTCCAACTCCTAATATCATTCTCCAGCCCTCTGCCCTCTAATGTGAACTTAAGTTTCACTTATGTTCACATTAAGCATGTACTTATGATTTTGTCGCCGAGGTCAGATTCAAACAGAGACTAGCCGAGGTTATTAACCTCGGTTTCTCTGTTAATCTTACTCAAACATTCTTTGTGTCAATCTATGCTTGACTCTGCTGATATGGCAAGTCTAGGTTAATTCAACTTAGTTCAACTCTATTATATGCAAGTATAATTCAACTTTGCCATAAAATAAGTCTAATTTATTCGTCATGTTTTAATCAGAAACATTGCCAACTTAGTTCAACTCTATTATATGCAAGTATAATTCAACTATGCCATATAATAAGTCTAAGTTATTCGTTATGTTTCAATCAGAAACATCGCCAACTTAGTTCAACTCTATTATATGCAAGTATAATTCAACTCTGCCATATAATAAATCTAAGTTATTCGTCATGTTTTAATCAGAAACATCGCCAACTTAGTTCAACTCTATTATATGCAAGTATAATTCAACTCTGCCATATAATAAGTCTAAGTTAAAAATCGAGCTAAAATTTTATTATTACTTCGGCTAATAACAAAAAACTTTAAAAAATAAAAAACTTAATGATAGAAAAACTTCAGGTTGTAAGTATTCCAAGGTCTTGGCAACTCTTTGCCTTCACTGTCTTCAAGCCGATATGCCCCATTGCCCAGGACCGAGATAATTCTATAAGGTCCCTCCCCATTTGGGCTAAGCTTGCCCTCTGTAGGATCCTTCTTGTTGCCGACGACCTTTCTTAGGACGAGGTCCCTAACTTGGAACTCTCGTGGGTTAACCTTCTTATTATAAGCCCTGACAAGCTGCTGCTGGTATGCCCCTAACTGAATTGCTGCTTTCTCCCTTATTTCTTCTAGCAGATTTAGATCTCAGGCCAAAAATGCCTTATTGGTCCCATTTTCTACTCCCTGGGTTCTGATCCCTGGGATGCCGACCTCCAGTGGAATAACTACTTCTGTGCCATAAGCCATGGCAAATGGGAATTCCCCAGTTGATCTTCTCGGCGTAGTCCGATATGCCTAGAGTACACTAGGCAACTCATCCACCCATTTTCCCTTTGTTGTTTCTAGCCTCTTTTTGATCCCATCCACAATAACTTTGTTGGCTACTTCTACTTGTTCATTGCTTTGAGGAAAACTTGAAGTGGAATAGTAATTCTTGATCTTGTACTTTGCACAAAAGCTCTTGATTAGCTTACTGTCAAATTGCGTTCCATTGTCTGTTATTATTGCTCTTGGGATCCCAAACCTGGTGATGATGTTCTTCCATATAAAATTTTTTATATCAATATCTCGAATCTTTGCAAGGGGTTCAGCTTCCACCCACTTGGTGAAGTAATTTGTTGCTACTAGTAGGTATTTCCTTTGTACGGTTGCCTGAGGCAGCTGTCCAACAAGGTCCATGCCCCATTAGGCGAATGGCCAAGGCCTGGACACTGGGTTCAAATCTGCTGTTGGTTGGTGTATCAAAGGTGCAAAACTCTGACACTTCTCACATTTTCTAACATAGGCTTCGGCATCTTTCTGTATATAGGGCCACCAGTACCCCTGAGTAATGGCCCTATGAGCAAGTGACCTGCCCCCAGTGTGGCTTTCACATACTCCTTCATGTATCTCATACAAGAAGTCTTCAACTTGTGAAGGATGCACACACCTCAAAAGGGGACCAGTAAAAGATCTTCTGTAGAGATGCCCTTCTACTGTCAGACTGAATCTTGCCGACTTCAGCCTGATCTTGTGTGCTTCTTTATGATCATCTAGCAGTTTTCCCTCTTTAAGGAATATTATTATTGCATCCATCCAGCTTGGTCCCATATCCATGCACATTGCTTCATGCTTTGTGTTCACTGGTTCTATACTTGGACCTGACAAGTATTCGATCATTATTGTCCTTGCCTCTCCTGGTTTCATTGCACTAGCCAGGTTGGCCAAGGTATCAGCATGGATGTTGTCATCTCGGCTGACTTGTTGTAGTCGAAAATTTTGGAATAATGCCATCAGTCTGCCCACTTCCTTTACGTAGGCCACCATCCTTTCATCTCGGGCAGCGTATTCGCCTGTTGCCTGGTTAACGATAAGCTAGGAGTCACAGAAGACCATCACCTCGTCGGCTTCCATTGCTGCTGCCAACTTTAATCCTGCTATCAATGCTTCATACTCTGCTTCGTTGTTTGAGGCCTTGAACCCCAAGTGACTGGATTGTTCCAGCATCTGTCCATCTGGCGCTGCTAGCTCTACTTCTGCCCTCGCTCCTTGTCGGTTTGAACTTCCGTCAACAAACAGGCAGAAGGTGTCGCCGACGTAAATACTGCAGGGCCTGAGTTTCTCCTCTTTCCTCTATTTGGCTATCCCCAACTGGGTTTCTCCTTGTTCACTTGGACCTCGGCTTAACGGAGCCCGATGTATGATGGCACCTGGTGTGAACTCGGCCACGATGTCAGCCAAAACTAGGCCTTTGAATGCTATTCTGGGTCTGAATTCCAGGTCATATTGGCCCAACACCATTGCCCATCTAGTTATCCTACCTGTCAGATCTCCCTGCTGCAACATGGACTTCAAAGGGTGCTCAGTTAACACCACAATTTTGTGGGCTTGAAAGTAATGATTCAGCTTCTTGGAAGCCATTACTAAAGCCAGTGTTAGCTTCACCAGGGGTAGGTATTTGGTCTCTACATCAGCTAGGGTTTTACTCACATAGTAAACTGTCTTTTGCTCTCCCATTTCTTCTCTAATTACTACCGCACTCACTGCATGCTCTGAAACTGTCAAGTATAAAAACAACTCCTCTCTAGGTACTAGATTTGAGAGAACTGGAGTTGTGGTCAAATACTTCTTCAAGTCGGCCAAGGTGACTTCGCGCGCTTCTGTCCATAAGAAGTCTGCGGCTTTTTTCACTAAGCTGAAGAAATGTTTACATTTATCAGAGCTTCTGCTTATGAATCTATTCAGGGCTGCAGCCCTTTCAGTCAACATCTGCACTTGCTTTGCCGATGTTGGGCTCTTTAATTTTAAGATGGCCTTGATCTGATCCGGGCTAGCCTCAATGCCCCTTCTGGTAATCAAGTATCCTAAGAACTTACTAGACCCAACTCTAAATGCGCACTTTGATGCATTGAGTCGGAGCCGATATGTTCTAAGGATGTCAAAAACTACCTTTAAGTCTTCCAGATGATCCTCAGGTTCCTTGGTCTTCACGACCATGTCATTTATGTATACCTCCACTGTTTTGCCTATCAGATGTCTGAACATCTTAGTCACCAATCTCTGGTAAGTTGCTCCTGTATTTTTCAACCCAAAGGGCATTACTCTGTAACAATACAGCCCTTTTGGGGTTAAATGCAGTCTTCTCCTCATCTGGGGGGTACATGGCTATCTGATGGTACCCCCTGTAAGCATCCAGGAAGCTCATCATTCCATGTCCTAAGGCTGGTGAACATCTTGGGGAGTGGGAAACTGTCTTTGGGACAAGCCTTGTTCAGGCTGGTAAAGTCCACACAGACCCTCCACTTCCCATTATTTTTCTTCACGACGACCGTGTTTGATAGCCATGTTGGGTAGTTCACCTCTCGAATGGCCCTAGCCTCCAGAAGTTTATCCACTTCCTCTTTTACTGCCTCAACATGCATCAACGCCAGCCTTCTTGCTCGCTGGGTGACAGGTTTAGCCGACCTGTCCACATTCAATTTATGGAAAGTGACTTCGGGGTCAATGCCAGACATCTCGTATAGCGTCCAGGAAAACACCTCAATGTTTGCTCTCAAGAACGCCTCTAGCTCTTTTTCCTCTTCCTCGGCCAAGCCCGAGCCGAGAAGGAAGAAGCGCTCTTCATCCCCTTGCTGGACAAGGATTTTGTTCAGGGCTTCCTCACTCTTCTCGGCTAGCTCTTTGCCGACGTCCTCCAGGACTTCCATGTCCTCATCCTCGATCTCTACTGCTTCTGCTTTTCGTATGTTGCAGGTGGATTTCATTGCTGCCATGGAGCAATTCTTCGCCTGTACCTGATCTCCTCTGACTTCCTTAATTCCCTATTCTATTGGGAATCATAACAACTGGTGCAATGTTGAGGAAACAACCCCCATTGCATGCAGCCATGGCCTTCCTAGAATAGCATTGTAAGGGGGAGAAGGTATCAATCACTGTGAACTCAGTTTTTATCTTCTTAGTGCCAGCCTGCACCTCCAAACTTATTGCTTTCAGGGGCCACGTCAGCGTTCCATTGAACCCGACCATTGGACCATTGGATTGCTCCAGATCATCTTGATGAAGGCCAAACTCCTTGTAACACCTGACATACATGATGTTACAAGAGCTGTCCTGGTCAATTAAGATGCGCTTCACTTGGCATTCTCCAATCTGGAGGGATATTACCAAGGCATCGTTGTGTGGATGCTGCACCATCTCTAGGTCGTCTTCAGTAAAGGACACCACTGGTCCTTGGCACTCGTCTGCCCTAGGTCTTTTCTGTCAGACCTGGTACACATGCTACAAGTGTTTTACCTTCTGAGTCGGCCCACGTATTTCATTCTCATTGATCTTCAAGTGAATCACATTGATCACTCGAGGTTCGCCTGCCTGCGATTGTGGTGCTGGAGGAGGTGGTGCTGCTAGTGCCTAAGGCAGTCTTACTTGCTCTTCCCTTGTCCTGGCCTCGTCTATAAGGTCCCTTCAATGACCTTGTCTTACCAGGTCTTCCAGATGTGCCTTCAGGGCTCTGTATCCCTGAGTCAGATGCCTATCTTCATTGTGATAAGCACAGTGTTTGCCAAGGCTTCTTCCCATAAATTCGCCCGGAACCCTTACTGGTGCTCTGCAATAAGATTGATTTTGGATTTTTTCCAAGACTTTGTAAACCGGGATTCGTAATACGGTTGTGACTGCCTGCGCAGCCCTTAATCCTGTCTCTAACTTATTGTATCCGCCATTACCTTGACCTCGCTTCGGCGAGCCGTTTCTCTTCTCTTGTTTTGACGCCTTTGTCCCCGGCGTGTCCTCCTCGGCTCTGGCATACTTCTCTATTCTAGCCATTAATTCCTCCATAATTTTTGGCAGTGTTTTTGCCAATGATTTTCGAGGCAAACAATCATCTTTCAGGCCGTTTTTAAAAGACACGACCGCCACCTCTTGGTTGCATCCTGGTATTCGGTTGAACACCTTATAATACCTCTTGGCATAAGCCTTGAGGCTTTCATCATCGCCTATCCTCAAAGCAATCAAGGAGTTCACCCTCAACAGCTGCAGTTTGTTTGTCACAAAACTAGCCACGAACATCTCGGCTAGGCCTTCCCAACTTTTCACAGTTCCTTTCGACAACTTGTGAAACCAATTTGATATAATCTCCCCAAAGGATGAGGGGAACACTTTGCAGAGCAACGACTCGTTCCCAGTGTATAGTGCCATTGAGTTCAGGTATAAGCTGACGTGAAAGTTGGGGTCCTACTTACCGTCATATATTTGGAATCTCGGTATGTGGAACCTCTTCGGGGCTTTAAACTTGTCCAATTCTACCAAGAACGACGTTCTCGATTTGACCGGTGAGGTTACCTCGGCATCTTGTCGCTTCCTTTGGAGGTAATCTCTCATATCCTTCTTAGTCCATCCGGGAGCTCAGCTATCTCTGGATTTTTGCCTTTTCGGTGCGCTACTTCAGGTGTCATTGTGAGTCCTCTTGGACCTCTCTCCATTAGTTGAGTTGAAACAAAGTTCCTTTGCCTGAACATCCCGATGTTCTTTGGTGTAAGCTTCTTTGGTTCGATGTGTCTTCTGGGATTCTCTCCTCGTTGATTCTTCATGCTCGACCTCCCGCGAAGGCCGGTGAGAATGTCCCTTAATCCTGTCGTGCTAGGGGGCTACAGGGACTGCTTTCTACCTTCCCTTCTGGGCATTGTTTTTGGCCACTGGAATCGGCGTTTCTTGTAACGGGAACGGTGGCTACATGACGTTATTCTGCATCATGAAATTGATGACTATTTACAGGTCTGTCAATTTGTTCGCCATTCCCTTCATCTCTTCGTCCCTCCGCAGGCATCTATCTTTCCATACCTGGAGGTCGTCCTCATTATAATACCTGCTTCGGTCTGATTTCTTTGGTACGTCACCTTCCTTGCTGACACTTTTCTCTTCGGGATTCTGATCCTGAGTTTCTTCGTTGCAATTATCCTCCTCTACATTAGGGTCAATGTGCTTACCACTCCCAGTAGGGATGTTGTTCCCAACCTTTTCTTTACGTCCGTCGTTGGCCATCTATTCTTGTTTAGTTCCCACAGACGGCGCCAAATTGTGTGTGTCAATTTCTGACCACACTGCCAAACAAGTACTCAGCTGGAGAACATCGCCAGAATAGATTAAGCCCGAATGACCTGTCACAGAAAGATAAGATTCCGGCAGTGGTTCGTCCACCCGAGGGCACTCCGACGATCAAGTCAGTTATCTCTCAAAAATAGCAAAAGTGCTTAACTCACTATTCAAAATACAAAAGCGCACCTTAGACCCAGGAGGGTATCTTTTTTTTATAGCCAATCACTGACCTAATCCCAATAAAAGCTTAGCTTCAATGGGCTCTGGCTCAATGCTAATCCTAGACTCCCAGTTAGATTGGGATAAACTCTCTAAGAGTCTTATCTTTATTCAAACTGAAGTCCTCTCTCACTCTAGGACTCTTGTCCCTTATCCACTTATCCTGGATTCTGGTATCTTCACAGATAACCTCCGCTTAGCCAAGATTATCTCGGCGTTATGACCAGGACACGTGGCACCTCGGCTGGCACTTCGGTGCCACCTCGGCCACATGTTGTCATTCAAAAATTATGTCCCCACAATTGTTTACATGAAATCTATTTTTCATGTATACGAATGCATTTTCCTGTTTGGTGAAAAAAAATATGATCATTGATGATTAAAGAAAGTCTCAACCCATTTGACTAAAATGAAATAAAAATGATTATTAACATGAAACTTATTTTTCCTTAACCCCCATTTGATAAAGAGAAAGAAGTGAATGTTAAAACCCCATTAATTATTAAAGAGAACCTCAACCCAAAATGTATTCAAATTTATTTTCATGTTTGATGAGTAAAAATATGACCATTAATGATTAAAGAGAGCCTAAACCCATTTGACTAAGATGAAATAAAAATGATTGTTAACATAAAACTCATTTTTCCTTAACCCCCATTTGATAAAGAGAGAGAAGTAGATGTTAAAACCCCATTAATTATTAAAGAGAACCCCAACTCAATCAATGTTAACATTAATTAATAGCTGTAGACGCGCCCGTGTGGGCCTCGCTACAGTTCGGACTCGATTTGTGTCACGGTTCTTAATCTGAACCAAAGAGTCCAAATCTGGCAAATCGTTTTGAGAAACAGATTTTTTGAAAAAGTAGTGCCAAACATGGACTGCTTTGCCAGATACAGAGTCGCCACCTAAATATTTTTTATGGGATAATTTAGGAAACCCTGACTCGGTGCCGAAGGCCACATGTCCGTCATCACCGGAGTTGTCTCGGCTCGGGAGCTTGGGTACGATCGGGGAAGGTCAGCTATGAGCACCCCCTTTCGCCCGGTCCGAAGACCGGCCTCTACTAACCGTGATATCCGTTTTTGAAAACTTTGTGTTCTTAAACCAATTGTTAGCCTAGAATTACTATGTTATGCGCGCAGCAAACAAGTATAGACTAAATCGCCCAAATTGGAACAAAACATTTCATGTTTGTTTTGAAAATGGTTTGCTACTCGCAAGTAGGCTAAAATGCAGATTTTGCCACCCTCAAGTGGGCTTTTAGAAAAGATGATTTTGCCACTATCTAGTGGGCTTAAAACTCACAGTTTTAATGCATTATTCCAATTTAGGTAATTCAACCTCCATCCACAGGCATTCAAGCAGTTATATCACATAAGCAGCTAGCCTCATGGTAATCATACTGTCATGGCAACACTCACACGCATGCGATATGCTAAAGCATAAAAGCTTACCTAGTACTCCGAGCCAAAACAGAAACTAGTTAATAATCATATGCATGATCCTAGTTCATGTTAAAATGGCTAATGCAACACATGCAAGATGCAACTAAGATAGGCTCGGCTAATCTACAATGACATGTGAAATGCTTCAACTAATACGTATTCAATTTGGAATTGAAATACAAATGCAGTTAGAATGATGCGCCGAGCCCGGTGCATGCAAGGCAAATGTATGAATGCACGCATGCATAGCATAAGGTATGCTAATTTAAATATGCCCTAGTCTACCATCATAAGCAGGTAAATAAAAGGGAAGAAAGAAGTGGGGTTGGAAGACATACATCACACGCACGCACACTTATTACAAATATGCCCTCGCTCGGAGGGACCAAATAAATATTACAAATTAATTAACTACGCAAGCTAATTAAATATTAAAAATTAATTAATTAATTAACAAATTAACTAATCTAGGAAAACAGGTAAACCGCCTCGGGAAATGCGCCGCCATGCATAGGCTGCCTCTGTTTTCTTTCCTCTGCTCCTCTGAAGGCTACCAAAACCTCAGGACTGCTTCCTTGGACTCTAAGGAGTGCCACCGGCTGAGTAGAATTGCCACCGGTAGTGTGGTGTAGTCACCGGCACAAGATGAATCCATCGGCTGCTTGTTTACTGCCGGTCGGCAAGGAATGTCTGCAGAACCTGCAATTGACAGCAACAGAGTGCAAAGCAAAGCATGGCAGCACAATTCAAGGCATATATGCACCATTCATGTCCCTTATCATGGTAATGACTCAAAGGGGCATGTGCCTCGATTCTCGGACCACCAATCGCGCATTTCCATGCATGATGGCCCAAGGAATCAAGTATGCAACTTTCATGTCAAATGAAATGCAAACCAAACAAACAAACTAAAGCCCAACCTCTATCACATGATCAAGAGGCAAGGCATGCATGCCAATGCAATGCAACCTAGGTATGCAAACAAGAATACAAGCATGCTATGCAACTACATGGCATACACAATGCTAACAACATAACATGCGCAACGCTTTGAAACATGGCATACACAATGCAAGGTGGACTTACACCAATGTGAGTGGACCTCAGCCGCACCCACATCAGTGGCCATAAGATGAAAATGAAGTGCCTCGAAATGCGTGCACACGGGCACGCAATCTGAGGCAATGGCATATGCAATGCAATGGCTAAAATGGCATCTAGAATGCAACATGGACTTATACTAACATGAGAGAGCCTCAGCCACATTCACATAAGAGGCCGATGGATGAAAATGAAGTGCCTCGAAATGCGTGCACACGGGCACGCAAACCGAGGCAATGGCATATGCAATGCAATGGCACGGAAAATGATATGCAAACATGCCAATGGGATTTCAGCACTGAAATGTGGGGGAAAACAGCCCCGAAATGAGGCGAAAACACACTCGATGCACGGAATAGTCCCGAAACATGGACTTTTGGCACCCGAAAATGGCTTACAGCTATACAAAGCATGCACAATATGGACATGGAGCATGAAGACAGAAGCAAAACAGCTTCAAAATAAGCATTTTTCTAGTACAAGTCATGGCCAAACAACAAGCAAAGATAGGGCAACAATGGCATGCAAAAATGGCTCCGCAAGGGAGGTAATGAAGCAAGTGGTAGATGAAAAACCCAAACAGAAAAATACCCTTCTACAACACTGAAGAGGGACCAAAAATATGATGTTTTTCAGTAGATGACAAGGCTCGAAAACAGATACAAGCATGGCAAACAATTTATGCAAGATTAAGGCCACAAGAGGGCTATAACATGAAGTACACAAAATATTCATCAAACAGCCAAAGACCCTTAATGAAACATGACAAGGGGGTCAAAATATGGCTGTTTTTAGTTCGGACCAAAGTCCAAAAACAGCAACATCAGGGGCTGCCAAGGCATGCAAAAATGGGACCCAAAAGAGAATATAAAGGCAAGTGTAGCATGGAGGTCCCAAACAGGGTTGAGCCCTTCTTCAATGTTGAATAAGGGCTCAAAATAAGCCTATTTTCAGTTTACATCAGGCTCTAAAACAGATCACACATGGGCCAAAAATACTATGCAAAAATGATGGCATACAAAGGTGTAAAGAGGCAAGTGCAAGCTACTGTCCTCAAACAGCAAGAGGTCCTCAATAAAACATGAAGAGGACCTCAAAATATGATGATTTACAGTTTGGGTCGGAGCCCAAAGATGCAAGAAACTATGGCTTAGATATGATGCAAGAATAGGCTAGAAAAGGGAAGAAGAGGACTCACCTTTGTAGACCAATGAACCAGCACCTCTTGGACCAAGTTTAGGTGCTCCTAAGCTCTGGAGAACAGCCTCAAGCTACTGGAATGGGCGTTGGATGCCTTGTGCTATGAGTTGATGAAGAAATGGCCCAAGAACAAGGGTGTTTGATCACTCTAACACACCCAAATGTAGAGAGAGAGGGAGATATAGAGAGAGAGGGTGATATATATGTTATATGTATGTATTAGGTCTGGTTTTTGCTGAACCAAAACAATGGAGGAGGATGGCTTCCTTATATAGGCAATCCTAAGCTTCTAAGACAAGCTTCAAAGGGTCAAAGGGGTTTAAAGGGGAGGTCAAGGCTTATTGGAGAAGCTTGGACAGCTGGTAGGCTTCTTGAGGAAGCTAAGATAAGGGGTCAAGGCTTCCTCAAGAAGCCTTGAGCAAAGGGTGCAAGAAAAGGGGCCAAAGGTGGTCAAGGGTTCAAAATAGCAACATATATGCACGGGGGAGTGTGCTGGTGCATTCCAACTGGCACAGTTGGGATGCACCAGGCTTGGAGAGTGCAAATGGTGCAAACCGGCCAGAAAATTTGGTCGTCGGCCAAAATAAAGTGCCGGTCGGCTAATATTTTGCCGGTCGGCAAAATAGATTGCCGATAGATGATTCCAATGTCCAAAAATGGCCGGTGGGTATGCAAATTGAAGCCCCGGAAGTTAGCTTTCCAATGGCGCAAACCTTGCATCAAAATTCCTCCTGTGCAAAAAGTTATGCCCTTTTTCGTGAAGCCGCGCAGATTCGATCCAACCGGGATGATGCCCGACTTCAACTGATCATATCTCCCCCACCTGGACTTGGCTCTAGGAGATTCTTGAGTGCAAAACGAAGCCCTGGGAGTAAGCTTTTCGATGGTGGTGGCCCCATAGCTAAACTCTAAGTATGCAGATTAATAAGCCCGATTCAGCGAGAACTGCTCGACTCCCTTCTACCCGGATTCATGCCCGTCTTCTCCTCCAACTTGGTTTCTTCTCTCTTCCTCTTTTCTTCAACTCCAAAACCCTAAACAAAGTGTTTTGAAAGATTTGCCTCTCTTCTAGCCGAAGAAACTGATTCTTTGCCCTGCACATCTCTCAACACCGAGCAAACCATCAGTAGTGCCCAAGTCTTAAGGGCGGTCAAAAATGGGGTGTCTACAATAGCACTCCTCAACACTTAAAATGTATACCAATCTACTTTTATGTTTGGTGAGTAAAAATATGACCATTGATAATTAAAGAGAACCTCGACCCATTTCACTAAGTTGAAATAAAAATGATTTTTTAACATAAAAATCATTTTTCCTTAACCCCCATTTGATATATATATATATATAGAGAGAGAGAGAGAAAGAGAGAGAGAAGTGGATGTTAAAACCCCTTTGATTATTGAAAAGAACCTCAATCCAATTAATGTTAACATTAACTCAGAGTTTTTTTTGAAACCTCAACCCATTATGATGAAATAAAAATGATTGTTAACATAAAACCCATTTTTCCTTAACCCCCATTTGATAGAGAGAGAAGTCGGTGTTAAAACCCCATTGATTATTAAAGAGAACCTCAACCCAATTAATGTTAACTATGACTTAGAGTTTTTTTTGGAAGCTCAACCCATTAGAATGAAATAAAAATGATTGTTTTAAATGAAACACATTTTTCCTCACCCCCATTTGATAGAGAGAGAAGTGGGTGCTAAAATCCCATTATTTATTAAAGAGAACCTCAACCCGATTAAAGTTAACATTAACTCAGAGTTTTTTTGGAACTTCAACCCATTAAGATGAAATAAAAATAATTGTTAACATGAAACCCATTTTTCTTTAACCCCCATTTGATAGAGAGAGAAGTGGGTGTTGAAACCTCATTGATTATTAAAGAAAATCTCAACCCAATTAATATTAAGGGCAAATTACACTAACAGTCCCTATAGTTTGGGACTCATGTCACTTTGGTTCTTAACTTTTCAATTGTGACACATTTAACCTGGAATTTTGAATTTTACTCCAAATAAGGACAATTGAATATATTATTGTTTAATTTCAAGGGTAAAATTGTCAATTTGATAAAATATAAACTAATTTGACAAAAATAAATATCAAAATATTTTTAATATTTTTATAATTATATCTACCAACAAAAGATAAAATTATATAAAATTGATAAATATTTTAGACATTTATTTATTTTATCAAATTAATTTTTATTATGTATTTGGATAATGATCGTGTAATGAGTGGTTGCTAGAATTTTAATGTGTAATTGATATATTTAATATATGAATTATTTTTAGTTTTGAATTTTTTGATTTAATGGATTGGTTTAATGATGATATCAAAGTTGTCGTCATATTTGACTTTTGAAAAAATAAAAATTAATTTAATGAAAATAAAAACAACCACTCATTATATAATCATTATCCAAACACATAATAAAAATTAATTTGGTAAAAAAATAAAAAATAAATGTCTAAGAGATTTATCAATTTTATATAATTTTATCTTTAGTAGAAATAATTTTTTAAAATTCAAAAATATTTTTTGACATTTATTTCTGTCAAATTAGTTTATATTTTATCAAATTGACGATTTTGCCCTTAAAATTAAGTAATGATATCTTCCATTGTTCTTATTTGGAACAAGATTCAAAATTCAGGGTCAAATATGTCACAATTGAAAAGTTAGAGACTAAAGTGACACAAGTTTCAAACTATAGGGACCATTAGTGTAATTCGCCATAATATAACATTAACTCATTTAATTGAAAAAATAGAACCAAAAAAAGAATTAAGAACAAAACACAACATAGATATGTTATTTTTATTTTTTTTTGCTTTAGAACTAAGAACTAGTGTTAACAAAGAACAATGAGTGGGGATGAGGGGCCGATGAAAAAACGAAAAAAACAAAGCTATGAAATGAAAAAAAAAATAAAAAAAATAAAAAAAAGGGGGTAAGAAAATGAATGGAAAAACAAAATAAAGAGGTAAGGGTGCCTTATCTTGTGATGGTGCGGAAAAAATGAAAAGGAATACAAAGAGATTTGTTCTTTAGAGCTTCCTTTTTCACGGTGATGATGTAAAGGGCAGTGGATTGGTAAGAGTTGATAGTTAAATAAATCTGGACCATTGAATCTTATTTCTTAAATAAATCTAGACCATTAAATCTTATTTCTTAGACAAATCTAGATCATTGAATCTCAGCTATTGTTTTTAAATTACACAAATTTGGACCATTAAAGATAGTTTGTGAGAAAGATATTTTTAAAAATAAATTTGAGCCATTGTTTTTAAATTAGACAGATTTGAAAGACACTAACCCTTCTATTGTTATATAGATATATATCATTTTATATATAAAATGACCCCTCAATATAAAAAATATATATGTCATTCTTCTTCCATCTTAAATTCTCTTTTTATTTTAATAAAATAAAAAAATAAAAAACTTATTCCTCTTATTAGAAATTACTTTTATAGTATTTAATTTTTTTATGTACATATAATTTATATATCATGTATATATACATGTTGGTTTTGTGTATATGATGAAGAAAAAATAAATTTTTTTTTGATTCTTCCAATAATAAAATTATAATTTCGTCCCTGTATACAAGTGAATGCTTTGTTATCACTGCAACCAAGGAGTGCTTTTAGATGAATGTCACCATGATTTGCATGCTTTGCTTTATTTTGTTGGAAGAAATTAACCAATCTTGACTTATTCGGTCTGAATTTTGTCTGAACTGGATTTGCTGATGAAGCCATTTGAGTATAAAATTTCATTGCTTTTGCCAAGGAAAGAAAATGACAGGCTTTCTACACCTTTGTTTCAGCAATAGTTCCATTTCTTAAGGTTCTCTCTTTTGAAAATCTCTCGATTGTGCTAGTACTTTCTCTTTTTAAGATCTCCTTCCATGCATTGTACAAATGCATATAAGATGCCAAATGGAATCAAATTTGTGCAAAAAAATAAATTTAAAAGTTGTTATAGTGGGCTTCCATAAAAAAAATGACTATAGTGGACTGGGCTGGTTGAATTTGGATTTATGGACCAGTTTCATTTTGTTGATTTGATTTGTTTTTTTTTTTGATCCCAATGTAGCAATCAAACAAAAAAAATTATGGACAAATTATAAATATACTTTCTGAAATTTACTTAAAATATAAATTATCTCTTGTAATTTAGAAAATTATAAATACTCTCTTGTTAGAATTTTTTATTTAACAAAATTAACTAAAAAAATAAAAGTTATAATTGCTCTCCTAACAATAATAAAATTACTTAAATTATTAATTGAAACATATTTCTAACATCATTAAAAATTATTAATTAACTTCATGATTTATTAATAAAAAGGGCTATTTGCTATGAAATTATAAACCTTAAGGGTGGAATGTAATTTTCAAATTACAGAAAATAAATCGTATTTTAATTAAATCTCAAGAAATATGTTTATAATTATCCAAAAATTATATTAATTTAATAATTATAGTTATATGATTTCATCACAATTATACTAATTTTTAAAAAGTAAACAACAAATATAATTTTAAATTTTTTTTTTTTTTGAAGATAAATATGATTAAGTCATGCGACATGATAGTCTAAAAAAAATTATCAAATTAAATAATCAAAATGTAGGCCATGAGAGAGAGGCTCACAAATAATTTATACATTAAATTGTGCAAATCATTTTGTAATTATTTTGAATTGATGCAATTTTTCTACAATTATCCAAAAAATCTATAGTAGCGTTTGGTTTACTTTTTAAATCATGATTTTGTTTTTAAATCATAATTTAAATGAAATATATTAGCTAAATATATTTTTTAAAAACAACTCAAAATTATTTTCAAAACTCCTTTTTTTTTATTATTATTAATCAATCACTTTTTCTCTTTCCTATTTCATTTCTCACATTTTTTTACATTCTATACATCAATTAATACAAAAAAATATTCCAAAACTATTTTCAAAACTTTTAATCAAATAAATTTTCTCCTTTTAAATCATGATTCAAAACTTAAAATTCAAAATATAACTCCACACTTAAATCATTATTTTAAAACTAAACTAAGGCCCCGTTTGGGAAGGATCAGTTTAGCTAAAAAGTCAAAAAGTTACTAAACTAGCCAAAAAGTCAACAACCCATACCAAAAAGTCAAAAATTCTCTTTTCTCTCTACTTTTTGCACATCTTTTCGTAAAAAGTCAAAAAGTCATCCCAAATATACTTAGGCGTCGTTTGGGAAGGCAATCTCAGGCTAAAGTAGCCAAATCGCGACAAAAAAGGCTAATTCAGCCAAGTCACGACAAAATCGATTTTCACGGGTGTTGGGCGAGGCTATGTGGTGTGAATTTACCGAATTGCCCCGAGAGGTTAAAATCTCTCCATATGCAAAAAGTGGCTCACATTAGAGCTCATACACACCCATTGCAAAGCAGAGGAGAAGAAGAACGGAGCTATTGGAGGCCGTCGGACCGACCTTGGCAGAGGAAACCGCAATCGGAGATCGAAACCATGGCGGCGAACAACAACCAACTCTCTCACACACAAACCGATCTGCAGGTGATGATCTATGGCCTATCTGATTTGTTTTCTATTCTTCCCATCTGCGTAGTTTATGTTCATAACAGCATCGGTTCATGGCCGATCTGTTGGCTCACAGTCGTTATTGGGTTGATTACACTTACATTACACACAGACCGGCCACCGATCTGTCTCATCCGTAAATCTCGTCTTTTAGATCTGTTGTTATGTTCGAAATCTGTTCGCATCCAACAAATTTGGGGCAGATTTGTATATATACATATATATATATATATATAATATCTGATCTGATTCAAATAGTTGGTCTGATTTATGAAAATCAGCTCTATTGATCTTATATATCTGTTTAGAATCACAAATTTGGGCCAGATGTATGAAGGCACCGTTGTTTAAACAATCAAGGAAATGCAAATCTGTTCTACAATTGTTGTATCTGTTCGGTTATAGTTTCAAATGCAGATTCTTAATTTTTTATTTTTTTTTTATAAATAAGAAATGCTGTTCCCATTTGTGAAATGCTCAATTCCCCTGATTGTTGCCTAATAGAAATGCTCAATTCCCATTTGTGAATTTTTTTTTTAATTACATAAAAAATATAATTCCAACTCAATTTGGGTTACAAGTTAGAGATATTAACAACAAATTGTCAAAATATATATAACTTATAGTCCAAAAAGAAAAAATTAAAAATTGTAATCAATTAAGCAATATATTAAAAATATATTACGAAGATATTAAAAAAATATATGTGAAATGTATATTAGAAATTTTGATTTACAAGGTAAAGACTGTAAAAATTTTATTACACATATATGTCAAAATTTAATTATGAAAAACTTTATCATCAATATATGAATAAATGTTTTCAAAAAAGCCAAAAAATATATTGAAAATATATTACAAATTAGATGTATTAATTTGCATATATTTTTTACTCAAGACGAAATGCTCAATTCTCAATTCAAAAAAATAAATTAATTACATAAAAAATATTTTCCAACTAAATTTGGGAAGGAAGGTGGATATATTATCTACATATATTAACAACAAATTACAAAATATATTATATTTATATTAGAAATTGAGAGGGTGATTTATGATCCGGTGTTGGGCCGAGGTATAGACCGAGCAAGTTGAGGGCCCAGCAGAGCATTGGGCCGAGATGATCGACTGTTCACCCGGAGATGGGCTACCAGAACTTGGGCCGGGCAGAGTTTGGACTGAGTGTGTGCTGCCCCGGACCGTGCAGAAGCTGCTCGGCCAGGAAGTGACCGGTCAGACCAGGATGCTCGGTCCGAGGATGGTCGAAACCAGACAGACCGAGAGACCGGCGCTCGGAAAGGCGCGGTCAGCCGAGGTAGTTGATTGACCGGCGAGAAGGCCGACCAAAGGAGGAGCCCGGGCTAGGCTTTGCCGAGATGCCGCCTAGCCCGGTCCTTCATTTCTTTATCCGGTTAGGCGCTTAAGGTATGAAGCATGGTACGACCGAGGTAGGGCAGCTCGGCTGCCGAGCTCCGGCTGTGCTGACAGGCAGTTGAGAGCAGGTGATGAATGGCATGGTTTATGCTGACAGATGGGATAGCAGAGCCACGTGTCAGGAGATGGCAGGGAGTGGATATGGGGCTCAGAAGGTATATAAGCATGTCTGCGCCCCCCATACGCGACGGACGAACATATCTGTAAGAAATCCTTACACTAAAACACTCTCTCCCTTCTCTCTATTCCCTCTAAGGTGTGTGCTAACTTGACCGTCGGAGGGTTTTTCCGGCCACACACCGCCGGGTAGCTCACCATTATTTGCTCGCAGGTGATCGGACATCGACGGAGCTCGGAAGAAAGGAATACGGGCACGCCGGAATATTTGCTCCCCGTACAATTGGCGCCGTCTGTGGGAATCTTGACAGACAAAACCTTGTCTTCCAGGTTCATCTGATCGCCATCCATGGCGAACAACGACGAGTTCCCGTTGTCCGCCATCGATGGAGCCACCCCGGAGTATACCCGAAGGAGAGAGGGACCACCTGCCGTCAATCCAATGGCTGACTTGGGGACGCCCACTGGAGGACAGTCAGGTGACGCGCGGGATAAGCGCGGAAGGAGTCATGGGCATTCACGGAGTCCAGACGGTCACCGGCGGAGAGACTCACACGCCAGGCGATTGGAAAGCAAGTTAAGGGACCAAGACGCTGTCATCAGGCGGATGGCGGCGGAGATGGAGGATCTTAAGCGGCATGTCAAAGGGAAAGGTGTAGCTGGGGTGGGAGACCACAGTGAGCGCACCCCATCCCGCCGGTCAGGCGATCAGAGTCAGCGACGTACTCAGTCCATTTCCATCACCAGGAGTTACCAGGTTGGTGATTCCGACATGCGTGCAGAAAAGTCTAGCGCGCAAGACAGCACTTACAAACCCTCACGTCCGGCGACGACGTCGAGGTACTCTTATTCTGCTCAGTCAGAGGATCTACGGGCAGTGTTAAGGGAGCGGGCTCGCCGGCGCGAAGCTCAGAGAATACCTGCTTTCCAGCGGCTCTCCTACGGGGTTCACGGCAGCGAGGAGGTCGGAATGCCTCCACCCCGCCCAGCAATGCCAATATTCGAAGATACAGACTTGGCAAGGCTGAGTGCCACTCCTTTTTCCCTGGAAATAGAAACAACGCCGCTTCCGGCAGGCTTCCACCAGCCTAAGTTCACACTTTACGACGGAAAAATCGATCCGTACATGCATGTGAGCCACTTCCGACAGGTTATGACCGGACATCGGCGCAATGACGGACTTATGTGCCTAATCTTCCCGTCAAGTTTAGGCGAGCTGGGCCTAAAGTGGTTCGAGAGGTTGCCGGAAGAGAGCATACAAAGGTGGCATCAGTTGGCCGAGGTGTTTGTTACGCGCTTCAAAACCAACACAAAAACGCCAAAGGAAGTCGATCACTTGCTAAGTGTCAAGATGGAACCGTGCGACACACTGAAGGCGTACAATTCAAGGTATTGGGAAACCTTCAACGAGATCTTAGACTGCCCGGTCAACCTTGCTATCACGCAATATAAGCGCGGTCTCCCGGTCGGACATAGACTGCGGGACTCGCTTACCATGCACCAACCGACCTCCATGGGCCAGCTCATGCAGCGCATCAATGAGCACATCCGAGTAGAGGATGATGCGTCGGCTTCCACCGTGAAGGCCACTCCGGTCGGAACAGACAAGAAGACAGCAGGCAAGGTGCACGCAGTTGGGCAAGAGTCCAACCGCTCAAATGACCGAGCAGAGGAATCAGACCGAGGTTCAAATCGAAAAAACCGGGGTAGAGGACGTCGGAATGACCGGGATGATTATCCCCGAGATGACGTTGAGGACGCAAACAGAAGAATGAAGGCAAGGACTGGCATAACCACGGTCTTCAAGATTCCAATCTATCGCATACTTAGTGAAATCCGAGACGAGGAGTATGTCCGGTTTCCTACTAAATTGGGCGATGGACAAAAGGGCTACAATCCGCGGTATCGTTGTACGTTTCACCGGGAGAGGGGCCACCGGACTGAGGATTGTTTGCCTCTACGACAACACTTGGAAGAACTGGTTGCAGCCGGGCATCTGGACCTTTACATCGATGGCGGAGTGAAACCGAATCAGGCTCCGGTCGATCCCAGGGGACAGGACGACCGAGATGCACCACCACAGGGAGTAATTAATGTCATCCACGGAATCGTGGAACCGGAGCGTGTTTGCGAACTCCGGGGCATGATTAAGAAGGCAGAGCATATGAGGGAGGTTTTGTCAGTACAGCCTGCCATCAAAAGGGGGAAGACAGAGGAGAAAGACGTGATCAGTTTCACCTCAAGGGATTTAGAGCGTATCCAGACGCCGCACAACGATGCTCTTGTCGTAACACTACGCGTCAAAGAATTTGATGTTAGACGGATCTTGATCGATCAGGGAAGCTCGGTCGAGATCATGTATTATGATGCTTTCAAACAGCTCAAACTTCGTGAGACAGACTTGGCACCGGCCACTTCGCCACTGGTTGGATTTAACTCGCAGCCGGAGTGGCCATTGGGAAAGATTATCCTGCCGGTCAAAGCGGGATCCGTGGTCCAGCAAGTGGAGTTTTGGGTGCTACAAGTGCCTTCAACATACAACCTTATCCTTGGAAGAGGATGGCTTCACGCCATGCAAGCCGTAGCATCGACCTACCACCAGGTGATGAGATTCCCCTCGGCTATGGGGGCAATCGAGGAGATTTGGGGTGATCAGGTCATGTCCAAGCAGTGCTTCGTGGCGGTCAACGGGAGCCGGGCTGCCAAAGGATTCGTTCAAATGATCGAGGGACCGGAGGACCAGAGTGTCTTGGATGATGTTGGCACCAAAGCAGAAGACAAGGCAGTTGAAGAATTGGTTGAGGTGCGGATTGATGCCGAGTAGCCGGACAGATTCTTCTTGCTCGGTTCAAGTCTCTCGGCCATGGAGAGAACCGAGATGATTGAGTTTTTAATGGCGAACATCGAAGTCTTTGCATGGTCGCCCTATGACATGCCTGGTCTTGACCCAAGCTTTATCTGCCATCACCTCAATGTCTTCCCTGGAGCAAAGCCAGTCATCCAGCGAACAAGGCGATCGGCGCTGCATCACGCCGAGGTAGTAGCAGAGGAGGTAAAGAACTTGCTTGAGGCATGAGCAATACAGGAAGTGCACTACCCTCGATGGATTTCCAACACGGTAGTGGTGCCCAAGAAAAATGGAAAGTGGCGAGTTTGTGTCGACTACAAGACAGTCAACCGAGCTTGTCCAAAAGACAGCTTCCCTTTGCCGCGCATTGACCAGCTAGTGGATTTGACGGCTGGACACAATCGGCTCAGTTTCTTGGATGCGTACCGCGGCTATCACCAGATTGCCATGCATGGGCCTGACCAAGAAATCACCTCTTTTACGACTCCAAGGGGACTCTTCTGCTATCGAGTTATGCCCTTTGGTTTGAAAAACGCCGGGGCAACCTTTCAGAGGATGGTGACCAAAATGTTCGCTCCTTTGCTCGGCCGGACAATGGAGGCTTACATCGATGATATGGTGGTAAAGAGCCGACATGAGGCACACCATTTGTCCGACTTAGCCGAGATGTTCGCCATTCTTAAGAAGCACAAGCTGCGCTTGAACGCCTCGAAGTGTACCTTTGGCGTGGGATCCGGGAAATTTTTGGGATTCTTAGTCACGAACCGAGGCATCGAAGCAGACCCTACTCAGATCAGAGCCGTGCAAGAATTGAAACAACCCAGCTCGGCTAAGGACGTGCAGCATCTGGCCGGGATGGCCGCCGCGCTTAATCGATTTATAAGCCGGTCATCAGATCGCTGCCGCCCTTTCTTTCAAGCATTGAAGTCAAAGTTCTCATGGGATGACGAGTGTGACCGAGCTTTGGCCGAGCTCAAAGATTATTTGTCTTCTCCGCCGCTGTTGGTTATACCAGAGCCCGGTGAGGAACTCTACCTTTACCTTGCCGTCTCCCAGCACGCAGTAAGTGCGGTGTTAGTCCGGGCTGAAGGAATTAAGCACCTTCCAATTTTTTACGTAAGTAAGACCCTTCTGCCGGCTGAGACGAGGTACTTGCCGCTGGAAAAGCTTGCGTTGGCACTGATGATGGCTTCGAGGAAATTGGCACATTATTTTCACGCCCATACCATCGTCGTACTGACCGAGTTCCCCCTCAAGGCCTTGTTTGAGCGCGCAGACTTTTCCAGCCGAATATTAAAATGGGCGGTCGAGTTGGGACAGTTCGATGTGAAGTTCCAGCCGCGCACCGCAATCAAAGCCCAAACCTTGGCCGATTTTGTTGCCGAGTTCTCACCTGGCACTCATCCGGTATGCCCGGTCGACATTGCCGGGGCAGATGATGAGACGCCCACAATGCCAACCGAGGAACTACCAGCTGCAGAAGGTCGCGCCGCGGAGTTAGCGCGCACCATCGAAATTCCCTCAGTTTGCACGGTAATACCTCCCGGTGCTGCGATGACGGAGTTGTGTATCACCAACCCATCCACTCTGTCCGGTACCGCATCACCAAGGGGGGAAGGAATGGTTTCACACAGCTCAGAACTTGATGATTCGCCTACGGACTTGGGCATTCTGAACCAACTTGCTGAGTCCGGTGCCGAATCCTCAAGGGGGGAAGGAATGGTTCCAGGCAGCTCAGAACCTGCGGCCGGCTTCACACCGCAACCTGGTGTTTCGCCTACGGACTTGGGCATTACGGACCAACTTGCTGAGTCCGGTGTCGAATCACCAAGGGGCACTGACTTTGAACCGGTCAACACCAAACTTGACACCGCACAGCCGAGCAGTTGTGATCCCATTGCCCTTCGCAACTCTCAGGACCCATCTGACTGCTGGAAGCTTTTCGTGGGGGACATGTGGAAGCTTTTTGTTGATGGAGCGTCCAACCGCCATGGTGCCGGCCTAGGTATTGTTCTTATATCCCCGGACGGCCTAACCATTGAGCATTCTATTACACTCGGCTTCCCGGCGTCTAACAACGAGGCTGAGTACGAGGCGCTTCTTGCTGGGCTAAAGAGCGCAATCCAAATGAAGGCTGCCGAGCTTCTGGTAAATAGTGATTCCCAGCTTGTGGTTAATCAAGTTTCCGGGATTTATGAAGCGAAGGACGACAGGATGGCGAAGTACCAAGCTCTGGTCAGGGACCATATCAAGCAGTTTGAGGCAATCAGAGTCCAGCAGATTGGCCGGGAAGAAAACAGCCGGGCTGATGAACTCGCCGGCCTCGCTTCCATGGTAGATAGCACATCTCCAAACCCCCTGTTGATTGACTTTCTTCCGCGGCCAAGCATTGAAAACGCCGGGCAGACGGATGTACTCTGCGCCGAGCTAGGTCCTTCATGGATGGACCCCTTGATCTCGTTCCTCAGAGACCGGACTCTTCCAGCGGACAAGAAAGAAGCACACAAAATCCGGGTGAAGTCCGAGCGGTTTTGGCTCTCTCCATCAGGCGCGTTGTATAAGAAGTCCTTCACCGGTCCTTATCTCAAGTGCGTGCACCCGAACAGTGTGGAGGCCTTCTTGTTTGAAATTCATGAAGGCAGTTGTGGCAGCCACGTCGGGGGACAGTCCTTGGCCTACCGAGCTATTTCGCAGGGATACTGGTGGCCGTGCATGCAGGCCGACGCCCAAAAATATGCCCGCAAGTGCGAGAAATGCCAAAAATTCGCCCATCAGATCCACCAGCCTGCCAGGGAACTTCTTCCCCTCACCAGTCCTTGGCCTTTCGCCATGTGGGGGCTAGATATAGTGGGACCGTTGCCAACAGCACCGGGCAACCGGAAATTCTTCATCGCGGCCACAGATTACTTCACAAAGTGGGTTGAAGCTGAGCCCTTGGCAACCATCAAAGAAAAAGACGTGAAGTGATTTGTCTGGCAGAACATTGTCACGCGGTTTGGCGTCCCCAAGATTTTGATCTCTGACAACGGTACCCAGTTTGACGGTCGCCTATTCAGAGGATTTTGTGAAGATCTGAAGATAGAATTCTACAACTCCACCCCGGCCTACCCGCAGTCCAATGGTCAAGCCGAAGCATCAAACAAGACTATACTGGATGGGTTGAAGAAACGGTTGGAAAAGGCTAAGGGCAAGTGGGCTGAAGAATTACCGAGCGTCCTTTGGGCATATCGAACAACCCCGCGACGTTCGACCAGGGAAACTCCATTTGCTTTGGCTTATGGCATGGAGGCGGTCATACCCTTGGAAGTTGAAATGCCCACCCTCAGAACTGAGAGTTTTGAGCCCGAGCTAAATGCCGAGGCTATTGCCTTGGAGTTGGACCTAGCGGAAGAGCGCCGGGAGAAAGCCCTCATCCATGTTGCCGCTTACCAACAAGAGCTCTCCAAGAAGTATAACAAGACAGTGCACCCCAGACCGTTCAAAGTTGGGGATTGGGTTTTGAGGAAGATTATGGGCAACACCCTGGTGCCAGGAGAAGGCAAACTAGGGGCAAATTGGGAAGGACCCTACAAGATCACTGGTCTGGCTGGCAAGGGGGCTTACCACTTGGAGGATCTAGAGGGAAGAGCCATACCCCGGCCATGGAATGCGGCCAACTTGAAATTGTATTATTTTTAAGCTTTTTACTTTCCTCTTTTTGTAAAGCAATTTTTTGGCTTGCAAAGCAGAATGTAATTCTTTTTGTCAAATTATAGAAGTCATTTTGCATTAGCACTTGGATTGTTCTTTTAATGTTTAAAACCAAGATGATGTACTCCGGTTGGAAGAGTTGGTGTCTTGTCCAACTTAGGATTCCCAACCGAGATGATTTGCTCCGGTTGGACGAGTTGGTGTCTTGTCCAACTTAGGATTCCCAACCGAGATGATTTGCTCCGGTTGGAAGAGTTGGTGTCTTGTCCAACTTAGGATTCCCAACCGAGATGATTTGCTCCGGTTGGAAAAGTTGGTGTCTTGTCCAACTTAGGATTCCCAACCGAGATGATTTGCTCCGGTTGGACGAGTTGGTGTCTTGTCCAACTTAGGATTCCCAACCGAGATGATTTGCTCCGGTTGGAAGAGTTGGTGTCTTGTCCAACTTAGGATTCCCAACCGAGATGATTTGCTCCGGTTGGACGAGTTGGTGTCTTGTCCAACTTAGGATTCCCAACCGAGATGATTTGCTCCGGTTGGAAGAGTTGGTGTTTTGTCCAACTTAGAATTCCCAACCGAGATGATGTACTCCGGTTGGAAGAGTTGGTGATTCGTCCAACTTAAAATTCCAAACCGAGATGGTGTATTCCGGTTGGAAGAGTTGGTGTTTTGTCCAACTTTGGATTCCCAACCGAGATGAAGTACTCCGGTTGGAAGAGTTGGTGTTCTGTCCAACTTGGGATTCCCAACCGTGATGAAGTACTCCGGTTGGAAGAGTTGGCGTCTTGTCCAACATGGTATCTTGTCCAAACTTAGCTACAACCGAGATGGGTATTTCGGTGCATGAATTTGTTTTGTTATGCTCAAATTGCTTCGACCGTGTTATGGACTCCGGTCGACAAAGTGTTCCAATGATAAGTTATACCGAGATAGTTTGCTGAAGATGGAATGGATTACTACCGGACAAACACTTGGCGAAAATTCAAAATTTTTCATTGATAAAGAAATTCATTACAAGAGGTGGGGACAGAGCCCGGTTACATCAAAAGTATTGAAAGCAAAAATACAAAGAAAAGAAAACTAAACCAAGGGGGATAGATTGGTGAATTCATCCTCGGCAGCCTCAAGGTTGACGGTTGGGCTCGCTTCTTGGGCACCGGGCTCAACTTGACCGGGCTGCACTTCCACTTCGGCGTCCTCAGCCTCCGAATCTGTCTCATCACTTCCTTCTTCAAGCCCCTCCTCGGCCTCCGCTTGAAGCGCACTGAATACATCATTTGCGTAAGGCACGAGGTAGACCGGTAGCTTGGCGGGAGGAGGATTAGTAAATACATCGGTGTCGGAGCCCTGGCCGAGGTGCTCGCAGGCGGACTTCCAGCCAGCCTTGAAAAAGATGTCTTGTGTTGCAAAGACTTGCTTCTTGTAGTTCTTCTCGGCTTCGTTAAACCCGGCATTGTTGGCAGCCCGGCAAGCTCTCCTCTTCGTCTTCTTAAAAGCGTCCACCTCAATCTGGAGCTCACTTTGTTTTTTCTCGGCCGCCTCCAGCTGACCGAGCAGTCTGTTGTTGTCAGCATTGGCTATCTGGAGGGAAGCCTTAGCCCGGCCCAGCTCGGCTTGAAGGCTCTCAACCTGGCTGGCTGTGTCATTTGCCTTTTGCCTAAGCCGGTGGATGCGCTCCAAAACCAGATGCTGTTTTTGAATGGCCTGCAAAAAACAAAGTTGATGAGAAACGGAACCGGGCAAACACTTAGGAAAATTTTCAGAGCTGCATTGGCTTACCCTGGCCATGGACTTTACTGATGACTTGACTAACCGAGTGTCAGGGACGTGGTCGCTGCCAACCACGTCGCTCGGTAGTAGGAATGCTTTGGACAGATCAAAGGCGAGCAGATGCTCTTTGTCAGCCTTGATCGAAGCCGTCGCCGGGATGTCCTGACCCCGGTGCTTCAGATGTGGGCGCCAGGCTGGCACTGGGGCGGGGGCGTCCGTGGGGTGCTCGGTGGCGAGCTCGGTGACTAGCTCGGCGGACGGATCTGCCCGAGCTCTTTTCCCGGCCCGCCGCGCAGAAGGTTCTCGGCTGGATTGCCCGGCGGATGCAGTGGCTAGGGCGACCACGGCGCCACTGGATTGACCGGCGGTTGGCGACCGGGTTACCACGCTCGGCACCTCGGCAGATGTGGCGGTGAGCAGGTTCTTGATTCGACTTCTCTTGGCCATTTCTTGCTCGTCTGTTAACCGGATTAACGGGATGTCGGGAAGGGTTGGATCTGGCGGTGGCGAAGGAGCTCTGAGGAAGTCGGTTACTTTACTCCGGCGGGGAGCGGAATATCTATATGTAGGACTGTAGCCGAGTAGTTGGTTACAGTCACGATCCCGGTAGTGACGCGCGGTCCTGATCGCCTCTACGTTGGGGAAGTTGTAGTTGGCTTGCAAGGCTTGGATGGCTGCAAAAGAAACAAGAGAATGATTAAACTGCGAAAAACATAAGTATGTAAACCGAGATTATTTGCGCAGCTTACATGTGCTCCCAAAACTTTTGCTAATCATCCAGCCCGGTGTCTCGGCTGTTTCATAGTTACCAGACACCCAGAAGAAATCATCGTCATGAAGATCCTTGTCTGGTGTGCCGGTTACGATTTTTTCTCGGCCCGGTCGAATCTTCAAGTAATAGGCGAGACCGTCGCCGGTGTGGCCAAGTGTGTACTGGCGTAGGATCTCGGCTAAACCTAGGCTTATGCCTAACCGGTTATTTAACTCATGCACGCCATTTATTATCCTGTATGTGTTGGTGGACACTTGGGTTGGCGCTAGCCCGGTTCGGCGTAAGAACTCGGTAATCAGCGGGTTAAGAGGGAAACGAAGGCCCCCTTCGACAATGGACAGCACGGTGAAGGGGCATTCCTCCCTACCCCAAGGCGTGGTTTCTTCTTCGGCCAGCTCGAGATGGACGTCGGCCGGGACGCCGTAATCCTCTCTGAAAGCGGCTAGCGCGGCCGGAGTGTCCACTAGGAAGCGGAATTTCCCCATTCGAGGCCGACTTACTATAGCCCGGTTGATGGGTTGGGCACGGTGGTAATTGGCTGCAGCTCGGTCCTGAGAGGTTCAGGAATGGCAGTGGTCCCCTTGG
Source organism: Camellia sinensis (assembly GCF_055761805.1). NCBI lineage: Eukaryota > Viridiplantae > Streptophyta > Magnoliopsida > Ericales > Theaceae > Camellia > Camellia sinensis. The sequence continues at coordinate 212,135,870 of NC_138961.1, read as the reverse complement.
ACTCTGCAGGAAAAGGATGGCAAGTGTAAGTGAGCGCGGTTTCGCATTAGGAGCTAGACTTCAGCTCGGGCGGTAAGGGTGCCAAACCACCTCGGTTGACTAATTAAGGAGCTCGGTCGCCCAAGCAGACCTAATTTTAGCCCGGTTAAGCGATCGAGTAATTGGGTTATCTCGGTTTGTGCCGTGGTTATTACAAACATGTTGTTTGCCCGGTTTGGTTGGTTTTTTGGATCAAAAGAAGGCCCAGAGCCCGGTTCACCCCAGTTCTTCAGCGTTCTTCAGGGAGACGAAGAACGCCAAGAACAGTGGGAGGTTTGTGACGTTTTCAATGATCAATGCCCTAAAAGCTACGTTTTTGTGCCCTAATGTGTGTAAAATAAAAGAAAATAGCAACGTAAGAGGGATTGAGTATCTTACCTGTGAAGGGCTGAGGGTGTTCTTCCAAAACACGAAGGATGGCAGAATGGCAGAAGATTTGAATACGAGAGTGCTGGGGCTCTGAGGTTGAATATCGAAATGGCAGTAGGGATTGGAGTTTGGGGGAGGTCTCGTATGTATAAGCAAGGGGGAGTCCGCCCAAATTCAAATTCTGACAAAAACGGCGGGTTGGCTGCCCGATGCCCAATGGCAGGCCGCCACGTGTCCCCATTTATGGCTACGTCGGGGCTGAAGCGACGGGTTGAAAAGACGAAGAGCCAACCGAGCTACTTTCGACGAGAACAGGTCGGCCGAGGAATATAACCGGTCAAATCTGCAGACAATGACGTCAACTAGCTCGGTCAAGGCTTGGCAACTTGACGACCTGAGAAATGTTATCTCGGTCGAAGTGAATAATCCCAGTCACGCTTTCGCGGACGGGATTAAGGGGCAATTGAGAGGGTGATTTATGATCCGGTGTTGGGCCGAGGTATAGACCGAGCAAGTTGAGGGCCCAGCAGAGCATTGGGCCGAGATGATCGACTGTTCACCCGGAGATGGGCTACCAGAACTTGGGCCGGGCAGAGTTTGGACTGAGTGTGTGCTGCCCCGGACCGTGCAGAAGCTGCTCGGCCAGGAAGTGACCGGTCAGACCAGGATGCTCGGTCCGAGGATGGTCGAAACCAGACAGACCGAGAGACCGGCGCTCGGAAAGGCGCGGTCAGCCGAGGTAGTTGATTGACCGGCGAGAAGGCCGACCAAAGGAGGAGCCCGGGCTAGGCTTTGCCGAGATGCCGCCTAGCCCGGTCCTTCATTTCTTTATCCGGTTAGGCGCTTAAGGTATGAAGCATGGTACGACCGAGGTAGGGCAGCTCGGCTGCCGAGCTCCGGCTGTGCTGACAGGCAGTTGAGAGCAGGTGATGAATGGCATGGTTTATGCTGACAGATGGGATAGCAGAGCCACGTGTCAGGAGATGGCAAGGAGTGGATATGGGGCTCAGAAGGTATATAAGCATGTCTGCGCCCCCCATACGCGACGGACGAACATATCTGTAAGAAATCCTTACACTAAAACACTCTCTCCCTTCTCTCTATTCCCTCTAAGGTGTGTGCTAACTTGACCGTCGGAGGGTTTTTCCGGCCACACACCGCCGGGTAGCTCACCATTATTTGCTCGCAGGTGATCGGACATCGACGGAGCTCGGAAGAAAGGAATACGGGCACGCCGGAATATTTGCTCCCCGTACAGAAATATATTAAACAAACAGTTTATTAAAAATACATTACAAACTTATTCGAAAGATATTAATAATGTATTAATATTATATATTACAAATTTAGAGTTAAAAATATATGCGTGTAAAACTTTTATTACACAGATATGACAAAATTTAATTATGAAAAACTATATCATAAATATATTCAGAAATATTTTCAAAATATGAAAAAATATATATATATTGAAAATATATTACAAATTAGATGTCTTAATTTGCGTATATTTTTTACTCAGGACGAAATGCTCATTTCTCATTTCTAAAAAATAAATTAATTAGCACCATAAATATTTTCGAACTACATTTTGGAAGGAAGGTAGATATATGTACATATATTAACAACAAATTACAAAATATATGAAATTTATATTAGAAATATATAAAAATAACAGTTTACTAAAAATATATTACAAAAATGTTTGACAGATATTAATAATGTATTAATATTATATATTACAAATTTAGAGGTAAACAATAAAGAGTGTAAAAGTTTTATTAAACAGATATGACTACATTTAATTATGAAAAACTATATCATAAATATATTTCAAAATGTTTTCTAAATAAAAAAATATATATATTGAAAATATATTACAGATTAGATGTATTAATTTGCGTTTATTTTTAACTCAACACGAAATGGTCAATTCTCATTTCTAAAAAATAAATTAATTAGCGCCATAACTATTTTCGAACTATATTTGGGAAGGAAGCTACATATATTATGTACATATATTACCAACAAATTACAAAATATATCAAATTTATATTACAAATATATTAAAAAAATAGTTTATTTTCAATATATATTAAAAAAATGTTAGACAGATATTAATAATGTATTAATATTATATATTACAAATTTAGAGGTAAACAATAAAGAGTGTAAAAGTTTTATTAAACAGATATGACTACATGTAAGTATGAAAAAACTTTATCATAAATATATTCTCACCAATCCATTTTGCTGCCTATCATAAAAAATGTAGTACAAATATATTCTCACCAATCCATTTTGCTGCCTATCATAAAAAATATTATCAAAATATATTACAACATAGATTTATTAATTTGAGTACTCAATCGTGTTCATGTTGATTCATGTAAATTTACTTTATATTAAAGCGTAGCATGACGTCGTTCACCTCTACTGCAACTTCCAGTACATGGCCAGGATGAATGTGTGCCTGTGGATATGGCCCGTGTATTGTTAGGATTTCCAGGTCCACCAAAAATCCAGGGCGTTCCTACTTTGTATGTCCCCGCCCTGTGGTGAGTGACCCAATCTTTACCGGTCATAACTTAATGAACATTAACAACCCATGAAACTAATAGTTCCATAATTTTCACTCATCAGCCTTGTGTCAGTTGGATTGGTTGGTGTGAAGAACGAAGCCATGAGAACCAAGGCTATGCGTCACCCGGAGATGAAATTGCCATGCAATTGCGGGCTGATGTCATAGACATTCAACAATCCTTGCGTGTGCTTAAGACCATTGTGTATGTGCTCTGCATTGTCGTTGTCATTTTGTTGTGCCGTATGTAAGCACCGTTATCATGTTCTTAGTATGTACAAAGACGTTAGTATGTTTTCAATATGTTGTTAGTATGTAGTTAGTATGTTTGTAGTACGATGGTATTATGTTGTCGCATATGGGAGCCGTAATACTAACTATCATATTTTTGTCCACTACTAACTTCCATGGAACCTGTGTATGTAGGTAAAAAATGTTTTCAATGGGTATATGCAAATTTATCTTCAGCATCATATATCTCTGTTTGTTGTTTTTAATGTGTCATCTGTTGTGCGTGTGTATATAACAACCAAATTTGTGATGGTAATCTTTTGTAACCGTACATTAGGAATGGCTTCCACACATACTTCGCCTCGTAACCACTCGAAAAGCAAAGGCATTGTCAGTGACAAGTCAACCAGTCTTGAAGAGACACAAACTCAGTTAAGCCACAAGGCCTCATGGGACAGTAACTCAGTCCGAGTTTTCCTCCAGTTGATTGCAAATGAGATTAGTAAAGGAAATCGGCCATTCTTAGTCCTCAGCCAGGCAGGGTACAAGTCGTTGTCAAGGAAATTTCAGAGAAAAATAGGAAAAAAACATGGACTGAAACAGTTGAAGAATAAGTACATGAGCTTGAAAAAAGAGTGGCAAGCGTGGACGAAGTTGATGGATTCAAGCAAGGGAGTGTCCGGGATAGGCTTTGACTATGACACCGGTTTGTTTCAGGCACCTGACGAGTGGTGGGACAAGATGGAATCAGTAAGTACATGTACAAACAAGTTTCATATTTGTCATTGACCAGTACATTTTTTACTTCTTCATTCAACTTCAATAAAATTTATTTATGTGAAATATAACTTCTACCTCTTTTACACATGTACATGTCTGCAGATCAACAAGGCATGTGCGAAGTTCAGGAAAAAAATGTTGGAACACCGTGACTTGATGGAGACGGTTTTCATGGGGGCAGCAGCTATTGGGAAGCACCATTGGACCTCGGGAGAGAACCTTTCTGAAGCTGCTACGGACTCATCTGATTCAGTGCGTAGTTTGGGAGCCCAGCCATTTGCTGATCCGATACCCACAGGAGTACAGGACGTGGATTCTGATTTTTCATTGGAGCATGTGCCGATTGAAAAGGCAAAAATGAGAAAGACGTCATCAACAAGTGTCTCAAAGTCGAAGAAGGCAACAAGTGGTGCGTCTGTTATTGCGGAAAGCATGAACAGAATGACAGATGTGGTGCGTTCGAAGAATCAGCAGGTCACGGTCAGGCACCTCACAGGCAACGAATCGCTGTACACTATTTCCGAGTGCATGCATAAACTGAGTAGTATTCCATCCCTGATTGGTACGCCGTTATTCCACTTCGCCTCCACACTTATGGATAACGCCGATTACCGGGAGGTCATGATGTGCCAGCCTGATGACGACTACATCATTGGATGGCTTACACAGAAGCAGCTCCAGTGTACTGCGTCGGGGCCATTTGCAAACCTGTTTGGGGGTCGCTGGATGTGATGTATCGGTCTTACGAGTGTTGAAGATGCATGTCCTTTTCTTCCTTTTTAAAACTTAGACTTATGGTACTGTTGGCTATGTACTAAAACATGATGGTGGTGTGTGCATGTTTTGCATTCTGTCTTTTTATTTTTTCTTCTTGCTAGCTACGGGCAGCAACAAGTTTTAGGTAAGTGCATGGGTTGACGGACCGGAAGCATGGTTGTGCTTCGTTTTTGGGAAATGAATGGGATGTTTACGTTTTAATATTTTGTGTCGCTACGTTTAAGACAGGGAATTACGTTTTAGATGCACGCTTCTAAATGCCTATATGTTGCAAGTTCTTTTGTTAGTTTTGTGGTTGTTACCACCATGGCCCCCCTGTAAAGCATAAGTTGAACAACTTCTTTTTTTTGTGCAATTCATATGATCATGCGTTCCAAAGGACATTGATCACAACATTGCTTTCATTAAAAACAATGTCGGCATTGTATAATTGCAAAATTCAATATAATTTAAGTCAATGAATCACGTGCCAACGGATTGAAAGGATGCCACTTTTGTAGGTTTCGCATCAACGATGACGCGATGAATCCCTGGGATGGAAGCAACCATGATGAAATAATGGAAATGCTTAATCAAATGGCGGTCCAGGTGCAACAAGAACAGAACTGCACATTTCTACAAGCATGCCAGTTGGCGAGAGAATGGTACCAAAAACACATGAATAAAACGCCATGTCGCACTTCTATACTAACCGGGAATACATGGATATGCGAACTATATGCGGGGCATATGGGTCACTTTGAGGAAAATGTTTGCATGCCGAAGGAAGTTTTTGCCGCATTGTGTGAGACATTAGTAAATGATTTTGGGTTACAAGTCCCGCAACGTCCACATGGCTTAGCTGTTGAAGAAAGCGTTACGATGTTTATCCATGTCTTGAAAGGGAAGCAAAATCGGGAAATCCAGGAACGGTTCCAACATTCCGGGGAGACTATGTCAAGGCACGTGCATAACGTATTAAATTCCATGAAAGAGTTCACTGTTGTCCATTGCCGGCCCACATACAGTCAGCATCGTATACATCCATACGTGCGGTCTAGACGGAAATACCTACCGTTCAAGGTACTTCAGCAAAACATGATTGACATATAAATCAAGACAATATATATGGTTTTTGTTATTAACTACACGTGACAAATTTGAAACACTTGTTACAAAGTTACGAAACAAAACATATGATCCATGTTTACAGGACTGCATTGGCGCAATAGACGGAACACATGTCAGTGCATGGGTTACGGGGCCAGATGCGGCAACATATTTTGGTAGGAAATACTGTCACACACAAAATATAATGGCCGCTGTCGATTTTGACATGTGTTTCATATTCATTTCTTGCGGATGGGAAGGAAGTATGCATGATAGTCGCATATTCAACGAGATACTAACAAATGAGAATGTCCCCTTCCCACATCCTGACGAAGGTAACACATGGTCCTGTTAATAGATTTAATAATGTATTAATTTTTTCCTCAGAAAGCGTTATATGAAAATGACGCAGAATGTTCGTTTTTTGTGTCATACATTGTTGTCATATCTGCAGGCAAATATTATCTTGTCGATTCTGGCTATCCAAACCGGATTGGTTACTTAGCACCATTCAAAGGTGACCGTTACCACCAACAAGAATTCCGACGTATTGCACGGAACAGGATGGCAAACACGCCAAGGGAATTATTTAACAAAGTGCACTCGTCCTTACGCAGTGTGGTGGAACGCACTTTCGGTGCCTGGAAACAGCGATGGGGGTTTATTCGAGATATGCCTCGGTATGACTTTGCAAATGTGCAAGTTCAGTTAGTAGGTGCGTCAATGGCATTACATAATTATATACGGCGAAACAAAGGTAACCCAACAACTGTTCAGCCAATCTGTGACGAGGAAGAGGCTATGACAATTGTAACGCCCTCAAAATAATAACATTAAACCCATCAAATAAGACATTCATTGACATAAGAAATAACCACATTCTTCTATTCATCAGAGTTTCATTACAAAAGTATTACATGTTAACAACAAAAGCAAAGTGCCCTATGGGCTTACAGCTTTCCAAGTTAACACTTGGTTACAACAAAAGAGTGTTAACTCATCTACACATTAAGCCCTCGGCTTGTATACACATGTAATACATCAAAAAGAACTAAAACAACAACAACAACAACAATCTGCTGGCCTCTAGCTATGACCTTGGAGGTGGCATGCTACCTGTACCTAAAAATGATATTCCCATATAGGGTGAGCCACAGCCCAGCAGAAATATACTAAACCAACCATGAATAATGACTAAAAGATTAGCAATTGATAGATGGCCAACGCTGATACATCCACATAAATCACATTTTATGTCATCCGACTTATAAGTCCAAGTTACTTTTCATTTTTCCTTTTTTTCAACAGATATGCATATTAGCTTTATCATCATCTCAACAGATATGTATAACAACAATATCCCACATTCACAGATAAGCATATAAGCTATATCCACATTCTCAACAGATATGTATAACAACAATATCCCACATTCACAGATAAGCATATAAGCTGTATCCACACTTCATAAAGATAAGCATATTAGCTCTACCTTCACTTCTCTAGACAAGTATATGAGCTGTATCTACGGAGTTCATCCCCTATCTTCTCCCAATACTATCCGGTTTAGAGGTACATCCCTCATCTTCTCCTAAACCGCGGAGTACATCCCCCATCTCCTCCTCTATACATAACGTATACAAACACATTGGTTCTATATACAATCACTCAATACATACAGTTAATATATTCTATCAATCGTCAAATTTCATGACACATTCCATTGATTAGTTTCCGTTTGCCTAATCATCATGCATTGTCTACAACAATCATGACTATCCTCCACCGATAGCCCAAAGCAGTTATCTCTAAACAGAAAATAAATGCACAAATGGATATTCAATCAACATTTCAATTCGGTGTGTGATAAACAATTCAACTACACTCTTTAACTCCATGCACTCCCAATCTCAACAATTCCATTTTATTTCCTCATTTCTCATAATTAATTATCCCAATTAATCAACCAATGTAATTAGGTCATTTTCCATAATTAACATTACAACCCTTAGGTCCCATTTTCATCAATGATTCAACATTTATTCCATTCCTCTATACCAAACATGCATCTAGGTTTATTATAAATAAAACCCCAACTTTTATAAAATAACACAAAAGCCCCAAACTTTCACAAAATTACCAAACCAACCCCAACATCTCAAAATACCAAAATTTAAAGACAAAATCCATAGAGAGGAGTAGGATATCCTTACCTCAAATTCGGAGCCCCAAGGGAGAAGATGACAAAACCCAACGTGCTCTAAATCCTGAAATTTTCAGATTAAAAAGTAGCCATCGACGATCAACAACTTTTTTGTAAAGGCCAAAGATGAGCAAATCACTTATACTAGATCAAAACCTAGAGAGAAGGTAGAGTTCTAGAGTGAGAGGCTCAACAATGGTGTTTTTGAAAAAGTAGGAGAGAGAAGAGAAAGTGAAAAAGTGATTTGAGAAGTCAAAACATGGAACTTAAACCCAGTCGCTCCGCTCGAGCTTCCAAATCCCCGCTCGAGCGGCACTCACACAACCCCACTCGAGCGGCCAACTCCACGCTCGAGCGTCCAACACTGCACAGGAAATACTGGATGGGTGCAATTCTCGCTCGAGCGCCAAAACCCCCGCTCGAGCGGACAGGTCAAAAATCTGGGCAACTAGCTTTGGTTTCTAAACCCAACCAACCTGTAACAAACCTGGCCAACACATCCTATAACTCAAATGCGAGGTAAAAAGGATGTAAACAAGATAATAATCAACTACCAACAATCCACGGACACATGTCCGGATCACTGTACAACAAGGGTAAATCCGGGATCGCTATAACCTCCCCCCCTTAAAGAATTTCGTCCCCGAAATTAAGCACAAGTTTTCAAAAACGAGTTTTTCTCCATTTTAAACAATGTTACATTTTAACATTCAATAATTCGACCCATTACCGGTCATTCCACCCCTTTAACAAGAGGCACTTCACAATATGTAAACAACATATGTACTTTCAACATGCATCAACATTACGCATTCCCTTTCCAATTTCAACAATATATTCAACATATATAATGTTACATTCAACTTCCATATGAGGCAAGTTCCAAACATACTTCCAACAAACCAAACATTTTCAATGTTTTACAACTTAAGACATATATAAAAGCTCTTAAGTTCAACAATAGTTCAAAATCTAAATACAAGATTACATGTCAACAAACAAGTCCGGATATTTTTCGCGGACTTCCAACTCACGTTCCCAAGTGGCTTCCTCCACTCCGTGATGTTTCTACAAGACTTTCACCAAAGGAATGGTCTTACCACGCAGGACCTGATCCCGCATATCCAAGACCCGAACTGGTCTCTCCGCATACGAGGCATCCTCATCTACCTCTAAATCGGTCCAATCCAACACATGCAATGGATCCGGCTCATACTTCCGAAGCATACTCACATGAAACACGTCATGCACTCCGGACAACTGCGGCGGTAAGGCTAACCGATAAGCAACCTCGCCAATCCTCTCAAGAATCTCAAAAGGACCAATGAACCGAGGGGATAACTTCCCACTCTTCCCAAACCTCATCAAGCCTCGCCTATGTGATATCTTCAGAAAGACATGATTACCTACCTCAAACGCCAAAGGCCTCCTCCTATGGTCAGCATAAGATTTCTGACGACTCTGGGCTGTAACAAGCCTCCTACGGATAAGCTCAACTTTCTCCGTCGTCTCCCTAACCAACTCCGGACCCAACAAAGGTGCATCACCCACCTCGGCCCAACACACTGGAGACCTACACGGTCGGCCATACAAGGCCTCAAACGGTGCCATACCGATGCTAGACTGAAAACTGTTGTTGTAGGCAAACTCTACCAAGGGTAAGTGCCTCTCCCACGTCCCACTGAAGTCCAGGACACAACCCCGAAGCATATTCTCGAGGATCTGAATAGTACGCTCGGACTGCCCGTCAGTCTGAGGATGGTAAGCCATACTAAAGGTCAACTTAGTGCCCAAGGCACTCTGCAAACTCTGCCACAACCTAGCAGTAAAACGAGGATCTCTATCTGAGACGATCGTCACTGGGACCCCGTGCAATCTCACTATGTCCCGAATATACAAGTCGGCAAGATGATCTACCGAATCTCTCACGCGCATAGGAATGAAGTGCGCCGACTTAGTCAACCGGTCTATAACCACCCAAATAGCATCACTACCCCGCTGAGTCCTCGGAAGACCTACAACGAAGTCCATAGTGACATGCTCCCACTTCCATTCGGCAATAGGCAAGGGTTGCAACAAACCCGCTGGCCTCTGATGCTCGGCCTTCACTTGCTGGCAAGTAAGGCACTTCGATACGAAAACAGCCACATCTCTCTTCATACCCCGCCACCAAAACTGGCGACCCAAATCCTAATACATCTTAGTACCTCCCGGATGCACCGCAAGGCGCGAATGGTGAAACTCTCAGAGTACTTCCTCTCGGCAAGACTCCGGCACAAACAAACGGTCTCGGTATCTCACACTCAGGTCGGGATACACCGTCAAACCCTTCTCAACCTTCCCACTGGAGATCTTCTCTCGGAAAGACTCTACCTCAAGGTCACCCCTCTGTGCCTCTAACACTCGTGTCACAAGTGTAGGCTGCGCAACAACAGAAAACAAGGCCGCAGCCTCAACGGATTCGCCCAGTAGCAAATCAAACTCGCCAAGTGCTCCCAACATCTCCCATTCTCGGATGGCTATACTAGCTACATCACTAATGGATTTCCTACTAAGGGCATCGGCCACAACATTGGCCTTTCCCGGATGATAGTGCAACTCAAAATCATAATCCTCAATGAACTCCATCCACCTTCTCTGCCTCAAATTCAAGTCTCTCTGTGTAAACAGATACTTTAAACTCTTGTGGTCCGAGAACACTTCGAACTTCTCACCATAAAGGTAGTGCCTCCAGATTTTCAAGGCAAAGATCACAGCCGCTAACTCTAGGTCGTGTGTAGGGTAATTATTCTCGTGTATTTTCAACTGACGTGAGCCATAAGCTACCACTTTCCCCCCTTGCATCAACACACAACCCAAACCCTCTCGTGAGGCATCACAATAAACCGCATAACCCAACCCTCTCTCCAGAATAATCAACACCGGAGCGGTGGTCAATCTAACCTTCAGCTCTTGGAACGACTTTTCACAAGTCTCACTCCACACAAACTTGACTCCCTTCCGAGTCAGCCTAGTCAACTGTGACGCTAACCTGGAGAAATCTTTCACAAACCGGCAGTAATACCCAGCCAATCCCAGAAAACTGCGGATCTCAAACACACTCATAGGCTGTGCCCAATCTTGCACTGCCTCTACTTTGGATGTATCAATAGACACTCCTTCCCCGGATACCACGTGGCCTAAGAATTTGACTTCCCTCAGCCAAAACTCACACTTCCCAAACTTGGCATACAGCCTATGGGCTCTAAGCAATTCAAGCACCACTCTCAAGTGTTCCTCGTGCTCCTCCTCAGAAGGCGAATAGATAAGAATGTCGTCCACGAAGAAAACCACAAATCGATCTAAGAACTCTCGAAAAATCCGGTTCATCAAGTCCATAAAGACTGCCGGTGCGTTGGTAAGCCCAAATGGCATCACCAGAAACTCATAATGGCCATACCGCGTACAGAATGCCGTCTTAGGAATATCCTCCTCCCTGACCCTCAACTGGTGGTAACCCGATCTCAAGTCTATCTTAGAGAAACAACGGGAACCCTTCAATTGGTCAAACAAATCATCTATACGGGGCATAGGGTACTTATTCTTAACCGTAGCCCGATTCAACTTCCGGTAGTCTATACACAATCTCAAGGCACCATCTTTCTTTTTAGCAAAGAGGGCCGGTGCTCCCCATGGTGAAACACTAGGGCGAACAAAACCCTTATCTAGTAATTCCTGGAGCTGAACTTTCAACTCAACCAACTCTGCTGGAGCAAAACGGTAAGGTGCCATAGAACTCGGCGCCGTGCCGGGCACTAAATCAATAGAGAACTCTATCTCTCGGTGAGGTGGCAAACTAACAAGATCTTCGGGAAAGACATCCGAATACTCACAAACCACCCTCGGCAATACAAGTTGGGTCTCACCACTCTCACCTTTCTCAAAGCTAGCAAGTAGACCACTAAGCTCACTTCGCCCTCGCGAATCATACCCCAGTGGTAAAACACAACCAACCCGGTCTCCCAAGAAATGGAACCACTCCCCGCACAAGGTACATAATGTGACCCTCTGGCGGTAGCAATCGATAACAGCTCGGTATGACGATAGCTAGTCCATACCCCAAATAACATCAAAACCCTTCATGGGCATGACAACAAACGAAAAAGGAAGCCTATGGTCGGCGACCTCTATATCACAACCTCTAACACCTTGTTTCAAGATCAACTCACCACCCAAAGGCGATACCACACAAATAGGAGATGCTAACTGTGCCAACTCCAGTTCTAAACCAGATGCAAATGCAGCAGATACAAAAGAATGAGATGCACCCGTGTCAATCAACACACTAGCAACCGAGTTACAAAACAGAAAAGTACCTCTCACTACCGATGGAGCCGGTACTAAATCCTGCGCGGTAACAGCATACACACGCCCTGTAGGTCCTTGGTCTACCTGCTCACCTCTAGGAGCATACGACTGCTGCACTGACTGGGACAACGAAGCCCCCGGATTGGCCCTCGAGGCCTGCACAGACTGAGCTGGCTGAAATCCCTGCGTCTGTCTAGAACCAGACGCTCCCGAAGTGGCACTCAACTACGGGCAAAACCTCTTCAGGTGCCCAGGCTATCCACACTGATAACAAGACAAGGGCTGCCCCCTGCCCAAACTCTGACTCTGCGGTTTAGCTAAAGAAGAAGCAGCTCTCTGACCTCCACCCTTCTGCGGGAAAACTGAAACCTTGTGACCCAGCTGGCCACACTTGTAACAAGCAAACTCCCCCTGATTGCCTCTCCCCGAGCCTGCACTCGGCACTGGAAAGGTCGATCTAGAAACTGCACCCTGAGGCTGCTGAGGGTTATAACCCCTCTGTCTCCTGCCATCACCCTGACCATCCTGGCTCCTCTTGGAGCCCCTCTGCTCTTCCTCCTCTTCCTGCATCATAATTTCCATATGAGCAGCGGCATCTACCAGGTGTCTATACTCTCGAATGTAAGACCCACCAACTCTAAACTTGAGGCCCCGCCTCAACTTCCGCTCAAACTCATAGCAACGGCGTTCCTCAGACGCCACCAGTTCAGGTGCAAACCTGGACAGACTGGTAAAAGTAGCCTCAAACTCGGCCACTGACAAGCCCTGCTGTTTAAGCCGGCTAAACTGATCCCTCAGCTTCTCCCTAGCTGCTGCAGACAAAAACCTCTCCTGAAAAGCATTCACAAACGCCTCCCATGTACCACCAACACGAGCCTTCTCGTACTTCCACCATTGACTCGCATCTCCCTTCAGTTGGAAGGATGCCAAGGTCACTTTCAATGCTCCGTCCTCGATGCCAAGCATCTTGAACGTCTTACTCATTTGCTCTAGCCACTCATCAGCCTTCAGTGGCTCCTTCGGATCCCCGATAAATTCATCCGGATTAGACCGGAAAAACTCCCTCTTCAAGAAAGAAGGCCCTGCCTCAGCAGCTTGATTCCCAGCTCTAAGAATACCCAAAGCTCCTGCTATTTCTCTGGCCAAGGCACCCATGGCCTGCTGACCCACTGGCTCGGCCACATTGGCCTAGCCAACTCCCTCCTGTACTGCCGGAATCTCACCCGGTAACGGTACTTCCTGCCTCGCAGGTCTACCACGCCTAGCACCTCTTCCTCGTCCTGACATCCTAATAAAGGTAATACAGAACGTTAGCACCTTCACAAATGTGCCAAAACCAAACACTCACGTCCTAATGCATGGACAACTATAATTCACTCCACGTAAGCACATAAACACATAAGCACTTACGAATTTCATTTCCGGATAATGATAGTCCCGAGGCGTTACTAGAGTTCCGGTTAGAAACGGCATTGATCAAGTGCCTTTTCAACAAGACTCCCAGAAACCCAAGGATCCAATCAACATCCTAGAAACTACATTCCATACCCACATAGTCACATAAGCATGTTATCAATTAAGCACATAGCATATGACACTACATCTGAGTCTCTATCAAGCGAGACAAACCCATTGTGACACTAATCACTTCCCACGTACCCAAAGTATTCGAACCCGGTACGCTCTGATACCAAGTTGTAACGCCCTCAAAATAATAACATTAAACCCATCAAATAAGACATTCATTGACATAAGAAATAACCACATTCTTCTATTCATCAGAGTTTCATTACAAAAGTATTACATGTTAACAACAAAAGCAAAGTGCCCTATGGGCTTACAGCTTTCCAAGTTAACACTTGGTTACAACAAAAGAGTGTTAACTCATCTACACATTAAGCCCTCGGCTTGTATACACATGTAATACATCAAAAAGAACTAAAACAACAACAACAATCTGCTGGCCTCTAGCCTCCCAAGCTATGACCTTGGAGGTAGCATGCTACCTGTACCTGAAAATGATATTCCCATATAGGGTGAGCCACAGCCCAGCAGAAATATACTAAACCAACCATGAACAATGACTAAAAGATTAGCAATTGATAGATGGCCAACGCTGATACATCCACATAAATCACATTTTATGTCATCCGACTTATGAGTCCAAGTTACTTTTCATTTTCCCTTTTTTTCAACAGATATGCATATTAGCTCTATCATCATCTCAACAGATATGTATAACAACAATATCCCACATTCACAGATAAGCATATAAGCTATATCCACATTCTCAACAGATATGTATAACAACAATATCCCACATTCACAGATAAGCATATAAGCTGTATCCACACTTCACAAAGATAAGCATATTAGCTCTACCTTCACTTTTCTAGACAAGCATATGAGTTGTATCTATGGAGTTCATCCCCTATCTTCTCCCAATACTATCCGGTTTAGAGGTACATCCCCCATCTTCCCCTAAACCGCAGAGTACATCCCCCATCTCCTCCTCTACACATAACGTATACAAACACATTGGTTCTATATACAATCACTCAATACATACAGTTAATGTATTCTATCAATCGTCAAATTTCATGACACATTCCATTGATTAGTTTCCGTTTGCTTAATCATCATGCATTGTCTACAACAATCACGACTATCCTCCACCGATAGCCCAAAGCAGTTATTTCTAAACAGAAAATAAATGCACAAATGGATATTCAATCAACATTTCAATTCGGTGTGTGATAAACAATTCAACTACACTCTTTAACCCCATGCACTCCCAATCTCAACAATTCCATTTCATTTCCTCATTTCTCACAATTAATTATCTCAATTAATCAACCAATGTAATTAGGTCATTTTCCATAATTAACATTACAACCTTTAGGTCCTATTTTCATCAATGATTCAACATTTATTCCATTCCTCTATACCAAACATGCATCTAGGTTTATTATAAATAAAATCCCAACTTTTGTAAAATAACACAAAAGCCCCAAACTTTCACAAAATTACCAAACCAACCCCAACATCTCAAAATACCAAAATTTAAAGACAAAATCCATAGAGAGGAGTAGGATATCCCTACCTCAAATTCGGAGCCCCAAGGGAGAAGATGACAAAACCCAACGTGCTCCAAATCCCGAAATTTTCAGATTAAAAAGTAGCCCTCGACGATCAACAACTTTTTTGTAAAGGCCAAAGATGAGAAAATCACTCCTACTAGATCAAAACCAAGAGAGAAGGTAGAGTTCTAGAGTGAGAGGCTCAACAATGGTGTTTTTGGAAAAGTAGGAGAGAGAAGAGAAAGTGAAAAAGTGATTTGAAAAGTCAAAACACGGAACTTAAACCCAGTCGCCTCGCTCGAGCATCAAACACCCCGCTCGAGCGTCACTCACAGACTCCCGCTCGAGTGTCAACAATCCCGCTCGAGCGACGGATACACACTCCCAGAACTTTTACAGAACCAGGTCTCCGCTCGAGCTTCCAAATCCCCGCTCGAGCGGTACTCACACAACCCCACTCGAGCGGCCAACTCCACGCTCGAGCGTCCAACACTGCATAGGAAATACTGGATGGGTGCAATTCCCGCTCGAGCGCCAAAACCCCCGCTCGAGCGGACAGGTCAAAATTTGGGCAACTAGTTTTGGTTTCTAAACCTAACCAACCTGTAACAAACCTGCCCAACACATCCTATAACTCAAATGCGAGGTAAAAAGGATGTAAACAAGATAATAATCAACTACCAACAATCCACGGACACATGTCCGGATCACTGTACAACAAGGGTAAATCCGGGATCGCTATAACAATAGTAAATGCCATACCAGAAGTTGAACATGACGAGGATGGTTTAATGGTTGGAGATGAGGACCCCCATATGGCATTGGTCCGCCTTCACATACGCAACAAATTATGTTACATGCGTAAGAACGGAATGTTAGGAAATATATAGTAGTCAAAATAATTTTCGTATGGTTGTCACATAATGACACACGTGAAACAGACTGTATTCAAATATATTATCATGTACAATATGTATGAGTTTCCACGGGAATGTAACCCCTTCCAGTTGCTGACGTGTTTAACTTTGAAAAACAACAATCCATACAAATTTTGCTTTTGGAAAAACAAAAAAAAGGTGAAACAGATAAAAACAAATGGAAAAGAAAAAGAATAGACAAATTGTCATGTGCGACGTAAATTACAAATAAATGAAACACATAAATATATTAAAAAAAAAGTTATTGTATACCAATTAAAAAAAAAAACAAGACATACTTAAAAATAAAAATCCAAGACAAAAAAAAAATAACATAGTTATAGTAAAAAAAATAAACAATAAAAAGACAAAAACATAAATTCGCAAATAAAAATCGAAAAATTTAAGCACAATACGCCAAATCCAAACCCAAAATTAAAAAAAGGAACAGGAAAAAAAATTAAACAAAATACGAAAAATCCAAGCGCAAAATAAAAAAATTCAAAGAAAAAAAAAATTAGCGCAAAATCAGAAAAATATATTAAAAAAAAAATAAAAAATAAAAAATTTGGATTTGCAAAATTCGGGAGATCGAAACCCAACATGAAAAAATTGTCAACAAAAAAAATAAAGCCAAAAATGCCAAAGCGAAACCCCAAAAAAAAAAAAAAAAAAAACACAAAATCGAAACCCTACATAAAAAAATTAAAATAAAAAAGAAGAACCAAAATATGGCAATTCCAAACCCAAAATAAAAAAAAATGAAAAATAAAAAAATTAAGCAAAAGTCGGCAGATCGACACCCAATATACAAAAAAAAAAAAAAAATCTAAATCCAAACCCAAAAAAAAAAAAAACAAAAATTAGGAAAATAGGCGAAATCGAAACCTAACAGAAAAAATTAAAATAAAAAATAACAAAAATATGCCAAATCCAAAAATATATATATATATATATATATATTTTAAGCAAAAAGCCAAAATTGTAAAAAAAAAATACCGAAAAAAAAAACATACAAAAAAATTTTGTTTTTCACCAAAAAGCCAAAATTGAAAAAAAAAAAAAAAAAAAGAAAAAAACGGAAATAATGCCAAATCCCAACCCAAATTAAAAAATAAAAAAAATGGAAAAGGGCAATTTGGTCTTTTAACAAGATGACACCTCACCAAAAAGTCAAAAAAGTCAAAAAGCCCTTTCCAAACCAGATTTTTTAGTCCCAGGCTAAAATAGCCAAAAAAGTCAAAAAGTCAAAAAGCCAAAAAGCCAACCCACTTCCCAAACGGGGGCTAAGGCTAAAAAGCCTGGTTTGGGAAGGGCTTTTTGACTTTTTTGAGTTTTTTTGTGAGAGAAGAATATAATGATTATGGGTTGGATGTGATGTTTTGTTTGTTATGGCTAAAATAACCTATTTTGTTTTTTGTGGCTCAAATAACCAAAAAAGTCCAAACCATCGCTTCCCAAACAAAACTTTTTTTTTAGTTTATATTTTAATCAAATAATTAAAAAATTACTAAATTAACATGTTTGCAAACGAGGCCTAAACGCAACCTAAATCTATCCGCTACGTTGTCGTTTTTCATTCCTAGAAGTTGTAAAGACCAATTGCCTCAAAAATTGCTTGTTTTTGGTTTTTGAAAAACATTTTACAGAATTTTTTTTTTTCGTGTTTTTTTATTAATTTTTTTAATATTTTAAATAATTTTTAAATACACCTAACATAAATATACATAAAAAATATAATTTTTGTGAAAAAAAATCTTTTAAAAATTTATTAAATATCAAAAATATAAAAAAAAAATACGAAAATTTAGTATATTTTTTTTATTTTTATATATTTATTAATTTTTTAAAATATTTTTTTATAATTCTTTTTCTTTTTAAATACATTTAAATAAGATGTATTTAAAAAAATAAAAAAAATACTTAAAATTTTAAAAATATTAAAAAAAAATTTAAGGAAAATTTACTCATAAGTCCTAGTTTCTGAAAAATTGAACCATTTAGTCCTAAAAGTTTTCTTATGCTCCATTTAGTCCCATTTGCACATCAATCTAATGTTTGAAACATTAATTTGATGTTCGAAATCTAATGTTCGAAACATTAATCTGATGTTCGAAATCTAATGTTCGAAACATTAATCTGATGTTTGAAACATTGTAATGGGACCTTTCAGTCTATAAGAAAACTTTTAGGACTAAACAGTGTATAAGCTATTAATTTGGAATTTATTGGTGCATCCCCCAAAATTTAATTAATTTTCAAAAAATTTAATTTAAAAAATTCAAACCAAACACACGTTAGAACCCTAAAAACAGAGCTCTCTCTGCGCGTTTCTCACTCCTAAACCACTCTTCCAAAATGCTGATCGATCGTCACTGAATGAAAAATCTCTTGGAAACCCATCACATCTAAGAACCAATTTGATCTCCTAAAATGGCCTCCATATCTTCAAAATTCCCATCCAACTCCCTCCGGAGGGTCGCCTTCCTCCGCCGCCCACCCCCCTCGCACCACCTCTGCACCTCCGCCGAGCCCCGAATCCAGAAGCTGGAGCGAATAGCCGACGACCTTCTCAGCCTCAACAAGCTCGAGCGGTTCGACTACTCGGTCCTCTTCCGCCTCAAGATGGGCCTCGACCAGTACGGCCCCGCCGTCTCTGGCCTCGGCGGCTCTCCCTCCTCCGATTCAGCCGCCGGCTCTGGCTCCGGCCTGGCGGAAGCGAAAGTCGAGAAAACGGCGTTCGATGTCAAGCTTGAGAAGTTCGATGCCGCGGCTAAGATCAAGGTCATTAAGGAAGTTCGGGCTTTTACTGATTTGGGATTGAAAGAGGCCAAAGATTTGGTTGAGAAAGCTCCTGTGGTGGTGAAGAAAGGGGTTGCCAAGGAAGAGGCTGATTCGATCATTGAGAAGCTTAAGGCTTTGGGTGCTACTGTGATGTTGGAATGATTGCTTTTTTGGTAACCAAAAAAAAAAAAAAAATTGAATTTTGCTTCTTTATGTTGTCAGTGTAGAATAATTTTCATCTTTACATGAGAATGAGAATGAGAATGAGAATGAGAATGATAATGATAATGATAGTGTTCTTTTGCCCAATTTTGATGTGTTCAAATTTAAATTTTTTCAAAGTTATCAATTTCTTTTGCTTGGCTTTGCTGCTATATATTTGTGTGCATTTTATATATATTCGAATTGGAGATTTAATCATGAACTTCTCCAATTAAGTGCTTAATGGTCAGAAAACATCAGACTAGCAATCTACCTTTATTGTACGTGATCTGTTGTTTTTTGGTGATGCAAACATTGAGTTCTTTGTTTATAGGTGCATACCACAAAGTGGGAAAATTGTAAGAAGTTTTGTAGGCACCTGTCATAGTTGAAAGCTGCAATTTTTTTTTTGAGTCCCATTATAACTGCAACTAGTAAGATGAACATCGAGCACTTCTGGAAATCTTATTATGCCTACCATCCTTGAAATTGTCCTCCTCCAACCTACAACAAATGTCTCTCCTGCGTTTCTTAGCTATATAATTATTCGTTTCGAACAAGTTGCCTTTTTCTTTATTGCGAAAGGGTAGAGTCTACCAAAACCTAGACGACAAAGCATATTAAAAAACCATTCTTTTGAATTGGTGCAAAGGCTATCAATTTCTTAGCTTGCTGAACATGGAAGCTAGAGCAGATTGAATTGTAGTTCTAGTATTTTGAGCTTACTTACCTTGTAGATTTACATAGAGGATTCTTGTTTTTGTTAGGGATATGGTCAGCAACATGACTGTGCTCCTTGTTTACCTTATTAAGCAAGGTCAGAGAGGCCAATGAAGTGCCTAACATTGTATATGTTTTAAAGAGTGTTATTGAACCAAATGTCTGTATTAGATCTTAACACTCAAAAAAAAGATATTTGTATTGGTTGGACACAAAAATTCTGAATGACTGTATAGTTTTCAGTACACTTTGTGCTTTATTGAATACAATAGGTGCCATTGCTTTATGAAGAAACCATTTTGAGAAAATCCTTAATATCTAAAACAGTTTCAACATGAGTTTGCAATAGAACCTGTTGTGCTAGATGGAGTTTTTGAGTCCCTCTTCTGCTTGTATTATAGAGTGTTGGCAATTTCAACTTTGAAATGCCATGTTTATGGTAACCCAAAATCTTAGGTCTTGTTGAAGCTGATAACTGGGGAGAATTGTTGCAATGTCTTTTACTTTGCTTATCACTCAGAAAATAAATGCTCTCCTTGTCTTGGAACAGTTTAAGTAAGAAAAGATGGTATGTGTAGTATTACTCTTTGCAGCTTAAATTGTTGTTGTATTAACTGTGAAACTTACTTTGTCTCCTATGACACTGCAAATGAGCTTTAAGCAAGATTCAACCAAAAACTTCAGAACTTGTTTTGCATCATTTACGTAACATGTAGCAATAGCATGGTTTGGGCTTGTTTTGAAATTTTGTACAAGACACTTATTATTTGTCAATAAGCTAAAATAGTCCAAAAATCACTAAAAGTTGTCACGCTACTCTCTTTATTTTTTTATATGTCTTTTCATAAAAAGTCAACTAAAATAACCAATTCCTAAGCGAGCCCAGTTAGGACAAATTCCCATAATTGGAAAGTAGGACTTGAACAGAGTCTGATTTATAGATGCATTACATTCATTGTGTTTGGTTTCAATTTCTAGATTCATTTTTCTAAAAATTGAATTTTTTTATTTTTCTTATTTTTTTGTTTTTAGTGAATATTTTTAAAATTTTAAGCAATTTTTTACTTTTTTAGATGCACTTTACTTAGATGTATCTAAAAGTAAAATATTTGTAAAAAAATATTTAAAAAAATCAATAAATACACAAGAATATAAAAATATGCTGAATTTTTTATTTTTTTATATATATTTTTGGTATTTAGTGAATTTTTTAAAGATTTCTTTTTCGCAAATATTATACTTTTTAAGTGTATTTATGTTAGATGTATCCAAAAATAAAAAAAATTATTTAAAATATTAAAAAATATTTAGTGAAAACAAAAAAATACAGAAAATAAAAAAATTTAATTTTCTAAAAAGTGAATCCTGAGAAGTGAAACCAAACAAGCTGATTGTCTTATCAAAAAACAATATGCGGAGAAAAACATATGCAAACTATGACACATCAAAGAAAACAGAATTCGAAAAATATTAGAAAAAAAAAAGCAATGTTAATCTCATACATGTTTTAAGCAAAGACGCAGTATGGAGTTGGCTCTTATAAGATAAATCATAGAGGACACTCCACTTAAAAGATTATCGTGGACAGCAATTCTGCTGCCCAAAAACCATGCAATGATTTGGCTAAGCAACTCATTATGGCAAATACTAACAAGTGTCCCTTATGCATTGTTTAATGTTGAGAAGTGTGTAAAAGTGTCTTGAAAATATGTTAAAATGTGAATTGATTTCAGTAGAAGTACATTAAATTTAGTAAAAAGTATCTTGTGTTCTTCAAATTTTTTGCCATATACTTGTGCCTTAGGGGCACTTGTTAGCAAGACTTTTTCTTAATTTGTATTATCAGTTTTTAGCATTGCTCAACAGCTCAACATTACCATGTGGTTTCATTACTATCAAGGTAAAATAAGCTTTTAAGTTGGTGCCACAAAAGGTGGTTCTTTAGCATTTGTTATCTTGGTTGGCGTGTTCTTCCCATGGGATGGCCGCCTATTGGATGGTTGTGTAGCAGGCATTTCTCATTGACCCCCATGATCTTGGTCGAGGCATTTCAGCGGTTCATTTCTATCTGGGAGCTTTCTTCGGTGCTTTTTCAGAGACGCGCTTCCTCGGATTTGTTTGCCATGTTGTGTAGGAGGTAGGCACCCATTAGTGTGATCTGGTTTTCATTAGAGCCCGTTGCATGTATGCGTTCCATCATCGATCTCTTGAGGCCCAAAAGCCAACTCATAAGATGGTGCCACAAATGCATGATGGTTTCTAAACCAGCCCTCGTCCATTCACATCTTTCTGAAGAAGAAACTGAGAACACTACGCACTTTGATTTGATGCATGTAATAATCAAAATATTTACCTACTTAAAGCTTATAAAACAATTATGTAGTTCATATGTTATGGATTGTCTTTAAAATTTTACGTGATATTGTTGGATGGATTCTAACTGCAAGTTATTTAGGAAGATTGCCAAATATATCCTGATATGCCTTCATACCACAGTGCCGCTGTTACACTTGGTCATGCTGGTTTTCTGAAAGAACTACTGAAAATTATTGAGTGCATGGGGGAGAAACCTGCTAAAAGAATAAAAAATATGCGTCACAAGAACAGGGACCCTATTCTTCAATCTGATGTGGTTGTGTTTAATGCTGTAAGAGAACGTTGCTTTGTTACAGCCAATTAAGTTTTCCTCACTTACATCCATCTGCAAATTGGCTTAACTTCTTGATTATCTCCAATTGGTTGTGAGGTACTGAATGCTTGTGTTCCAACCCATCAGTGGAAGGGTGTATCTTGGGTGTTTGGGCAGTTGAGAAAGAATGGTCTAAAACCTAATGGAGCAACTTATGGACTTGCAATGGAGGTAGTTGTTGGATCTTGAAGTACCTAAAAATCATGGATTCAAACACGGGCATGGGATTGGACACGTTAATGGGTATGGACACGGGACACAACAATTTTCAAAAAAATTAAGAAAAAAAATCCACAAAAATGTCTTCAGCATAGGACGCACATGTCCGTGAAGTGTCCCCAACGTGTCCTGCAAACAAAATTATTAAAAAGTGATACACGTGGACATGCGTGTTCGCACCATGTCTGTGTCTGACATGTATTAGACATAGACACGGACACAACACTTATTTCGGTGAGTCTGTGCTTCCTATATTGGTACAATATGTTTTATGGGTGGTTATTTGTCTCAAATGATATCGTTAACTGGTGCAATTTAATTTCTTTGCAAATATGAAGAGTAAAAGACATATTATAGGTGTTATATGCTTACAGATTTTGTTTTTGCTATCAATAAATAGATTTAGCAGAAACGGTAGAAATATTGAAAGCTGAGGACAATTAGAGTGGCTATGTTTTCAAATTCGAGGCTCATGCTATTTCTTTGGACGGAAGTATAGGTGTGTCACGCTGATCTGTTCTTTATCTTCATTTCTGCAACTCACTTTAGTTGTAAGAGAATAGTTAAAATACAAAGGGTGAGCATTGGATTTGTGTGTCAACTGCATTCCAACAATTTAATTCATCTTGGTTTTGAGACTGCTTTGACACCCAAGCTCTATTCCAAACTTGAGACCTGGAAAGCTCACAAAGGGTGCTGCTGATGTTTTTTCATGCCTGATCTGTCCCTTGACCCTTGAGTCACTTGCATCTCTTTGCAATCTGCTCAATCCCTGGAACATGAAATTTCTGCTTAGTTGAAAACTTGGCTACCTCTGTGACTATGGATGTCAGGGTCAAATATTAGGTCTGTCTTAAGGTCTGCTGATAGCAACAAAATTAGTGATTTTTATAAAGAGGCCTAATATGTCTTCTACTGCTTTGACCAATATATGAATATACGCCATATGCTTTAAAGAAAAGGAAACACAGGACTGCAGGTTAATTTGCACTAAATGTAAAATATAGGCTCTTAGGCACTTGTGGTAGCCTATTATGTACGGAATTTGTTGTGGATTCCTTGAGTAAATCATGCAAGTTAAAGTGTAATAGAATGATTTCTAGTACCTTCAAAGTTGTTAACACAGAAAACTGGGTATATATATGATTTTGACATCTGGGTTAATTCATGGTACTAATTGAATCAGTCACATAATACTTTCAGATCTTTTCTAGACCATTTTATACTTCTGTGAATATGGGTTTCCATTTAAGTGCAACAGAGTAATCTTCATTGAAATAAGTTATTTAGCTTCAAATTATATTTGGTAATCAAGACTTACAGGACATGCTTTTTGTAAGGTAATGCTACGATCTGGAAAGTATGATCGTGTACACGAGTTCTTTGAAAAAAATGAGAAGTGGGGAAGCTCCAAAAGCGCTTACTTACAAACGTATTGTTGGTCTAACCTTTACTGTCGGGGTCACTGATGTTTGGTGGCTTACACATCCATTGCCTGCAACTTTCCAGTTCTTGGCAGAGCCTTTTGGGAGGAAGGTAAAGTTGATGAAGCTGTTAAAGTAGTCAGGGACATGGAACAAAGGGGAGTGTTTGGGATAGCCTGTGTATATTATGAGCTAGCTTGCTGCCTTTGCAACAATGGGAGGTGGCAAGAAGCTATGCTGGAGGTTAGTTCCCTTGTCTGTAGTTTCATTATCTCTGGTTTTAAATTTCTGAGAGATTTTATATTTAATTTTGAATAAAAAATTCAGGCTGTGTTTGGTGCAGCTTTGAAAACTTAATTCCACCCCTCCATTTGCATGAATTGTTTGGATAGAGTTTTGGAATTGTGATTCCACCACAAATTTCAAAACATATTTCTCGTTCCTGTTTGGCTACTCTCTTTCTTTCGTGTTCTCCATTCTGAAAAGCAGAGGATTTTTGGATTTTGGGTCTACCCGGTCATTCACCCGGATGTCTCCCGGATGTCCAGCCGGTTGACCGGAACAGTGTTCGTGTTATTTTTTTTTATTTTTTTTTTTGGCACTTGTTATTTTTATATTTTAAATAAAAAATATTTTGAAATTTTTAATTTTTTTTTTATGAGCTATGAATAGAATTTTGGGTTGTGCGTTTGGTTATGAGTTGTAAATTTTTGAATCAAATATCATATGTCACATCACTCAATTCAAAACTCATTTCAAAACTTATAACCAAACAAATTTTTTACACTCAAATCATAATTCCAAAACTCACAAGCTCAAAATATAACTTTATTCTCAAATCATAATTCTAAAGCACTACCAAACGCAACCTCAATTTTTCATGCGTCACGTTTACACATTGTTAATTGAAACGGAAAATGTCACTTTTCACTTTGGCATAGACCTCAAGGGAGTTTAGTGTCATAATCACTAATCAAGCTTTAGGGGGGCATCACATTTTTTGTCCTAACCACAAGGGGTTAAAATGTAATTTACCCTTCTTGTATTTTGATAGTTTATGCTGTTCAAAATTTACGCATAGTTGTATGGTTAATTCGAATTACCAAATATGCTTGCTAGGTGAATGCCTAACTACAAATGTTGGACACATATTAATTCCATACCTTTACCCAAGTGTCGAGTGTTCTACAGAGGTGCTTCATACATTTAAAGACTCCACGTAACATAGGTTGGTAGCATTTGTATTTGTCTAATTTGTTTACGTACTCCATCTCCGTAGTATGTCAAATCCAATGCATTTAGTTATATATGTGTGATACTCTATGAAGCACGAGTACTCCAAAAATAGTGTCGTACAAGTACCGGGTACTTAGCGGGTGCGGATACGCGTACCGGTACGGCGGTACGCGTACCAGGTACGGCAAAAGAGGGTCCGGTACGTTTGGTTTATTCGGGTACGGCATGGGTACGCCACGGGTATAGCGTGGGTACGCCAGGGCCAGTTTTTTTTTTCTGCCCATGCAGATTAGCAATTATTATTATTATTATTATTTTTTTTTTTGGTGCCCTTGTAGATCAGTAATTTTGATATTTCTCTGTTGTCCTGTCTGTCTGTATAAATTGTATAATCATATCTGCAAATGATTTTGATGTTTTTAAAAAGCAATTTGAACCAAAAAAAATAACAAGCCGTATAAAGGATAGTTCTGTGTATGAATATGCATTATACTTTTGCTTCAGATCCTCCTAGAATTTCTTTATAAAATCTTTAATCATATCAAACTTTTAAAGTTTATGCACAAAATATTAAAAATTGATACTGTATTAGTTGATTAGTAGTTGTTGGGAATGATGCAATTTTATGTATTATGCAATTTGCAATTGACAACCTGCCCCAATTGAGAATTTTTTTTCCTTTACTGTTGGCAATTAACTTTAAATCTTTCTTTGGTCTCCTGTTATTTATTTGGTCTCACCCTATAAAAATAGCAAATTGATGAGCAAAAAGAAAGATTTTAAAAATAAATTATGATCACAAATTCACAATGCATAACATGTCAGAGTGAGAGATTTCACAAATATTATTTTTAACGCTTAATGGTTTTAAATTATAGGAAAATGAGTAGTTCTTTTTTTAGTTTTGATATTTAATTTTAATTTGTAGGTTGGATCCTTTAATCATAATTATATTTAAAAAAAAAAAAAAAAATATCGGCGTACCTCAGCCATACCCGTATCGTACTTTTTTTGAGTTTTGCCGAATCGGTGTACCCGCACTCGTACCCGTACCATACTCGTATCCGCACCCGTGCTTCCTTGGTGATACTGCAGGCTCTTGGCACTTAGGGTTTGCTCCATGAATGCACATCTCTGACACTTATCTTTATTGAGTAAATATGGTGGAATGACTTTTGTGTTACTCTTTTATGCCGCACCTGGATAAAATTGACCATGGAGTGTTGTAGCCATGCCATGGTAAAGGGGTTAATGTTTTAGATTCATGTTAGACATAAGAATAGAATGTAATATAAAATAAGGTCATTATATAGTGTCAATCCTGTAATCATGTCAGTCTGGTGAATTTATTATGTATGGTACATGAGGAAAATTAATAATTCTAAAAACTGTACCTACAGGTTGAAAAGCTAAAAAAGCTTCATCGTACTAAGCCTTTGGAGGTTACCTTCACTGGCATGATAATGTCTTCTATGGATGGTGGACGTGTTCACGACTGCATCTCTATTTTTCAACACATTAAGGACCATTTTGTGCTTGACATTGGCATCATAAACGCCATACTCAAAATTTATGGCAGGAATGATATGTTTTCAGAAGCAAGAGAGTTATTTGAAGAGATCAAGAGAGCTGAATCTGATTCTCACCATAGCTTGGATGGTTTTGGTTCTTCCCTTAGCCCAGATGCACACACAGCACAATGCTTGAGACTTCGGCTAGTGCTCTCCAATGGGAGTACTTTGAGTATGTCTACAGGGAGATGGCTCTCTCTGGGTATCAACTTGATCATAGTAAGCACACATTCCTGCTTGTCGAAGCCTCCAGAGCTGGGAAGGTATTCTTTAGCCTACTACCTTTCTATTAAAAAGTAATATTTTAATCTTATATGGTTATATTAACTCTTCTTTGTAACTCTGATAATTACATCTGATGGGAATGATTTTTCTGTTGTTCATACTCCAACAACAAAGTGATAGTGGCTGTGTTTTCTCTGGCTGTTTATCTGATTTCAGATACTTCATATATGGACTCCAAAATTTCCATTGCCATTTTGTTTTCTCCTTTGTATAACCAAAAGTTATATGTTCTCCAAGTGCAAGATGGTCGTTGCTAGCTACTTTCGTGCATTATTTTTCACATAAATTTGATAGTGTGTAATTTAGTGCTTGGCTTTCTTTTCGTTACTTTGTGTACTGGTGTGCCTGTGTTGTTTCTGACGTTCGACGCAAGGAGTGTGATCGTTGGATTAGTTTCTTTGAGCCTTTAGTGGTTCTTTAGAGCTACTGATCATAACTCAATGCGAGACAAGAAATTTCATTTTGGATTCATAAAATTGGTGTGTTCCAACTGCTCAAAGGAAGACGCTGACTAAAAAGCTAGATTATTCTATTTTTGTGTTATCAATTCTGTGCCTTGCTAGCTGTAGTGCTGTTTTAGAAGTTACTGGATATCTCTCTCATGGCAGATTAGTTAAATTTTTTTACCTTTCAACCCTTCTGTTTTGGTTGCAGTTTTATTTGTTGGAACATGCATTTGACACTATGTTGGAAGCTGGTGAAATACCTCATCCATCCGTGCTTACTGAATTGATATGTCAAGCATTAATTCAACATGATTTTGAAAGAGTTGTCGGCATAATCAACACTATGGCTCATGCTCCATTTCAAGCTAGCGAAAAGCAGTTGACAGACCTGTTTGAGTGTAATGGAGACAGGATCAGTGAGGAGAGTTTGAAGGAACTGTTGGATGCTCTCAGTAATTTTGATTAACCAATAGAAGCCACTGTATCAAATTTGTCAAAATCATTGTTATCTTTCTGTAGATCCAACAATTGGAGAGAGATTTCAAGTACAGTTGCTTTTGACGATGTGTCTGTGGACCAATCACCTTTGGTCGGTAATAATGGGAGATTAGGTTGTGATGAAAATATAAATGTGCACATTTTTTCAGCAAATACTGTTGAAGATGATTCTGATTCAGACGATATATTTAGTGTTGATCAGAGCAGTAACACAGAGGATGATGCTGATTCAGAAATGTTTTGGTTCTCAAGTTATGCCTCTAATGGAGACCGAAAGGCTAACCTATTCACCAGCCTTGAGGATTTGACTGTTGATATGACATCTGATGCACCAGCTGGTCGTGATGACAATTTCTCAAATCATATCAAATATGGAAACCTACACATTGAAGAGGTAGAACTTGACGTGCCAACAGGCAAAGTTGGCAACTGTCGCAACCTACGATTTGCGTATGAAATTCTGGAATCTTGGAAGGAAAGCAGAAAAAAGGATGGCATGTTCTTCCCCTTTCAGTTTGGGGGAAAATAAGCGCAATTCGATGTTGGGGAATTTTCAAAATGAGTTTTCAATTTATAGTTTGGGTGTTTTCAAAACCTTCCATGTTTTTCTTAGGAAACCATGAAATAAACTTCGGGCTTTGTCCCACATCGGAAAGAGAGGAAAACATGGAGCATTTAATAAAGTACTACATGAAATATTACTTTGAATATGGAATTGTGAGATGAAAGCTAGTGTGCATGCACTCACACCGCAAGGATGGTGCTCTGCACATGCGCGCGTGGCGTGGGCTATATGCTGTGTGGCGTTTGATGTTGCACTTTGCATCGGCGCGAGGCGCCATGAGGGCGCTTTCCTATTTGCATTGGACAAGTGGGAGTGATGACGTGGATCCGACGTGGCATGGGTGTCATGGAATATAGTCAACTCCACGTAGGAGTGACGTATTCGATCTAGAGCGGGTTGATGATAGCCATTGATTGGAGATGTGCGCAATCGTACAGATGAGATGGCACCCGATCATGATCAGGTGTGATTAGTTAATGCATTTATTCGGTGTGAGAATGTTCTACACTATAGATCGTCGATCCAACGGTCAGATCTGATCAGATGCAATCAAGGAACATGGCTATTCAATCAGGTGCATCAAGGCCTATAAATAGGCTACGAAATCAGCCATTTCATTCCATCCAAAAATTCAGAATTCATTCCTGCAATTCTCTCTCTTTCCCTCTTGATTTTGAGTTTTCAATCAAGAGTTTCTTAAGTAAATTTTTGTTTTTCTTATTGGTATTCAAGTTTTGCAGATTTGATTATTAGTGTCTTGGTTTTCTTGATTATATCAAGAGTATTCTGATCTACTGTCGTCAGTGCAGATGCCAGTAAATTTGATCTTTAGATCAGGTTTCGTTGTATCTGGAGACAAATTTGCTGTAACCTCCTGCACACATTTTAGTGGGTGCAAATATTGTCTTTAAGAAAGCAACTTAGTAACGCGACTTGAAGCACCAAATTTCTGTCCTACATAGACAAGATCGTCTCCAAGGTTTAAAGATCCGAAGACCACCAATTAAAGGATTCAAGACGATTTGCTCTAACATTCGTTTCATCATAGCTCATCAGATGAACAAAACTACATAGTATGTGCAAGTGTCATGGTATTTTTCTCAACTATACAAGTAGGGACGGAATTAGGAGAAGACTATGGGGGCCATAGCCCTCCTATTTCTGTGAATATTATTGTGTGCTATAGAACTTTAAAATATATATATATATATATATATCATTTTATATAAAAAATGGCCCTCCAGTATTAAAAAAAAATGTCATTCTTCTAACTTGAATTCTCTTTCTATTTTACATCCAAAAAAAACTTATTCATCCTATAAGAAATTTGCTTTTATGGTTTTTTTATTTTTATTTTTTATGTATATATAATTTGTATATCATATATACATACATGTGTGTTTTGTATATTTGGTGAAAAAAAATTATTTTTATTTTAACTCTTCCGGTAATGGAATCCTGGTTCCATCCCTGTACACAACACAATGCTTTGTTATCACTGCAAGTCTGCAACCAAGGGGTACTTTTAGATGAATGTCTCCATGATTTGCATGCTTTGCTTTATTTTGTTGGAAGAAATTAACCAATATTGACCTACTCGGTCTGAATTTTGTCTGAACTGTATTTGCTGATGAAGCATTTGAGTGTAAAATTTTATTGCTTTTGCCAAGAAAAGAAAATAACAGACTTTCTACAGCTTTGTTTCAGCAATAGTTCCATTTCTTAAGGTTCTATTTTTGAATCTCTCTCTATTGTGCTAGTACTTTCTCTTTTTAAGATCTCCTTCCATGCTTTGTACAAATGCATTACTAACATATAA